>NC_081414.1:174628677-175357844 GCF_030272615.1 Cryptomeria japonica
AACTAGCCACAATGAAAACTATTCAAATGAAAACATTTACTGGCTCAGGAAAATAGTTGCCTCTTTTTAATAGCTTGATGTACCTTGCATGATTTTTGATGACCATGCACTGATAGAACATGAGAAATGACAATAAAACTTGTTGTAGCACCCTGTAATATCAAAAATATTATCCCTTGTAATTAATGTGACAAATGGCGCTTTTCACCCATGTCATCGGAGGTCAGGATCTGCCATCATGTGCTTTCATCCACTCAAACCATCCATGTTAGCTTTGGTCAAGGCATTACCAACTCTGCCAACCTATCACCTTCGGGGACACACACGCGACACGAAGACGTCCGTGCAGTGCGCTATCATCCCATGAATCTAACAGTTCTGAGGTGGTTGTTTGAGCATTATGCATGTTCCTGGAAGGAATCATAACGTCTTTGCATGTTCCCACCAACATTTGAATTCCTTTCTCGCTCTATATATCTCACTTGGGAAGCTTTTCAGAGGATCTTTGGTAGTTCGGTTATTTGTTTCTTGTAGGTTGATCTCTTGGAGAGAACTTGAAGCCATTCCACCATTGTTGCAGCACTTCCAAGTGTTCCAAGTATACCACTCCAAGCACTTCCAAGCATTCCAATTTCTGTTCTTGATAGGGGAGTTATCTTAAATCTCTTCCGTGCATATTTGTCAATTTTATTTCCAATTTCACGTTACATTGTCATTCTCTTTATCATTTATCTTTCTCGTTGATTTCTTGGGTTTTCTGTGGAGGTGGAAAAACCAAAATGGGGGTTTGACTTAGGTAGGCTACAAAACACAACTCCAACATTTTCCCTTATTTCTTGTGTGTAGGTTAACGGAGACGGGAGGATCATCATTTAGCAGGAGGCTTCAATCATCGATCGATTGTGAGTGTTTTCATCCTTCTCCTTTCCTTTTGTTTTATTTTATTCATTTTGTATCTCGCAACTTTTATCTTCCTTCATTTGTTTTCTAGGTTTCATTATATTGTCCACATATTCAAAAACTTCCATACACACTCTATACTTCATCTATATAGGATGACTATGCACTGCATTGTTGTCCCAGCTCCACGTGCTCATCCTCAAGACAGAGGCTTGACAAAGCCATCTATGAGTCCCAAATCGTGGGCAATTGTCTTGGTTTATTATTTTATCCCCTAGCTTATCTTAGCACCAGTTCGCAGAAGTAATCGGAAGGACAATTTGTCCTCAAGGGCGCATCATCCTTGATGTGGCAAATTACCTCCATTACATTTTGGTGAACCCAATGTGAAACAAGATTATCTTTGCATTACTTTCTTTCGGCTTCATCTAAGTACTGGTAGTCTTTTAAATTTTCACATGTTTAAAAATCTAATGATAAAAAAAAAATTAAAAAAAAGAAGAGGAAAAGCAAAACAAAAATTTTATTCCCATTTAGTTTAAATTTCTACATTTTTTGTTTATCATTTAAAATCAACTTTATCATTCGGTGTCCCTGTAATTTGGTCCTAAATGTCATATGGCTTGTCTATGAGCTTTATGACTCAGACTGCAATAGGAGTCATAGTCAGGTGGTCGTCTGATAAAATTTTCCCCTTGATCTTTATAGTCCTCCTCTACCCGACACCATGCAAGGTGAGCAGCCATCCGATCCCAATGAGTTTTTGACCTCTCACAGTTTGAAATATATTATAACTAGGGGGCTTTCTCCTTCTAATTTTCAACCTAATTCCCCTAGGAGTTTTACCCATCTTCCCCTCCTATGATCGATCACAATTTTGCAATCATTGTAGACTTTGAGAAGATCAATATGTTGGAGCAGAATCTGAGAGACTTTGAAGGTTTCTTGAACAAAGAGAATATCCTCCCCCAGATCGGGAATGTCATAGGTACCTTGAGAGACATGCTAATCTTTGACAAGAGAGGCCTAGAGATGTTGAGGGATTTGTCCATGATTGTTAAAATCCATGTGCCCTTGGCAGATGTACCCCCTATTTATTATCAATATGATCCTTTTAGTTCCTAGGTTGGTGTTACCATTCCAAGACTAGGTGCACACATGGTGGACTCCACCATACATAGTGTTAGTGCTTCACTCACTCCCTTGGGCTACACAGGCATGGCTATTAGTTTGACCTCCATTGATGCTTAGGTTTCAGTAATCAGTGCTAGCACTACATCTTTCAGTAGCACTTGTCCTTGTGGAGGTTCCGGTGGAGGTGGCGATGGATCTGGCCCATCTTCACCTCCTTTGCCTTCTAATCATGTCCTGAATACAATCTTACAGAACATGGGCTAGTTGCAGTTGCAGTTGACAAACTTAGCCTCCCCCTCTGGTCAATCATCTATGCCTGTGTATTATAGGAAGAGTCCCCTTGAAATTACCATCTTGAATACTATCCATCCAACTGTTGCTAGGTCCCTGAAGTTTGATAGGTTCAATGGTGAAGGGGACCCGAACATGCATATAGATTCCTTCATGAATATGTGTAGTGACTACCATAGTCTAGATTTCATGATGCTGAAATTGTTCTCACATTCCCTCAAGGGGACTACATTAGAATCATATAGCTCCTTACCTGACCATTCTATTTGTACCTTTGATAAGCTTATGGATCTTTTGCTCAAGCAGTTTCATGCAAATGTTGGTAATAGGGTCACTAATCCTGACCTCGTTCATTGTAAACAGAAGCCCAATGAGAAGATCACCAATTTTATTTTGAGATATCAATCTATCTCAAACAAGATCCCCTTTTCCCTACTAGATAGTGATCTGCAAAGGATGTTTATTGACAATTTGCAGCCGACATTGAGGGAGAAACTATCTCTCAATCAATATCAAAACTTTCCTAACATGTGCTCTCCTTTCATTGATTACCAGCACACTGTGTCATAGTTTGGAGATACTTCTTTGAACCCTCGCAGTGGGTCCTTTGTAGGAATTACCACGGATGGCTCCCAAAATAATAAGGTTGTTGCTAATATTGCAGATATTCCTCTGATGCCTCCTATGCAATCTCTACCACAAAATAGAGTCTTCACTAAGCTGAATGACTTCTACTTGAGCATAATGCAACGGTTGCTGAAGGACAACCTTATTACCCTTCTAAAAATAAAACTGGTGTCTGATAGTCGGGCTTATCCGCGTTGGTATGATGGTTCAAAGTTTTGTCATTATCATCATGTGTCTGGTCACAACACTGAGCGATTTTATCATCTTTGACATGTTGTCCAAGACCACATCGATAGTGGTGCAAACAAGGTGGATGCACAAAAGCACAAACCAAACAAGTTTGTTGATAAAACCAATAGGAACTTGCAGATTTATACCAATCCTTTCCCTCTGCATTCGACAAAATTTATCTTTGCATCAGATCCTTCTTCGGATGATGGTCCATATGTGAACATGGTCACTATCACCCCCATTAGCTCACCTTCAACCTAGAAGGAGAAGGTATCTGACTTGTCCTTGTCATTTACCCCTTTGGATGCCTCGTATTACAAAAAGTTTGCTCCTCTTTACGTCCCTGCCAAGCTAAATAGTCAAATAGCCATAGGTGTGATGGTTGACCCATCTAGCAGAGTCAATGTTATCACATAGGAGACTCTTTGTGTGAATGATTGGCATAGATCAGCATATGATGAATGTCGCGCAACTTTGAAGACACATGATGGATTCTCTATCCGCCCCTTGGGTAGTATCACCTTGATGGTCCCCATAGGGCCTAAGGTATTATCCTTTGTGTTCATCAACATTCCCAAATCAAACCTCTTTCAAGTTAAGATTGGCATTCCTTGGCCGATTTCTATGGAATCAGTCCCCTTGGTTGTGCACAAATGTCTCAAGTTTCCTCGTGAGGACGCAGTGCATGTCCTCCAGGACACTGGATACTAACCCCTGATTGCCCATGGGAATTTTTCGTTGGACAAATTTTGGCCTACTTCGGTGGGACCCATGCTTCCTCCCGGTGATTTAATGTACCACACTTACTATAAGTATAAAATGGGGGAGTCGGCCCCTACATCTATAAATCCTAGTGTTTCATTTCCACTTCCTACATCGACCTCTCCTCCATTGATTTTAGTCTTGGAGCAGGTGATGTGTCATGTCTCCTCATTGTCGAGGTCCAAGGCTAAGCCTACTCCCTCAAATAGACCTCTGCATCTTCCTAGGACCACACAACTTCTAGTGGTGTCTGCTATTTTTGCGATGACACCCAACACAGCCAAGGGAAAAGCACCCATGCTATCAACATCTGTGGCTCGCCCTCCCTTCAAGCTCTCGATCATGGCCAATATTCCTCATCCCTCTCATTATGAGAAAAGGGAGTTCTCTTCTCATGTCCCTTTGTTACAACCTACACTAGGACCCTTTGTTCCTCTGGTCGCTCCTCAATCAAAACAAGGTTAGACACCCATTGTTGTAGATGTAATTCCTCTCGAGGATGCACCTCCTATGTCATCGATTGGGCCTTCTCCCATCCTTGACACAATTTGAAGGCCTCTCCTATGGATGCTCCTGAATTCTCTTCGGCTCTAGTTGGTGGTCCTCACCTTCATTGGAATCAGTGTGTGCATGAGCGTAAATAATTTTGATGAGCCCAAGCCCGAGAGTGTGACACTACCTTACAGTTTGCTAGAGTGTCTTTGACACCTAGTAATGCTATCTCAAAGCCTATTCCCTTGGTTCTTCCCATCTCTGCACCTATTTCGGTCTTTTTCCTTGCTGCTTCAGGGGCTTTCAATCAGCCTCCCTCTAAGCAGGTGCAGGTTTTCATTGCTCATTCTTTTGATCCACCTCTTATTACTTCTTTGCCAGACATGCATCCCTTGTCCCAGACCCTTAACATATCACGTACGTAGGTGGTGCCTAGTGTAGCGTTGTCTACCTTACCTGCTTCACCACCACTCCAACATCCAAGTTTTTGTAGGGCCCTTTAGCCTGATATGGTTGATAGGAGGCCTCACACTCCTATCTCGTGTAAATGCAAGTTTGAGCAGAGCCCTTTTCGAGAGTTTCAACGGTGCAAGTCTTCATAGGTATGTTCTCCATCCCTACCTTTGCTTGTTTCAATGCCTACTAGTTTGCCTATTTCTATTTTCATGATCAAGAAGGCCCCACCTTCTCCTGAGTTGATCACTGCCCCTCTTCTAGAGCCAATAAGTCATGTTCTTGTTCCATCTTCTCCAAGTGAGTCACTTGATTCCTCCACAGAGGCCTGCATGTTTGGCTCCTTGGAGAACATTGTGACCTTGTCTAAGATATTCACATGATAATTGACCCTCGCCTCCTCCGAGCCTATACACGAATATGTCACTATTGCTTCATCTCTTGCTCTCATTGTTGGTGAGGCACTCGATGTGTCCCTTTTGATATTCCCTATCTCAGATTGCCTCCCTTCTCCCTATGACCTCGATTGGGAGGACGATGCTCTTCTTGAGGACAATGATCTTTTGTAGTACGATCCCCTCCTAAGGGCCGATCATTAGGACTTTTCTTTTTCATCTACATCTTCTTGCATGTGTGTGTGATTGTGCTCCCCCATGCTTGTTTTATCTGTTTGTTCAATCCTCGAGGACCCATGTCACTCTGTACATACTTGGATATGGGAGGTTGACTATTTTTATCCATTGTGCTCTCCTGAAGGACCCGAGTTACTCTGTAGGGGCTCAGATATAGAGGATTTTCTATCGTACACATTCCTCTATTGGTTTACCTCTTTCTTCTATTCGTCGTATCTTGCTTTTTGAAATTTGGGAAAAATGCAAAGCATTGGGGGCATTTCTTTCCTTCTTCTATGTTGACCCGAATTCTTATTTTATCTTTTTCTTCCTATAATCTTCTTTAGATCCGAGAAATTTGGCACTATGATGATACACCCAACTCACAATGATACTATATGTCTTTTTGGCACTACTAGGGGTTCTGATGCGAAAATTTTGGATCCCCCTATCCTCTTCCATCACATCTTTTAATGTTGTGGACATTTATGTGTCACTATCTCTTGGTGGCATTCCATGAAAACATATTGTTATGTTGACATGATGCAACTCTTCTTCTCCTTAGAATGACATGATTTCCATGCATATCATTCTAAGGGGGGCATCATATTTTTATTTTATCTTTTAAGCTCTTGCATTAGTTTCATTTTCCAAGTTTCCTTTTCATGTTTGCCTAGGTGGGGGCCAAACCACTTGATCTTTTTCTTTCCCAAGATCACCTTGGTGGGGGCCAAGCCACTTGATCTTTTCTTTTCCCACGATTGCCTACATGGATGCCAAACCATCCTTGAATGCCTTTGTAGGGGCCAATCTACTATTTACCAAATTTATCTGCCCTATCGCATGGCTATCTAGCATGTCGCTACCCATGCCAACAAATCTATCTTTCTCTGTCCTATCACATGGCTATCTTGCGTGTTGCTACCCATGCTGATAGAATTTATCTTTATATGCCCTATCATATGGTTATCCATACTATCATATCATGCCCTATCATATGGCCATCTAGCATAACACATCTTGCTACCCATACCAACATATTTTTTACTAATGGTGGCTTCTTATCTTGTATCTAAGCCCATTTGGCTTTATCTGTATCTTACCAGCAAGGATAAGATCATCTTCAATATCGATTGCTAAGGCTTGTGTTGTTGCAAGGTCTCTCAAAACTACCCTTCTCAACAAAAAAATTACCTCAGGCACTTGAGCATTAATGAAGAAGTACTTCAAATTTTCAGTAGTACACTGAGCAACAATTGGAATTCTGTTACACAACTTATTGAATTTAGCAACAAATTCCTGCATGGTCTCTTGTGGTTCCTTCTTCATTTGAGTCAATTGAACTAAAATCAAATTCTCATCTTCAGCGGGTTTGAACCTTGTCTCAAACCTTGTTTTGTGGGTAGTCCAATCTATGATAGAACCATTAGGAAGATGATAGAAATAATCAGTAGCTACATGTTGCAAGGTTTCAATGAAAAACTTTATGGAAACAACTTCATGGTCAACCCCAAGAACACCACATGCAATATAAAATGTAGTGATATGTTCATCAGGATGTTGAGAACCATCACCCAAAAACTTAGGAAAATTATTTCTTGAGCCTCTTGGAAGTTCATGTAGAGGTGGCGTAAGATTGAATGGACCAAACACATTACACCAAGGACCTTGGGTAGCCATACTTGGTGGATTATATGGGGGAATTACAAAACACAACGAGTATAACTTGGGTCTGCCAAATTACTACTTTGAGAAAATCAGCAGCAAACATGTTACAATGGAAGAACACATTGCAACTCAGAAGAGAAAATACAGGTTGCATGTTCGAATCCCTAGCAGAGTCGCCAAAAAATTGTTGGGTGAATATTTTGTCACCATTGTAGTAATGACAAAATATGTATTTCACACACAGCTATGTTGAGACAAAGTCTCTCCTCTCATCAAAGGGAGGTTCCCTGGTAGAATTTTGGTATTTCAACAACTTAAAAGTAAATTCAGGGGGTAAGATCAGGGTATAATTCTATTTTTTTAGAATTAACATATATCCCTTCACTTGATAAAACTTCTTACAAACTAACAAACTAACTACAATTGCTTACAATGATTAAAATATATCCCTAAATTAGCATAAGGACAAAGTCTTATCTGAGTACAATCCTATTTCCAATCTAATAACTATTATAACTTGCAACATGAAGTCTTCAAGTTATAGGTGAAACTTACATTAACCAAAAGTAATTAATAGTAGTACAAAGCCTCCCACTTAATCACTGTATGACAATAAGATTTTCCGAATATTAAAGGTAGCCCAAAGTCTATAATCACAATTAGAGTGCTCCTTTAATAACATATACCAAACACCAATACCATCAAGGAATTAAACAACATATATAAGCAATGAATGAAAGAACATTCACTCATATACATAATTTCTTACCCAACTCAAAGTTTGGAAATAAAGAGAATTGTCTTCTTTATTTACTTGATTAATTCTCACAACAAAAGAGCTCAATGTCTCACTTGAGGAAACAATTCGGTAGAGTTTTGCTAAGTATATAAAAGATAAATATTTACAAATGAGGTTCCTTCTTTTATAGGAAAGGAATTGAGAAAAAAGTGGGCACAGTTGACTAATTCAACTGCAGAGTCCCACTTGACTACAACTACTGCATAAAATAAAAATGCAACTGAAACAAATTTTGCAGTAAGAAAAGATGCAACTACATGAAAACTATTTAGTGTCAAGAGGACACTTTATTCTTCATTATCCTCTCTCCTGATTTACTCAAAGAAGGATCAGTCATCTGCCAAAATCTGCAATATTTTCTTCATGAAAAATCAGTATTCACCATCATATTGTCAGCTTTAAAGACTTAGAACAATGTCTGAAAGACAAAATGACCCTTAGACAACAAAGGCAAAAAAATCAGCAGTTTGGGTTTTAAAATCGTATGTGCAGGCAAAAATGCACTTCGGGTTTTAAAACCCTACGTACAGAGAAAAATGCACTTTGGGTTTTAAAACCCTATGTGCAAACAAAAATGCACTTCGAGTTTTAAAACCCTACGTGCAGGTAAAAATGCACTTCAGGTTTTAAAACCCTACGTGCAAGCAAAAATGCACTTCGGGTTTTAAAACCTACATGTAGACAAAATCAAAAAAATAAATGCATTTCGGGTTTTAAAACCCAAAGTGAAGTTAGGGATAAATCAGAGGAAAAGACATGAAAACATAAAATGATGCAAAGCAAAAATGTAAACCAACATGACTTATGAGGTAAGTCAACTAACCTTGGAGGACGTGGGCAATGAAACAGACAAGTTTTGTAGGGGTTGTCCCATGACTCAGGATAGCTGAAATTGGTGACAATAGGAATTAACCTCTAAATTTTTACAATTTGCAAGGAAAGCATACTTGTAAATGAAATTTTCAATTTTAAATTGCATACACTTGGATCTGAAAATAAAAATCAGAATTAATGGTGTAACGAGTCGGGTTCACCAAAATGTAAAGGGAAAAATTTGATTTGGCGATTTGCAACATAGAAGGAGAAATCACCAAATCAATTTTTGATTTAGGGGGATTTCCTTTACATTCAAAAGAGGGGAGGAATCAAGTAGATTCAATCAAAAATCAGATAAGGATTGAATACTAAGTGTATTGATTGATTATGATGTATTTTTCCCTCTTTTGTAAGTTGAAATATTAATTTAGGGTTAAGTATTGAAATTGAAGACAAAACTGAGAAAATACTGAGTTGCAGGTTTGGGAATTAGTCATGAACCTAGATCCAAGAAATATGAGTTGATTCAGATCTACCCTGCAAAAATGCCTTGAAAAAGTAGGGACCATGGCGTTGCCTCTTGGTCCTTCAAGTTTTCCGCGTGTCAAAAAGAGTTTTTTTGTCTCTAAAAATAAAGCTTAATTCCAGAAGAAAAGTTATGCACATGTTTCGTAAACACAGAAAGAAAGGGGAAAAGGGTTGGGAATAGGGGTTTTCCTAAGTCAAACCCTAGTTGAGAAATCAAACTTGAATGAAATACTACAATTACTTGAAATAAATAATGAAAATGTATACCTTCAAATTGACAATGAATGATGACAATGTTTTGCATCTTGAATGTAATTGCATATGTTGTATGAAATGGCATGAACATGACAAACCCCTAACACGCATACACATTCTTGCAAATGATTGATGCAAATTTTCTCCATAATGGATAGATGAAGAATATGTAGCCTTCAAGACCTCTAGAGATTCTTGATGATGAATGCTTTAATGCTTGGATCTGCTCGATTGCTTGATTATAGTTCTCCCAATTTCCCCACCTATCATGAATGTCCCTCAAATGAGAAAGGAATACCTCCTTACATACATTCCTTTTTGTCAAACGTATTAATTTTTGGACATAGGCTGACATATAGAAAGTTTTCCCACTCAATTTTGAGGTAGGGCCTAGGGTCCAAATTAGGCCCCAATTAGGGAAGACCATTGTGTGGCACCATGGTCCTAGTGAGGACCAAAGTGCCATGCCCTAGTCGTACCCCAAATTGGGCTAGGGTTAAGGGGTCCTAGCAATGCATAAAATGACAATGTGATGTTTATTGCATGGTGGGGGCATAAATAGGTCCAGATCAAGCATGAGGATGAAAACACTAAAGCGAGGGCCCCAAATGTGGTCAAAATTGCAAAGGGTGCAATTTTAGGATGCTGCACCAGTATATGATTATCACATAGAAAATAATCTGGTAACAACAACATGCATAATATCTACCTTGAGTTCAACATAACACAAAGTTTATGACCAAAGAATGGGTATTCAAGTATTCAACAAAGCATTTAGATCTAGATATGAGATGATGGAATCAGATATAAATTGAAATTCCTTTTGAAATAGCACAAAGTTTGTTTCAAATAGAATCTACCTAAGCTTTTCCAAGTCTATAATGCTACTGCTAACTAAAAAATCAGATAGATCAAAAAAATTGGAACCCCTTCTACTGGTTCCTCATCCCTTAAATAGTTTAGCATCTAACAAATTAAAATAATGGCTTCATGAGAACAAATGACTAAGGAGAATTTTAAAATGTAGCTTAAAAATAGCAAGGGTCCACCAAGAGTCCAAGACCAATAGTTTCTAAGAAAGGAATTTTGAAAATTAAAAAACTAACTAAAGAACAACCAAAAAGCCACCACGTCCTCATTTGCCTCTTCACCTTATAGCTTTGCAACATCATCTACTACCCCTTGGTCTTCTACTATTGTGATCATTACACTGAGCTAGTTTTCATGCCTTCGCTTGAGTGCTCCTTTGAATTCCCCACAAGTTTTGAGGACAAATGATCATAACAAAGGTGACATACATATGTGCACCAATTGGTATTATGTTGACATCACCACACAAGTTGTTGATCATGGGATTGCATTTGTCAGAGAATCGGGCTATCAGGATCTTTAAGAACCATGAAATAATAGACCGTGTGTGAAAAAAGTCCTTTAAAGTGTGATCGACCCATATGAGACTTGTGAGGGGCCCATTGATAGAACACTATCGAGGGTCAGAGATCAGATGGAACAAGGTTTGATAAAAATGAGAAGAAATGAGAGGGACTTCCATCAAGTAGCAATAAGCTAGTAATGCAAGGGTGGGGCCCCTTTAGACATAAATGAGACTCAATGCCTAAAATAAGGTTGATTGGTCGATCAAGAGTTTTAGGAACCAAGGAATTTAAAATGCGAAAGGAATAAAGAGAGGCTTAATGACCCAAAGGAACTATCTTAACTTAGTGAAACTTAGGGGTAACACCTAGCTCTAACTGACGACAAGGACTAAGAGGACATAAAGAACCTAGATTAACCTAGCACAAAGCCTTATTCCTAAGGGCTATAGAATAACACCAAAATAGGACCTAGCATAAGAAACTGACAAAAAAAAGGAAACTATAGTACAAAAATTAGGAATTTCAAATATCAATTACAAATCTTCCAGTCTTGCCCATTGTAAGCAAGAGGCAATTGTGTACCATTTGGATATGCCAAGTAGAAATAATTTTCCTTTAGCTATTTCTCTTATCACAAATGGGACTATCCATAGATAATCAAACTTCTTGTGTGCACCTTTGGGTTCTATTTTGCAATCCCACAACAAAACTAAATCTCCCACCACAAATTCCCTTCTCTTGGCCTTCTTGTCAAACACTTTCTTCACCATTTCTTGATGTATTTCTATTCTATCAACTATGTCATACTTTTGTTCCTCTAGCTTACTTAAGTACATGTTCCTTTTCTCCAAAGAAGACTGGAAATACTCATCTTCAATACTTTTCCGAAGTTTGGATATTTATATCTCCAATGGGAGGGGTAACTCACTATCAGTTCCATAAACTAATTAGAAAGGATTCATTCCTATAGCTTGCTTTTATGAAGTTTTATCAGCCCACAAAGCATTATACAAACTTTTATGCTAATTTCTTTGATTTTGTTCTACTAACTTCTTCATAATAGTGATAAGACTTTTGTTGCTTGATTTTGCCTACCCATTTCCTTGTAGATAATAATGTGATGAATGAGCAATATTAATTCCATAATTGTAGCATAAGATGGTTATCTCAGAAGAAGAAAAAATACTCGCATTATCAGTTACAATCTTTTTAGGGACTCCAAATATGGACAGGATTTTTTGTTCAAGGAACTTGATTACTACTTCACAAGTGGTTTGTTTGATAAGAATAGGTTTTACCCAGTTGGTAAAGTAGTCTATAGCTATAAGGATATGAGTATGTTGGTAACTTGATCTTGGATTAATTGTACCTATGAAATCTAAACCCCACTGATAGAAAGGTTCTTCAATAACTACCAGCCTCAAAGGTAGAGCAACCATATGAGGTCTACCTATGAACTTGAGACATTCTTCACATTTTTTTACCCACGCATATGCATCATTAAAAATAATAGGCCAGTAAAACCCTTGTCTCATAATCCTATAACTGGTCATAGAGGCTAAGAGGGGTCCACCATAGAATTCTCCATGAAGATCTTCCAACAATTTATTTTGTTGCTCTTTATCAACACACCTCAAAAAGGTATCATATGTATTCTTCTTATATAGATTACCTTCCCATAAGGCATACTTCATTTCTTTCAATTTTAAATTTATTTTCTACTTAGGTGATAGCGTAGCATGGCATTCTCCATAAGTCAAGAAATATGAGATATCTGAAAACCAATCATCAAGAGTACTAGTGAATAGTATGAGTGGGAGGTCATTCTGTTGTTTTGGCTTATTTTTAGAAATCACGGTGCACAAGCCCCTTCCTCTAACCAAAGGAGTTGGCTTAACATCAACATCATAATGAACCTATACTTTTGCAACCCAAGCTCCTCTTTTATTTCCATCAATATCTTGTTGAGTCAAAATGCTTTTAACTGTAAAATTAGGAACAAAGAGTTTTGAGTGAGAATACAAAATATAGAACCTAAAATTATTCAAATGTCTAACAATAGAAATAGAATGTTTTTCAGTCTATTTATATTTTAACTCATGTCTTTTCAATGGCTAACTAATAAAGGCTATAGGTTCCTCCATGCCTTGATCATCTTTTTGCAGCAAGATAGCAGACAAACTATGCTCTGAAGTGTAACAATAAATAATGAAATCCTTCTAAAAAATTGGTTGTATTGAAGTGGTGTCATTGTCTATAGCTATCTTTATGTCTTCAAAAGTGTTTTTTCCTTCTAATTTCCGCTTAAAGTCAGCTGAATTTTCAACATCTCCACAATATGTCTTGTCAACTTAGCAAAATCTAGCACAAATCTTCTTAGAAAGTTTACTTGACCGAAAAAGGATCTAGTTCCATCTAAAGAGGAAGGAAGACTCAGTTGTTGGATTCCCTTGATTCTCTTAGGATCAATCTTAATACCATATTTTGAAATAATGTGTCCCAAAAGTTTGTCTTTTGTGACTGCAAACATAGACTTTCTCCAAATCTTGTAAATGATTTACTTATATTTGAGAACACAGTCAAGTCATCCAAGTAATCAACTATAATCTTGTTCTTAAAATCACTAAAAGTTATGTCCATCATTCTTTGGAATGTAGCTCCAGCATTGATGGGGCTGAAAGGCATTCTGTTATAAGCAAAGATGCCCACAAGAGTAGTAAAGGTAGTTTTATGTTGATCTCCAGGGGCTACTTGTATATGATTATACCCAGAGAATCCATCAAGAATAGGCATCATCTCAAATCCTAACACTATTTGCAGAATATGATCCATTACAAGCAAGGGATAATTATCCTTGAGGGAAGCTTGATTTAAATTTCAAAAATCTACACAGATTCTTATTTATCCATTCTTCTTCTTGACTGGTACAATTTTAGCAACTCATGTAGTATGATGAATAGGATATATTATCCTTCCTTTTAGCATTTTATCAATCTCATTGAAAATGGCATCTGCAATTTAAGGATTGAAGGTTCATTTCTTTTTCCTGAAAGGGACAACTCTCATCTTGAGAGGAATATGGTGATGTATTTTTCCATTCCTGAACTTTGTAAGGTCTATATAACACCATGCAAAAATATCCTTATATTTTATGAGTAAGGAAATTAAGTTTTTCTTCTCCTCGGGTGTACAACATTTCCCTATATAAACCATCTTTGGTTCTTCCTTTGTTCCTAAATTCACTTTCTCATATTCAACTGAGGTTGTCTTGAAATTAGATTCCTTTTGTTTAATATATGCATTACATTGGTTGAATAGAAGCTCCAAGGATGCAAGCCCTTTAGGTATCTTATTTACTTTCAATTGAACCCCTCCTTTCGCGAGTCTTCCATTTTCTACCCAATAATATCCCATACCTACCTATCATAGTGTCCCACCTCCTTATTGTCAACCTCCTCCTTCGTTTAACAATGTTACTCGTCCATCCCAAACAAACATGTCTAATTTCAACCCATCCATCGTAGCAACCATAAATAGCCTAGCTCAAATTGTATCATCCCTGCAACAACAAATAGCTTCCATGAACCAATCAATGTATAATGTGCCCACATTTAATGTAGTGAGCCTATTATCTAATGATGTTGTTTGTTCTGTCCCCCATAAACATGTGGAAGTCCCTTAATTGGGGCTTTATAGTGGAAAAAGGTGATCCTATGACTCATGTGAAAATATTTCAAACTTTATGTAGTGATTTTTCTTATGATCAAAGACTTTTGGATAAATTGTTTACTAGAACATTTAGAGATAAAGCTTTGCAATGGTATTGTTCTTTAACTCCTTATTCAATTACATCATTTCAACAATTGGAAAATGCTTTCATTCAATAATTTCACAATAATATTGGTTCTAAGATTACTTTGACTGATTTAATGTATTGTAAGAAAGGTTTTAAAGAATAAGCATTTGTACTCTAAATTTTCTTATCATATACCTGATCAAGATGTTCAAAGAGTTTTTATTTATAATTTGCAAAAATACATTAGAGATAAGCTTTTTTTTACTAAGTTTACTTCCTTTATGTCGTTGTGCACAATACTTCATAACTATCAACTTCAAGTGAGTCAATTTGAAAAATCACCTTCAATGGATCCAGTTGATAATAATGAAAGTGATCAACAACCTTTTGCAAAGTTTAAACCGAACAAATGATACATCAAGTTCAATGACAACAACAATACCCAGGTAGCAACCGCAACAACAAGTGTGCCTCCTTTATCCAAATATTTTAGAAAAGAATATACTTCTCTTTTTAAATCTTTGTAACACAATATGACACAATTGTTGTAAAATAATATGTTGGAACTTCCTCCCATGAAACCAATTGACACAACCAAATATTTTCCACCTCATCATGATTCCAAAGGATTTTACCAATATCATCATCAACTTGGTCATGACACTGAAAACTATTATTCCCTAAAGAGTATGATTCAAGATCTTATTGATAACAATACCATATCTATAATTGTTGTGAATGACAAAGGAAATAAATCCATAGCTCCTCCTAATTAAAACCTCCAAATCTGTAACAATCCTTCACCTTCTCATTCTACTAATGTGATTGAGTATGAGAACCTTGCCTTTTCTCCTAGTGATCTTGGCCTTGAGTCTAATAATGTGGTGAATATTATTGACAAACCTACAACTCCAAAGGACTTATGCATTACCTTTGATCATTGGGATACTATTGAAGCACCTAGTGGCCGGCTATACATCATTGTGAGGATTAAGTACATGCTCTCACAAGGCATGATCATTGATTCTACATGCATGGTAAATGTGATGATTGAAGAATATATTTATACCTTGTAATTGGATCAAGTGACATATAAAAAATCTAACGTGGTGATTAAGATTTTTTATGGTTTCTCTTGTCCCACTATTGGCTCTATTACTCTTCTTGGTGAGGTTGGTACTAAGTGCTTGAATGTTATTTTTGTTGTCATTCCTACATTGGATCAATTTTATTTGAATTTGGGACATCCTTGGCTCTCTTCCATAAAAGCAATCCCTTCTATTGTTCATAAGTGTTTGAAATTTCCTCTTAATGACAAAATCATAATAATTAATCATAGCATGTGTCAACCCACTATGAGACGCATAGATGTTAATCTTGATTACTTTTGGTTTAAATGATTTGAACCTCTTAAACCTTGAATGAATTCTCTCTTTCAATCTTATCAAAGATGGAAGAGTGAGATGATCTTATCCTTCAGCAATCCTAGAGATGCTAATCCTATTCCTCTTCTTCATGATAGACCTATTCCTCCTCCTTACGATGGACTTGATCTTCTTCCTACACCATCGACCCATCCTTTATATGTTGTGATTATGCCTCATATATCTTACAAAGGAAAGGGTTTGACATCTCCTATATTTTAACGTAAAAAACTCTCTCCCATTCATCCTTCTTTAAAGGAAGAGAATAGGCCTATTCATATTGATCCTAAACCTTCACAACCTTCAACTAAAACTAAAAGAAACCATTGTGTGAGAGAATTTCGATGGAGACATCATGCTAAGGCCTATGAACTTGCTTCTCAACCTATTTCTTCCTCGTAGACTCCAAAGGTTGACACAATCCCATTTGTCCAACATTTGCCTAACTCTAGGGAGGAAACTCAACCTAAATCTCCAAGACATAAAATGATTAAGAAAAATGATGGTTTATATGTTATTCCTATTAAAGTTCCTATTTTTATTAATCTTGATGAAGAGATGGATGAAAATGAAGTTCATGTTAATCCTATTAATTTAAGTGATGAATATGAATATGTTGATGCTGACAATGATTTATCTAAATAATTTTCACAAGAATTAATCCTAACTCCTATTAATAGACAAAGTGATCCATTATTAGAGCATGGTCCTTGTTTAGAACTTGTTGTAGCTCCATCTATTGTGCTCAAAGTTGCATCTCTTGCATATTGTCCACCTTCCCAAAATAATGTTCATCAAGATAGGGAGGTGGATGACTTTCTTGATTAGATTCATTTATTTTGTAGATTCTCTCTCTCTCTTAGTTGTTTGTTACCTTCCTCTATTTGTTTCCCAATTCTTCTATTTGTTGTCCCTGGTGTTCTCCACTTGAGGATGATGTAAAGTGGTGAGATCTCTTTTGGTCTCTTCCATGTTGACTCAAAAGAAACATGTGCCCTTCTTCCATAGTAGTTATACTTTTTTTGGGAGATGAGGACAATACAATGCAAATATATACATGATATAGATTATTTATCATACGAGAATATTGACCCTAGGGGTAAGTAGAACCCTTAGGTATTTTGTGTTTTGTGAACACTATCGTTTGATGTATCCTTCTTGGGGGTATATCATTGTGATAATGTGCTTCTCTTTTGGATGAATGTATAGTATCCTAAATCAATTGCTCTTGATTAGGGATACATGATACTTTAATGTAGGGACATACGCTCCACTCAATGTTTCTCTCTTTGCATATCTTGATACTAAAGTTACTTAGCAAACTTAGCCTTTAGCTTTGTGATTTTGATATTGTTCTTTCCATGACTCATAGTAAGTGAGCCTTACTAGGATTGCACTCATGGTTCTCTTTTTCTTTCTTATGATGTCCATTTTATCTTGATCTAGAAGTCATAAGATACTTAAATTCCACTAGGGGCTTGGTGTGTCTTTCCTCCTTAGCATCTTGATAGAAACCTTTCAATGTGAACCAAGTTGTACTTTACCAAGAGTATACTTAGTCTCATACTCTAGCTAAAGTGGGGACTAAATGTAGCATCCTAAATTGCACTCCCTTACAATTTTGACCATATTAGGGCCTTCACCTTAGTATTCATGCTATAAGGAAAGAATAGGACCTAATTATGCTCTTTATTTCCATATATATCACCATTTTCACTTTCCACAACATCTTGCCTCTTGAGTTTGGTCCTTGATTAGGTAGGACTAGGACATGGCACCTTGATCCCCTCACAACTAGAATGCCCAGTTCCCTAGTCCTCCTTATTTGGACCCAAATCTGGGCCCTTTAATAGTCATAAAGTGTGAGAGTGAATTATAGCTCTGTGTCAGCTCATGTCAAAAAATTAATTTATTTTTCAACAAACAAGTATAAAAAGAGGTCTACCCCTCTCATTTTGATAACATTCAATCCAAAAATAATATTGATCAATCAATTCAAGCAATAAAGCATTCAAGTTTAATCAAGCAAGCAATCTATCTTCATTCAAGCATTGGAGTTGACATTCATGTTCTATATTATTGAAGACTTCATGAAACCCTAATTCTATGTGGAGACAAATAAAACTTCACAATGAGGTACATCATTTGCATTTTGGTCATTATTCAACATCGAGCCCTCAAAAGGAGATCATTTTCATTACTACAATTCAATCAAATTTCATTTCTATTTCATGGTTAATTCTAAAACTGGGGTTTGACCTAAGGAAAACTATTATTCCCAACCCATTTACCTCCTCTAGTGTGCACGGGAATAGGTATGGATTTGTGATCTTTAGGATAAGCTTTATTTATAGAGACAAATTGATCCCCCATTGTACTACAAAAAGTTCAGAGGACAAGAGAGACCATCACACCGGTCTCAACAAATCAGGTGTCCTTCTGGTAACAAATCCAAATCCTCTTATAATCCTTAGATGCAGGTTCGTGGCTTGATTCAATGACTATAGCTTACTGTTTATGCCTTTTTACCTCAATTTTAGTCTATTTCCTTAATTTTAGCAAATTAAATAAATCAATTCAACTCAAGGGAAAGAAGATCCATTCAACACCCTTGGAATTACATTTGCATTCAGACCTCTTAGGCTTAGATCTATCTAATTCTCATCTTTCACTAATGTAATGGTCATAAGTCATAAATTAGCGGCTTTCATACATCTAATGCTGGAAACCCTAATTTTTCACCATTACAGTAGTATAATTGTTCATGACCACAATATGCCCTTAAGTTCTTGTATGGGAGATAATATAATAAAAATAAAAAATGTCTTAAGAAAGGGAGGAAGGAAAATTGTTATAAATGGTAGGAGCACTAGATTCTAGGAAAATCTATGGCTAAAAGATAAAGCCCTTGTGGAAATAAATCGATTCAAATTGGTCAAAAAGGTCCTTATTCAAAGCTTTCAAACCCTTAGGATGCCCAGGGCAAATGGAAGAAATTCAAGGATCAAGTGAGGAAATTTAATAACATCTCAGACTCTGACAAAAGAAAAATGGTGGAGGAGGTTGAGCAATTGTATTCCATCTTGGGGGATTGCTCCTTCCTTTCACCTCATAGAGAGGATAATTGGATTTGGAAACATCAACCTTCTAGAGCCTTCTAAGTAAAATGTACCTACAAAGCTATAGAGGCTAATAAAATGGAACATTTTGATTGGAATCTCATTTGGGTAAAAGGCTTAATTCCCAAAATTGCTTGCTTCTGGTGGGTTACGACCCATGGTAATATTCTAACTATTGATAATCAGAACAAGAGATGTTTCTCAATTATTAAAATATGTATCCTATGCTACGAGGATGTAGAAACTATATATCATATTTTTCTACGATGCCAATTTGCCAAGGAATTTTGGTCAGAGATGTTAGTTGACATCAAGATAGCCTAGACTATCCCAGGTAATATGAGAATTTTTATGGAACAGTGGAGTCATGCCCCTTTTACCCATCCCATCATAAAAATCCTATGGTGAACATATGGAAGGAACAAAAAATAAGAATATTCAAAGAGGAGGTCATAAATAGTAAGATGTTTCATATTATAAAATAGTAGATTAAGGAGAATGTGAATGTTTCTTCCTTTGGTCCGTCCAAGGTCTTTCCTATCCTACTTGATCTTATAATTAAACAATGCTAGGATATAACACATAATCCTATGAATTTAAATTGGAACAAAATGATTTTAAGGAAAGTGTGTACTTGGCCACCCCTAGATATGGGATGAATTAAATGAAACTTTGATGATTTCTTTAAAGGCAACCCTGGGTTTTCAAGAGAGAGAGGTATTATCAAAAATTGTAGAGGTCATCTGATATAAGGATGCTATATTAATTTGGGTAGGGGTTCTAATAACAGGGTAGAGGCTATTGCTACTTGGCAAGGGTTTAGGAGTCTTAGTCAAATGAATTGTCAAAGTGTTATCCTTGAAGGTGACCCCAAATTAATAGTGGAATACTTAAATGGTAAGGTGAATATTCTGTGGGAAATAAAAAAACATAATGGAAGAGAGAAAAAAGATGATGATGAATTACTTTCCCAAAATTAAAATCCAACATATTTTTCAAGAGGGAAACAGACCGGCCGATGAAGTGGCCAACTATGGGTTAAATTATAATGAATGGTTTTTTTTCAACTTCTTGCAAAGCCCTATCACACTAAAAATGATTTTATTAGCTGGAAAAATTAAGTTTTATTTGATTGACTCAGTGTCTTACATTGGTAATGATGATAAAGAAATAAATTAAACACTCATGGTGGTCTAGGCAAAAGGGTGCCAAATTTTTTTGAATTTAAATTGGGATGTTGAGTTGGTTGCTGATCTAGCTCTTACAGGGTGTGGTAATTTGGAGTCCTTTTAGGACTTATCATGGCATGGGTGAAGTTAATGTTATTAATATTTTGAGGCTTACACAACAGTCTTATCATCACTTAGTTTTTATTTCCAAGATTATTAGATGAAAAGTTGACATATTTATTTCCCTTCTTGGAAAGATTAATCATAAAGTGATGTGTCCTTTCACTTGTGTGGAAGGGTTTGATAATCATTTTTAAAATTTCATTTTTCATAGTTGATTCTCATTTGGTGGGGTTTTGTGATAATTTTAGTAGGTACTGTGTCATTCTTGGACATATGACCAATTTACTGTGAATCTAAGTTATGACATGGGGGTCCATTGAAAAGGTTAGAGCCAAATAATTATAAAGAAATTTTACAAAAAAGATGAAGTTAGAGACCAATTTCATAGAGCTCAGATGACACATTTCTTCTTTGCTATGAAGGGCTATAAAAGAGTTCTTTCATCAAGATTTTGCAACTTCTGGCAAAAAGGGAAAGTCGGTATTGGTAGTATCTCCTTTATGGTCACGTCTGACTTCATTGCAGAGGTGACTAGCTTAAAGATTGAGGGGAAGAAAGTTGAAAAAGGGAGCTCTGAAGACTACAAGAGCTACTTAAATAATTTTTTCAAGAAAGGTTAAAAACTAGTGGTGGTGCAGAATGGGTATGACTGCTCTGTCCTCCCTAAATCCTACACCATGGTAAGATAATTTGTCATGAAATATTTTACTTTGGATGGCTGTTATACTATTGTGCATGGTTATTGTTTCCCTATTCTTAATCACATTAGGCATGCTGAAAGAATTAATCTGCCTTATTACTTATTTATTTGTTTGTTTGCAAGTATCTTGAAAGGAGTAACCCCTCTGCTCCATCAAGAGCTTATTTATACCCTTTGGGTGAATTCACAATAATGGTTCCCACTTTTTTGCCACTTTTGACACTGAGATGTACATTTTTAAAATAATCTTCAACTTCGAAGAACTATAACCTTTAAACTATTAAAAATTTGAAGATGATGTAAATTAGTGATTTCTAGCATTTTGTTTGTATATTCTATATACATTTTTTTAAAAAAAATTTGAAGGGTTTTTTTTTTAAATTTTCCATCTCCCTCGAAAAGTAGTTTTTTACAACAAACTACATTTTTTAAGAGTGATGTGCCTCCCGAAACGCATAACTTTTTTTCTATAAATGATAAAAACTCAATTCTTTCGAATTTTGGTTTCTAACATCAATATCCAGGGCTTGCATTTGGTTTCATAGTGATATGTTCAATATTTTTCATTTTATAAAGTTTTGAAGTCCGACTAGTCATAATTCAAACATAGGTTTACGTTTGAACACATAACTTGTTCTATATAAATCGAAATTCAATTTTTTTTTGGTTAGAAAGAAGACATCAATACCAGGGGCATAGATATTTTTCAGAATTTTTTTGAATTAGTTTCTTATTTTTCCCAATGCATTGAACAGAGAAGTTCATGTTCGGTGAAAAACCAATTTTCCATAAAATTAAAAAAACAAGAACATAATAAATTCAAAATATAACAAAGTTATACTCGTTGGAAAGCTTTCTCCGAGTACTACCATCTAATATTTTGGGGTTATCAAGATTATTTCATTCGTGCTTTGAACCAAAGCTCCGAAGTCATTAATTCTTCAGAACTCTGAAATTTTTTGGGAGAAACCTTTAATTTGAGGGTTCGAATGAATAGTAGTTCAAGGGAATTGGATTCGCTCGAACCTAAAGGGGTTTGAGAGAACCCCCATTCACTCGAACCAATGGGCTCGATATTGGCACACACATTTTTGTAATGGTCATGTCCGAGCGAACCCAACCATTTTTAACTGTCGGGTTTCGTTCGAACTTTGGCTGATGCATTTTTCATTTTTTTTTTCATTTGTGGAGTCATATAAATGTCCATAATTTTTTTCATTTTTTATCACACAAATGATTAAAATAATTCGCATTTTTGGATGAGAGAAGACATTTGAAAATAATTTTGAGGGCAATAATTTGAAGGTTTTTTGTAAAAGCATGGGGAACAAGAAGAGAAGGCAAAATAAGACTTCAAGGAATTATTCTCCCGAAACGGAAGAAAGATATCGAGAACAAAGAAGACAAAGATATCATGATGCAAGTATGCATTTTTAATTTTATTTCTATTTAATTTAATATGTATTACGTATCAATTAATTAGAACTCAATATTTTTTATCTAATATTTTTAATGAAAATTAATAAAAAAAATCTTAATTAAATTAATTGGAAATAATAGGATTAAAAATAATTTTGTTTTAATTGGAAAGCATAATTAATTTGAGATAATACATGTGTATTTGCAAATTTCAAATTCTGTCAACTTGCTTGTTGTGTAATTGCATTTTTCTCCTATATAATTAAGTCCATTTATAATAGATAAGACCTATTAAGTCATAAAATTAATAAGACCTATTATGTCATAATTTCTAGGTTCTAAATTATATATATTGAATATTTAATCTACATGTACAAGTAATTTCATGTGATAGGTCATTTAATATCACATAATATATCTATCTTAAGGGTAGTTAAGTATATTAATTGTGAAATGTTTTTTCATACGTGGTCATATTGATTTTAATAATAAGGCCTATTAGGACTATTATATTGACTATAGGTCTTAAATGTGACATAAATTTATAACCTATTAAACATGTTGAATAATTTAGGTGAACTATTTATATTCAACTTCATGTACATGCAAAAACATTTCAGATTAGGAGGTCTATTATGCAATAATAGGTCTTAAATATACACACATGTGACAAATTATAGTCCACCTACATTATGGTCCATAACAAATTAATATGAGGTCACCTAAGTTATCGTATGCATGCATCAAAATATTTGTACTTTTAATTTTCAAAATTGGAATTTCTAATTTATCAAAATTTTATTTTATGTGTTAAATTAGTGCTCAAAATTAGAGATTGAACTTTAATCCTAACCTGAGAACAAATTGAACTTTAAACCTAAATAGCTAATTTAATTAGAGTTATAACAGTAAGGTCCTAAAAGTAATTAAATTTAATAAACCAAATTGAACGGAATAATTTTAACATGCAAAGCTTTAAGCCAAATTCACCCCTATTCTTAAGCCTAATTGAATAATCTCTGATTAATTCAAGAACCTTACACAAACTCTTAAATTATGTGCAGAACAGGCAAACGAACCTGTTGAAGAACACAATATAGTTGATGAACATAGGGAGGAGAATGTCCAAGTTGAACCAATGGAGACCTTTGAAGGAGAGGGGTCAGGCTCCTTACCTCCTACCACTGATATGGATGAGCATATTGTGGATCTAGCTAAAAAGGTGAAGAGAAATATTTCTTATAAAAATTTAGATCATTTACTTGAAATGGATGTGGATGAGTTGAAACGTCTCAGTGAAGAACCTAGACATCCTAAAAGGAGGTCAATGAATAAAAGTGGAAAAGAAATAATGTCTCATTTCAACAATCTTGATACTACACTAGAAAATGCTCAATTGTTATCAATTGTACTTACTCATAAAGACTTAATAGATCCAATGAAATTGTTGGGTATAGATACAACAAGTCAAAAGAGGAAATCTTCTTAGCTACAAAAATCTATTGTTGATAATGTTATGAAAGGTTTGGTGAACATTAGTAAAAAATCTCGAAAACTAGATAAGACCATTTCAAGAAGAGTGATGTTGACATCTTTAGTAAATGAAAGATTGCCTCAAAAAAGACAAATCTCTTCACTGTCATCTGAGTTTGGTTTTAGTAGAAGCACAATATCTAAATATGTTAAAAGGAGAAAGATTTTGGATGATGCTACCTCAGAAGGGAATTGGGCAATTATGTGTAGAGCTCCTCGTTCTGATAGAATTGAAGATGTTGTTAGGAACTTTGTGACAAGTTTTTGGAATGATAATACTCGTCCTTCATCAAATTGTAGAGATGTTATCAAGCAAAAGATTGGTCCTGATCGTTATGATCTCCATGTAAAACATTGGATAGACACAACAAAACATGAATTGTATGTATTGTTTACTAAAACAAACCCTCATATAAAGATTGGACAAACCATGTTTGAACAGTTAAGGCCATATTATGTGAAGTTAAACAACGTTTTCGAAACTTGTTGTTGTCGTTATCACATCGAATTTGACTTGTACTATTAGGTGTTTTGAAAGATTAGAGAAGATAGTGATGGTTATGAAAATGCTCCTCCTAAATGAACAAGTCAATTCATAGCATCCATCTTATGTGATAAATCAGATGATAATGCAACTGGTCAAATAAATTGCATAAGAGGAATTTGTGGAACATGCGGGGACTTGGCTAAATTGCCTTTGAGAGATGAAGATACTGACACGAGGAAGATGGTAAATTGAAAGAGTTACAAGTACAAAAAATTTGAAACAAAATTTGGAAAGGAATCTACAAGGCTAGATTTTGTAGAAGAGGAAATACCTATTGGAACATTTATGGAAATTTTTCGTAAGTTGATAAAACCATACATATGCCATGGTTTTTTTTGCCAAGTGGCAAGCAGAATAATTTTAATGATTAAGAGACACTTTCCCACTTGGAACTATTCTATCTATAGTTTACTTCACAGAGAATTACTCTTTTGCACATCAAAAAGAGATTCAATCAGAGTATTACTTTTCAAAGCAAATCCCTATTTTCATGCATGTGTGTTATCGACATGCACAGATGAATTTGGATGGTGTTGATAGTACATTTGAAAATCGTGTCATTAAGAAAGAGTGCCACTTCTATATCAGTGATGATAAGGAGCATGACACACTTTTTGTACAAAATTGCTTTAAGAAGTTTTTTGAATATTTGAAAGATAGAGACATAACAATAGTTAAACATTTTGTTTGGTCTGATGGATGTGCGGCACAATCCAAATCTTCGAGGCCATTTTATGCACTATGTAGATATCATCGAAATGACAAAATACCACATGTTTGGAGTTTTTTTGAGAGTGGTCATGGAAAGGGTGAACATGATGGTCCAGGAGCTTGTATCAAACGTGCTCTAAGAAATCATCAAATAAAGTACATAGGAGAATGTATAGAAGATGCACATGATGTTGTTGAATGGTGTAAGAAACACTTTGAGCAACCTAATTATCTTGGGGAATCATTATCGAGAACATACAGGCCCATTCCATATAGAGTGTTTTGGGAGATAACCGGTACGTGTTCTCTTTTAGTATTTTATTTAATTTTTTTTAATTTAACAACTTGATCTACATGTACATTCTTAGTTCCTAGTTCAAATATTCCTAGTTCAAATGTTTCAATTTAACAACTTGATCTACGTGTACATTCTTGTACACATGTACATTTTGCAGATGTGGATAGAAAATCAATGCATGGATGCAAGAGTGTGGAGAGGACAAGATCTTTGCATTGTGTCATGAGTACAGATAATCGCCCATGGACATTATACACTAGGGATTATTCATGTTTTTGTTCTGAATGCATTTTTGAAAACTATGCTGATTGCAAGAACCAAGAGCTTGGATATGTTAGTGAATGGAAAATGGTGCCACTAGATGTTTCTGACACATACGAGGATTCAAATGAGGATGAAAACTTTGAAGACATTCCTTTGATTTCTAGTGATTATGATCATATTTCATGATTGATTAAAAAAGGTACATACATGACGTACACATGTAAATATTTCCTTAAAACTGACATATAACTTAGAATTTATTTAACTTGTGTCAAATTGCAGGAGATATTTTTGTAGTCATATCAGAAGATGGAAATATAGAAGGTGTTAGTTATTATTTATTGCGTTGCACAGAAGAGAGAAGGAAGTTATCAAAATCTGAGATGAGTGATGGAATGTCATTTCCCACAGGTTTGAGTTTTGATTTGAATATGTACATGTACAAATTGCTTATGTGAAAATTTTTAATTTCTCACGTTTCTTATATACATGTACATGCAGGATCAGTTGCAGTGCAAGGGACATATTTCAAACAAGTTAAAATTGTTCAACATGGGATTCATTTCACTGAATACCAAATTGAGAACAAGGTATATCAGTATAGTCACTTGGCCATTGTTGTTGGCCTAATTCTTCAAACAGTTCCATGTCGAGGGCGGTCTCAAAAGTGGAGACTAGATAGTGAAGATCATGACAAAATATTAAGTGTTATTTAAGAGTGTTGTGAACCACTTGATGTGGTATGAACTATATATACATTTAGTAATCCAAAGTACACATGTGGTTCAGCACACATGAATTGAATTTTAATGTACTCAAGATAAATTCTAGATCTCTTAACTTGTTTTGAAACTAAAGGATAAATATTTTTTAAGTTTATTATATACATTATATCAAATTAGGATGTATTCAAAGTTAATTCAAGTACATCTACACATGTTTAAATGTGCATGTTTAATTGTATGTAATTGTATTTGTATTTAATTAAAAAATGCATATTTAAATTAGAATGTAATATGTACATTTGTAAAATTGATATTTAATATGGAATTAGGACATTTGTAATTAGGACATGTACATGTTGTGAACTATTTAACTACAATATACATACCTAGAAGCTCACATACCATGTGAACTATTCAATACATGACCTATTAAGTTTAGTTTGTTCATTTCATACATACTCTTTTGTTTGAAAATCAAACATGTATAATCATACATACTCTTTTGTTTGAAATTCATTTCATATAATCAAACATGTATAATCTGATCAAACACAAATTAGGTATAAAGTATAATCTAGAGTCTAAACTTCATTGTACATGCATGAAATATACAATCTAATCAAACATATATTTAAATCTAATCTAATAAAACATGTATAAATCTAATATAATCAAACATGTATAATCTGATCAAACACAAACTAGGTATAAAGTATAATCTAGAGTCTAAACTTCATTGTACATGCATGAAATATACAATCTAATCAAACATGTATTTAAATCTAATCTAATCAAACATCATGTATAAATCTAATATAATCAAACATGTATAAAACTTATAAAGTTTAATCTAGAGTCTAAACTCCATGTATAAAGTATAAAGTATAATCTAGAGTCAAACACAAACCAGGTATAAAGTATAATCTAGAGTCTAAACTCCATGTATAAAGTATAAAGTATAATCTAGAGTCTAAACTCCATGTATGTGCATGAATATATATAATATGAAAGTATATAAAAAGATAAATGTAAATGAGCTATAAAGTCTGGAGCAAATAAGTAGGGATCATGTCGGCTACGAACTGAGTGACCATTTGAGGGGGAGTCCTGCAAAAGTAGAATTTATTTAAACATTAAATATAATATACCTATCTCTCTAGACGTGCACGTACATCAAATCCAAGTAGAGTTAAATAAAAATTTAAATATAAATTGTAACATGCATGTACATACATACATGTACATATATGTACCAAAAACCATAACTAACATGTACACTAACAGCATCTAAAGAATCTCTCCTATGCACATGCTCAGAGCTCAAGGAAGGACTGACATGAGCTAACTATCAATTTAAGGATTAGTCCATGATCAATTTAAATGATCTACAAATTAAAACTTAGAACTCTAGATTATTTATTAAACATGATCTATATATATATATTTATCCTACGAATTTGCAACATGTATACATATCATCTAAAAATTTAAATGCACATGTACATGTACATACCTGTGTATCACCTGGAGTAGGCTGTATAGTCTGATCCTATCCTATGATCATATCAACAACATCACTCGTTCCTGCATATCTCTCTCTAGCTATATGTATCACTGAGGAGTGCAAGGGGCTAACTAGATGAGTTGGCATCATGGATGAAGTGTCTGACTATAGTAGCATGTCCATAAATCCAATATGGCTCAAATCTCTCAGCTGATCCTCAAATGAGTCCAAACCCTCATCTGTGATATGGACCTGATCAGCTCGTATCTCCTCCTCAAACGAATCCAACTAGCCCTCATCTGTGATATGGAGTTGATCAGCCCGCATCTCCTCCTCTATAGCAACAGAGTGATCTGTAGGTGGGTCAGTGCCTGGAGCATGCGTAGAGTGATGAGAATGTTGTGACTGCCTTAGGGTATGCATCGATGCTACTGTAGCCTGACCATCTCTGAGAATCTCCTCTATAACATCAGCCAATGGTATCCCAAGTCGAGATGAAATAAAACTATAAGCATGTAGTAGGTCCTCGGCTAAATACTATGACATCTGTACATGTCTATTACCTCTGACTATAGCTGCTACCTCATTTGGGGAGGGGATGCCAGCAGAAATATATCGAGCATCTGAATTTGAAGCCCCCCTATGACTAGAAGATGCATGATCTGTGGATGATCGCGAACATGGTCGACTCATCATATATCTTCCCACCCTGTCAGAAGATATGATGGCTATTGCTGATGCAATCTGTCCAATCCTATCAATTGCTTCTCTCTGAGAAGCTATCACAACGTGATCCGCTATGGGTGCCATGGCTGGGACTACTGCAGGAAATCTTTGGCCAACAAGGTCCCTATGTCTAAGCGGAGCTCTATCACGCCTACAATATGCATCTCTATCAGTAATCCTGCCCCTCCCCTGTCCATAATATCCTGGAATATCAAGGTAGTTTTGTTTCATCTGACAATGAACCTCAGCAAATACCTGTTGTGCAAAGTATAATGGAATCTGGTCATTATTAGGATAACGACCATGGGCAGCTAAGAATCGTGGGTAAATCAGTGATGCAACCTGTGGGTCGATACATCTGGTAACCTGATATCCCCTCACCTTACTCTTCTCCTGATATTGTGGGAAGTATCTCTCCTTGATGGTCTCCTTTGAGACCACCCCCACCACATCAGCAAAAGAATGAGGACCCCTCACCTCACTCCTCAACTGTCTATATATATCCTCTATAACCTCAGGTGAGAATGAGGTATGAGATACTAAGCGGTCCCTCAATGTCTACAAACTGTCAAAAATGGACGTGCATGTACTCTTGCACACGTCATCAGTACGAGGGTCATCTAGTATGGCCCTCAACCTATGCAACTCCCGATCACTGTAATGAAAAATAGTAGCAATGTTGGGAAAGGGGGGATCCTACTATGGAGGATCCTACTGTGGAGGATCCTGCTATGGTGGCTCTTGATGTGGAGCCTACGTAGGTGGATCCTGATCAAGAGCCTGTGAAGGTGGATCCTAATCAGGAGCCTGCGGAGGTATATCCAGGGATGCCATCTATCTAGGTACATGTCATAAAGTTAAAATAAATACATAAGCAGAGAGAGAGAGAGAGAGAGAGAGAGAGAGAGAGATCATTTTCATGAGAGAGAGAGAGAGATTATATACACATAAATCTTCATGAGAGAGAGAGATCATTTTCATTTTCAAAAAATACATGTAAAAATTTCAAATATTTCAGTGAGAGAGAGAGAGAGAGAGAACATATATTTCAGATCTAGAGACAACATATATTTTAGAGAGATAGAGAGATCTAACACGTGTACATATTTAAATCTTTGACATACATAAAAAATTCAAGAATAGAGAGATCTAACACATGTATATTTAAATCTTTGACATACATATTTAAATCTTAGGACACTATATGATCCTAAGGGGAGTGTCATATGTTAGGACACTATATGATCCTAAGGGGAATTTCATATGTGTATAGTAGGATGTTAGAAGGGGTCATATGTGACCTACTAAGGGGTCACGCATGTGTTAATGCATGCGTCACCCCTTAGGACAACATACGACCCCTTAAGACACTATGTGATGGACTAAGGGGTATGTCATTCACACTAGGATTTTATAAGGGGTCATATGTAGTTCTAAGGGGTCATGCATATGTTATAACACATGCATGACCCCTCAGGACCACATATGACCCCTTAGGACACTATGTGATCCTAAGGGGAATGTCATATGTACAGTAGGATGTTATAAGGGGTCACGCATGTGTTAATGCATGTGTGAGCCCTTAGGACCACATATGACCCCTTAGGACACATAGGAAATGTCATATGTATAGTAGGATGTTATAAGGGGTCATATGTGACCTACCAAGGGGTCACGCATGTGTTACTGTATGTTATAAGGGGTCATATGTGACCTACTAAGGGGTCACACATGTGTTATACCTCAGGACCACATATGACCCCTTAGGACATATAGGAAATGTCATATGTATAGTAGGATGTTATAAGGGGTCATATGTGACCTACTAAGGGGTCATACATGTGTTATAACACATGCGTGACCCCTCAGGACCACATATGAGCCCTTAGGACACATAGGAAATGTCATATGTATAGTAGCATGTTATAAGGGGTCATATGTGACCTACTAAGGGGTCGCGCATGTGTGTCAATGCATGCGTGACCCCTTAGGACCACATACGACCCCTTAAGACACTATGTGATGAACTAAGGGGTATGTTGTTCACACTAGGTTTTTATAAGGGATCATTTGCGGTTCTAATGGGTCAGGACCACATATGACCCCTTAGGACACTATATGATCCTAAGGGGAATATCATATGTATAGTAGGATGTTATAAGGGGTCATATGTGACCTACTAAGGGGTCACGCATGTGTCAATGCATGCATGACCCCTTAAGACCACATATGACCCCTTAAGACACTGTGTGATGAACTAAGGGGTATGTCGTTCACACTAGGATTTTATAAGGGGTCATATGTGGTTCTAACCACATATGACCCCTTAGGACACTATATGATCCTAAGGGGAATGTCATATGTATAGTAGGATGTTATAAGGGGTCATATGTGACCTACTAAGGGGTCACGCATGTTTCAATGCATGTGTGACCCCTTAGGACCACATACGACCCCTTAAGACACTATGTGATGAACTAAGGGGTATGTCCTTCACGCTAGGATTTTATAAGGGGTCATATGTGGTTCTAACCACATATGACCCCTTAGGACACTATATGATCCTAAGGGGAATGTCATATGTACAGTAGGATGTTATAAGGGGTCATATGTGACCTACTAAGGGGTCACGCACATGTCAATGCATGTGTGACCCCTTAGGACCACATACGACCCCTTAAGACACTATGTGATGAACTAAGGGGTATGTCATTCACACTAGGATTTTATAAGGGGTCATATGTGGTTCTAAGCACATATGACCCCTTAGGACACTATATGATCCTAAGGGGAATGTCATATGTACATTAGGATGCTATAAGGGGTCATATTTGACCTACTAAGGGGTCATGCATGTGTTAATGCATGTGTGACCCCTTAGGACAACATACGACCCTTTAAGACACTATGTGATGGACTAAGGGGTATGTCATTCACACTAGGATTTTATAAGGGGTCATATGCGGTTCTAAGGGGTCATGCATATGTTATAACACATGCATGACCCCTCAGGACCACATATGACCCCTTAGGACACTATGTGATCCTAAGGGGAATGTCATATGTACAATAGGATGTTATAAGGGTTCCTATGTGACCTACTAAGGGGTCACGCATGTGTTAATGCATGTGTGACCTGTTAGGACCACAGACGACCCCTTAAGACACTATGTGATGAACTAAGGGGTATGTCATTCACACTAGGATTTTATAAGGGGTCATATGTGGTTCTAACCACATATGACCCCTTAGGACACTATATGATCCTAAGGGGAATGTCATATGTACAGTAGGATGTTATAAGGGGTCATATGTGACCTACTAAGGGGTCACACATGTGTTAATGCATGTGTGACCCCTTAGAACCATATACGACCCCTTAAGACACTATGTGATGAACTAAGCGGTATGTCGTTCACACTAGGATTTTATAAGGGGTCATATGTGGTTCTAACCACATATGACCCCTTAGGACACTATATGATCCTAAGGGGAATGCCATATGTATAGTAGGATGTTATAAGGGGTCATATGTGACCTACTAAGGGGTCACGCATGTGTTAATGCATGCATGACCCCTTAGGACAACATACGACCCCTTAAGACACTATGTGATGGACTAAGGGGTATGTCGCTCACACTAGGATTTTATAATTGGTCATATGCAGTTATAAGGGGTCATGCATATGTTATAACACATGCATGACCCCTTAGGACCACATATGACCCCTTAGGACACTATGTGATCCTAAGGGGAATGTCATATGTATAGTAGGATGTTATAAGGGGTCCTATGTGACCTACTAAGGGGTCACGCATGTGTTAATGCATGTGTGACCCCTTAGGACCACATACGACCCCTTAAGACACTATGTGATGGACTAAGGGGTATGTCGTTCACACTAGGATTTTATAAAGGGTCATATGCAGTTGTAATGGGTCATGCATGTGTTAAGACACTATTTGATGGACTAAGGGGTATGTCATTCACACTACAATTTTATAAGGGGTCATATGCGGTTCTAAGGGGTCACGCATGTGTTATAACACATGTGTGACCCCTTAGGACCACGTATGACCCCTTAGGACACTAGATGTGATCCTAAAGGGAATGCCATACATGTACACTAGTATGTTATATGTGATCCTCTATGACCTCCTAAGGGAATGTATAGTGTCATCAAGGCATATGTGGTCTTAAGGGGTCATGTTGTGCGTGTAATAGGATGTGAAAATGGGTCACACTATAGAGGAAATTTATTTTGTCTAATTTGTTTAGATTTGTTATCTAAATTTTCTAATGTTTATTTAAATTAAAATTTATTAATTTTTCTAACATTTAATTTATTATATTTACGTTTGCAACATTTTTCTAATTTTCTTTTTTTGCTAATGTTTTTCTAAGTTCTGATTTACTACCTTAGTTTTCTATGTTTTTCATAACAATTTTTTTAAATGTTGAAAAAAATATACATCTATACAATTATGTAATTTTAAAAACAAATTGACACATTTCAGTCAAAACATTAAATTATCAAACATTTTTCTAAAATAATGAAAAACAATAAATTATCAAACATTTTTCTAAAATGTTGAAAAACAATAACTATATATAATTATTTAATTAAAAAAATAACTTAACAAACAAATTATTTACAAATTTAATAAAAAAAGACATTATTAAACCAAACAAAGGGTTATTTTGTGCACCTGATATAATAAAGGTCAAAAACTAAAATAGGAAAGATGCTAGTTGCTGCAGACAAAGCTCGGTGACGTGATGCTGACGACTGGTTCGATCCAACCCCAACCAGAGAGAAAAAGACAAATTTGATAATGACCTTTTAACTGTCATTTTCGCTATTTATAAATTTTTAAAAAAACCCTAACCAAAAAAGGGTTTGAGCGAATGGGGGGTTCGCTCGAACCCAAAAGTCACCCGTGGTTCGAGCAAACCCAGGTCCGCAGTTGGGTTCGCTCGGACTCCCAGGGGTAGTCTGAGCGAACAGTGCTATTTCGCTCGAACACCGAGAAAATCGAAGTTCCCACTTTCGCCAAATTCCTTCGTTGGCCAAAGTGGGAACCAGCTTTGTGAATTCACCCCTTTACAAGTATGCATTTGATTTCTAGCCCCACCACAATTACTTGTTAGCCCTTCCCTGGCATTATGAGTCTATAGATGAAGCCCCTCGCTCTTCTATTTGAATTAAGCTTATTGAAACTATTCCTTTACCATCGAATAAGAAAACTCCTACCCCAACATGAAAGGTAAAAAATCCAGAGATGAGCTTTCTCCTAAAGCCCTTGAGATTTCCTTTCTCAAAATGACCCCTAAAAAAGAACTAGCTAAAGCTAGGAAAACTAAGAAATATTCCAACAAGAAGCAGATAAATATTGATTTGGACTTGCATGATTATGAGGCAGAGGAGGAAAACTTGTATTAAAAGGAAAAACATGAGGGGAAGTTTGGGGAAAGGCGCTTGACTCGCCTCCTCACCAAGGACCTAAATGAGAAAGTAGAAATGAAAGAGGCATCCCTCGAACCTATGGAGGTTTTCACCCCCGAGGAAGTTGATGACTCCTCAAATGACGATTCAGAGGACGAGGAATTTTAGGAGGAAGGGGAGGAGCAAGTAGATGATAGAAAGGAGGAATCAGAGGTTTTAAATGATTCTCAAGAATAAAAAGATCATTCAGACAAGAGTTCCCCATCTTCGATGGCCTTTGATGATGTTTAATGGTTCCCTATTCCCAAAATTCCCCAATTAACAACGAAGAGCTCAATGCCAAAAACCAAAAAAATCAGATTAATGACCTTCAGTTCAAGGTCATGAATCATGAGGTGAAGGTGGAGGAGTATAGGAAGGGCTATAAGGTTATGGGAGATGCCCTAAATTCTATTTGTGCTATCACTGATGAGGCTATGCCAAAAGCAACCATATGGGTTGTTTTGAGATAAAGTCGAATGAAGAAAAAAACCAAAAAAATGAAGGGAAAAGACAATATGTAGGAGGATGAATAGAAGGACGATGTGACATGCCCTGAAGTCTATTAGGAGGAGATGAAGAGACTGGTCAGGAATTGGAATCTTATCAAGGATTGGGTGGGTGCAAGAAGTTGGGTCCCAATTCCATGGAAGTCTGTGAGCAAAAAAGTTTGCCGCTAGAAACGAGTGCCCGTTTTTTAAGAAATGGGCACCCGTTTAGCTTCGGAGCCCCGACCCATAAAAATAAAACAGGTGCACGTTTTGAAAAATGGGTGCTCGTTAAGGATCGGATGACCATAGAGAAACGGGTGCATGATTATTAGAAACGGGCACATGTTTCTAAAAATGGGCACGTATTTCTAAAAATGGGCACATGTTTCTTAAAGTGTTATAAATTTCAAAATGGGTGCTCGTTTTTTGAATTTTGAATAATGGGCGCCCATCTCATAAAATATGGAGCAGGAAGCACACTTATTCCTTGGTTTTGGCTTCAGGTTAGGCTTGGTGGGACCAAGCCTATGCTTGGACCTCCAAAAAAATGGCTAAGGCCCTGGAATACTAGATTTCTGCCTTGCCATAATTTTTTGAAGGTCTTCCTGATCATATTTTTTGATGAAACAAAAACCCATTAGAGTTCTCACTATCCTAATTTAAAAAATTAAAATTTAATAGTGATATGATTAGATTTACTATTTTTAAATTATTTATTAATCAAAGATGGTGCCTAAATGTAAAATAGTGAGGTTTAGTAAAACTTTAATAACTTTTTTGTTTTTAGATTTTTTTGAAAATAAATTATATGACATAAATCTACATAGAATTATTTTAAAGATTAAAAAAAAAATTTAAAAATATGAAATTTTCATCAAATTATGGTGGTCATACACCAGATGTTTTGAAAATGTACTTTATAGTCAATTAAAAATTAATTAAAAAAAATATATTCAATGAAAAAAATAAGAAAAAATATTCTCATCAATATTTGGTGTATTGGGTATCTTTTCCCAAAAGGATTTGCAAACATTCTTTTATTTACATCAAAATATGGTGGTCGTACACATGTGTGGTATGGTCCTGAAACGAGCATTTTGAAAAAGTGGTTTTTAAATATGCCTACTAAAAAGCATTTTTTACCATGTGGGTATTGAAATAAATTACATATTTGAAAATTAGACTCCAAGCACTACATTTTCTATTACAAATTTTTTTTAGATTCAAACTCTAAGTACCTCAAATTTTAACATCAATCAACAAAATTTTTGAAAAATAGGGAAAACACTGCCACTTTTTGCCCTAAAGTGGGACTCAACTTCTTGCACCCACCCGATTATTAGGTTGTTGTTGGGTTTGTTATTTTTTTGGATTGCTAATTCTAGTTTATGTAGTTTTAGTTATGGCCTCTCTTGGTTAATTATGCCCTTTTTTACTACTAAGGACTTATGGTTAATCAAGCCTGTGTGCCATCTAAGTATGTTAGGTTTTATTTTGATTATGGACTCTACTATGATTATGGACTTTTTTTAGTTGATTTTTAGTATTTTGTAGACTAGGGAGGAGGTAGTATGGTAGGGTGATTATGCATATCTATATTTGAATGTTAGTTTTTTATTACTTCTGAGGGCTAGCTTTTGTGCTTGTTAGTTGCCTGACTCTATGATGCCTAAGGTTGTTTGGTTGGTCTCTACGTTTGTTGCTTTCTGAGGGTTTAGGGGCCCTTCCCTACTAAAGTAATCAAAAACAAACTTTCAAATTTTAAATCTACCTTTATCATATCTTTCATATTAGTCATTTTGAACATCCAAGTACATATTTGTGTGTTATGTTATTAAATTTGATTAAAAAAAAATATTATGCATTTAAACTTAGAAATACAATGCTAATATATTTAAACAAGAGTATCAACATAATAATACCATAGAGAATCTCATTACTATTATTATATTGCATCGTCATCCTTTGCATATTTTTACTAAAATAAAAAATTTCAACATTGAATCTTCATATTTTGTGCACCTATTTATAAAAAACTATTCAATTATCAACTACATGTAATTTTATTAAAAATTAATCAATAAATATTAATAAATTTTAACAATTTAAAAACACTTTCATAAGATTATTGCATAGGTCACTTGGAAACCACATATCAAGTAGCAACTACAACCAACAATTTGAAACCATAGACTGCAACATTGACACTAAAAGTAATTGAGTAGAAAATTCTTCTCATCTACATTAAAAATTCCCATGCAATAAAAGGTAAAGATTTATAACCTTCTTAAATAGAAATAAAATCCTAACAAGAAAGCCCCCAATAAAAGTGAGAAACTAAGTAAATTCACAACTCTCCATTTTTAAGGCCTAAAACAAAATCTAAAAACTCCAATTGCAAAAGCTTACTAAATATATTATCAAGACATATTTTATTGTTGACTTGACTAGGGGCTTCACCAATATAGTTGCACTTGTTAAAAAGTTTTTTTAGTTCTTTGTACTAAAGATGTTACAATTATGAATAAAATGATCATCCTCCACATTGAAATACTTCGAATAGGTCTAGCTAGACTTTATAATCATAGATAGCAATCTCTTCCTTGTATAAAACCATTACAATGAAACTTTATACAACCTAGGTTTTCATAAGATTGTCTTCAAAAAAATCTAGTAAAGCTCAAATGTGATTGAAATATAATAGTTGTATAACTTTGTATTGGAATGTTTGAAAGAAATGAATGGGGCATTCTAGAAAGTTTAACTTCCTCATTTCTAACTATGCCCTTTTCATTATGAATGATTGTTTCTAATTTCAATTTGTCTACACATCTAATTAGTTATTCTATGTTGAACTTATTCATTGAATTTTCCATCTTGAAAGTGGCATGATATAATTATTTTTGTATGAAAGAGAAAATTTAACTATAATTCCTATGAAATCCTCTAGGTTTTTTCATGAGAGGATTACTTGTTTATCTTCCACTTCATGTTTCAAGACTACAACTTTGATCACCAATGTATTGGGTTATTCCTAAATTTTGAAGCCTATCTTTCTCACGCGTGCATCAATAGTTCTTTATCTGATTGTCTATATGGTGGGATCCTTTGTACTATTTCACAATCTATAGAAGCACTCTATTAATCTATCCACTACTAAAAATAAATATCTTACTTGTCGAGAAAATATAATTGAAACTTGATGAAGTTTTAATGAAAAAATAAATATTAAACAATCCACCTACCACCCTAGAGGCCATGGAGGTCAAATATAATGCATTCTTCTCTGAGGGTAGTATTGTTGTATTTCATCTTTTGCATCTTTGCAACCCTATACAATGTGAATAAAATTTATCTAAGGGTTTAAAAATAAATTAAAAAAATGAAAAATAGAAATCAATTGTGCAACTCAAATGGATTCCAGAGTTGCAGTGAGGATCTAGAAATTAATATCACTTCACTGACTTTGTTTTTAATTATATTAGCAGGGAGAAGCCCCTAAACCTTTAGAACAACAAAAAAACATAGAGCAACACTAAATATCTAGCATCAAACAACCAGCCAAAGAACCTAGCAATTACTCTCAAAAATAGTAAAAAATTATCATGTATGTATAGATAAACATGCTATTCTTATCTAACCACCATCTTCCCATCATAAAGTAAGTATTTAGAAATGTAAAAGACTAACTATCTTAATAGAGTAGCCAACAATAATAAAAGTATGATTCATTTGGCACCTAGACCTATTCCTATCGAAATGCTCATAGTACCTGCTACTAACTATAGAGGTGAACAATGTAGGCATGTGTAGGTATGGTTACAATTTTTATTTTGAGCGAGAATTAACAAGATGAATGTGTGTACAGAGATGATTGAATTATATATTATAATTGTAAAGCACTTCCCTTAATTTATAATAATCATTTTCTATGTGACAAAATAAATTATATTTAAGTAAAATTTAGTCTTAATAAAATTACATGTAACACTTTAAGATTATTTTATCTTCTTAAATGACATTGTAAGATCACTCTATTAAATACAAAAAAAAACCACTTATCTATTTGTGACATCAACAGAACAATGTCTCTTATTAACAATGTCTCTTATGATATTGAAAAATATCACGGAGTCCCAAAATGAATAATATTAACATTATAGACTGGAAATTACACTTATTAGTACTTGATGTTAGGCTATTACTATTGCAATCGTTGCATTTTATTTTTTGTTAACTCATTATTATTCAATTGTTTCTTCACCAATTAGAACTATGTATTTTTTTTTATCTATGTTTTTTAATTTTTATAAAGTTAAGATGCATTATTTTTGTGTTTCTAAATTAAGTATGTTAAAATAATATTTAGCATGTTTAAATTTTCTTATCAAATTTATTTTACACATCCACCAAACAAATATTTAACAAATTCCAAAACTTTTTAAAATTATATTAAATTTAAAGAATTTAAATTTAAACAAAAAAAAAATCAAACTTTTTAAAAATTAATATATAATATATATATAATTAAAAAGATAAAAGATAAATTGGGATAATCCTCATATAATTTAGTGATATAACTTTCTTAAATATAATAAAAATAATCTAATGAAACATTATATAATAATAATAATAATAATAATAATAATAATAATAATATAATACTAGAAAATATGCATATAATAATATAATATCTTAATTTTAATTATTTATTTTCAATTTAATATTTCTAACAAATACATTTTCACTAACTTTAATCAATTAATGAATTAATAGCCAATTACATTTATACACTTTAGTTCTAAAAAATTAATGGCATGCAAGTCAAAACAATTAATTAAAAATAAAAAAATAAAAAATCATATTTTGTCTCATGTATACAATAGTTTTTTCAATTTCACATCTAATGCTTAAATACTACACTAAGTATATATTTATAATATCTTTTATATAAATAAATTTATTAAAAAATATTTTAATAAAATCTTCATTTATTATTAATCAATTATTCACTTAATGATGTGCAATGTCATATAACTAGGTATCTATTTGGCAACTCTATTCATCATAAATTACTTTGTTCATCATAAATTACTATGTTCACTTAAAAAAAGTCAAAGAATATAAATTATATTTTACAAAACAGTTAAATTTTTTAATGTAATAGATATATCAATATGTACTTTGTCTTTCCAATCAAGAGTTAATTGTTAGGTTAGGCTTAAGGTTTTAAGATTAAGATTTTGGTCAACATTAGGATTAAGGTTATAGTTAGATTTGGTGTATAATTAAGTTCAATTCATGTTAGGGTTACAATTTTGGATACAATTTAATAAGGGTTCAATTAAAGTTACACTTAAGATTATGGTTATAAGGAAGAAAATACTAGATTTTGGGAAAATATATTAAATTATAAATAGATGTGAAAATATAATTTATTTATTTTTTCAATATATTAGAGATGTTTTATGTCTATGAAATATGAGAGAGTTTAGGAATTTGATAATGAGATTTTAGAAAATAGAAAATGATAGTATATAAGTAAGGTATTTAACATTTTTAAAATAGATTAAAAGTTAAAAAACATATAGTATTATAGAAATAACTTGTAAAATATAATTAATTTAAATAATAAAAAAATTAATAAATTAAAATGATATAATTTAATTTGGACATATGTTTCAATAATAATAACTATTGTTGAAACATAAGTCCAAATTGATATTTTATAACTCATTTATTAACTAGTAATTTATATAATTATAAATATGTTAGAATGTTTTAACTGACAAATAAATTTGCAATCACAGGAACTGGTTACTATAGCAAACAAACAACAGTATTGTTGAGTGAGAACAATTGGCTAATACACAGAACTCATGACTTTAACTTTAACAATAACTATTCATAATGAATGGTTGGAGGTAGAAAACATTTTAAACCATATTTGTTCTAGAGGCATCTTTCTGGACAACAATTGATGACAGCTAAACATTAAGAAAGTAGAAATTACTGCTAAAGGTAATCAAATGAATAATGTTGAGTATAACAATTAATGTTGTCTCTCTTTCTGAATAACTTTCTCTGGGATGTTTGAATGCAATACAATGGAGGAAAAGGTGATAAACAAATTAATTATAAATACCATTTTATTTACACAGAGTGGCTGAAAAAGGTAATGAAATGAATTCACCAGAAGAAAATTGAACAGCGCAAGTTTGTAATTGTGAGAAATGCCACCAATTTAAATAAAGCTATTAGATTTCTGTTTACCTATAATTATCTCTTTATTACTCAGAATTGTTTTTCCACTCCCTTCGAAATGATTTCGTTGGCGGAATCCTCGCCTTCTCCTCGCACAACAAGCATTTATCGATCTAAACCAGAATCAAATAGAATGAGTTCTAAATCTTTTATAAAAGATAATTTTTTTTTAACAAATACAAAGTAAAATTCCCCATACAAAGTATATACCAGTTCGGAGGAAGATCTTCACCGGGCGGTGGTTCCACTCTTTGATGAAATCAAGAGCAACTTGAACGGCCTGAAATGCCTCATGCTGTTGAAATACCGATTGATTGTTTCATTTTCTACTACTACTCATAAAAACTATAATAAAATTATCAAAATTATTTTCATGAAATGCCTCATGCTGTTGAAATACCAATAAAATTATTTTAATTGTTTTCAAATTAAAAATTTATTTTAAATTATAATAATAAATGAGTATTTTTTTAGTACTATTGGAATGGGTTGCATTTAATTTTGGTTAACTCTTTATTATTCAATTGTGTTTCTACCAATTAAAACTATAAATTTTATTTTTGATATATTTTTTTTTAATTTTAAAAAAGTTTAAGATACATGATTAATTAAAATTATAAATTTTATCTTTTGATATTTTTTTTTAATTTTTAAAAAGTTAAGATACATGATTTTTTTTTTTTTGATCGATAAAAGGCCAAGGCTAAAGAATTTTATTAATTTAAAAAATAGATAGATTTACATTTACACCTCCATTTGGTGTGGGCACCAGTAGGAAAGAATGGAGGGAAGAAAACCTCCGGTTTAGCCCAGATCCCTCAAGGATTAGAAAAAAATTGAGAATGCGATACAAAATGGATATACAAGATCACAAAGGGAACTTATCTAAAATAATGAAGATTGTATGTAGAAATCCTCTGTGTAAAGTTAAGCAGCAGATTGCCCGATTCTTAGGGTGATGTTACCATTTGTGGGCAATAGTTCTTGCTATTCCTGAAACACAAGGTTAAGCATGTTCTGCTCCATATGCTGCACAAAATCTTGAGAAAAACTCTCACTAGAATGTTAGGAAAAGGAAAACTGAACAAATCAATATATCATACCTGCCAGGATAGTCACCCTGTTAGGATACACACATCAAAATATTAGTCTCAAAAAATCTCAAGAAACATAATGCGAGAGTGATTACCCATCGGAGAGCATAAACTCAATAAATATTAACGAGGCAAATTCCATAATAATTGTTGCAAAGAGATTGTGGGGAGCTACCATCTTAAAGAATATACATAGCTTAATAAGAGTACGAAGCTAAGTTAAAGCAATCTAGAGACATTAAAGCAAGAAAACTACTTAAGAACAAAACAAGACACAAAACATCAAGAATATAGGGGACCGAAAAGGTAAAATAGAGATGAGGATAGCTAGGTAAGTGTTAGTCCTAAAAGAAGGCAATATCTACATAAATAATAATACCTATATATCCATGATCACATATATTCAGGAGCGAGATATGCCAGCACGTTTATATACCTATGCTCATTAATGCAAGGTATTATCTCCTTCTAGTCTTAAAACGTATCCTAGCAGAGTGATGGTGAACTTCAGAAAAGACTCAATGAAGACAGTAATTCCATCAACAAAAGATAATGAGGAAAGCGGAGATGGTTTTCATCGACGAGAAAAGGTCTTCGAGGAGATAATATCCTCAGCGTAACATAAATAGGACTCACTGAAAGGAAAGTTCTCATCGAAAGAAAAATGTTGATCAGACAAAAGGAAGCTACATCGATAAAAGATATTGATAAGGAAATAGGTTTCGAGGATGCTAAAAGGCATGCCTCTGATATGCATGGTTTCACCGTTGCAACTTTATTGGTGGAAGAAGATAAGGGAGGATAAAGAGAGGCTTCAGTGAGACAATAGATCCATTCATCGACGGGGCAAGATGATTTCGATGGAAGAAGTGTTTCGGTGGAAAAAATAAGTATTTCGATGAAAGAGGGATTATTTGTGGAGTAAAACTATAAAAGCCCCCTATTGTTAAAAGAAATTATCATTTTCATTAATACCATGGTAGCCCATAAGTCATCAAGGGGGTGTAATGGCATCCTATTAAGATATCTGGGTTCAAATAATATCGATGAGACCCAACAAAGTCTCATTGATATAGAAGGGCCATCGAAGAAAGGAAGCGCCGATGAACTTCAGAAAAGACTCATCGAAGATTGTAATTCCATCGACAGAAGATATTGAGGAAAGTGGAGATGATTTTCATCGATAGGAAAAGGACTTCGAGGAGATAATACAATCAAAGGGAATGTTCTCATCGAAAGAATAATGTCGATCAGACAAAAGGAAGCTACATCAATAAAAGATATCGATGAGGAAATAGGTTTCGAGGAAGTTAAAAGGCATGCCTCTGATATGCATGGTTTCACCAATGCGATCAGTGGAAGATGATAAGGGAGAATAAAGAAAGGCTTCGGTGAGACAATAGTTCCATTCACCGACAGGGCATGATGATTTTGATGGAAGAAGAGTTTCAGTGGAAAAATAAAGGAGGTCACCGAAGCCCGCAGTTTCTTCGATATCCACCTATTAAGATATCCAGGTTCAAATAATATCGATGAGACCCAATGATGTCTCATCGACATTGAAGGGCCATCGAAGAAAGGAAGCGTCAATGATCTTCAGAAAAGACTCATCGAAGACATAAATTCCATTGACAGAAGATGTCAAGGAAAGCGGAGATGGTTTTCATCAATGGGAAAAGGTCTTTGAGGAGATAATACCATCGGTGTAACATAACTCATCGAGGAATGTTCTCATCAAAAGAATAATGTCACTTAGACAAAAGGAAGTTGCATCAATAGTTTTTATCGACGGGAAAAGGTCTTCGAGGAGAAGGTACCATCGGTGTAATATTCACCGAAAGGAGTGTTCTCCTCAAAAGAATAATGTCGATCAGACAAAAGGAAGCTACATTGATAAAAGATATCATTGAGGAAATAGGTTTTGAGGAAGCTAAAAGGCATGCCTCCGATACGCATGGTTTCACCGGTGTGGCTTTATTGGTGGGAGATGATAAAGGAGGATAAAGAAAGGCTTGGGTGAGATAATAGATCCACTCAACGATAGGACATGATGATTTTGATGGAAGAAGGGTTTTGGTGGAAAAAATAAAGGTCACCGAAGCCTGCGGTTTCTTTGATATTAGCCCACAAGTCATCAAGCGGGTGTAGTAGTAGCCTATTAAGATATTCAGGTTCAAATAATATCGATGAGACCCAATGATGTCTCATCAAAATAGAAGGGCCATCGAAGAAAGGAAGCATCGATGAACTTCAGAAAAGACTCATCGAAGACAGAAATTCCATCGACAAAAGATGTCGAGGAAAGCAGAGATGGTTTTCATTGACAGGAAAAGGTCTTCAAGGAGATAATACCATCGGTGTAACATAAAAAGGACTCATTGAAAGGAATGTTCTCATTGACAGAATAATGTCACTCAGACAAAAGGAAGCTACATCAATAGTTTTTATCGATGGGAAAAGGTCTTCGATGAGATAGCACCCTCAGTGTAACATAAAAAGGACTCACCAAAAGGAGTGTTCTCATCGAAAGAATAATGTCAATCAAACAAAAGGAAGCTACATCGATAAAAGATATCGATGAGGAAATAAATTTTGAGGAAGCTAAAAGGCATGCCTCTAATACGTATGGTTTCATCGATGCAACTTTATCGGTGGAAGATGATAAGGGAGGCTAAAGAAAGGCTTCGGTGAGACAATAGATCCATTCACCGGTAGGGCATGATGATTTTGATGGAAGAAGTGTTTCGATGGATAAAATAAAGGAGGTCACCGAAGCCTGCGGTTTCTTCGACATAAAAACCCACTGGATATCAGATAGGTATTGGTGAGGAAACAACCATAGTGACCGCATACAGTATTTCGATGAGAAGGATACATGCATTGAGAGTGCTTATCTCTCCCAAATAATTCATGAAAGGGTCCTGGACCACAAGAATGTGAGATGAAACCTGCATATATGTATATATATGAATATATATATATATATATATATATATATATATATATATATATATATATATATATATATATATATATATATATATATATATAAGGATATATATTTATGTATATACATATATATATATATATATATATATGTATATACATATATATGTGTGTGTGTGTGTGTGTGTGTGTGCCAATGAGAAGCTGAATATGAAGATGGATGACTGAATCAAGGTGAGGGTTTGATAATGAATGTTCCCAGATAAATATATACAAAAATATTAGACGAGGGGCTTCTCCTTGGGATAAAGGATGGAAGACTAAATAGGTATAAAGGAGAGGAATAAAATCTAAGATTGATATTTGTGTTTTAATGATTATATCCGACCATGGATTGAGCCTAACTACCTGAGTTAAAGTCTGGGAGAATAGATATATGGGCATATTTAAACTGAATTTTTATCTGAGTATCTATACGTAAATACAAGGGGTAGGAAGAGGAATAAATAAGGGGGTTAAATAGAGTCTGGGCAAGAGAAACATAAGGGGATGAAAGGAGAAACATTCTAACAACCACTTAGGACACAAAAACAAAGGAGGGGGTTGCCTTAAGGTGGCATAGACATGAGATTGATGCCATCAGCTCCCAAGTTGGCCAACTCATCCGCTCTTTTATTGCCCTCTCTATAAATATGATTGACTGTGAACCTATGAAAATCTCTGCATAAGTCAAGAGCTTTTGCCAACAAAGTATTTAGTCTCCAATTGGGCATACTACCTTTCCTTAGAGCATTGACAATTATAGTCCAATCTCCTTCAATTTCCAAGTTCTTAACTCCTAGTTTCTTACATAAAAGAAGACCCTCCACCAAGGCCATAAGTTCTGCCCAATTGTTGGTGTTGATGCCAACCGGAGAGGAAAGGGTTGCAAGTTCCTTGCCTTCCCAATTATGAACAACACATCCTATCCCTGCTTGCCCTGGGTTGCCACGAGATGCACCATCAAATTTTAGCTTCACCCAACCATCGCCTGGGGGCTGCCATCTGCATGCATCGCTTGATTGAAGACTAGCAATAGGACCATCTCCTACAAAGAGAGGAAAGGATAAGCCTTCCCAACATTTTATCATCTTTTCATCCCAATAAGTGATAGAGGAATTCTTCAGAGTGCCTAATGACAATCGGTTGTTCATGAGCTCAGTGATAGCTAGCTCTATGCTGTTAATGATTCTAGGAACCTCTAGTTTTTCATTCTTAAAGAGACGTCTATTTCTCTCCTTCCATAGTTCCCACATAATGGAAGAAGGAAGATTTGTCCATAAACCTTCAAAGAGACAACCATGCCTGAGGAGAGGCCATGCCTTGAGCATTCCAAAGATGGTGTGGGGGAAGGTCGAAGACAATTCAAGTTTGTTGGTGAACCAGATCCAATCTTTGTGAGCAAAGGGGCAGTTAAGGAGGATATGATTGGTGTCTTCCTCGTTTGCCTCATAGAGAGGACATCTACTAGGGCCCTCATACCCCATTCTTCTAAATTTGTCCATAGTTAGGAGCTTATTCTAAATCGCAAGCCAGGAGAAGATACCTGCCTTAGGTAGACACTATTTATCCCAGCACAGTTTCAAGGGAATCTCAGTCATAGGTATTAAAAATGATTTGGAGATGAGAGAGTACCCATCCTTGGAGTTGTATTCTCCTCTTAGGGAGCCATCCTAGTCAAGCTTGTCCTCATTCTGACCTAAGGCAATGTTCCTTGATTTAAGAATTGCCATTAGTTTTGGTTTATCCTTTACCGGGATATCCTCATCTTCCTTCTCAATCCACTGCCAACTAGCCCCATCCTCTGAAGGGGAGATATAGTTGTTTAAAAGGGGTCATCTATGAGATTCAAGAAGGATATGAGTAGCACCAAAGTCATGGATATTATCAATAGCCTTATATCCACCCCATGAATCTGACCAGAAAAGAGCTTTATCCTCGGACCCCAAGTTCCAAGTAAGTTTGTTAAAGATAATCCTCCTACAGTCTAACATAAAATTCCATAGGTAGGACCCTCTAGGAGGGTTTCATTTCTCTAAATATTTGGATAGGGTTCCCTCCATTTAGGTATTTGCGGTGCAACAAGCAGGCCCATTTGAGGTGGGGGGTTCTGAACATCCTCCAGACCAACTTGGCACCCAAGGCTTTGCCCTAATCTCAAAGGTTTTTAATGCTAATTCCTCCTTCTTCTTTAGGTTTGCATATCTTGTCCTAGGATATGAGTGATATTTTATGATTGTCATTAGCACCTTGCCAAAAGAAAGTCCTGAGATGCTTGTTGAGCTCTGCAAGTTTAGAAGAAGATAAATGTTGATAAGAGAGCTGGTAAATGGGCATAGCTGACAAGACTGATCTAACCAAGGTTTCTCTACTTGCAGATGAGAGCCATTTTCCTTTCCAAGTGTTAATCCTAGACTTGATTTTATCCACCAAGTTGTCCCATAATTTTGAGGGTCTTCTACCCTTGTCAAGGGGAATGCCTAGGTATTTGCAAGGAAGAGTTCCTTCACTAATCTCTAGGACATTGCTGATCATTTTCCCTAAAGAGGGGTCTATATTGAACATAAAAACTACAGACTTGGCCAGATTCACCTCTTGACCCAAGGCTAGCATATAGGAATTAAGGATGCCTTTGAAGGCGCTAGCTTCCTTTACGCTTCCCTGCCCAAAAAGAATCGTGTTGTCGACAAATTTTTTGTGGGTAAAGGGAGGGAGGCTGCTGCTAATGGGGATTCCTTGGATCCCACCTTCCTCTTTGGCCTTAGAGATAGATCTATCTAGGGCTTTAGCCATGATGATGAAGAGGAAGGGGGATATAGGATCTCCTTGCCTGAGCCCTCTTGAGCTGCTGAAGAAACCTTCCAGGGAACCATTTACCAAGACTGAGAAATTGGGGGTGGATATACATTCAAAGATTAGGTTGATCCAGGATTTGGAAAATCCAAAGGCCTCCAAGCTTTTGCATAGGAAGTGCCAATCAACTTTGTCATAAGCTTTGCTTATGTCTAATTTGACTAGCATACTTGGGGCTGTGTTGAGCTGGACCAAATGAATGGCCTCTTTGGCTATAATAACCCCATCATAGATTGATCTATCTTCTACGAAGCCCTTTTGTTCTTCGCTAATGATAATGGGGAGAAGATTCTAGAATCTAGTTGCTAGGGTTTTGGTTAAGAGTTTGTACAGAGTGTTGCAAAGGGCTATTGGTCTGAAGTCATTAAAGCTTTCAGGATTCTCTTTTTGGGGGTTGAGAGCTAAGAAGGTATTGTTGATTTCTTTGTGAATCTTACTAGAGTTCCTAATACCTTCTAAGGCATCAGTGATCTCTGTCCCCATAAAACCACAACATTTTTGGAAAAAGCTAGTGGGGAAGCCATCCGGGCCCGGGCCCTTGTCGGGATTCATCTTCATAAGGACAGATTTAACCTCCTCCTTAGAGAATTTCTTTCACAAGATTTTGTTGTGGTCATCGTTAATGAGTTTTGGAAGATTCTTGATAATATTGAGTTGGCCTCTAAGGTTGGAGCCTTCAATATTGTTTAAGATTTTATCAAAAAATCTTCTTGCCTCGGAGGCAACATCATCCAGTTCAGACAGTAAATTATTAAAAAATAATAATATAGTATTCTAATTTATAAGATTAATATAATTTTTTTATAATATTTATTATAGAAACATATATTAATTAAAAATACTAAAAAATATATTTTTATTAAGATTATTTTAAGTTTTTTCAATTTAAAAATTTATTTTAAATTATAATAATAAATGAGTATTTTTTAGGACTATTGTAATGGGTTGCACTCAATTTTGGTTAACTCTTTATTATTCAATTGTGTTTCTACCAATTAAAACTATAAATTTTATTTTTGATATTTTATTTTTATTTTTAAAAAGTTAAGATACATGATTTTTAAGTTTCTAGATTATAGAAATTATTTTTCTCTAATCTAGTCGGCTAAAAATTTTACATCTTATGGGATTTCAGGATTCACTATCTAAATGATTTTTTTTTGGCAAAATTTTAGTTACATTATTCTTTAGTATTTTTAAATTTTCTTTTCAAATTTATGTTACTAATATTATTGCATTGAATTGGTTATTAAAAAATTTATTAATTTAATCAGTTTAAAAAATATTTTTCTTCATAATGTTTGAAAAATATTTTAATAGCAAATTTTAACTATATTATTAAAAAAAAATTACTCTATCCACCATGTTGATCTATTCACCATGCTCAATAGTTATTTTTGAATTTTTTACCACCATTTATGTCATAAAAAATGACATTGTGCCATTGCAATTGTGCACACATAAAAATTCCCTCTTTATAGTGTTTTCTCAACATTTCAAATTAAAAGATTTTTCTCAACATTTCAAATTAAAAGAGTTTTCTCCATTTATCTATATATCACATAATTGGTAAACGATAATATTATATTGTTTTAAGGGTTTTAATATAGTTAAACATGTGTCATACTTACCTTTTATAAAAATTTATTTTTTAAGTTTTAGAATATTTGTAACAACTTTATCTAAATAACTTTTTTAATATCAATTTAGAAATCTTCTTTTAATTATAATATTTTTTTTTATTTTGCATAAACTTTAAAAGTATATGATCTTATCATAATTGAACATATTATATAAAAATATATTATACATTTGCACCATCTTATGAAAAATAGTAATATGTTTTTATATAATATGTTCAATTATAATAAGATCGGTATTGAGCTTAACTGGAACTATACTTAGGCATAGGAGATGCTATCTTTGTAGTTCAAACACTTCTTCCGAATTGTAGTTTGGATTTCTATGTAGTCAGTTAGACTCATTTTGTGATGAGCAGTGTGCTCTAGGCTGTTGGCCTTCCTGCAAGTGCAAGCCCCTCAATTGTAATTCACATACTTACTACAGAAGTATTATTTGACTGTGGGTAGGCTTCCCACCATCGATTTTCCATTTACCGGGTTTTCCACATATAAATCTTGGTGTCATGTGGATGGAATTTATTCTATGATTATTGTTTATGCTTAATTGATTTAACTGATATTTTGGTATTAATGTTTTGGGTTCCGATATTAAAGTTTTAATTCCTTAAGGTTCCGATAATCTATAACAACTGATTCACCCCCCCTCTCTCAGTTGTCTTCCGATTATTTGAACTGTCTAACACATATGAGATCAATGAGCATCCCTTGTGAGAGTTTTTATTTGATATTCACAATAATATATAATGGGACATCAAGTGCAACAATAATTTCACTAGGGTTGAAGGTAATCCATAGGTCTTTTGTAGGTTCATTTTTATTAATGAGGTTCACAATAGTATTAGATTCTACACCAAGGTCATTAGAGGAGAAAGCAAGTGGCTCAGACTCAACAACATTAGTAGAATGAGAAGGCAATGTATTGGTGAAGATTTATAGGTTTTGGTTTAGAGGGGCTACAGACTTATTACCTTTGTCATTCACATTGGCTATGGATATAGCATTTTTATCAATAAAGTCTTGAATCTTATTTCTTAATTGTTAATATTTCTCAATGTCATGACTGGGTTGAAGATGATATTGACAAAAAACTTTAGGATCATGGGAAGTTGGCAATGGTTTCGAATGGTCAATTGGTTTAATGGGATGAAGTTACAACACATTATCATTCATCAATATCAACATTAAAATATGCAAAGACTTGGAAAGAGGATTTAATTCCTATCTAAAGTATTTGGATAAAGGTGCCACACCTAGTGTCATGGTTGCCACTTGAGTGTTGATGTTGTCATTTATCTTAATAAAACCTTTATTTTCTTTGAACTTCATAAATGATTGTTGAGCACATTCATTCTTAAAAACCAAAGCCATTGAGGAGAGCAACTCAAATTGACTCACTTGAAGTTGATAATTCTAGAGAACTTCTCACAATTATGTAAAAGAAGTAACTCAGAAAATAGAAGCTTATCTCTAATATCCTTTTTAAAACTAGCAATAAAAATTCATTGAATATCATGATCGGGCACAAGATAAGCATATTATGAATGCAAATATTTATATCTACCAATAAAATCAGTAACTTTTTTGCTAACTCCTTGCGTATAATGAATCAAAATACTTAATCTTAGGACCAATGTTATTTTAAAAAAATTTAATGAAAGCATCAAACAATTGTTGAAAATAATTAACAAAATAAGGAGACAAAGAATAATACAATTGCAAGTCTCTATCTCTAAAGGCTTGAGTAAATAATTTTGCCATGATTCTTTGATCATGAGAGAAATAATTACACAAGTTTTGAATTGTCTTCACATGAGTCAAGGGAACACCTTTTCCATTATATAACTCCAATTGAGGAATTTCCATATTCTTAGGAGAAACTGCGTGGACAATCTCATTAGTTAGTGGGCTTGCCACATCAAATGTGAGAACATTAAATCTATATTGAGTTATAGAATCCTATTGGTGTTATAAGGATGTAACAGTTTAGGCTAGGTTATTTATGATTTCTTTAGTGGATGGATTGGAATCAAACATATTATATTGTGATGGAGGAGTAACATTGCTGTAAGTAAGTGGAGGTTGGAAATAAGAAAGGGGAACATTATGGTATGCTAGTATGGGATATGGTTGTGAAACTAATGAAAGACTCATAGAAGAAGGTATGCAATAATATTAATTAAGAGCATTTTCCCCATGACTAACATGTGTAAGATTAACATTATGTGTCAACGTAGTCATGATAGAAGATGAAAATGTAGGTACACTAGGCAAGGATGTAGGCATAGAATGGAAAGATTAACTTGGCTAGTGGGTTGAGAGTAACCAAGAAATTCAACACAACTTTTGATTTGCACAATATTGGTATCAACAATATGAGCAATGCCACACAATAAATTTACACCTATCTAATCACTTTGAACCATTCTTTTATAGCCTTCAATCAAGTAGATTTTTTTACTATCCAAGTATTGTTGACCCATCCATTGTTGAATATTTTCATATTCATTATCAATATTCTCCAGTTGGTCAATAGTAACCCTAGTTAGTGATTCATCCTCATCATGAAAAATATGAGGTGAATGAAGATATAAGATGTCATTTGTTGGATTAGAGGAAGCACTAGCATTCACACGGAATAAGTTATTCAACTAAAGCTCTATATCCTTTGTATTTAGGCCTTCGGAAGCCCTATTTCTATAACTTCTTGTTGAAATATTGTATGTAGGACTAACGGTTAAAAAAATCATGCAAAAAGGAGGAAAATCAAATGTAAAGATTGAAAATGGTGATTAAACAATATAATTTATTTGTAATTTGAATGATTAAGCATTGAATTAGACAATGTGAATTATGAATTTGAACACTAGATGCATCTAAATCTCAATATAACATGTCATAATATTCAGATGCGAAAATAAAATTGAATAATTATACAACCCACATGTCAATTTTAGAATAATAAATCAGGGTTTTTATGAATTTAACTTCTAAATTTATGTAATTCAATTGTAAATATTATTTATGAATGTTTAATCTTATAAAAATCAGATATGAGATAATAAATCCAATTAATAATTACATTAAAAGAAGGAGGTAAATTCAATTAGGAAAAAGGGCAAAAACACTAATTAAATTTACCAATTTGTTGTCTCCCCCTTTTGAGTTGAAATTTGGATGTAAATTGGGAAGTATAATATAAGGAAATGTGTAATTAAAGTGAAATAGTAATAATAGGATGCTACAAATATCAGACAAAGCCACATATATGGATATAAGTAGAAGGATAAGATCAAAACTTGTTGCTGAAAGTTTGGGTTGAATTGTCAGGACTCTTTTGCTAGGTCGTCCTTGTCTTGTAACTTTGAGATAGGCAAGTGAATCTTTTTTGGATTATGGAAAGGCACTAGATTCCCTATCGGAATCTCAAGAAGAATTCTGAGGTTCATGGTGCTAGGTCACCCTAGTCCTCTACTCTTCACTCTGTCAAAATATGAGCCTGTTCGTCATCAACAACTCTATTGGAATCTTTGATCGCAACTCTAAAATAAATCTCTTACATACACATAAAAAGAAGAAAATGGGTTGTGGATAAGGATTTTCCTTGGGTCAAATATTTGTTTAGGAATTAAACATGTAATTGAAATGATAATTGTAATTAAAATAGAATTGAATTACAATTAGATGCTTTCCTTTTGAGGGAAAGGCAAGATCTAAAAAGGAATGCTTGCAATTGAAATTTATACCTTGATGAAGCTTGCTTGAATCCTCACACAAGGTTTTTAGGATGTCATGTAGAATATCTTCAAGAAATTTTGATTATGGATATCATCTTGACTACTTGAACTTGACTGAACTTCTTCTCTAATGCTTGATGAATTCTTGATTACTTGCTCACTTAAATTGAAAGATAGATCATAGATCTTATAGATATCTTAGACTTCAAATGAGAGGGGTAGATCTCCTTTTATACCTAACTGTTTGAAAACTATTTGAATTTTTGGAGAATGCTAACATGGGATGTAAATTCTCATGAGCACTTGATGTGACCATTATGACAACCAAATTTGGGTCTTTTTTGAGAGGACTAGGGTGGTTTGGCATCATGGTCCTGAGAATCAATATTTAGCTTTTGGTAAAGGTAGAAGAGAAGGTGAAAATATAGTTTTGTGAAGGGTGTGAGTAGAATCAAAGAGGCATTGAGCATCGAAAGATAGAATTGTAAGGTGAGGTTTAGGTGATGATGAAATTATATGTAGATAAAATTTAAGATGCTACAATGGTATTCTCCCCTTTCCAATGTCTACTTTATTTCTATGGAGGTAACACCCTCTAACATTCCTAGTGATGTGGTGTACAATCTTCCTAACCTCCTTGCAGTGGTTATTTTGGTGGAAGTAGCTATAGTAGTGATGGGAATTGTTGATGTATTAGTAGGTCTAAGTCAGGTTACTACAAAGTATTATGTGAATTTAACCCTGGATATCCCCACAAACTCAAATATTTTTGTCATTATTCTTTTCTACCTTCTCATGTGCTTCTTTTTTCATCCTCACTTCCATTACTTCTTTATATGTGTCAAACCACTCCATCTTCATATCCTTTAGGCTACTTAGGAGAGTGATGACATGTGAATTGATTTCCTATTTAGAGACCTTGTATGGCAATTGTTGTACCCATATAATGTTGGGCTTCATGACATCCATATATGTGAAGTGTTTATCTACCATGAAGGTTATTGTGTGGCATATTATGCAGTTGATTCACATAAAAACCTTTCCCTTCTTTACATTTATATTCTTGAAGTATTTAGAAAAAGCCCGAGTATGTGTCTTTGTATGTTGAATCATCTAGGAACCACTAGATATGGTATTTGTTTTGTTCTATCAATTTTTGGTTATTTTACCATACTATTATTTTAAAATTTGGCAATCCATTTAGAAAATAGAACATTAGACAAATAAGGAGTATACTATATGAGAAGCAATATATTCTCCATAAATCGTTCTAGCATTATCTCGTAGAGTAATTATTATTTACCCTCGACCACCATATGGTATGTAGTGTGAATGGATATAGTAATTGCAAAAGTATTTTTACAATATGTCTTGTATACTATGTCTATGATTACACGTCAAACCCTATCATCAATTATTATCCTCACATTTATACTCCTTCCATCTAAAACTACTCCAATTAGGTTCTTTACTTCATCATTCTTCACGTGTTTCTTTTTCATTAGAATGGCTTCCATCATTGGAAAACCCAGTGACCACATGAATTGCCCCCTTCATGATTTTGTAGGGTTCTTCTAGGTAAATGAAATCATTGTAGACTCTACTCAGGGCAATTTTGAGCCAATTATGTTCATCAGAGAAATATTAGTAATCCTTTCAAATATCAAGCTTCTTTGGTGCTTGTGTGTTAATGTGTGTTGTTCATTAGAATTATTTCAGTAAGATATTTTGTGATGTATTTGGGTCCCCTTTATCTCCGAGAGTGGACCATATTATGTGTTATTGGTTTGGCATGGCGTAATTTATGTAATATTGTATATACACATGTTGGTATTAGATTTTCATTGATGTCAACAATTGAGTTGATGCAACAAATGATGGGTGTACCAAAATGAAGATGCAGTAGAGAATGGACTAGTTAGATATGCAAAGGCACGTAGAGTTGATTGATGTCAATAGTTGTAGTACTAGATGGAGATATAGAGAGATGCAAAGGCATGAAAATACATCAGATTAGACATAGATGCAAAATTATTGACATGTTGGATGATGAGGTCTCAAATAAAGATCAGATTGGGTGATATGGTGTTGCATCAGGATAGTAGAGTTGTGGAGGTTAAATCAATATGCATGGAGTCAATGGTCTTAAATAAGATAAAGAAAACTATTGGGGTTAGCTATGTGGACTTGCAGGTGGTTAGAGGACCAAGGCCATAGAGTTGTGATGTCATGGGGCAAAGAGGATTGACCAAGAGCATAAATGCTCTTGTAGCATCGTATAACACATTATGTTAGTCCCACATGGAGATATAGAAGGCAAGCATGGGATATGCTATTGGGAAATGAAAATGGACAAGGTTGACATAGGAAATTGAGTTGGAAATGTATTTGTGCAAGCTTGTGACTCATAAAAATTATAGCTACAATTGTATATAACACACCATGTTAGTGGCATGTAGTTATAGAGAGTATCAATTGCAGTTGTATATAACATGTCATGTTAGTTACACAAATGTTACAAGAAGAGTGCATAACACGCAGGTTATTGTCAATGCTATCTTGCGGTAAAATCGCTACATGGACCAAAGGGTTGCTATGAAATTATGTTGGTGAAGTGCATAACAAGATGGTTATGTTACCCCATCACCCTGTAGCATGATAGATGGAAGAAAGATGACCATGTTGGTTAAGGCTAATTATGACAGGGGATGCACATAACACAGTAGGTTATGCTCCCCCACTATTCAATGATAGGAATGGTTGAAGTAAAATAACACTGGGGGTAACATCAAAGTGAAGCAAACAATGCACCCTGCTATCCCATGGTAGGAATGGTCAAAGAAATGTGACCCTACGGGATAACACAAAAGCAAAGTAAATGACATCTCTTGCTACTCTGTGGAGTTGAAATCGATGAAGTGATGGTTATTCGGGGTAATATAAAAGGAAAAGCCAACGACATTCCCCGCCATCCCGCACCAAGGAGACTTGACGAAGGGTGATCGCACAGGGCAAAATAAACAAAAGAAATACAAAGTGCCTTGCTATCCTATGCCAACTAAAATGAATATGAGATGACCTTGTAGGAAAAAAGGAACAAGAGAAGATTAACACTCCCTTCTATCCCACACTACTGGATGGCCAAATCAAATTGGTTCTGTAGGATAAGAAAATGAAGGGAGTTTAAAACTCGGGCCACTATCCCACACTGAGAAAAACTAAAGAGAGATGAGCTTGTGATGTAAGAAGAACAAAGGAAAGAGGTGCTCCCCGTTATCCTATGCCTGGGAAGCGTAGATGGAAAGGAGTTTGTGGGGCATCAAGAAGAAAGATATTTGATGTATCCTATCACCCCATAGCAAGGATGAGCAAAGCAAAATGGTCATGTGGGGTAATGAGATGAAGTGGAGGATGAAGCATCCTACCATCTCACATGGGTAAAATAGGTGCGTGTATGAAAATGCAAGGTAATGAGGGGAAAGAAGATAGTGGCTCCCGCCATCTCACAAGAATACATGTGATGTATAGAACACAAAAGGATTTAAGTTCATTATGACTATTAGAGGTGATTCGGTCAACACGTTGGTTGCTCAATAGGAAAAATGGTCCATGCGGTAGTTGACCAAGTTTGACCTAGTGGATTGGACATCCAATCTGAAGAGTTTGCATCTTCAGCATTGCCTTCTACAACAGAAACCCTAACTCCCCCCAACCCTCCTCCTTGCTCATTCCCGCTTCTGCCCATTTTTTACATCTGTGAGGCATATCAATGTTACAACAAGTGTTTGAATAAGATTGTGGAGAGTGAAAATATTAGAGTGGGTGAAGAATGGAATCAGATTATGTCAAAATCTAAGACTGAAATAGAAGTTACCCCTATCGCTATTGAAGAGAAGGATTCTCTAGAAGATAAAGAATAGATAAGTGCAAAAGAAAAAGAACCTGAATAAGCACATAAGGCACCAACAAAGTATGTGGAGAAGAATTATTCAAAAGATGAGATCATTGGAGATAATAATAAAGGATTTTTGATAACAAGAAGACTTATAGAAATGAATAAATAAGTAAATTATTGTTTATCTCAAGTGGAGCCAAAGACTTATACAAAAGCTAGAAAGGATGAAAGTTGGATAAAGGAAATGAAGAGGAGCTAAATCAAATAGAGAAGAATAAAACATGAGAATCAGTACCTAGACTGGTGGATAAGAATGTGGTAGAGATTAAGTGGATGTTTTAGAACAAGCTAAATGAAGATGGACAAGTCACAAAGAATGAGACAAGATTATTTTTTAATGGTTATTTACAAGTTGAAGGTATATAATTTGAGGAGACATTTTATCTAGTACCAAGAATGGAGGCTATAAGGATTTTTCTTGCATTTGTAGCATATGAGAACTTTAAGGTATATTAGATGGATGTCAAGTCAACATTTTTGTATAGAGAAATCGAAGAAGTATGTACATTGAACCACTGGATGGGTTCAAGTTGTCAGAAGCTCTATATATGGTCTATAGACTCAAGAAGACACTTTATAGACTCAAACAAGCTCCTAAAGCTTCACATGAAAGGATGGATAGGTATTTTTTATAGCAGAATTCATAAGAAGGTACTACATATAGCGATCTTTATTTTAGAGTTGAAGGTGATAATTGTTTATTGTTGTTGTAATTTTTTATCCTATCATATTCGAAGGAAATGATGATGTATATAAGAATTTTGGGAAAGGAATTTGATATATTAATGATAGGTGAACTATAATTTTTCCTCGGTCTTCAAGTTACACAATCAGAAGAAGGCATTTTCATTTCATAAATTGAGTATATCGAGGAGATGTTGAAGAAGTTTGGGATGGAGAATTGTAAACTTGTTTTAACCGATATGGTTACTATTTATAAATTATGGATGATGGATCTTCAGATGTTGATTTGAAAAAATATAGATCTATGATTAGAGGATTGTTGTATTTGACTACTTCAAGACTAGACATTATACAGGCTATTTGTTTGGTTGTCAAGTATTAAGCTATTTCTAAGCAATCTCATGATCAAAAAGTAAAAAACAATATTTAGATATTTGAAAGGGACTCTAAATTTTGGTTTGTCGTATAAGAAGGATGAAGAATTAGCCTTGAAAGAATATACAAATGTTGATCCGGCTAGATGTGTAGATGACAAAAGAAGTACAAGAGGTGGTGCATTTTTATTGGGAGATAGATTGGTCTCTTGGCTAAGTAAGAAATAGGATTCAATCTCATTATCTACTACTAAGAAAAATGCATTACATTAGCATCTTTTTCTACTCAATTCATATGGATGAAGCAAACTCTTAGAGATATCAAGATAAAGTTGTTAGAGTCATGGAACATTAAGAGGGTGGGGTGAATCAGTATTCTGTCAGAATTCAAAGTCACAAACATATTCTTTATCCACCGGTTAGCAATGCATAACAATAAAGAACATAAGAAAGAAATAAATAAACCACAAATCCACAACACCGAGATTTTTTACGTGAAAACTCGGAAAGGGAAAATCCATGGTGGGGGTGAAACCCACAATATTCATATACTATGGCTAGGAGTACATAAATATTACATAGATGGGAAACACACTTGCATTTAGACTCACTGCTCAATTAGAATGACTCAAAAGGCTACAACCTTTAGGGAAGTGTCATTGACTTACAATTCAATCACAATGAGGAAACACCTTTAAAGAGCTCTGAAATAGCATCTGAAAATGCAAAAATGAGTTTTGATTAAGCACAAGATTTCTGATTGTACTTGCTCTGCAATATGCTCTATTTCTATCTCAGTCAACTACCAGATCACCTAGGGATCAAATGTGCATGTGAAACTGCGCTCAATCATACCAAAATGGATCACCACAATAGTAATACATTGAAAACCAATCGCCAATTCAATCTTATATATCCGGTCATATCAAAAATAATCTTCTCCAAGTTAGCTATCAAAAGTGTAACATGTAGCTTCAATTCAGTTTCAATCTCTAACAAGACATAGCATCGGATCAAAACAATTTTCCAAAATGCTTCATTAATGTCAACCTCATCATTTTCACCTCAAACTTAGTCACCAAAATCACTGCATTCATCAAAAATCTTTTCGAACCAAAATGCACTGGAATAACCTTGATTTATCGGTTGATTGGCTATCAGTTAACTCCTACTTCTAGATAAGAGTAATTATGACCATGGGTCAAGTCTCCAAGAAGAGTTGCCATCAATGAAAACCCTAAACCATAAATAAAGTATCATAAATCACCGGATGAGTGTCAATTTCCAACAATCTCCCCCTTTGGCATTGATGGAAACACTTGTGAAAAATGGTTAAGTGTTGAAACTTGTACACTAGATCAGGAATGAAAGATTTCTAAGGCTCCCTCTTAGATAAAAAACCCAAAACCCTATATAAATTTGTACACTCCATACACAATTAAAAAAATTGTACATTTTTCATCTTATCTCACCCACTTTGATAGCAATGCCAAAGATAGGGTGTGAAGTAAAATTCCCTATACATGTATTCACACCGGATGACTAGATCTATACATACTTGAGTACATCTGCATATGTAGATTTAACAAATCCAAAATACGTATTCCAACCTACCCGCAATTTTTTAAAAATAGAAACAAACCCATTCAAAACATAAGCATGGAATTTTATTGCATGTAGCTCAGTTGGTGTCTCCTAATTCACATTCTAAAGACATTCCATCTTATGACATACCAAGGTGTCTAATCGAGGACCAACTAGGTTCTGGAGTTGACCTACCCTTCTCTACATCTTGTCCTTTTCCCTCTCCAGATCACCAATCTATCCCATAAGAATCAAAATTGGACCTTAAACATTTTCAGTCAAGTTTACTGTGGGATCATATGCCTAAGAAATTTGGGCTAACTATCCTTTGAAATTATCTATCTGCTTGTCTATTTCAGTAGTAAAATTTGTCAAAATTAGACAAGACTTATAAATCTTACCAACTTCTTGTAAGGCCTCATCAATTAATTTCAATTCTTTGTCTAGTTGGGCCTTATCACTATCAATCATTTGCAAAAATGTTTGTATTCTTGCATCTTTGAATTTCTCCAAATCATGCCTAGCTAATGTCATGGTTAAAGAATCAAATTGAGTGGATATATGATCTACTAAGTGTTGGAGCTTACCGGATGAACTGGTATTAGCATCAAGTTGCAATTCTGGTACTACCTGTTCTAAAACTTTAACATATTTCTCAATAAGCTTATTTTCTTTGAACTTGGATTGTGCTAACTCGTGACTAGCTTCAGCTTGAAGAGCAGCATTAGCAATCATTCTTTCAGCTGGAGACATTTGATTAAATGACTTGTCAAAATTGATGTTAAATTAAGGAAAAGTCCCTTGGCCTTGAATTTTGGAAGTGTCAATTGCCATTAGGATTGGAGTTTGTGACACTTTCTTTTCCCCTTGCCCTGATGCTCTTGTTTCTCTTCTTCCTTTTTCTCTGCCTCATCCTACCCTACCTTTCCTTTATCCTCTATGGGTGCCTTATGTGCACCAATGTTACCACTTGGTGCACCAACCTGTGTCTCAACTGATTTGTCTTTTTCCTTATCATGCTCAACCTTTGCTAAATCCAAAACTTGTTTCTCTACAACATCGTGTGTATCCTCCATCTTTTCTTCATTAGGTACTAGAGAGTTCTCTATCTAAGAGGCTTGATCATGTGAATTAGATTCTACTAGTCATTTCTCAGTGAGAAATTCTTTCATATTTCAATGGTTTATTTTCTTATTTCCTCCACTCTTCCCACCATAAGGTTGTTAACTTTGTGTTTGATTTTGAATTCCTTTTTATTTTCTTGTAAAATCAGCCTATCAATTTCTTCAATAGTGATACTGGTGCACTAATTGACCAGTTCATTTTCTTTAATTTCTTTGTCCATCTGACTTGCTGATTTTCTTCTAACATCAAGAAGATTATATAGATCTTTTGGAAGATACCGTTCTAGTTCAATTAAGGTCTTGCTAAATACTTCCAAATGTAATACTAGTGCTTCCTCAATCTGTCTTTTATCATTATCATCTAAATTCTCAAAATAAATAGAAATGTTCTTCAAGTTCCCATCCTTGATAATTTTATCAATTAATTCCTGAGTAGATAACTTAGGAGGAATAATATCATACTTGGTTTGAGTTGTTTCCATCTTATCGGATTCAATTGCTTCATCCAAGTTAGATTTAACTCTCCATCCTCTCTTTGTCCTATTGGATGGAATAGGTTCAGATTTCACTTTCTTCTCTTTCTGCCCTTTCTTTTCTCCACCGGATTGAGGCTACTAGATTACCCTAGAAAATTCTCCTTTCTTGGGGGTCTTTTGAATTTCTGCATCAGATTCCATCCCAGATGCCACCAAAGATACTACTACATACTCCCTCAGAGGTTTCTACTTCTACCTCATAACACCCTTTCCCTTAGCTGATGAATTAGAGGGTTCAAACTGAGCCGAAGGTGTCTTCACTAGTGCAGGAGAAGACCCTATCACCTTATATTTGGTTGGAGTTGGAGTAGTCTTTGGCTTCTCGGTATTTTCTGCAGGATCTCTTGTAGCCCTTGTAGCCCTGACCCTTTCTCTTGGGTGACCTTCCTCCACAAGGATTTCCTCCACCATTTGAGAAAATTTCCTTTTCCTCTCCGGTTCGGTGAACTTGTTGTGAAGTTTCATAGACTTATCTTTAAATGTGTCGAACCTTTCTTCCTTTGAATCAACCAAAGCATTCAATAGGTCTTGTGCATATGCATCAACTGTTCCTGCTTCAACCTCATAGCCCATCGTCAAAATCCACGCCATTCAGGGTTGAACTATCTCCATAAGGCATTCATCCTTGTTAACCATAAAACAGATTGTCCCTTCATATTTACTGACAATCTCCTTAGGGATTCTTACCCTCTACTTCATCTTCTCCTCAAATGGTTTAAAAAATGCCCATAAAGCAGCATTCTAATGATCTCTATTCCCAATTCTATCAAGACCTTGTTTGATCTATTGGGCTACTGGTCTGTCAAATGCCCACTACACTCTACCAGTTTTGAAAATCTGGTTCAAAAAGTAAAGAGCTAAATAGATAACCAAAGAACCATATTTGAAAACATGCTTTTTGTCCTGCTTGATTTTCTTCAAATTGATCATGAGCTCCTCCAAAACAACACTGCACAAATCATAGTGTGCATCTTCCTTTACCATCTAGTAAGTTCCATGAATGGTTGTCCCAGACACAAAATTCAGTCAGTTAGACTGATACACCTTATTCCCAGTGACCATTGCAACAAACTTCACATCATCATCCTTAATTGTGTTAATCTTCATGGATCTTCCATCAAATTCTACATCGGTTAACTTGGTAACCATTAGGTTTGTAACCTTTCACATCCTTGGCTTGTCACTGGTTTGATTCAAGCATGTCACTGCCCTAATCGCCTCATGTCTGATCTTGTAAGGTTGAACCAACTGGATAAACTCGTGATGAATTCTGCTTAACACATATCTCACCCATTCCTTTTCATCAAATGACACAAAATTTACAAAACTGGGTGAAACCCTTTCTCTGTGATTTCATAAATTTTGGCTTTGGGTTTCCAATTTCATGCATAATGTTGTCAATATATACATCCAAAATGTCCTCTATGTCAGTTTCTTTGATTTCACAATGGATATATGTATGTACATCATCAACATGCAGAACTTTGTGTGGCACAGAAGAAAATACCCCAACAGGGTCGTCCATCATAGACTTATATAGATGCTTTTTGAATACTGAACGAGTCTTATCCTTAACTTCAACAACTAACGACGTATCAATAGAATAAGAGGATGCCATTTAAAATTTTCAGAAGTTTAAACTTAGACGTGCTCTTCAAAAAATACCTTAACTTTATATCGGATGCCCTAACCTTCTTGCTAAAATGCTTCTAGCTCTCTGATCACCTAAAAATATTGGTCACCTTATTCTTTAGCTTGGAAACATTGTTTGCAAAGTGAAGAATAACTCTCGTATTTTCCCTTTTAACCTCACCAATCCTAATTTCATTTTGAAATAAATGGACATCAGATATCCAACCAGATGCCTGTTTAGCTACCAGATTGCAAAATTTGCTATCAGAGTTGTGCGTATCAACTGAATTTTAATTCTTGCCATCTATAATCCATCAATTACAGATCTCATCAAGGGGTTCTGCAAGATTTACATGAATTTGCCTTCCCCTAAGGCCAAAAGCCCTAGTTACGGGATGAGGGTTCTGCACCAAATACAGGGACAGATCCACCATTTGCTTTAGATTCTTCTTTTCTCACCCACATCTTCTCATGCTTGTCTTTGATCTCATTCACTTTAGATTTTCCCTTTACATCTAATTTGTTCTTATCTACTAGAGCATTGTTCTTGTTTCTGTAATACTTTGCAATGTGACCGGTTTTGTTGCATGCTGAACAAACAACATTATTCTCTATAGGTCTGAAGTTCATCTAATTTGGTCTTGTCCTATACTGATTAAAAATATTTCCAAACATTCCACAGGAATAGAATCTTTTTTTCTAAAAGTTATTCATTACGTCTCTACACACATTTGACTTGTGACCAAAATTATTGCATATGTGTAATGCTAGAAAAAATGAGCGAATAAGAGATCTAGAGGAAAACTTTTCTTCCCTCCAAGGAGAGATGAAAGTTTCACTTGGATTTCCCTTCAAACACTCTTCACAAATTACATTATAAGAGGGGGGGCAATGCACTAGATTCAACCTCCAGAGAAGGAGATTGAATTCTGAGTGATATAAGAATGGTAAGTTAATCCCCTCTTCTGGAATGAGATTTGAATTGATTGAATTGTGTACTTATGACCAAGTGAAAAAGCGACAAAGATCTAATTCTAACTCGAGATAGAAGTGTAGGATGAAGTCGTGCACCTGGATCTAGCAATAATATGTCGAGACAAAGCTGCCTGTGAATTTGAGAAAAAGATGACTATACCCTGACAAAAGTGTACATGGTCCTCCGAAAAATCTGTGAAATGAAAAGAGTTTTCCTACCTCTACAAATGGAGTCCAAATCTAGAAGTACACATCTGCACCTGCAACCTACACATAGAAAAGAGAGGAAAATGGGTTGGGATTGGGGGTTTGCCTTCAGGTGAAACCCCAGTTTTGGAATTAACCAAAGGATGAAAGAAATTACTTGCAAGTAAATATAAATGACAGATTGAAATGTAAATCACCTCTTGAGGGAGGTTGTGATATAAATATTGATAGAATTGCTTGTATGAAGTTGAACGCTAGAATGAATCTCCTCTTCAATGGTTGAATCCTTGACTTGAATGCAACACCTAGCCTTGAAAGAAGACTTGAGATGCTCATTGATTGAAAGGGATGATTGAATGTGTGATCTCATGAACTTATGGATTCTTTTCTCTTCCTTCTTTCTTTTTTTTCTTACAAATGGGAAGGTGAATGCAACTTATATACCCATCAAATAGAGTTATTGAATTGATTTTTTGTCATAGGTCGACACCGAGGGATTTTTTCATCTCAATGCACACCCTCCAATGAAAAATTGGAAAGGGCCTTGCCCCAAAATAGGGTAGGGATAGGGGTGCCATGCCCCTATCCTACCCTTTTTTCTAGGACAGGATGCGGTTTGGCCAGTGTGGAGGGCAAGAATGATGCATTTTTCAGGTGTTGAGCAAGTCTACGATCTCTGATCAAGCTTAGGGATTCGATTTGCATGCATGAGGACCCAAATGTGGTCAAAATTGCAAGGGTTGCAATTTTATGATGCTACATTTAGCCCCCACTCTAGTGGGAGTAGGAGCGTATGCCAATACTATCGGTAAAGTACAAGAAAACAAGATTGAAAGACTTCTACCATGTCAAGGAGGAAAGATGCACCAAGCCCCCAGTAGAATAAGGATCTTACGACATCGATTGACAAAGTAAAAGGGAAGATCAAGAAGGAAAAACCATGACTACAAGTAGCAAGGTTCCCCTCACTATGAGTCATAAAAAAGATACCAAAATTATGAAGCAAAGCCAAGTTCACTATATAATTCTAAGTATCAAGAAGGAAAATATGAGTGAAGTGTATGCCCCCACATTAAAGCGATTGTGTGTGCCTTATCGGGAGTGATTGCTTAAGGTACGATACACCCAAGAGAGAGAGAAGAGAGGGAGCACATTATCGCAAGGACTTAGCCCCAAAGTGAGGAATAAATCCAAGGATACTGAACACAAAAAATGAGGCAATTTTACTTTCCTTGGGGTCAATATGTTGTATGATAACTCATGTATATCATATATGTATATGCATATAATAATCTTCATTCCCCAGGGAAAGGACACTAGCTTGGAAGAGAGGGAAGACAAGAGTCTTTTGAGTCAACATGAAAGAGACCAAGAAAAGATCTCAATACTCTGCATCATCCCCAAATAGACATTAAGGGAATAGTAGAATAACAGGGATACACATAGAAGAATGGTCACAAAAGAGAAAGAAAGAAGAGGGAGAAGAGATCTATGGTGCTAATGTTACTAATCTAGCACTACATCCACCTCCCAATCTTGTTGATCACTATTTCAGGAAGATGGGCAACATGCAAAAGGAGCAACATCAAGCATAGTAGATGGAGCTATCACAAGATCCAAACAAGGACTATGCTCATGTTATAAGTCACTTTGTTTGGCTCTAGGAGCTAGGATTAGGGATTTTGAAAATTCAGTTGATAAATGCCAGTCAATATCAACATATTCATAATCACTATCAGAAGCATTAAGAGTTATATTTCCATCATGAATAACATCGTTACCTATTTCCTCATCAAGATTTATAGAAAGAGGAGCTCGCACATGAATAGAAGTAAAACCATCACATTTTTTTTGCAACTTACGATTTGGAGAGAAGGGAATCATGTCAACTATTGGAGTTTTAGAGATGGAATAGTTTGAGGGATAGCTTCACAAGCTCGAGTATAGCATCTTTGTCGATGTTCTCTCGCACTATGATTCCATCGAGTCTTAGTGGAAGGTTGAGAAGGAGGAGGAACATTCATTGAAGTAGGATTGTTTTCCTCTTTGATAGTTGAAGGTTTAGGCTGAGGTATTTTAGGTTGAACAAGAGAAGTAGGCCTCTTCTCTCTATAAGAGGAAGGAGATGGAACTGTGCCATATAAAAGAGGAATGTTAGGTGTAGGAAGAAGACCAGGTCTATCATGAGGAGGAGGGATGGGTCTAACCTTAGGAGAAATATTGTTTTTATTCTTAGGAGAAGGAATACTCACATCCGTAGGAATAGATTGAAGATATTCTTTCAGAGGGAGATTAGTTCTATCCATGAGGGGAAGAAATTCATCTTCAAGTATGATAGGAATGTCAAGTGTTGGGAATCTAGGTTGACTTAAGGAAAAGATCATGTCTTTCTTCCTCTTTTGATCAGATTGAAAAAGAGATTGAAAAAGAGCATCACTCCTTGATGGAAGAGATTGAAATTGCTTAGGCCAAAAGAAATCAATAGGAACACAAGAGATTTTTTCAGATGGTCTAAATAAGCTATGGTTCACAATTATGATTTCTCCATTGTGAGGAAATTTTAAACACTTGTGGATTGGAGAAGTAATAGCCTTCATGGAAGATAGCCAAGGATAGCCCAAATTCGCACAAAATTGCTCGGAAGAGGGTATGATATTAAAGTCAACATCCATAGATTTAGTATGAAATTCAATAGGAAGGGTGACAGAGCCAATGTTAAGACAAGAGAATCCATCAAATAACTTCACAACTACATTAGATGCATCATTATTGGTTTATGCAATCATAAAGTGAAAATATACTCCTCAATTATGATGTTAACCACGCAAGAGGGATCAACAAGAGTGCCATGGCAAGGGATATCCTTAACCTTTGCAACTATATATAAAGGGCCATTGGGTGCTCTAATGGTCTCACTAGGGTCAAATCTCATACAATAATCCTTAGGCGTATCTTGTTTTTCTACCATATTTACCAAGTTCGGAGCCATAGAAGTTAATTTCTTAGAGGAGAAAGAAGTATACTCAATCTCAATCATGTTAGAGGTATGAGAAGACAAAGGATCAGTAAAAATTTTAATATTTTGATTAGGACAACCTCTTGATTTATTTCCCTTATCATTCACACATGCCATAGATATAGTATTGTTATCAATCAAATCTTGAATCTTACTTTTCAATGCAAAACATTTCTCAGTATCAAGACTAGGCTGACGATGAAATTGACAAAAGAAATTGTTATCAAAATAAGGGGATGCAAGATTAGAAGGATCAACTTGTTTTATAATAGGAAGTTTGATAACATTTCTTTGCAAAAACTGAGACATAATACTATTTAAAGATTCATTCAAAGAAGTAAATTGTCTTTCTCTTTTGAAAAAATTAGAAATAGAAGGCACACTTGTTGTAGCATTCACATTGTTGTTGTTGATTGTATCATTGAACTTGATGAAGCTTTTTTTTGGTTTGAACTTCACAAATGGTTGTTGAACACTCTCCCCCTTATCACTCAGAGCCATAGGAGTATATTGCTTCATTTGACTCACAGCCAGTTGATAATTGTGGAGTGTTGCACACAACTATGGAAAGGAAGTAAACTTAGACAAAAGAAGCTTTTTCCTAATATATTTTTGCAAATTATAAATGAAAATTATTTGAATATCATTATCAGGTACATGAAAAAAAAATTGAGCATACAAATGCTTATATCTACCAATGAAATCGGTCACTTTTTCTTTAACACCTTGTTTACAAAGCATTAAATCAATCAAAGTGATTTTAGGACCAATGTTATTTTTAAATTGTTGGATGAAAGCATTTTCTAGTTGTTGAAAATAAGTGATGGAATAAGAAGGCAAAGAGTAATACCATTGTAAATCCTTATCTCTAAATGTTCATGTAAACAGTTTTGTAAGCAATCTTTGATCATAAGAAAAATCAGTACACAATGTTTTAAATGATTTGACATGCGTAAGAGGATCACCTTTTCCATTATAGAGTTGCAATTGAGGGACCTCAACATTCTTAGGTTGCACAATTTTAACAATATCAAGATAAAGTGGGCTCGCGACATCAAAGGTAGGCATGCTAAACTTGGATTGACTCGTAAAAGCAATTTGTTGTTGTAAGGAAGACATTGTTTGAGAAAGATTGTTAATGGTTGCTTCGGTGGAAGAATTGATGTTAGAAATGGTTGATTGAGAAGGTGGTGTGATGTTATTGAAGGAAGGCATGGATTGAGAATAAGGTGGTGAGACATTATGATAAGTAGGCATAGGTGATGATTGTGTAGGAAACGAGACACGTAAAGGAGGAACAAAATTGTTGAATGAACTGCCCCCTTCTATTCTGTTGATTGGTTGAGGGATAATAGGAATAGTTATCAAAGACATAGGTAATGATGGAGGATTAAATTAATAAGAGGGATTTCCCCCATGACCAATGGTTGTAGGAATGACATTTTTGAATTGATGTAGCCATGATGTTTGAAGTGAAAGTAGGAATACTAGCCATTGAAGTGGTCAAAGCAATAGAAGAATTGATTTGATTTGGAGGTTGTGAATAACATAATTTATTAGCACAACTCTTGATAGGCATGACATTAGAATCAACAATATGAGAAATGCCACACAATATATCAATTCCATTCTTATCACTTTGAATCATGCGTTTAATGCCTTCAATTAATGGAAGAGCTTCACTATTAGGGTACTCTTGAGACATCATTGTGGAAAGTTATCAAATTGATTGTCCAATTTTCAAAGTTGATCTATGGGAACTCTAGTCAAAGCTTCTTCGTGTTCATCATGGGATTCATCAATTGGATAGATAGGGACATGATTAGGATTGGAAGAATTAGCATTATCCTCATTAAAGAAGTCACCCAAATTATGCTCCATCTCCTTGGTAATTAAACCTTGGGAAGCCTTAATTCTAATGCTTCGTCTAATGGGGATAGTGTAGGTAGGACTAATAGTAATAAAACTCATGCATTGAGGGAAAATTGAAATTTTGAATTTTGAACACATCTTACAAAATTGAGTAATGCAAAATTTAAGAAAATGATGATTAAACAATTTGAACTTTGTTGGAGGATGATAATGACACAATTTCCAAAATAATAAATCAAAGGAAATTAGAGTTTTTTAATTAGGGTGAAGGGGATACCACTTATTTTCAAAATTGATAAAAAAGCAGAATTTTTTAAAATCAGGGCAGATTATAATTAATCTCTTAATTTTAAAAAATTTCTTAAAATGTCAAATGTTGAATTTTGGAGATATTTTTATTTTAGAGGTACCAAAAAGTGACAAAAGTAGCCAATCTTCTAGATTTAGGCTAATAAATACAGTCATAATAGTCTCCCAAAATTTCAAGAAAAAAGCCGAGGATAGTGGTGAAAATGCACATGGTCCAACCAACTTTTTTCAAAATTTTCAAGGATGAATATTACGATGATTGTAAAGCTAACCCCAAAAAATTGACGGATTTTACGATTTCTAGATAGGCGAAAATAAGGTTCAAATGTAAAATTAGGACTACAATTAGGGTTTTGAAGAAAAAATAGATGTGGATTGCAAATTTGAAAAGGGTCAAACCTAAAGGGGAGGGACACCTTGGAGAATGTTTAGAAATATAAATTTGAATGAAATTAATTGAAATTTGTACAAAATCCAATTAATTTTGAAAATTAGGGTTTTATGACCTAACCATTTAATTTTTGAAATTTGAATTTTGAAAAGAAGAGGGAAATTAAAAGTTTGAATTGTAGGAATGAAGACAAATCTAAAAACAGTCACAAATCTGAAAATTGAATGGAAATTCATTTTTTGCACAAGTTCAAGATAATTTATGAAAATTGGGGTTTGAACAATTAACCACTTAATTTTGGAAAGTTGATTTTGCAAATTGAACAAAACAAGGAGAAAAATGAACTTGACAAACAAAGTAATTTTCAGATCTAAGACAATAGCAAGCAAAACACAAGTTCACTTTCAATTTTAAAACTAGGGTTTTGAATGAATTAACCACTAAGTGTGCAAAAAAATTAAACTTGCAATTTTGTTCAAAGGAAAGCATGCAAGACGTTGGGTTCACAAAAATGTAGTGTTGGGAAAATGAGCGAATGAGTTTTCTAGAGGAAAGCTTTTCTTCCCTCCGGGGAGAGATGAAAGATTCACTACGGATTTCCCTTCAAACACTTTTAACACATTACATTAGAAGAGGGGGGAAAATGCACTAGATTCAATCTCCGAAGAAGGAGATTGAATTCTGAGTTATATAAGAATGGTAAGTTAATCCCCTCTTCTTGAATGAGATTTGAATTGATTGAATTGTGTACTTATGACCAAGTGAAAAAGAGACAAAGATCTGATTATAACTCGATATAGAAGCATAGGATGAAGCTATGCACCTGGATATGGCAATAATATGCTGAGATGAAACCGCTCTATGAATTTGAGAAAAAGTTGCCTGGGCTATGGCGAAAGTGTACACTTTCCTCTGAAAAATCCATGAAATGGAAAGGGTTTTTCCGCCTCTGCAAATGGAATTCAAATCTGAAAGTACAATTGCACACCTACAACCTACACACAGAAAAGAGAGGATAAGGGGTTGGGATTGGGGGTTTTCCTTCAAGTCAAACCCCAGTTTTGGAATTAACCAAATGATGAAAGAAAGTACTTGCAAGTAAATGTAAATGAAAGACTAAAATGTAAATCATCTCAAGGGAGATTGTGATAGAAATGTTGATAGAATTTCCTGTATGAAGTTGAATGTTGGAATGAATCTCCTCTTCAATGGTTGAATCATTAACTTGAATGCAACACCTAGCCTTGAAAGAAGACTAGAGATGGTCACTACTTGAAAGGGATGCTTGAATGCTTGAATGTGTGATCTCATTAACTTACGGATGATTTTATCCTCCTCCTTTCTTTTTTTCTTACAAATGAGAAGGTGAATGCAACTTATATACCCATCAAATAGAGTTATTGAACTGATTTTCCATCACAGATCGATACTGGGGGAGTTTTCCAACTCAATGCACAACCTCCAATATAAAATTGGAAAAGGTCCTACCCCCAAATAGGGCAGGGATAGGGGCAGCATGCCCCCATGACCCTGTCCTCCTAGGATAGGGGTGCCACGCCCCTATCCTGCCCTTTTTTCCAGGATACGATATAGTTTGGGTTGTGCAGAGGGAAAGAAAGGTGCAATTTTCAAGTGTTGAGCAAGTCTCTAGTCTCCTATCAAGCTTAGGGATTCAATTTGCATGGGTGAGGACCCTAATTTGATCAAAAGTTACAAGGGTCGCAATTTTATGACAGTACAATATGAAACACTGATCAGTAAAGGTAGGAGCATTATTCATGTTGTTCATCCCATTATTCATCCTAGTTCTACACTGATTTACCATATGACCAAATTTATTGCAGGTAAAGCATCTACCATTGAATTTATGAGCGTTAGGTTGTCTTACCGGATGATTCTTACTCTTCTTCTTATCAGGTTTTGCATTGTCTTGTCCAAATCTGAAGGATTTGCCTTTCTCAAATCCAAGTCCTCTCATGTCTTTTCCATGTCTCTGACTTTATAGCATTTCATCAAGCCTTGTTGAGCTAGCTTTGAATTTATTTTTGTATTCATTGGTAGTAGCAAGTTCATTCCTTAAAGTAGCAATTTGTCTTTCAAGTTCTTGACCATTATTCCTTGACTCTGTCAACCCAAGCTTCAACTGATCATTCTCATGGGTAAGCCTAAAACATTCATCAGCTCTTTCCTTCAATGACTACCAGATTTTCTTCATTCTTATTTTAGTCCTCAATCTCCTTAGTCAACCTCATCACAATGGATTGCATCTCATTCTTCAAAGAAGCATTCTCTCTCTCAATCTTGTTAACTTCATCAGCTTTATCCTAGAATTCCATGATCTGATCTTCTTTCTCCTTTAGCTTGTCCATCAATTCCTTCCTTTTTTCTCTAAAGATGTTATCTTGATCCTTCAACTCATTAATGAAATCATCAGCAACATTTAGGTTCTTCAAGGTACAGATCTCATTTCTAACTACATCAATATCCTCAAGTGCCACATTGAGTTGTCTTTGAAAAATCAAAATCCACTTAATCAATCTATTGGACCTTCCTCAACTGGTTAAGCTTCCTCAGAGGATCTAGACTCTAATACCAATTGTTAGAATAAAGGAACACTGAGAGGGGGGGTGAATTAGTATTTGTCAGAATTCAAATTCACAAACTTATTCTTCATCCACTGGTTAGCAATGCATAGGAGTAAAGAACATAAGAAAGCAATAAATAAACCATAGATCCACAACACCATAATTTTTACATGAAAACCCAGAAAGGGAAAAACCATGGTGGGGCTGGAACCCACAATATTCATATACTATGGCCAAGAGTACATAAATATTACATAGATGGGGAATGCACTTGCATTTGGGCTCACTGCCTAGAGCTCGCTACTCAATTACAATGACTTGGAAGGCTACAACCTTCAAGGAAGTCTCGCTAACTTACAATTCAATCACAATGAGGAAATATAGCTAAAGAAATCAGAAATTCTGACAATGCAAGAATGGGTTCCGGTTAAGTACAAGATCTATGATTGTACTCGGTTCGCAATATTCTCTGTTTTTGTCTCATTCAGCTACTGAATCACCTGGGAATCAAATGCGCATGTGAAATTGCACTCAATCATACCAAAACAGATCACCACAACAGTAATATACCAAAAACCAATCGCCAATTCAATCTTATATATCCGATCATATAAAAATTAATCTCCTCCAAGTCAGCTATCAAAAGTGTAACGTGTAGCTTCAAGTCAACTTCAATCTCTAACAAGGCATAGCACCAAGTCAAAAAAAAATTCCAAAATGCTTCATTAATGTCGATCTCATCATTTTCACCTTGAACTTAGTCACCAAAATCACCACAATCACCAAAAAATTTTCCAAACCAAAATTGCATTGGAATAACCCTGATTTACCAGTTGATTGGCTACCAGTTAACTCATGCTTTCGAATAAGAGGAATTACGACCATCGGGTCAAGTCTCCAAGAATAGTTGCCATCAATGACAACCCTAAACCATAAATCAAGAATCAGAAATCACTAGATGAGTGTCAATTACCAACAGAAGTATGATGTGGCAATTCCTATTATATGGGATTAAACAAGTGCAATTAAAATATCAAAGAATTTGATGATGCATTTAAGGACTAAACACATTTCAATCCAATATCATTTCTTAAGATAGAAGTTTGGAGAGAAGGAAGTCAAGTTGGAGTATGTTCTTACTAAGAAATAGATTGTAGATATCTTTAATAAGGCTTTGGCAAATGATACTTTTCAGTATCTCTAGTAAAAGTTAGGGGTTATTATCCCTCATTCTTTAAACTAGATATATTCAAGCAGTACATATGTCCATCCCTGGATATTTAAAGTTCATCTTTTGTCTCCTAAATTGATGTGGTTATTGTTCTTAGGGGGAGCAATGTAGTGTGTGTGATTTCTTGGTTGCAGGAAAGTGGTTGCAAATGGAGTGTTATAGTGTCAAATTTATTTCTAGAAGACAGAAAGAGAGTCAAGATAAAAGGGAGAGAGATCAGTAAAGTAAATGTTGTTTGTAGTCATGTTCCCTTTATCCTTGATGTAAAAGGAGGGAGAGTTTAGTTAAGAGTTTATTAAAGGGAAAGTGTTGTCATCAATGACAAAGTGGGAGAATGTTGTAAAATTTAAAGTTATGTTGATTTCAAACTTGTTTGGTGTTTTTCATTGATTTCATAGTTAGTTATGTGTAGAAGTGAAGAGGTTGTAGCAGATGTTTCAAGTGTGTTTATGTGTATGTGTATGTGTATGTGTATATGGGGCAATCAGGTGAAAATGAGAGCCCATGCACATAAACACCCGATGATAATTAATTGATAATTAACTAATATTTCTTTAATTAAAGATTAACGGGTATTAAAAAATTAAAAACTTTTTAAATATTTTTACTTTTAAATATATTTATTTTGTTAATATCAACTTTGGAAACACAAATCTTTTTGACATTTTTTCCTCTTACGTATTCATAATATTAAACATTTCTTAAAAAAACATATTTATGATGTATTTTACATTGTTAAAAAATAGATATGCTAGTTATTATTATTATTAATGGTGACGAAGGCTATTCTTCCTTTCAATGTTACTTAGGTATGGGATATACCTGAGTCATATGTGAAGGAATGAAAAATAACAAAATAACAGAAACAAATAGCTCAACGTATGTTGCAGCATACAAAACTAATTATATTATTGATTCATACTTAAAATCCAACATGCCCTTTGATTTGATCTACAAATAACAAAAGCTCCAATTTTCTTCTAATCAAGGTTGCAGCCTCAAATAGTCTTTGAAACTTACTCTGCAATCTACTTCTTCACTAACTTTGGCAGTAACTTCCTTTTCCAAAGAAACAAAGGTCTCAAAACATCTCCTCATATTGACTTTATCTAATGTGAATAACTTCAAAATCTCCTTCAACAGCTTCAAAAATATCTTCACCGATGACTCTAGAGCAAACTATCTTTGACTTCTTGGTGCACTCTGATTCACAGCAGTCGCACAACCCGATCCCCTTGCAATCTCCCGATGGCTTCTTTAACCTTTCTATCTTCAGGGTTCTCTTCCTCTTTTCTTTGGCAGTCTTCCTTATCACCTGAGATTCTAACCTTCTCCTCTTAATTACAACTACAAATGCTACTACATGTACAATTCCTTCATCATCAAGAACAATCATCAAGGTTTGATAAATCCAATATTCAATGTTATTATTGTAAGAAATATGGTCATTTTGCAAATGAATGTAGAAAGAAACAAACAAAATTTGAGAAACTTGGAGCAAATTATTCAGATGTATCTGATAATAATTTAGGTAGTTTATTTGTAATAGGCAATGTGGCACAAGAAATCTCTAAGGATGTATGGTTTTTAGATAGTGGTTGTAGTAACCACATGACTCGTAATAGAGAACTATTTTCTAATCTGGATGATTCTGTGAAATCTGAAATAAAATTGTGAAATGATATTGTAGTATCTGTAATGAGAAAGGAGTTCAAATCAATGGTGCAAAAAAAAAGTGGACTCTTCATCAAGGTACTCAGATCTGATAGAGGTGGTGAATATATTTCTAATGAATTTTTGGATTTTTGTAGAGATTAGGGGATCAAGAAACAATTCACAACAAGGTACACACCACAACAAAATGGTGTAGTAGAGAGGAAGAACAAAACCATAATGGAGATGGCAAGGAGTATGCTAAAAGCTAAAAAATTATCTAATGATTTTTGTGCTGAAGCAGTAGCATGTGATGTATACATTTTGAATAGAAGTCCCACGAAGAGTGTTAAAGAAAAAATCCCTGAAGAAGCATGGAGTGGTAAGAAACATTTTGTAACTCATCTTAGAATCTTTGGATGTGTTGCATATGTTTTGGTTCCAGCTGAAATAAGGAGAAAATTGGATGATAAGAGTGAAAAATGTATTTTTATTGGTTATAGTGAACAATCAAAAGCTTACAGATTATATAACCCAGTTTCACAGAAGATGATTAAAAGCAGGGATATTTAAGGACGAAGAAGTATAGGATGGAAATATTGATAGATCAATTACAATTGGAACACCAATTCCTAATAATGAAGAAGAACAAGAAGAACATCTTGATCACCCAAATCAAGGAGGACCAAGCACTCCACCAAGAAATTTTGTGCAAGGTCAATCATCAAAACATGCAGAGCATCACACTCCAAAAGATGGTAATGAGACAACTCCTACACTTGCTAAATCACAAGGTAAGAAAATGAGAGGCTTGAAAGAGATATATGAACAAGGTGAAGAATTCTAGGATTTTAGTTCAAATTTTACTTTATTCTCTTGTGATCATATGTGTTTTGAAGAAGCAGTTAAGGAGGAACATTGGATCAAGTCCATGGATGAAGAAATCGATTCTATTGAAAGAATCATACATGGGAGCTCATGGATCTACCAGAAGGTAAAGATTGCATTGGTGTCAAATGGGTTTATAAAACCAAATTTAATGCAGAAGGTGAAATTGATAAACGTAAGGCTAGATTAGTAGCAAAAGGTTATGCACAACAACATGGAATTGATTATAGTGAAACATTTGCACCAGTTGCTAGGCTTGATACAGTTAGATTGGTTTTAGCAATAGCTGCTCAAAATAATTGGAAAGTTTTTCAAATGGATGTTAAATCTGCATTTTTGAATAGTTTTCTAGAAGAAGAAGTGTATGTGAAACAACCACCAAGTTATTAAGTTCATGGACATGAAGACAAGGTCTATAGATTGAAGAAGGTGCTCTATGGTCTCAAACAAGCACTTAGAGCATGGTATAGCAGGATTGATTCATATATGATTAGCAATGGTTTCAGTAGAAACCGTAATGAGCCCACTCTATACACAAAGATTAACAAAGAAGGTCAGATTTTGATTGTGTGCTTATATGTAGATGATTTGATTTTCACTGGAAATTTGTTTGTAGACATTTTTAAATCAGCAATGATGAAGGAATTTGAAATGACAGATTTGGGGTTGATGAGATATTTCTTAGGTATTGAAGTTGATCAATTAGATAAAGGAATTTTTATCTGTCAATCTAAGTATGCCAAGGATGTATTGAAGAAGTTTAATATGTTGAATTCTAAATCAGCACCAACCCCAGTTGCAACAGGAACAAAATTAAGTAGAGAGGACAAATTGTAGAATCTAGAAACACATACAATAAAAACAAATACAACATAAAAAGCAAAAATAAATTCATTAACTCAAATTCTGTAATGAACTACATTTTTGAAGACTGTGTATCAAATATTACAATAGGCAATTTTTATAGAGGTTGCAACCTCAGTTCATAGATTATATCACTTAAACTAAATCTAGGTATGCATTGCATAGCATGAAGATTGATAGTTAAACATGATAATCAACTATTAACTACTGAAAACTAATTGTTAAACTATTGCAGGCAAACTATAGCATGCGGTGAATGCGGTGCATGGCAAATTAGCTGTAACTGGTTATAATAGTGGAATTGCATGTTCATGGGTTAACGATGGAACTAGTGGCAAACTAAAGTCTAGCGGTAGGAGAAATTACTTCCAACACTCCTCTTTAATTTCGACCATATGCTACTGCATTTAAAATTCCTTTGTTGATGACTGCAGTCTTCTTTTGTCACTTTTTGATATCCAAGTCTTCAGACTTTCTCCAATATTTTCTTTGGTTGATAACTTCTAACCATATCTAGATCTGCTAATCTTTCCTTTCTTTTGGCTTCCTCCAACTGCTATGACAGTCCTTCAAACCTTTCTCTTTCTCGTATCACCTTGGGATCTTGCGCCTTATCCCTAACCAATACAAATCTAATGTGGTTTTGACTTACCACAAACCATTACACTAGGTGGTTTTAGATGACTACAAACTTCACACTTGTATCGTTTTAAAAACACACTTCAACAACTGCTTGCTTCTATAGAAGCTTTACCCTTAAGAACCCCTTCACGATGGCTCAAATCAAATTTAATCAGAAATTAGTAGCCTTCTTCTAAGGCTTCTCACAGATGCCTTTAAACACAAACACTCATATCTTTGGAGGCCAAGCCTTCTGACTTGCATCATCATCAATGAATAAAATCTTACCTTGCCTCTTGTCTCTGGCAATCTCCTTGTTACATCTTGCAAATTCTTGAACTCTTTCCTAGATCATTTCTTCTCTTTTGTGACATCCAGATCTTCTGATCTCTTTGAACCCAATCCACTCCTCACCAAGACCTGTCACCTAGTCTGATACCAATTGTAGAATCTAGAAACACATACAATAAAAACAAATACAACATAAAAAGCAAAAATAAATTTATTAACTCAAATTCTGTAATGAACTACATTTTTGCAGACTGTGTATCAAATATTACAATAGGCAGTTTTTATAGAGGTTGCAGCCTCAGTTCATAGATTATATCACTTAAACTAAATCTAGGTATGCATTGCATGCATTATTCCCGTAACATGAAGATTGACAGTTAAACATGACAATCAACTATTAACTACTGAAAACTAATTGTTAAACTATTGCAGGCAAACTGTAGCATGCGGTGAATGCGGTGCATGGCAGTGCATGGCAAATTAGCTGTAACTGGTTATAACGGTGGAATTGCATGTTCACGGGTTAACGGTGGAACCAGCGGCAAACTGAAGTCTAGCAGCGGGAGAAATTACTTCCAACAATATGCTTGTTAATTTATTGTTTAATGTTACTTCTTTTTAATCTGCTAAACTTTTTCTCCTCTTCTTTTATAGTTAAATCTTTGATTATTTGATCAATTGTAAATTTCAGCCCTTTTGTAAAAAAATTTAACTATATGTATTTTGGGGGGTTTTCTCCTATGTGTTTTTGTGTGTTTAAGTGAAGTTGATCCAATTGTTTGATAACCAGGAACAATCATATGGCTGGCCAAAAGGATACAGAGACTGTTAAGATAGATGTCCATCTAAGTGGTAAGGGTAACATAAATTGTGGTAAAGATAAAATAAACTGTACGGTCCGAGATGGAGAGGGGAAACTCCTGTTGCAACAGAACTGTGAACCTGAATTATGGATCGATCAAGTTAAAAATACATATAAGGATCCAAACTCTGAGTACAAGGACCTAAAAACGTCTGCTGGTGTGTCCATATCGGGTGCCTGAATTCATAAAGAAAACCAAATGAGGAGCGTATGATCCTCTGGTTGTATTTCTTGGACCTTATCATCACAAGAAATACCAGCAGCTGACTACAATGGACAAATATAAGCTCCAAGAAGTAAAGAAAACCTTGGAAAGGATCCCTGCCATGACCATAGACGATTTAGTTGATAAAGTCAGAGAGCTAGATACGAAAATCAGAGCTTGCTATGAAGACTCAGCCGTTGAATGGGATGGAGATACGCTTGCATGGATGATGGCCATGGATGCATGCTTTATTCTCGAGTTCCTTCGACGGGAGATGCTCAATTCTAGCCTTGTCTTCCACACCGAGAGAGCTGATAATATCAAAAGACGAGAGATTATATTGGACATTTTGAAGCTCTGCAGCAGGATGGGGTTTCTTAGTCAAACATTTGTATGGCTGCATGTTTTTTCAAGGTTATCCGTTCTCAAGAAGATCAGAATTAAAAGACCTCGTTAAACATATTGAAACTGAAAGTGGTCCACTGCATCTATTGGATTTGTCAAGACCGGTGATCGCAAATTTCTTATCAAAATCTGCTACAGTTTGTCCGTCCCGCTGTAGTTGTTGTGAATGCAAAACTTGCTTCGCCACTTCAACTGTTAGTGCTACTCCAAATGTTGTTGCTTGTTTTAGAGGGGCAAGATCTTATCCAACAAATAAGATACCTTCAGCAGAAAAATTACAGAAAGCTGGAAAAAAATTGCAGCCGAGCACTGAAGGAAAATTCGAGTTTGAACGCAGATGTTTTCGAAATAGTAGACTTTTCCTCCCTCAAATCAATGTTGACGATTACACAGAAATTTTCTTGAGAAACCTGGTGGCTTTTGAAGAGTGTCAAAGGCAGAATAACTCGCAAATTAAACGACAAATTTCTCTCTACATGTGGATAATGGATAACGTAATTGACTCCAAAGAGGATGTTGAGCTGTTTGAGAGAGCTGGTATTATCGAAAATTGTCTGGGGACTAATGATTTAGTACCTCAAATATTCAATGATTTATGCTTCGGAATCACTACCGAGGATGATTTTCAGTCAGTTTTGGACATGATTAACGAACATTACAACAGCCGACTGAACGTGTGGATTACCGAGCTCAGGAGAAGGCATTGCTCAAGACCATGGTATATTATCTCTTTGCTGGTCGCTGTCATACTTTTAGTACTGACACTTTTGCAAACTATCAATAAGTGTTCATGTTGTCCGTATTAATAATGGGCAGAACTGAATTTAAAGGCCTTGTAACCTTAGTTTTAATTTAGAAGTCGTCATACATGTGGACAAACATTGTGGCAGATATATTAATTTACTTTAAGTATATACTACTTCAAGTTTGGGGTGTAAAGTTTTATACTTCATTAGTTAATTTGCCTGAATTAACGATGTTTTAAATTGATAATTCTTTGGTATTATATTACTTTATTAAACATTAAAATATTAGTCATGAAGAATATTTATTTTCAAGGATGTTTGATATGGTTTAGAGTAAGTTAGGGTTTAGTTTATTATGTTATTGTCTCTTTTGTGTATGTATAGAGTTTTACTTTTCATTACTTTCTTATGTGATATTATTTTCAAGAGTTTTTTTTTTCAGTTTTCACATATTTATTTTGTTTTTCATTTTATTTTATAGTGGTTAAAATTGTTTCTTTTGTAGCTAATGGTGTATTTGACAATAAGGATGGTTTTGTTGGTGTAAATTATGTCTCAAAATTACATTTTATTTAAGTTGACTTAGGATAATGCATTCATTGTAGTTTGCATATGAGACACTTAGAGAAGTGTGCATTTAGGGAAGATGGTTGTAGGAGAAATTCCACCTTTTGTGGTGTTATCTTGGTATCACATTCCACCTTTGGTGGGTGATCCACCTTTAGTGGAACATTCTATTTTTTCTCCTACCTACCCCTATCTTCTCTTATATCTCATTGACCCACATGTCATGATTGTGTGGTCTGTCATTCCCTATGGTCTTGTCTTTATAAGCAGGCTCATTTACATCGTATGAAATCTAGTTGATAATATTGCATCATTGACGAGAATAAAATTTGTTCTTGTCACATATTATTTCTTTCTTATTATTGTTCTTTTCATTGGTCTCTAGACCTTGATTTCTATAGGAAATTTCTCACATGGTATCAGATTTATAGAAAAAATTTACATGGTATCAGAGCCTATAGGATGCCATGGATAGTCATTTGAGAGATTTTTTATGCAATTTGGGGTTTTGCATTTTAGAGCTTTCTATTGCATGTTATTATTGGATCTTTCTAGGTCAAATCTAAGGTCAACATTGGATTGAGGAGGTTCAAGAAAGTCAGATTTGTCTTTTGTTTCATCCAAATCGGACACTGGAGGCCAAATCTAGAGTCGTTTGAAAGTGGAGGTGGTTACCTGTCCCACGAACAATCTGCAATTTTGGAGCAGTTTGGGTCAAATCTGACATCACCATCGTGCTCAAAAGGCACAAGAACCTCAAAATCAACTATTAATTTGTCAAAATCGGCCACTAACATTCGAAACTGAAAAAATCCCCCCCTCTAAAGTACAGATGTCTACAGTAAAGGTAAGATTTTTATTTTTTAATTAAAAAAATATTTTTGCTTTTTTCCAACTTTTATTGTTTAAATCAAAAAAAAAAATTTGAAATTTTTTAGGGGGGGGTGCGATTTTCTTTTTGCGAGGCTATTCGTAGGCACCTCCGGCCTGCAAGGAAACTCGAGGGTACCAAAGGTAGTCCCTGTAGCCACCCCACAAGGCTTTGTTTTTTAAAATGTTTTTTTAATATTTTTTAATTTGTTTTTTATTATGTTTTTTTAAATTAAAACTTTTGATTGTTAATATTTTAAAATAAAATTTTATTAAATCACATTTTTAATAGAGTTTTTATAAAATGTTAAAATTCAAAAAAAAATTCTTTATTGTTAATTAATAAAGTTTTTTAAATCAAAAAATTAAAAAAAAATGTGATTTTTTTTTTTGTTTTTCTAAATAAAGTTTTTGTCAAAAATAAAAAAATTTCACTTTTTCTTTATTGATTTTTAATAAAAAAATTTAATGGGGTTTTTTAATGAATTTTTTAATTAAGATTTTTTTAAAACAAAATTTTCATAAAAAAGCAAATTGGGAACATTTTTTTTTCTTGTCCACCTATCATACATGTGTTGCAGCGTTCTCCAACCATCAGCCGGGGGGGTCAGTTTGCTTCTAGATTTTCTTTGGCGACATTCCAATCAGAGGCATCTTCATCTACAACCTTCTATAGGGCATCTTTTTGGTGGCATCATCTTCATGTTTCCATACTTGCACTATCATGTTGTATTCTCTTGCACGAACGATATTGTAATGCACTAATATAAAGTGTCATTCTTCTTTGTACCTTGTCATTGATGACATATTTGACATAATCCTCTTGTACTTCGTAGATTAGGAAATATCTTGTGAGACTTGGTGCATGGTTGTAGTTGAGACTTATAGATTGTATTAGTTTGTGCATGGCTCCAGTGAGACTTAGATTGTACCAATTTGTCATTGATGAGTATCAAGTCAATGCTCAAGTAGGTGTCTCCATGTTGATCTTTATTTTGTTACAGTGAGTGATTCATCGATCATTTTTCATCGACAATGGTACCTGGTTTTGTCACACTTTGACATTCTTGGTACAACATTAGCTTTATTTCTTCCTAATGGGGAGGAATTTTTTGTCAACATCATTGTAGCATCTTTGCAAGAGATTCTACATTGAGGGGAGCTTCATGGTGTCTCTTCTTCTCTCTTATGGGGGGGGCCCTTTTTCCTCACATGAGGTTTTGTTCTCATTCTTCATAGAGAGCATTTTGTTCTTTCATCTCTCCTTTTTGGGGGGGTGGAGTTTTTTCCCATTGGGTTTTTCTCTATTTCTCAATTTGTGAGAGATTGCATTGCATTTGTGCATGGGTACCTAACATGGCCTAGTAGTCAGGACGCATCTTGCATTGTTAGCTTGAGTCTACATTCCCCTAACTTGCACTTAAGGGGGTGTTTTGGTGTAAATTATGTCTCATAATTACACTTTACTTAAGTTGACTTAGGATAATGCATTCATTGTAGTTTTCATATGAGACACTTAGGGAAGTGTGCATGTAAGGAAGATAATTGTAGGATAAATTCCTCTTTTTGTTGTGTTATCTTGTTATCACATTCAACCTTCAGTGGGTGATCCACCTTTAGTATAATATTCTATTATTTCTCCTACCTACCACTACCCACCATTGTATCTCATTGAGCCACATGTCATGATTGTGTGCTCTCTCATTGCCTTTGGCCTTGCCTTTATAAGCAAGCTCATTTACATTGTATGTAATCTAGTTGATATTATTACATCATTGATGAGAATATAGTTTTCTCTTGTCACATATTAATTCTCTCTTATTCTTCTTCTTTTTATTGTCCTCTAGATCTTGGTTGCTATAGGCAAATTCTCACATGGTATCAGAGCTATAGCAAATTTTTATAGGCTTTAAAGAATATTTGAAATTTTGTATTGAAGGTATGCAACAAGGATTAATATTTAAAATTGATGTTATTTTTCTTATTGACGTTGTTGAACATGTTTTCAATCTATTCAAAAAAATTAGTCTTATTGTTTATTATGTAGGAAATATCCTCTCAAAATGATACTTGCTATGTTGGGTCGATAATTCTAAAGAAACCAAAGGCGTTAGTTTTTCATAGGATAGAAATTTGTCCAATGTATTTTTCTTATTTAGTTTTCATGATCACTAGTAGGTCAATATTCTTACTAACTAATGTACTTGTTAATTCATGAGAAAAATCTTATTAGTGCCTTCTCATTGATCCTAAGAATTTAAAAATTTAGGCATCCCTAAATGATTATATTTGAATTTAATTGTGTATGAGCCTTGGCTCATTTTCAACATTTTTGGATCATATTATCTAGTTGTTCTTGTTATGAAATAGAATATTCTTATGGCTCAAACCAATGAGTAGGTTTCTATAGGGGTTGACTACACTTCCAATCTTAAAGAATCTATTGATTTTCAAGTGATGACCTATTTCTTTATAAAAAAATCCACCTACAATATCATACCAAACACATGTTTCTACTCGTAATCTCTAGATCATAGGATTTAAAAATTGCCTACTTATACCCAAACCACATACTACATGTTGTCCACTTATACCCAAATTTTCTTCTCTACCAACACAAGAGGATAGTAGATCAATAATTGGTGGTAAAGAAACCTTTAGTTACTAGAAATTCTAAATCTAATGACCCTTTGTATAAACCACAATGTTTCTATAAGGTTTAGAATTTTTTGGTGAGAAAAATGAGGTGATTATTCCTACCCAGGATGATTTTCTAGTTTGTCCCATAACATTATTATTAGAAACTTTGGTTAAAGAAACCATATGGAGATTACCTTAAGTATATTCAACCCTTCAAGTCTTCATATAGTTTTTGACAAGATAATGGATCACCAAGGAAGTTTTGTAATAAATGCAACTCTATTTCACTTGGAGACTACTTTTCTCCAAATAAATAACATTTTTTTAGTAACCAATTTGAGGTATTAATATATGATAATGGCAAATGGCTAGATCACTCTATAGGCGATCACCCATATTAAATCTATCCTATGTTATACTCATCATCTAATATTTTTAAGAAATCAAATTTGTAAGGTTTTAGGTTCAAGCTACCTTCAAGACTATTTTGTTTACATGTCTTTAGCTTTTCAAATCATATTTTAATGGACATGGTAGTGCACACATGTTTTTTATTCCTATATCAACCTTGACTTGCATTTCCTCCAATGAAGAGTCAAATTGATATTTTGTGTGGGTAACCTTTGATAATGATGGTAGGTTGGCAAGGGTTGTGTGTGTTTATACTTTTGACAATGGTCTCAAGAAAGTGGTGTTATGGTGGTGGTTAATTAATAACTTTTCCTTCTCTAACTATTTATTTTGTAGTGATTTTAATATAGAGGAATATCTTGTTGATAAAATTGGTTTCTATACTATTGATATGGTTTATCAGATAAAGGCATGATTGGTATAACATAAAAAATCACTAATAGTTGGTAGATCTAGATCACTAGTACTTTCTTTCCGTGTCAAACCTATGCAACACATGGACCAACTTAGAGGCCAATAAAAACATAGTGCTCAAATATCTTGATCATAATATATTTTTTTACAAACACATGTTTAATATATCATTATCCATAAACTTATCAAATATCTCGATGACATTATAAATTTTGAGCAGCATGTTCAACATGATTAAGTCTCGATTCTCAAAAAATAGTCCCATCATATCTAATTTGGATTCATTTTTCATCCTAGTGAAATTTGTTTTCACATAAAAAAAATTAACGTGTCACTAATGATTCATTAATAGGCTATCCACCTTATCATCTAAGTGTGGAACGTAGAGCTACATATATATTTTAATTTTATCTTAGATTGATTAATGGTGAGATTACGTGCACCACCACCTACATATGAGGGTTTTAAAAATAAAATTAATTATATTTGAAATAAATTTAGAGTTCTTTTCTCCTATTAAGATCGTTAAGACTACTAATATGAGTCTTTCTTCACTCTATTAGATAACTCATGCCTTACATTGGCACTCTAAGTTTCATTTTTTTGGCATATAATAACTCGTGGAAATTTCATTATGTACTCTAACAATATCTAGAGTTAGTTCTAAACTATCTTAGTGACATTAGTATCATGGTTTTTCATTCTCAACTCACTGTGGAGGAGTTTTATTATGCAATTAATGCATATGGTAATGATAAGGTGTCATGCACAAATAATTTTCCCTAAGTATTTTACAAGGTCACTTGATACTTCACAAGACTTAATCTACTCCAAGTTTATAAGAAATATCTCCATAACCATTCTTTATAGTCTTTGATTAACCTTTAGAAATGTTTAATTTATTCCTTATTTTGGGGATTGGAGATAGTAATATGTTAGCATCCCATCACCTTATTGGATATTTTACATAAGGTTTTTTTCCAAAGACCTTCACTATATCAACTTGTTACCTACACTTGATCGTGTAATTTGAGAAATGTATTTTATCAAAAGTTTTGATTAATAAAAGTGGGATAGGTGTATTGTATCAAATGTTGTTATTTTTGGGATACTATCATTAATTTTTCGAAGATATCAAATGGACTAGAAACTCCTTCAATAGAAACTCCTTTTCTAAATACTAATTTTTTGAAAGAATACAACTAACTTGATTGATACTTTATCCTTGTAATTCTTCGAAAGGGTGTATCAACCTTGCATCCTAATCTTGATAAAATAAAAATTAATCTTTAGGATATCGAACAATAAGTCTTGAATTTTAGGGTATAAAATTTTTTTGGCCACGAAAAATATTGGAATAGGTTGTAACTAGCAAGAAAATTATGAGGACATAGATCACTTCAAGATCTACAATTTAAAAAATATATTTTTAATTGTGAGTCAAAACTTATGGCCTCTAAAAGTTGCGCCTATCCTATTAGAAATATAAGAATATTTATAACACAAGAGAGTTATTAGAGGGATTTACAATATTTGCCAACTTATGTTGCATATTATTATGAAGAAGTAGAATATTTTATTGATATGTTCGATGATCTGTAAATACATGTATATAAAGAGAAAAGTGTCTACTTAATGGTTTTGCATCTGCATCCTTCAATTGCATGCTTAATAATAGTATAGTTAGTTTAGACAATGTAATATAACTATGCATAGTGATGCCAACATTCTCCCCCTTATTACATTGTTCCTACATGATGTAGCATTGAAACCTTAAGTCTCACCTATCCAATGTACCCCTCTCAGCCCCCCACCATAAAACTTAGATGAAAAAACTTTCTTTTACATTATATGAATACACATTTTCAGAAGATCTTCTCCTAAAGCACCAAATCCTAAACCAAGTGGTGCTGCATTAAACTAACTCTTGACCATCGTAAAGGTGTAGATTCAAGTTGTGTTCTTGAGCTCTCAATCCTGAAATCTTGATTCACAGAGTTTTGAATTATTTGACAACAATCCCTAAGAGCTATGATAGAACTCTATCATTGTCCAATGACCGTGAAAGGGTGCAATTCTTGATCATATATATGAAGTTGTCTATACAACAATCTATATTGACCTCAACACCAAATATCAAATCTATCTCCAAAACAAAATTTTCACAATACATGTATTCTTCAAATTTGTCAACATCATAAAGAAAATCTAAAAGAAAGCAAAAAAGAAAATCCAAAAACACTTTTCTTGCAAAGCATCATCTCAAAGTGAGAAGCTAACTTGAAATAGTGGAAATTCCTCCATCCTTCAATGTCACCAGCCTCCAAAATCACATCATCAAGCATCCGAGTCATGGAAAGGTGGAGACTTTAATTTACTAACCAAAATGATATTGCCACTAGGTAGACCTGACTTAGTATGATCTAAATTTTGTGTCCCAACTAAGAAAGTTGTCCTATGCTTCAATATCTCAAAAATAATATTCCTTGGTGACACATCCTCGTAATAATTATATGAAAATCCTGTTGATCCCTTATTATAATCAGCAATAGTAATCATTGGAGAATTCACGCAACGTCCCATACACTTCATTTCATCCACTGAAAACATAGCATCTTTTATAACCTTATTATCATACTAACCCCGAATCATATAATTGTTAGTACCACATACTAAAAAATGATATTTACCAATGTTAATCACAGAAATTTTTTATCTACACCATTACTTCTATTATACCTCTTGAATCTATCCTTGTTCAAATATAAATCAACGAAGAAGTATATTGTAGACCTTAAATTTTTAGAATTCAATCAAATTTACTCAGAAAATTTTCAAATCGATGCTATCCTTCCTATCAAGCAAAGCCCGCATAATGAGTATATTTTTTCAAACTTTAGTGGCTTGAAATAGAGGATTTGGCACAAAATATTTTAGACGAGGAAGAAACAAATGCCTTTATCTGTTGCCTGGATTTATTTTCCTCTGAAAGTGATATTGTTGCTATAGGAAAGGCTTCATAAGATATCAATCCTAGCTTATCTTGCAATGCCTTCTGCACGGCCTTATTTTCCATTTTCCTTGGAATAGTTTGAAGACTCGGACATTAAACATCACAAGCATAGGCATCTGCTCTGATTCCAGATGAAAGAGCAGAATGTTTTATTGATATGCTCAACGATCTGTAAATACATGTATATAAAGAGAAAAGTGTGCAGTTAATGGTTAATATTAATATAGTTGGTTTATGTAATATGACTATATAAGGTTTATGTAATATGACTATATAATGTCATAAGGCATCTTTGAACTGAGATAATGGAGACAAAATAGGGCACTCAAATTGGTCATAGATTATGACAAGCCTATGACAAGTCGAAAAACAATGATAATTTTACTTTATGAAATCCTCTCAAGGTTTAGGAATCAATTTTTAACTAGATTTTAGGTGCTAAATTTTGTGTGGTATACCTCATGATTAATTGAGTACCATTTTCCTTTTTTTTTATTTACTATTTTTCTCATTTATTGAGTTCCTAAGATGTATGTTTCATAATAAGTATTTTTTTAGATATTTATATGTCACCATAGTTTTTATTAATAAAAGCGAGATAGGCTTGTACCATTACATATCCATAGAGCGATACTTGGGACAATTGAGGGATTCGAAGCCAGCCAAAAGACCCCCAACTAACCCATTACAAAAACTCAATAGGGATACCCGAAAACAAGCAAAGAAACTAAAAGACCAGCAAGAATAGAACTAGAAAATATAGAACAACTAGAAAGCAAAAAACCAACAAAACCACCCATGAAAGGCACGAAGAGATGGCCAACTACATGGGGGAATTTTTATCATGCCAATCCTTGCATAAAATTAAGACTTTGTCAGAAAATAACACATTTTTGGAAGACCTAAACCCAGAGCTAAAGGACACTAGTGTAGAAGTCGGGGTGGCTTTAACAAGGGATTTTGTGGGGCTTCAACCTGCGATCATAACCACAGTCCTCTTTCGCTTCTTCTCCCTTTTCCTGTTAAGTTCAACTTGTATGGTTTGGATAGCCTATAGAGGAGTATTATGCATGTTGGCTACAATCCTACATGCTGAATTAGCCTCTTCAATTTTCATTTTAAGGGTTCCCTAGGAACATCTAATTTCTACCACCTCCAATTTTATCCCAATCATCTTAAGCTTAGCTTCTAGTTCATTGACCCTCCCATTCACCTTGTCCTAATTCTTTGTTAGGACAATAAAATCATTAGCAACCCTCTAAACTTTGTCCTTGTCCACACCCTGAATCCATGTATTTGCCCCAACTTTGGCCTCAATGGTCACCTCCAACCTATTGATTTTCTTTATCGCCATATTCATTTGCCCACAAAACCACACAGAGAGTATGTAGTGGTATCTCTAGTGGCCTCTGAGATGGAGTCAGATGCAAAGATCGAAAATCCCCCCAAGAAAGGAGAATTTGCAAGGGTAATCCGGAAGCCTCAATCTGGTGAAGAGAAGAAAGTAAAATCTGAACCTATTCCATCTAGTAGGCCAAAGAGAGGACACCGAGTCAAATCTGACTTGGATGAATAATCTAGTAAGATAGAAAATACTCAGATTCCTCCTTTATCTGCTCAAGAATTAATTGATAAAATTATCAAGGATGGGAACTCGAAGAATATTTTTGTATATTATGAGAATTTAGATGATAATGATAAAAGACAGATTGAGGAAGCTATAGTATTACATTTGGATGTATTTAGAAAAAATGTAACTAAGTTAGAACACTATCTTCCAAAAGATATGTATAGTATTCTTGATGCTAGAAGAAAATATGCAAGTCAAATGGATAAGGAAATAATGGAAAGTGAACTGGTCAATCAGTTCACCAGTATTACTATTGTAGAAATTGACAAGTTATTTTTTCTAGAAAACACAAAGTACAAAGCCTTATGGTTGGATGAGTGGAGGAGATCAAAAAAGAAACTATTGAGATATGGAAGAAATTTCTCACTGAGAACTGGCTACAAACGACTTCCCCTCCGGAAGTAGATTCACAAGCCACTCAATTTGAGATCCTGTTAATCTTAGAGGATCTGGTTAATATTGAGAGGGGGGTGAATCAGTATTAACAACAATTTTAAACTTAAAACTTGAACTTATAAAACTTCACCAAATCAATCATAAACTAGTAATAAACTCTTTACCATTAACGATAATCACTGATAACCAACTATTAAACCGATTTATCAAAATTGCTCATTAAGTGTTCATCAACATGCATAAACTGAAAGTAAAATATAACAACACATAAAAACATTCACCATATGAACACCATATTTTTCATGTGGAAACCCAAATAGGGAAAAGCCATGGTGGGAATTGGTACCCACAAAAATTGTGCACTCTTTTAGAATGTGCCATTTTAGGAGCCTAGCCCGGTTAGAAGCTTACAAAGATGTCCTGTTAGGGGAAGACCCTATTTGGAGTCACCAGGTTAAGGGATTTAGATGATGAACCTTGTTAAGACCTTTGACCTATTAGTATCAACCTTGCAAGAGGATTTAACACTCAAATGTTGAGCTACCGGATTAAGGGATTTACAATGTAAGGCCTGTTAGGACCTACCTAGTTAAGGGATTTTGTTGTTGTAACTATTAGGATAACAATAGTGAAAGATCTGGGTATAGTACTAAACTGCTTGCTTGATCAGATCCAATTCTACTCCAAATATGCTACACTTTGGCAGATCTCTCACACTTTGGTTCGGCTTCACACTCTTCTAAAAAATCACCAACATAACAAACATCAACTGTATCGACCTAAATAACCTTCACAACTTAGTCAATTATAAAACCCTAAGACTTACAACATAGATCATCATAGATCTTTTATAACTCATTATGGATAATCATTGATCATCATATGGATCATTAAAATCAATTACAACCATTGAATAATCACCACATCTAGATCTGATACAAATTCAACCCCTTAGAACACTCTTCTAAGCGCTTCGTTGTTTCCCAAGAAATTCAATCTTCAAACATGCCAAAACATCATTCAAACACTTCATGTAGTTTGTGCCACATCATCACCAATATTTGGACTTGATGTAGATCACTGCCAAACCAAAAATCATTACTATTTGAGAGAATTCTTTACCAGTCCTTAAACCCTTCTTAAACCTTAGCAAAAATACAACAGAAATCATAAACATGACTTCTAGTAACCAAAACATGACGCGGTTCCATTCACATATATATTACAATGATACAAACTCACATTCCAAACTGTAACACTTCAATCATCACCAATAGCCAAATGTATTCAAAACATTTCCTCATTTACTGGTTAAGGTCCTAATTCCTAGTTTCTTGTTTCTTTACCAGTAAGGTCTTTCTAGTAGACCAAAAAGAATAAGATGACAAAATACAACATAGTAAACATTAGTTGCCATCAATAACAACACAAATAACTGATCAAAGTCATCCAATCATGCAATCACAATCTCTTCATCACAATGTCATCACAATGAGTCTTTTACCAGTATAGTCATTATTCTTCATCTGCATCAGTTATGCCAATCATGCCAACATTCTCCCCCTTTGGCATTTATGGCAACACCAACATAAACACCACCATATTCAACTAAAATCATGATGCTCAGTTCTGGAACTTCTCTATTGCACTTCACTCTTATGTGGTTCTTCTCTTCTCCACCTGGAACTAAATCTTCATTTCTTATCCCCCTTTATGCTACACATCTTCTCTTCTTTAGGCTAATATATTTCTTTTGTGCCTTTGAAAACAATGCCAAAGGTGCATATGCATTGTCAGTCATCAAATTTGCTGTTGTTGTCTTCAACGTCTCTGCAAATCTCATCTAATTTGCTCCCCTTGCGGAGTAGCCATCATTTCATCAATCCATAGTGAAAATTTTTCAATAAACATACTGGATTGATGCATCTCCTGCATCCTAGTTCTTCTTGTGTAGGGGTTTGACCCCTAATTTACCTCTAAGGTACTCAAAGGTAGTCTTCGGCAATGGTTTTGTCAAAATGTTTGCTATCTACTCTTTGCTTGTCACATACTCCATTCTAACTTGTTTTTCTTGTACTCTCTCCCTCAGAAAGTGATAGCTTAATTCTTTGTATTTAGTTCTTCCATGTAATCCAATATTTTTTGAAATATTAAGTGCACTTGTATTTTCACAATAAATAGTTACCGGTTTAGACATATCAAGTTTAAAACCTTCTAACACGTGTCTCATCTAGGTTGCCTGCATGCAATTCATTGATGTTACAACATACTCTACCTTTGTTGTTGACCATGAAACACAAGTATGTGTTTTACTTTTCCAAGCAATCAAACTACCTCTAAGAAGAAAAGCTCCACCAGTAGTGTTTTTTCAGTCATCAACACTGCCTGCCCAATCTACATCAGTAAACACTTCCAGAGAAAAATCATTTTAATAAGGATACCATAAGTCATAATCTATTGTGTCTTTCAAGTACCAGAATATCCTTTTCATTGCTACCAAGTGAGTTTCCTTGGGATCTTTCTGAAATCTAGCAACCAAACCAACAACGTGTGCAATATCAGGCCTACTATGAACAACATAATGCAACTTACCAATCATGGACCTATATTCTTTTTCATCAACAAAGGGTGAATCCTCATGTTTAGATAGTTTACAACTGCCACCATCAGAGTACCAACTGGTTTATGATCCTCCATACCAAATGTTTTCAGCACTTCCTTTACATACTTACTCTGATAGATAAATATTCCACCATCCAATTGTTGGACCTGCAACCCAATGAAAAACTTAATCTTGCCAATTAGAGACATCTCAAATTCTTTTTTCATCTCTTCAACAAAATCCATACATAAATCATCATCACCTCCAAAAATTAGATCATCTACAAATACTTCAGCTATCAAAACTTTGTCTCCATCATTCTTAAGATATATGTTACTGTCCTCACTGGTATGCTGGAATCCTATCTTGATCAGGTGTGCATGAAATCTTTCAAACCATGCTCTTAGTGTCTACTTCAATCCATACAGTGCCTTATGTAACTTGCAAACCATATCTTTATCCTCAAACAAAGCAAATCCATCTAGTTGTTCTATGTACACTTCTTCCTCAAGGATGCCATTAAGAAAAGCAAATTTAACATCCATCTGGTAGACCTTAAAGCTTTTAAATGCAACATAAGCAAGTAACATTCTTACTCCTTCCAATCTTTCTACCGGTGCAACGGTTTCTCCATAATCTTCTCCTACTTCTTGTGCACAGCCTTTGCATACCAACCTTGCTTTATTCCTCACAACCTTTCCTTCTTCATTCAACTTGTTTCTAAAGACCCATTTAGTACCAATCACATTCTTGTCTTCCAGTCTGGGAACAAGTGTCCATGTCTTGTTCTTCTCTATCTGATCCAATTCCTCATTCATAGCATTAATCCAATCATCATCCTTTAGTGCCTCTTTTACTCTTTTATGCTCCATAGTTGAAATCAAATAGGATTCTTATCTAATCTTCCTTCTTGTTTATACACCAGCATTTTTATCTCAAATAATTTGGTCTTCTAAATAATTTACTCTGACATATCTTGGTATCACCAGTTCTGGTGTTGTGCCCTCTGCTTCATGTTCTTCACCTTCTTCATCGCTTTCTTCATTTACAGGTTGAGCACCTATTTTTTGCATTTTCCTGCTCATCATTCTTTTGAACTTTTGGTTCAATAAACACAAGTTTGTCTTCATCTTTCTCAGGTTCAAATCTATTGGTCTTGACAAATTTCTCAGAGATTTCATCTACCTTCACATTTTCACTCTTAGTGATCCTTTTTGTTCTCTTGTTATAACATTTGGAAGCCTTAATCTTTGTAGAGTGACCAAGAAAAATACCTTCATCACACTTTGCACCAAACTTTCTAGTGAAATCATCACATTTAATGAAACATTTACTCCCAAAATTTTTAAAGTAACTTACATTAGGATTCTTTCCATGTCATAATTCATAAGGTCTTTTTTTGTTACCTCTCTTGACAAGTACCTATTGAAAAGTGTAAATAGCAGTGCTAACTGCTTCTCTCCAAAACAATTTCAGTACTTCACCTTGAATCAACATGGTTCTAGCCACTTCAACAAGTGTTCTATTCACTCTCTTTTCTATCCCATTCTATTGTGGAGTTCTAGGAGGTGACATCTGCCTCTTGATTCCATGTTCATCACAAAACTTCACAAACTCATCAGAAGTAATTCTCCTCCCCGGCCAGATCTCAAACATTTCAAATTCTTCTCGGTTTCTTTCTCAACTAAAGCTTTGAATGCTTTGAATTTACTAAATGCCTTAGACTTTTCTCTTAGAAAAGTTACCCATGTCATCTTGGAAAAATCATCAATGAAAATCATGAAATATTTATCACCAAAATAGCTCTTAGTCCTCTTAGGACCACAAAGATTAGTATGAACCAAATCTAAAATATTTTCTGAAGAGAAAGATTGACTCTTAAAAGATACATAAGTCATCTTACCCATCTGACAATCCTTGCATAACACATTGTCTTGTTTAACAAGCTGGGACAAACCTCTCACAATACTTGATTTACTAACCTTTATAAAATTATCAAAATAAACATGACAAAACCTCTTGTGCCACAACCAGCTTTCTTCAATCTTTGCCACCAAACTACTATTCACATTTGTATTCAAATGAAGATTGCCTCTTGTCTGCTTTCCAGTAGCAATCAATTCCCCATTACTTCCAAGAATCCTGCACACTCCACTTTTAAATTCTAGAAGATATCCCTTATCATTTAATTGACCAACACTCAAAAGGTTATGTTTTAATCCATCAACCCAAAAGATATCATCTGCATTACTTTTTCCATTCAATGAAATAGTTTTTTTACCTTTAACCATGAAGGGTGAGTTGTTACCAAACCTTACCACATCGCCATCAAATTCTTCAAGATATAAGAACTTGTTTCTATCACCGGTCATGTGTTGTGAGAAACCACTATCTATTATCCATTCAACACTGCTATCCATGTGAGACATCGATGCCTTTTCATCAGTCATATTTTCCTTCACAACAACAAACACTATCTTCCCATTGTCATCTTCTTTTGATTCTTCATCAGTTACTCCTTCATCAACTCCAACATAGCAATGTTTGTGTCCTTTTCCTTTAAATTTCCTAAACTTTTCCTTTTTATGACCATTAGGACAATTTGCAGTAATGTGCCCAATCTTATTGTAGTAAAACACTTCAAGGGTAATTTACCTTTATACTTACTAGTGCCTCTTGGAAATATTTTAGCCAATAGTACCTCAAGTTCCATCAGATACTCTTCATTATCATCCTTACCTCTGCTACCACCATGACTAGAAATGCAGTCATGATTATGACAAATATCCTTTCCTTTCTTCACACATGTACCCGTTAAGAATCTTTAAAAGCAGATCCAGATGGTTTTGAAACACTATTATCAAAGTTGTTCAACTCAAATGAAGTCAACTTTCCAATAAGAGAATCACCAGTGACTTTATCTTTAGAAATAGATCTCAGTTCTTGAATTGCAGAAACTCTAATAGCATATTGTGGTAGGAGAGTTCTAAGCATTTTACTAACAATAATATCATTATCAGTCTTACCTCCAACACTCTTAATACCACCTACAGCTTCTTTAATCCTTTGACCATATTGTGCAATGTTCTCACCATCAACCATTTTCATGTCATCAAATTTGCCTCTTAAACTTTCTTCTTTTACTCTTTGTACATGTTCATCTCCTCCATAAATCAATTCTAATTTCTCCTATACCTTAAATGTAGTTTCTAATCCATGAACATCTATATACTCAAAATCAGATAAAGTACTTGCAATTGCTTCCAAGGCTTGAATATTTTCTTGTTGTTCTTTAATCTCACCTAGTTTCAATGGGCTAATAGTAGGAGCAACACAATTGGTTACCACATGATTCCAATACTGAGCACCCAATCCTTTAATGTATATCTTCATCCAGTCTTTCCATATCTGGTAGTTTTCCTTGGTAAACTTGGGACCCACCTTCTTCATCATCTTTCTTCGGGATCTTTCCATCAAGTTGTTAAGCTTTCTCCACATAGAGGACCAATGCTCTGATACCAATTGTTAATTTTAGAGGATCCGGTTAATACTGAGAGGGGGAGTGAATCAGTATTAACAACAATTTTAAACTTAAAACTTGAACTTATAAAACTTCACCAAATCAATCATAAACTAGTAATAAACTCTTTACCACTACTGGTAATCACTGATAACCAACCGTTAAACCGGTTTATCAGAACTATACATTAAGTGTTCATCAACATGCATAAACTGAAAGTAAAACATAACAGCACATAAAAACATTCACCATATGAACACCATATTTTTCACATGGAAACCCAAATAGGGAAAAACCATGGTGGGAATTGGTTACCACAAAAATTATGCACTCTTTTGGAATGCACCCTGTTAGGAGCCTAGCTTGGTTAGAAGCTTACAAAGATGCCCTGTTAAGAGCAGACCCTGTTAGGAGTCACCTGGTTAAGGGATTTAGATGATGAGCCCTGTTAGGAGCTTTGGACTCTTAGGATCAACCTTGTGAGAGGATTTAACACTCAGGTGTTGATCTACCTAGTTAAGGGATTTACAATGTAAGGCATGTTAGGACCTACCCAGATAAGGGATTTTGTTGTTGTAACTATTAGGATAACAATAGTGAATGATCTGGGTATAGCACTTAACTTCTTGCTTGATCAAATCCAATTCTACTCCAAATCTAATACACTTTGGCAAATCACTCACACCCTTGTTCGGCTTCACACTCTTCTCAAAACCACCGACACAACAAACATCAACTGTACCGACCTAAATAACCTTCACAACTTTCTCGGTTATAAAATCCTAAGACTTGCAACATAGATCATCACAGATCTTTTACAACTCATTACAGATTATCATTGATCATCATATGGATCATTACAATCAATTACAAGACAATTACAATCATTGAATAATCACCACATCTCGATCTAATACAAATTCAAACCCTTAGAGCACTCTTTGAAGCACTTTGTTGTTTCCCAAGAAATTTCATCTTCAAAAGTGCCAAAATATCATTCAAACACTTCATGTGGTTTGTGCCACATCATCACCAACATTTTAACTTTATGTAGATCACCGCGAAACCAAAAATCATTACCGGTTAAGAGAATTCTTTACTGGTCCTTAAACCCTTCTTAAACCCTAGCAAAAATACAATAGAAATCATAAGCATGACTCCCAGTAACCAAAACATGATGGGGTTCCGGTTAGATACATATTACAATGATACAAACTCACATTCCAAACCACAACACTTCAATCATCAGCAATCTCTAGATCAAACCAGTACATTTCCTCATTTATCAGTTAAGGTCCTAATTCCCAGTTTCCTATTTCTTTACCGGTAAGATCTTTCCCATAGACCAAAAAGACCAAGATGAAAAAATACAACATAGTAAACATCAGTTTCCATCAATGACAACACAAATAACTGATCAAAGTCATCCAATCATGCAATCGCAATCTCTTCATCATAATTTCATCACAATCAGCCTTTTACTGATTGAGTCATCATTCTTCATCTGCATCAGTTATGCCAATCGTGCCAACAGATCCCTTGGGTGATAGATGAAGAAAAGTTGTAGGTCACACAAGATGTTGCAGAGCAACAAGTTTTGGATTTGGCAAAGGTTAAGCCTGATAAGGAAAATAATAAATCGGTTGAGACAGAGGTTGGTGCACCAAGTGGTGACATCGGTGCACATAAGGCACCTAGAAAGGATAAATACAAAACTAAATAGGATGAGGAAGAGAAAAAGGAAGGGGAGAAGCAAGATATTCAGGACAAGGGGAAAAGAAAAGTGACAAAAAATCCAATCCTTATGGCAATTGACACTTCCAAAATTAAAAAATAAGGGACTTTTCCTCAATTTAACATCAGTTTTGACAAGTCGTTTAATCAAATGTCTTCGACTGAGAGAATGATTGTTGTTGCTTCTCTTCAAGCTCAATCTAGTCAAGAGTTAGCACAATCCGATTTCAAAGAAAAGAAGCTTATTGATAGAGAAATTAAAGTTTTTGAATAGGTGGTACTGGAATTACAACTAGATGCTAATGCTAGCTCATCTAGTAAGCTTCAGCACTTGGTAGATCATATATCTACTCAATTTGATTCTTTGACCAAGGCATCAGCTCGACAGGTAATGGATAAATTCAAAGATACAAAAATACAAACATTTTTGCAAATGATTTGAAATGATAAGGCCCAGCTTGACAAAGAACTAAAATTAATTGATGAGGCCTTAATGGAAGGCAGTAAGATTTACAATTTTCACTACTAAAATAGACAACGAGGTGGATAATTGCAAAGGTCAGCTAGCCCAAATTTTTTTAGGCATATGATCCCATGGTAAACTTGACTAGAAATGTTGAACGCCAAATTTTGACTCTTATGGGACAGATCAGTAATTTGGAGAAGGACAAGGACAAGATGTGGAGAAGGGCAGGTGAACTGTAGAACCTAATTGGTCCCTAATTAGACATCTTGGTGTGCCGTAAGATGGATTGTATTCAGAATATGACTCAGGAGACACCAACTGAGTTGCATGCAATAGAATTCCATGCTTATGTTTTAAACGGTTTTATCTCAATTTTAGAGAAATTGAGGGAAGGTTGGAATACCTATTTTGGATTTCTTAAGTCTACATATGCACATGTACTTAAGTATGTATAGATATAGTCATCTGGTGTGTGTATATATGTACAGGGAATTTTTCTTCACCCCCTATCTTTGGCATTATTGTCAAACGGGGAGAGATAAGGTGAAAAATGTATAGTGTGAATGCAGTGTATAGATTTCTATAGGTTTTTGGGTTGTTGATCCAAGGGGGAGCTTTATAATTCTTTTACTCTTGATCTGGTGTACAGGTTTCACAGGTTTTAACACTTTGCCATTTTTCACGAGTGTTGCCATCAATGACAAAGGGGGAGATTATTGGCAATTGACACTCATCCGGTGATTTTCAATTATTGATTCATGATTTAGGGTTGTCATTGATGGCAACTCTTCTTGGAGATTTGTTTTGGTGGTCGTGATTCCTCTTATCCGAAAGCACGAGTTAACCAGTAGCTAGTTAATCAGTAAATCGTGATTATTCCAGTGCAGTTTTGGTTTGAAAAGATTTCCGATGATTGTGATGATTTTGGTGACTAAGTTTGAGGTGTAAATGATGAGGTTGACATTGGTGAAGCATTTTGGAAAATTATTTTTATCCGATGCTATATCTTGTTAGAAATTGAAGTCGACTTGAAGATACACGTTACATTTTTGATAGTCGACTTTGAGGAGATTATTTTTTATATGGTCAGATATATAAGATTGAATGGTGATTAGTTTTTGGTGTATTACTATTGTGGTGATCCATTTTGGTGTGATTGAGTGCAGTTTCACTTGCGCATTTGATTCCTAAGTGATTTGGTAGCTGAGTGAGATAGAAACATAACATATTGTAGAGTGAGTACAGTCAGAGATCTTGTGATTAATCAGAACTCATTCTTGCATTGTTATATGTTATTTCAAAGTTATTTAACTGTATTTCCTCATTGTAATTAAATTGTAAGTCGGTGAGACTTCCCTGAAGGTTGTAGCCTTCCAGTTCATTGTAATTGAGCAATGAGCTCTAGGGAATGAGCCTGAATGCAAGTGCATTTCCCCCCATCTATGTAATATTTATGTACTCCTATCCATAGTATATGAATATTTTGGGTTCTAGCCCCACCGTGTTTTTTCCCTTTCTAGGTTTCCATATAAAAATTCTAGTGTTGTGGATCTGTGGTTTATTTATTGTTTGCTTATGTTCTTTACCTTTATACATTGGTAACTGGTGGATAAATAATAATTTTGTGAATTCGATTTATGGCAGATCACTTATTCACCCCCCCCCTCCTCTCACTGATCCCTAATTCTAACATAGTTTTCCCAATATTGTTGTCATTTGTCACTTCAATTAACATGTTTTAGTGCTTTGCATGCTATTTTATTTGTAAAAGGCTCCCTCCTACTAAGGATTTCTATTTTTCTCTTAAAGTAAAAAGGATAACCTATTTTGAGTTCATTATGTATATATCAAGCCCTCTACCAACACTTCTTTAATATCCAATTCACATACATGCAAAACATAGACCAATTATATGGTTTGTTTTATACATGGTTTATGGTTTTTTTTGCATTTCTATTATCACAAAATTTTGTAAGATTTTTCTATTTCTTTTGTCATACATGTTAATTATGTTCTTAATTATTAGATGTTTTTAATGGTTAAAATCATATTTTTAGAAAAAATGTTGCACTTCACAATGCAAATAAATCCAAAGGATATTTGCAATTTTTCATTGAATGTGTATGAAAAAATTATCCTTCAAACCTAATTTTATTTTGTTTGTTGACGATGTAGAATATGTTTGTAGTTGATTTGAAAATTTTAGCATTATTTCTTATTATGTGGGAAGTATCAATTTAAAATATTGCTTGCCCTCTTAGGTCAATAATTCTTGGCAATCTAATAGCATTATGCTATCTCAAATTGGGAACTTCTCCAAGGGATTTTTCTTATTTATTTTTAATGACCTCTAGTAGGTCAATATGCTTCTTAATCAATGTACTTGTTGGTTCATGAGATTCATCTTGTTGATTATTTCTAACTTTACAGTAATGTTCTTAATTGGATTGAGTTGTCTAGGCTCCCAGACATCTTATTCAAATTTTTGGAGCCTAATTTTCAACTACTTGACCATTTTATTTATGATACATTAGAAAATAGATTTATAGTTCAACATAAAAAGCAATCCTGTGTGAGGATAGACCTCAACTCAAATCTTAAATTATTTATTAAGAATCAAATGGTGGCCTATATTTTTCCTTCATTAAATTACTAAATGCCTATTTTTAGATAGACTCTAGACCACAATTAAATATGTATTTCTTATATCCATGTCATACCAAATATCATCCACTTATACTATGGTCTTCTTCTCACCAAGCCAAAGACATTGGTTAGTTTTAAATTGGTGGTAAAAAATATTTATTTGCTAGTAACCTTAATCCAATCCACATTCAACTAAACTAAAGTATGTTCATAATATTGTAGTAGCATAAATTGTATCCCTCTACAATTTCATACTCGTTTTGGGTTCACTTTGGTGGTTATCCTAGTTGCCCCTAATTCATGATCGATTGTGCTCAATTCATGGCCAAATATAGAAGTCCAACACAATCTTGAGCTCATTGACCTTGGTTTTTACTCAAAAATCCAAGGCTATGACACCTAGCGGCTTATTCCTCCAAGACTATGGAGCCTTTATTCCTCCTAAACTATGACACCTAGCACCGTAGTCTAGTCATTTTGGGACCAAATTTGAACCTCTAAGGATCTAGAAAATGTAGAGTAGGAAAGTGCTCCCCAATTTTGACCTTATTCAATATTTAAACATAAAACATGTAAGTTTTGTAGTAATATGACTCCCTCCCCCTCATTTGAACATATTCTAATTTAGATTCATCACTCTAATTGACCATTTCAATCAAGAATTTAAGGATAGATTTGAAGTTAAGAATTCAAGCATTCAAGTTTAGTAATCATGATAAAGTTTGTGTGTTCCTCTATGAATGAAAGCATGCATTGAAACCTATCAAGGAACATCAAGCTTTGTGAATGCTTCAAAGAAATAAGTTCATAGAAAAGGTATCATTTGTCGATTCAACATTTCCTTCAAGGTTTTTAGCCTCTACCCTACCAAGACTAAGATCTCTCACATCATATCATAGTTGTAGCGGAGGCTAATTCCTACCTTGTATTTGACTTAGGTAAGCCCCTATATAGCACACTATTTTTTCCTTTCTTCTATGTGCAAGTTATAGATTTGACAGTTGAAAGTTGCAGATTTGTAGAGAGCGGACTAAGACATATAATTTTAGAGTTTGAACATGTGAAAACTCATGGACTATGTCAATTAGCAAACCTATATGATACTTTTTGGTTGAATTTTAGAGAGAGTAATCTACAAAGAATCCTAATTTGAAATTTGAAATGTTAGTTGGTAGAAGCACCTTCAGGACTAGGGCGCCTAGCACACTAGTATAACTATTTTTAGGCTAAAATTTCAATGATAGTTTCCTTTATGTGTTTTATTTATAGGTTTATACTTATGTGTTTTCATTCTAATCTAATCCTATTTGTTTATGTTGAATCTTGTCAATTTAATGGCATTTTACCTAGTTCTTGCATCATTTCTTATAATACTCATATCCAATCACATCATTCAAAAAGGGCACAATTGATCCAAGTACTCAGCTCTCCCAAGAGACTTAAGTTGATCCTAATTGATTGTTTCCCAATGAAAGTAAGGTTGGAAACGATTGCTAGTTTTCATGCTTAAAATAGTGAACTCTCATTTCCACTACATTTCATTTTAGTCAACTCAACATAGTTTACAAAAAATTTTATTTGTATATTTAGATCTAAGTTTAATTGCATAAAAAATTTAGATTTGGAGACATTAATTTCTGAAATTCATCTTTTATGTTCTTTCATTCATTGATTAATCATTGTTTTCTTACCTTAAAGTGCTTAAATAGGTGTTTAATTGATCATTTTGTTTTTCTATTGCATATTATATTCACATATTTTATTTCACATCATTTGTTAGTTGCTTGCATTATCATTCATAGTTGTATTAAAGGCATTGAAAGAATAAACCAATTCATTTATTTTTTCCTCTAGCTTTCCTTCTTTCATTCCTAGGAGCAATTGTATGTTCTTTAGGCTTGTAAATGTGTATGAGTTTCATAACCCATTGTTCTAAATTCAATATTCATGTGAGAGGAATTTATATACTCATGGCTTCTCATAGTTTAAATGCTCAAGGTGTTGATCTTGAGTGGTGTGTTGACTTATTGTCACCTAAGAGATTTGGTGAATCTTCTCTTAATCCAACACCTACCTAGAATAACATTTTTGACAATCCTTCCCTCATTCTTCTAATTATGAGGATGACTCTTTGATACAAGTCTCTAGTGAACAACTTGGGAATATTGATAAGTAATTAGATGATCTTAAATAATTTGTGAGTCAAGAACACTTGGCTAGAGAGGTAGTCCCCTTGATTAAAATTTTAAGGAATTTGATTCAAAATGATGACCGGTGTGATATTTTTACATGGAATAACTCACATAGTGGATGATAACACTGAAGTTCACTAGTTGCACTGAAGTGCTTGGACATACCACTCTTCCAACAGAAGTTGAGATATGCATCCCTATACCTACATCAAAAGTCAAAGTTCCTATTACAAATCTTTTATCATCTCTATATTGCACAAAATGGTAATTTTATCCATGTTATTAGTGGGGGGGATCCTAGCAATCAATATGCTTATATCCCACCTTAAACCAATATCCTTTATATTTATTAAAACATGCATCAACCATATCATCCACCCTCCTAACACAATGTTCCACCTACTTATTATACTATACCTGCAAATCCTCCATCACAATCCAACTTTTCTCAATCGAATTCATCCACTATAGCTACCATAAACCATTTGTTAAAAAAAGTTTCAAATTTACAATAATAATTGTTTAACATAACTCAATACCAATTGACTATTCACTCATATATCACAAGTATACCACTATCTATTGAGCTCATTCAAACTCCACTCCCACAAATTATTGAGGTTACTCGTTATGAAAATTATGATGGAAAAGATGACCCCCACACTCATGTGAAATTATTTTCTAATTTATGTAGTGATTGCTTCTATCACCAAAATCTCCTTGCAAAGTTCTTTCCTCAATACTTAAAAGATATTATTTTTGAATGCTTTTTCATCCTTCCCTGATTATTCAATTGTTAGTTTTCAGAAATTGGTAGATGCATTCTTACAATGTTTTCAAAAAAATATTGTGTCAGAAGTTTGTTTTACTGATTAATTGCATTGCAAACAAGGTGATAAAGGAAAATTTAACTAATTTTATTGGTAAATATCAACATTTGTATTCACAATTTTCTTATCTTAATCTTGATGTTGATATTCACAGAATTTTATTGATAATTAACAATCGGATATTAAAGAAAAGATTCTAATTTTTTAATCTTTATCTTTCACACACTTGTGCACAACACTTCACCAATATCAACTTTAGGTTAGTATATATGAAGATTCTTTGTCTTTGATTCCAATTGGTAAGATCATGATGCTCATCAAACATTTCAAGGCCTAAGAAAACAAAACAAAAACTTCATTAAGATGATTAACAATAATTATTCTCATTGTATTTATACTCAAGTTTTAGTCACAAAACCCCCTATTTCAGCTCACTTTCCTTATAATATATTCAAATATCACAACTTCAAACTAGTCTAAGTTGGGATAATGATGTTAAGAAGAATGTTGTAAGCCTTCTAGCCAAAATCTTGTAGGATACATTCAAGAGGGTTATCTGTCTCTAGCTTCTAATGTTACTCTTGTCTCCTTCTTTTGGTAATAGCTTTACTATCCTTTTATTAATTTCCTTACCCAAAGTATCAGTCATGATTGTATCATTGTAAACCTCAAATAGATAATCTACCACCCATGCCATACTATCTTTATAGAATTCAATTTAGAGGTCATCGGCTCAAAGAGACTTCTCATTTTTAAATGACAAAATGTCATTCTTAATCTCATCTTTAGATATTTCCTTACCAACTTATTCCATCATACTAGGTGAGAGTTTCCTTGGAATCATCCTTCTACAAATTCTTTGAACATCCTAGCATTCTAGTTTTTTATCATTGGCAGTAAAAAGTGCTCTATAAAAATCATAAAAGACATTTATAATATATTTGTTATCATGGAGGCACTAGTTCTTATCTTGGATAAGACCTATAGTCTCTCTATCTTGTTTGATTTTTAACATATTGAAGAAAAAATTTGACTCTTTCAACTTCCTTCAACCAATTCATCCTTTCCCTAACTCTAGCCCTGTGTACTTCTTGGTTTGATACTTTCTTGGCGCATGTTTAAGTCCTTGAGTTCTTAATTCCATTTTGAGTTGTTTGGAATTTTGTGTAGCTTATCTTCGATATCAAACAGTTCTTCTTAGAGTTTACATTCATTTTTCCTACTAATAATGGCATTTCCATTCCCAACAATTCTTAATATTTTATGCACATTTCTAATGATTCTATTCCATTACTTCACATATCTCTCATTGTGGTTCAGGGTTTTAGTAAGGCTTATAAGGGTATATATCCCATCAAGAATATCTCATTGTCTAAGAAGGTCCACATTTAGCATGCACAATCCAACCTTCTTATATTTCTTATTAGTTTCTTCATCCTTAATGACAATGTTAGCTTTTACACGATGATGACTTGGTAGTGCCAATGGGACTACTTGGACACAATTGGCATTAGGTCTATCCTCAAAGTAGAACATGTCCTTATGAACAAACATCCTATCCAACTTGTAGTATAGTCTTTTCCAATCACTTTGGTTATTACACCATGTATACCATATACTTTTGCTCTCTTTCATATTACCTTCAATTGGATCATATAGCTTAAGTACACCCTTCAACCTTAACCAAGAGAATTTTTTATTTCCTTTCCAACCCCATTTATTTATCCCATTCTCTATTATATTGAAGTCTCCATTCATAATCTAGGGGATACTAGGAAGGTTTGAGGCCATCCATTACCATAGTGTTATTCTCTCTTTATAATGATTTGATACTTACAATAATCACACACCAAAATATGTCTCATCTCTCATAATCTCATCCCAAAGACATCTTTTACAAGAGGAAATATTGGAGTTTTGCACATGATTACTCACCAATAGATAACAAGAATTGCAATCACCTCTCTCCCTTTTTCATGTTTAGTACACATAGCCTTAGCATCTTTCCATATAAACCTAAGGTTATTTTCAAATTGAAATCCCACAACCTTAACTTCTTGAAGAAACAAGAAATCAAACTCTTTCATCTAGTTACAGAGACTCTTGATGATGTACTTCCTATTTGGACATTTTAATCCCCTTATATTCCAACTCAATGTAAAGATTCAAATTTTCATAAACAACAAAATTCGGAATTTTTCATAATTTTTGAAGAATTACATAATTTAAGTGTTGAAATACATCTATTTAAACTTACAAATTTCTCTTTAGTTGAGACATAGTATATCATGAGACCATATAGGTCGATATACATATACATAAGATCGTGAGGTCAAAAATTTATTACATATACAAATGACCAAATGGTTGAATTACATGAAATCATAAACATAAAGATATTATAAAACTATCTCTAGTTGTTATGGACTTCTCTCCATCTACTCCTATGTGCATTTTCCACCCAACCACAAAGCATCCATTTGCTCGATGCTCAATGAGCTCCTAACCCTTGCATGAAGCTCCCAGCAAATTGGAACTGGTAATTGGATGGGATCCTAGTGCAAGGTGAAAATATCTAACATACATATCACCTATGATCATGCAATCTTATTTTCATGATATGGCAGGGGGTAAGAAAGAAATCAACAACATCATATTGATTTTAATTACTTTGGCCAAGGATTTAAGTCAACTACCGACAGGTAAATCAGGTATCGAGATTCACCCTACCCTATTTCCCCATATTTGACACTTGCACAATTATTACACATGAGATCATATAGAAGAAAAAGAAGAATAAAAACTACCAACTTACACTATCTTACTCATTTTCCTAGTATAAATCTTTCAACTAGGACTCTTACTTCTTTATTCATTCCATCAAGTATTTCCCTATTTTTTACATAAATATATAAATAAAAAAGCCCTTTTGATAAACTTCAAGTTATTTCCATCATAAGAATTTAGCTAATTTTCTTCTCAAATTAATTGTTATCTGATAGTAATATTTCTCTCCAATAAATTCTCTATTAAAACTTGATAAATTACTCTATAAGGCTAAAGAAAAGAAAATCACCTATTAATTGTGCTAACTAAATAAATATAATCTTAAAATTCACTTTTCTAACCAACCCATGGACTTCATATCTCTTATTTGTAATTGGTTTTTTGAGGGGATATCAAAACTGTTATAAGTAATCAATTTACTAGTATATTTCATTCACTTCCACTCTAAATATTAGACAACATATCGTAAGTAAACAAATAAAAATAATGTTTCTAGTAGCTCATATCCTTTCAATTCTTACACAGAAATATACTCTTATATATCCAATTTAAAGCCCAGCTTTTCCATATCTAACTTATTAAACAGGACATTGACAACGCACAGCGTTAACACAATGCCTTAACCATTATCGATTATACATGCAAATGAGGAAACATAGAAAAGATGGATATGTTGTCAGGGTTTTAGAGATCTCAAGTGATTGCATAAAAAGAAAGTATAGAGGGATAAAACATGCGATTTGTTTAACAGAAAGCCTAACATCGGAAACCTGAAGGAGAAAAATTATTGTATACCAAGCTGATAGGTAATTGTAGTCATGGCACATTTTAGATCGACTCTATTTCATTTGGTCGAAGTTATTCTGGTTCTAAAATAGACTTTTAGTACAGTGTGATAGTGAGGTATTAGTCAATTGTAATCGTTTATTAGAAAATCGACGGTATAAAACACACAACTAACACGTAGGTTAGTCAATCCATACTGCCATCGACTCTATTATACCTCCCATTAAAACTCAAGAAAATAAATTGTAAATCGATTATGTAATGCGGTTAAGAAATGTTCAAGCCAAAGAAAATAAGCGAGATAGGCATATAGATCGAGGTTCTTGGAGTTGAAATATGACAGATTTCAGATCAAGAATATCAAGTTTAAGTTTTAATTCTAGCCATAATCAACAATAGATTGGGATACAAGCACCCACATTCTGAGAAACATCGATTCATTGATGTGGAATTAAGGTGCAACTCAGACCTTATAAAAACAAGCTTTTTCTAAAGAGCTTTCGAAATCTAACCTAATGCCACTAATAATATTCGCAGCGAACGTAGAAGAAATTAAGAAATTAACAAGTATAATCCGCAAGATATTTTGTCAATGATTCAAAATGATAACAACCTAGTATTGGCTAAGAAATTCTGGTTAACATATGGCAACGAGGGAATCTAATAATGCAATATATTTTGATTCTTTAAATCCCTTCATAAGGAGCTCATACAAGGGGAGGTTTCAAGAGCAATGCTCATTAAAATCAATTGGGGGTATCTTTAAAATTCTACAATTAAATTCTTTCGGTTAAGTCAGAAAATTGATAAATTTCTTACGGGGAATAAAACAACCAAATTCATGATATACAATCACTTAATTTCTTTTGAACCTAGAGCTCCTATTAGACAAGTTATTGATGCGAAGAAGAGGAGATCGATATGTTTATTGGCTGGCATGTGGATCCATCTACCAATTTCATACAGGTTTTGAAGGGACCCCAAAACCCTTTACAAAATGATTCTAAGAGGTATAGAATCAGAAAGCAACATCCAAAACAAAACGGGTTGCAAGGATAGGCATAAAAAACAATAGCCAAAGATACAGCAAAAGTCCAGCCGAGCACAAAAAGATAATAGAAAGATTAAACCCAGACACAGAAAGAACCAGCAACAGAAAACAACACAATTACATTAGGCTTCTGAGGGTCTCAACAACCTCAGCCTCAAGGGCATTCATGGTATCAACAACAACCTTCATAGCTTTATGATCCAAATTCTGAAAAGCCGCATTTTTCTTCATGTTCCCTCGGGTCCTTTTGTAGGGTCCTTCACCACTTTGAGCTGCCTCACCAATAACAACAACAACAACCTTATCTGGTTGTTTCAAACTATTCACCATGGTATTCATAACCATTGCAGACTGTTTGTCAATTTTGTGACTACTAACCATAATAGTCTTGAGGGTGTCCTAGATCTTTTTGTAGCCTTCCTCGACATAGGTGATGCATTCCTCCAGCCTTTTCTTCAATTGATCAACCTCTTCCCCTGTTTTATTGATATAGTCCATGACCGACTTCTTCTTAGCCTCAATCCAATTTCCTTCATTATTCAGATTACCATGAGAAGAACCAGTAGGGAAATATATATTTTTCTTTCCAGGGCTCTTTGGTTAATCCTAATCTCTTTAAGTTCATGAAACAACCACTTGAACAAACTAAAAGTGTCAATAGCATGATCACGAGCCATACCTAGCACATTTTCATAATCCTCCCTCTTATCATTTAGCTCGTCACTTTTGGGATGAAGGCCTGCAATACTAGCCACACCCACATTACCATTCTCCTTATAGGATGAAGGAGAGGCCAGGACATTAGGGCTATCAGGGTTCTTATCATAATTTTCCTTCTCGCTAGAAGAGGGGGAGCCATCCTCAGCAGAAGTAGAGTGGGAGGACATAATGATGTTCTTATGACCTTTGGAACCCTTCTTCATCTTGAGTTTAGAGCTCGAAGGAATTTCCATTTTACCTATTTTCAAGGGAGGGGGAGTCTCTTCAGACCTAGACCCATAGGCTTCATTATCAGACTATCCCGTACTAGTCTCATCATTCTCAAAAGTAATGTGGATAAAATCATCAGGGGGAGGAAGAGCACGGAAATGGGCATCAATAAGGACCAACAGGCCTTCATGCACGATAGGAAACTTACCAGGGTTCTTGCGGTGGTCACTGAAATTAGCCCTAAGAGCGGACATGAGGTAGAAGGGGAAAGACATCTTCACACCATGGCGGAAATGATTCAAAATAACAAAGTGGTGGCCATACACCCTGGTATAATGACCATCCAAAGTAAGGTAATTCATAATTACCTTGAGAAGCTTCTGCCAGAAAGACTTAATAACCGCAATGTAATAGTAGTTGGTCGTCTTCTTAACAATTTTAGCCCGCTTTGCCTCCTTCTTGGGGAAATTCTGCATAGTTTTCTTTGTATACACTTTGTCTATGTAATACTTCATTACATCCATAGATAACCTAGTAACTTGTGCAATAAGGTCTTCATCAACTAGGACCTTCCAACCATGAAGAATAACTGTTCCATCCTTCCAGTTTTGAGCAAAATAGCTCATGACATCTTGATTTCACCCTTGAAGCCTCTCAATGTATGAAGTGAGCCCACCTTTCTCCAGAATTTGCGATAGCTTCTCTTCATTCTTCAGTTGCACACAGCTAGGCGGCTCAATTCTTTTCCTCACACCACCCATTTTATCAAACTCTTTGTAATACTCTACAAAGAATTTCCAGAGTTAAAGAAAGCCTCCAGAAAATGTATAAAATCACCCACAAAGCATGCAAAATAAATTCGCATCAATTCCCATGTCCTCTCTGGCCACCTGTCTTAGAACGAAAGGTATTAGCAATTCTAGAAACACTCAAAGTCATTATGGTACTAGTAATCATTAAATTTACTCCCCTGACTTCGCTCGTGGAGCAGATGCACAACGAATTCTGAGTCCAACCTGTTGTTACAGGTGTAGACACTAAAAATTGTCCTAAGTCTTTGACGACACTTTTCACTAACCTTATTCATCTAAACTAATTAAATAACTTTAATTATTTAATTAGTACTAATATTCTTCTTCTAATTTCTTATAATTAAACAGTTTTCAATTATATAATTATTATTCTTTTAAACCATTCATTAAATAGTCTTCGTTATTTAATTAATATTTATCATTATCTCTTTCTAATCAATTAATGTTGATCTTAATCGTCTAATCCTAACTGTTCTTTTCCAAATAAATAATTCACTTAATTATTTAATCCCTCTATTCTAGGCTAATTATTCTTCCATGATTAAATAATTATTTTAGCTATTTAATCTCTTTCTCCAAATTATTTCAATTAAATAAACTTTTAATTTATTTAATTACTATGTGTGGGTGAAATAAATAAATTTTATTTATTTATTAATGACCCCACTTAACACTTCAACTTTCTAATTTCTATCTCCCTTTAACTATTTAATCTCCTTTCACTTATCTCCTCCACTTTCCAATTTTCATTCCCACTTATCTCTTCCACTTGCTAATTTCCCTCTCACTTAACTCTCCACTCAACTTATTCATCACTACTCCTTTCCTCCACTTTCAAATGACATTTTTTTGAAAATAAATATTTCCAATAATCATTTTCACTTAACTCTATTTCATTTCTATTTCTTCCTCCACTTGGAAATGCAATTTCCTATTTATCCTTAACAATTCCTCTAATTTAATCTTGTTTGTTGATTACTTCCAATCCCAAATCAATCTTATTCATCCAATCAATCCCAATTTATCTATAAATTGAGCTCTTGTTACTCATTTTCACAACCACATTTACAGGTATCCTTATGCTATTCAAATCATTTATCATTGTTATCATATTGCCACCATCTTGCTTTCAATAAAATTTCATTTGTTGTTGAGAGCCACATCCATTTAATTGAAGGAGAAAGAAATACAGTGGAGCCATGCGAAGGGAATAATTTATGCTAGGTTTGTGTAATTTGTTGTTTTCATTTCATCTTTGCATCTCTATTTATATAGCATTAGGATTTTATTTTATGATCAGTTGTGTTGGTTCCCAAACCAACAGATCCTCAAACAGTAAAGATCTAGCCACTTTCTTATCCATAGGTTCAAGGTTGGATTTGGCCAACAAAAGAGATTCAATCACAAGACTAAAATCTCCTGCACTTCTGGCTTTGTGAGACCAAGGTGGGTATACCTAAGTAATGCCTAAATGACTTCCAACTTCCAACACTCAAGGTATCACAAGTTTCAACAAATTTCCCAATGTCTATATGCCAAGGAAAGTGTATGAGTCTTCAGATTTGGCTACAATCCTAGCTTCTAAACTCTCACTCAGCATTTGGGATGGATTTCTACACTAAATCTAATCCTAAAATAGAAAAGAAATAACATAAAGTAATAGAGACTTTAAGCAAATGGATTGGTTTTGAAATCTGGGAGGAAACCCATTACCAGTGCCTTCATCAGGGCAGCAGAGTCAACTTTTAGCATGTGACATTAAACCCAAATAGACTAAGCTATAACCAGTAAATTCTTAGTATCGATGTAATGCATCAATAACCCCCTATTACAGTTCTATTGCATCCATTCTTACATATCCTACATGCACAACACCATTTCATTATCTTGTAAAAGCATTTTAAGCTCTTCCTTGAAGAGAAGCAAGAGACAAGATAAACACCTGAGCTTGCAGGGATGAAATAGAGGATCCTTGATCATCTATTTCATAAAATAGTGAGATTACATGCTAGAGACATGTTCGGTGAATATTTTGTCGCTAGCATACCAATGACAAAATATGTATTTCACACACAACTATGTTATGACAAAGTCTCTCCTCTCATCAAGGGGAGGTTGCCTGGTAGAATTTGGGTATTTCAACAACTTTGAATTTAGATTTGGGGGTAAGCTTAAGGCATGTAATTCTCTTTTTTTTAGAATTAGTGTATCTCCCTTCACTTGATGATATTTCTTACAACTAAGAAAATTAACAGCTAATAGAACTTATTTACAATAATTTATCCCAAGTGCAGGTCAGATGATGTTCTACCATTGACATGTCAGGTTATTTTTCCTGACATGTCGCTTTCTTTGCACTTATTGCAAATCGGGTTTTTAAACCCGATATACAGTTTTGATCCTTTCAAGTGCAAGTCGGGTTTTTAAATTAAAAATTTGTTCCTAAGGCATATTTGCCTTCCAATTTTGATCAATGAAGGCATGATTCTAATGATGCTAACTTTGTAAACACTAATTTTGGTATTGAAATGTAATCTTCTGGCAAATGTCTGAGCCCTCCCCTACCAAACCATGGGAAAGAAAATTAGGTACAAGTACTTGAATATGTTTTCAAAATGCTTTGTCAAATAAAATGTGGATCAAATTTGAAACACGGAGATTGGACATGTGGACATGGAGGAATTTCTCAAGTGAGTTTAGGAGGCTCGTTCAAGATTGACTCGGCTCATAGCCAGCAAGCTCCATAAGTATGCATATTTTCTAGTAGCTGCTCATGATCCTGATTTTATACTAGTTGTAGCAGAGTGGTTTGATCTTGCCACTAGACATGTTAAAGATGCAGATGGAAACATGGTTATTCATCTAGATAGCGGATATTTTAACAATATTTTCAAAGGCTCTTATACAGAGGAAGTGGTGGATATTACTCAGGAAAGAGCACAAAAATGGTATGAGGAGAATGAATATAAATGTAAGAAAACCATCAATAATATTTTCTTGTCAAGTTCTCGGACATCTACAACTTCCCGATGTTCAAAATATTTTCAGAGAAGTGATTTCACCGAAGAATGTAATGACATGGTCACCTTGTTGTCTTGAGTAAAAGGCCTTCCGGATTCTCATTTCTTTCAACCATGGATGTGTTGGTATATGAACATCATTAGGAAAGGGAATGATAAAATTTACTAGGGTGAGCAAATCAGTGATGTGATTTGCGATTAGCTGAAATAAGTCAAAACCACATTGAAATTCTACATGAGTTCTTATCTTGTGCACTATGTAGCTGCCTCTATGAGACAATTTCTAGGTCTATCTACAAAAGGTGATAGAAGACTAACTCCAGTGTGGGATTATTATTCTCAATTGACTATCATCAATTGGAGAAGTCATTTCCGTATAGTTAATGATGCATTCTTTGCAGTATGGAAATGTTTGTTTGACAAGGATTTGCAAAAAAAGAGGCTTCCTGATGTTGCTTATAACAAAATTTGTGAGTACGGGTGTGTTTTCCTACAGCTTCCAACATTTACATACATCCAGGTGGGTTGCTTTACTGGTGAACCTTTTATGCTACTAAGATATTCATCATACAAAATTATTTTCATGGAGCTATGTAGACAATTAGTGTATGTATATGAGAGACAGTCTTCTTAACACAAGACTGATCTTAAATCCTCTCAATCAATTGGCAGATATTCAGTGATGACTACTCAAAAGGCCAAAAACATGTAGGAGGAAATGTAGTGGGTAACAATGAGAAGATTCAAGGCCCACAACAATTTTGATTTCTGTGAAATGAAAAATAAAATCCACCAAAACTATGTGCATGTACACAGGGTTGAGGATGTTTGCACCGATTGCAGAGATCATGAAGATGTAAGGAGACTTGATTTCAGTTGCCTAACACTTGAGCAGATTGAAATTTGGATTTGGCTAAAATTCCAGACACCTGGGAGGATACCACTGATGATCTTGTGGATCCTATTTATTTTAATAATAATATTTTTAATACTCCTCTCCCTCCCATTCAGTGGTTGAAGAAAGAAAGTAAATCTATTCCTACAAGGTTTGCACCTATTATGGCAAACACAAATGCATGGCTATTGAAGAAAGGGATCAGGATGAAGTAACTTCCCACAGTCTTTGGTGATGATCAGGATGATGAAGATCTTATGGGGAATACATCATAAATGAGAAATAAAAATAGACAGGATCCATAGGAGATGCCACCGATTTTATCTCCTAGGTCAAAGAGAAAGAAACCCACTTGCAAATTTATAGTCAAAGGGTCAAAGAAAGGAGAGTCCTCATCTCAAACTACACAAAAGGACATTTCTGAGGAACCAGAATTATAGGAATCAAAAAAGGGCCAAGAAGAGGGTGAGATACTGGAAGAAGAAGAAATACAAGATGCAGAAGAATCTCTTCCACCAATAGTCACCACCATTTCTACCATAACACAGGTTCCTGCTTCAACTTAGGTAACCATTCATTCCAATGAGTTTGATTTAGATGAAGGGGACGAGGAATGAGATGATAAAGGCTTAGATATTAAAGAAGATGATGAATAATTGTAACTTTGTCTAGCCTTCCAAGTTTTGATGATGTACTTGTGTCTATGATTGAATCTTCAATCTTATACTTTTCAGAAGCAATGGTAGAGATGTCCCAAGAGAAAAAAATGTTAACACTTCCTCTAGGCATTGTTACTACTGAGGCTCCACCACTTGTTTCTACCATTATCACTACAACAACTCCTCTATTGGTTTCTACTATAGCAACAGTAGCATCTTCTTCTCAAGTTCCTGATGTTACTAACACAACTTTGCTTGTGTCGGTGTACCAGGTTGTTGTAACTTCAAGTCAGGCCACAATACAAGTATCTGCAACTGCACAAATTGATACCACAACTCCAACGATAAAATCATCTCTTCCTCCATGGTTGGACATTGTAGCACAGAAAAGAAAGAAGCAGTTAATCTCACTAGATGATTTTGATTTTGGTCAACTGGGTCCTGTCAAGCAAAAAGTCACCAAGAAGCCTAAGATTATGTCCAGAATATTGGTTGACCCAGTAAGTAAAAGGAAATATGTTGAGGTCATGGTGTCATCCTCAAATAAAGACAAGGATAATATTCAACCTGCAAATTAAACTATGTAGACTGTAGAGCTTGGTGTGGAAACACACGAGAGTGTCAAGAAAGACACTCAAAATGCTTTCAATTCTCTCATGCATAGGTTTGATCAAGAAAGGGATGAGAAGAATGAATGGAAGCAGAAATGTGAACAATTGACAAGCATGCTACATAAAATAACGCAGTCATCACAAGAGTTCTAGCTAATAGTCTCTTCAGTCAACACAGAAGCACTGAAAAAATGTGGAGCGACTAGGTACAAGAGATAGGATAGTGGAAGAGTGGATCGATCACTTGAAGTCAGAAGGGACACACCTCATTGATTTTGTAGTCAAGCTTTTGATAGATTTTGAAATGCTCAAGTATAGGTTCAGGATGTACAATCTCTACTATCCCAATAAATAATAGAACTTGAGAAATATTTAGGGCTATGGGATAAAATGAGAGAGTATAGAGTAGACATTCTTGTTGATAAAAATGTATTATTAACTCAGGCCGAGTACATCCAAACCTGATCAATATTGGCACACAAGGATGAGCTAATGAAAGTGTTGGTAAAGGATATGAATCAGGAAAAGAAAGCATGTACTGATGCAATCACAAATATTTTATCAGGAATATCATAATTGCCTTGCCACTTATTTGATACAAAACAAAAGGTTTTACCTAATGAGAGCATCAAATAGGAATTCCTCATCATGATCGACCAATTGATAGATGATCAATTTTCTCTAGCATCATTTGATAAGTTGATTGAAATCCAAATCAACTTAGATGATCTTGCATCAGTTTTGAAGAAAGCAAAAAGGATTTATGTAGAAGTCAGGGATTCCATATCTTGTATTGATGTGATTTTCAATGCGACTTTAGGACCAGATAAGTCTGAAATGAAAGCTATGCTGGTAAGGTTTGATGAATTCCAAAAAATTAATGAGGGGGAAAAATAAAGAATAAAGTGTCACTGACACTATCTTTTCATGTAGTTGCATTCTTAGTTACTACAAATTTTCTTGTAGTTGCATTTTTATTTTATGCAGTAGTTATATTCAAGTGGGACTATGCAGTTGAATTAGTCAATTGTGCCCACATTTTTCTCAACTTATTTTCCTAGATAAGGAGGACCTCATTTGTAAATATTTATCTTTAATTATGCTAAGCAAGACTCTGCCGAATTTTTGCCTCAACAAAGACTTTGAGCTTTTTGATGTAAAGATTGATTCAAGGAAATAAAGATAGTAATCTGCTAGTTTCCAAACTTTGTGTTGGGCCGAAGATTATGTTTATGATTGAATTGTTATTATGTCCAGTTCTCATAATCATTTCCTAAATACTTGAATCTTATTGGTGATATTGTGTATGTGAGCAAGAGAGATTTCTAATTGTGACAAGTAGACTTTGTGCTATTTGCATATTTGGAAAATCTTCTGATAGTTAAGTGATTATATAGTAAGCTTTGTATTGCTATTAGTTGCTCTTATTTTTTAGGAAAATTAATCACATCTTGGAGACTTTGAGCTATAAGTTGTGATTATAGCTGTAAGTGTGGTGATTATAGAAATTTGCACTCATGTAAGACTTTGAGCTTACATGATTGTTGAAATATTTAAAAATTATTGTACAGAAGTTATAGTAGTTGTTAGTTTCGTTAGTTGTAATAAATGTCATCAAGTGAAGGGAGATACATTAATTCTAAAAAAAGAGAATTACATGCCCTAAGCCTACCCCCAAATTTAATTTAAAAGTTGTTGAAATACCCAAATTCTTCTAGGGAACCTCCCCTTGATGAGAGGAAAGAATTTGTCTTAACATAGCTATGTGAAATACATATTTTGTCATTGGTACGCTAGTGACAAAATATTCACCCAATAAGATAGTTACAATAAAAAAATTAAAAAACATGTATGCTTTCTGGTTATACACTATTTGAAATGACAAAATGACTACAAGCTGAAAAATGAACCTCTAACTTGCTCCTACCATTCGACTGTACATGAAATGTAACTACCTTTTTCATCCTAAGTAAATATTCAAAATATTGAGATAATCAATTTATCTATTGTTATTAGGTCTTTAAATAATATTTTATGTAGTTCCACAAATAAGTTATTTAATATAATGGTAAATGAATTAACCCTACTTCATATTAAATAAACATTTAAAACATAGCAACATAACATTTATGCAACAATATTTACAAGAGAACCTTTATAAATATTAATATGCATCAATAATCATAGAAATTCAAAAGCATTATTATGCAGTAATAAATAAACTAATGAAACATTACTATCAGCAAATATATATATAAATACATATCTATGTGAAATTTGGAGAGGGTTTCTATCCATCAAGTATAGAATAAGTTACAGGTCTTGGCTTTCCATAGCAAGGAAGCACTCCAGGAGGACAAGTTCTCATACAGAACCTCACATGTCTTCACGACATGAAATAAACGCATCCCTGGCTAGGACACTCTCAAGTGTACGTTGTACCCTGAGTTGGACACACACTGTGTGCCCCTTCTCCAATGCCCAATGCCTAGCCACAGACCTTAACTATGATCCCCTTCCTTGTGCTCTCCTTTATTATTCCTTCTTCTATATATTATTCCCTGGGTATATATCCATACATATCCCCCTTTTTCCAATTCCCACATAAGTAGATTATATAATCCTTAAGGGTTCATTTTTCAAACCATTACACCCTTTCATGGAGGTTTCAATTATCATTTCATAAATATAATTATTAATTTATTTTAAAATATTTTTGATTAATTTATTCACTCTGGGAAAAAGTCCCATAACATGGAAGCCTTACCTCCAAAATTACATCAAAATCGAACCACCTCTCACTAGCCTTAAATTCCCTTTTATAATGGTAAGGGAGAAAAACAAGCTAGAAGCATATGAGACACATGTCACAATTTGATTGCATGAGACAATAAAATTGATGAAAAAAATACACACAATAAAATCCAGAAACAGTAGCAAGTTGCATGAGACTACAATAATACCTAAGGAATCAATCCTTGTACATTGCATACAATCCCTCTTAATGCATTAAATGTGAGAAACTGCAATGGGAGCCTCTAGAGTTGTGAGCTTGCAACCACCCTGAGCAATCTTCTTGACCCTTGATGAAAATCTGCCCCACTTGTTGATCAACCACTATCATAGATTTTATCTTTTGTCATATCTTGAGTTGATCATCTGAGTCTAGATTACTATATTTAATAATCTTCACCTGCCCCTATCGTTACATCTTGTCGACTAAAAACCCTTGATGTGCTCGAGGTCATGAAATATGATTGACTGAAGATCATGCAATCCTTTCCAGCCACACACCCAATCCTTTGTTAGTTCTCCATTAAATGCAACCCTCTTCCATCTTAGTCTCATCACTATAATCTGATCTGATTTGGCATAACACCTCTATGTATAGTGTGTCAACACAACAATTTTGTTGGCATCGTCTCTCCCTTTGACAGGTGGAAATGTGACCCAATCAACACATGCCACATCTTCAACATCTTCCCATCTTCTCTTTGGTCAACCTTCATCAACTTCCCTATGTGGACAACTAGACCATTGAGCTACATGTTAGCACTCTTTGTGGATCACCTAACATGTGTGTTATGCACCCTCATGACAAAAAATTTCTTGTGGGTTGGCAGGATGTATATCCTCATTTTCCTTTTGTCTCCATGAGCAACCATTTGTTTTCACCTTCTTGTAGCACGGGATAGTGGGGACACCAAATCTCCCCATGCTCCTTTTACCCCATGGGAGCACTTGACCTTAGCTTCAGATGCTATGAGATAGCAGGGGAAGTCCCTCTCTATACCTCCATGTTACCCCGCAACCCATCTTCTTATTGTATTTCATACTGCAAGGTGGCAAAGCCCATATTCTTCTTTTTCTATGTTATCTTGTGATGAACTTTACACATGCCCTGGACCAGTATGGGATAAGAACCTCTTTCATTTATCATTGTATCCCACAACACACTCTGCTCCACCCCTGGGTCCTTGTGGGGTAAGGATTTCATTTTCATCAGCAATGCTTCATTATCCTACATGACCTTCATTTTTTACTTCTTTATTCTTGGGAATTGGTGATAACCCTTCATCAGCCAGAAAGAGCCTACGTTACACCGGAAATGAATTGTTTTGGTGTAACTCCACGAGAAGGTAGGGGGAAATTTGGGTTATACTAAAACCCTATGTTATGTCAAAAAGAAACCATGTCGCCACATGGACCCATTTCCCATCACATCAAAAATAATACATCGATGTAGCATGCACTGGCTAGAGAGAAGAAATAACAGTCTTATCAAAAGACCGACTCCTACCAAAATCGAAGTCTCATCATCAAGACAGGGCCCATCACAATGAAAAGAGAGAGATATCGGTATAAGCATGAAGAGCCGATAAAGGTCAAATTGGTCGTGTTGATAGACTACCTCACAACGAAACCAACCATCTCAGCCAGAGAACAATACGGTCACACCAAAAGAAGAGAGCCACGTCACCAAGGGCTCCAAATGAACAGATTACCGCCAAGCTGGATCAATGAGTGATTGCCAATTGGATATCTACAAACAACTAGACAACATGGACCCAGCTATCAGGGTTCGAAGGCTGGACAGAAGTTAGAAGTTAGAGAAAAAGTACTTCATCTTTTCAAGCCAGAGGCAATCACCGATAAGAGTCACTTTTACTATGGGTCCCACATAGTTTGAGAGATACATTAGGTGGTTGCCACATGGCACCATCGAACCATGAATGAAAGTGCCCTTGCAACAATATCTCACTCTGAATGAACCAACATATGTGTAAAGCGGAAAATCGCAATCGAACCCTAGTTGTTCTCCCCTCTTCCAACTCCGAGGAGAGAGAAGGGAGGTTCGCTAGGGTTCGATGGTTTTCACTTAGGGGAGAGACTTTACATTCAAAAGAGGGGTTGAAACTCACAAGATCCAATCCCACACAATGTAAGATTGGATGCTAAATGAGTTTCAAGGGTTAAGACAGCAAGGCTACCCTCTTTTGTAAAGAATGTTGATAAGGGAATTAAGCTAGGAATGCATAGAAAAATGATAAAGATTCGCTTATAAACTAAGTTCGGGTTATAGGATGAAGCTGTGGACCTGGAATTAGCAGTAAAATGTTGATACGGCATTGTCTTCTAAATTTGAGCAAAAGTTGTCAGGACGATGGCGCCCAGCACCACGGTCCTCTGAAAAATCCACGAAATGAAGGGGGATCTGTTCGTCTCTGCACAAGGATTCCAGATCTTCAATCTCAGCCATGTACCTGCAACCTACACATAGAAAAGAAAAGACGATTGGGGGGTTAGGGATTAGGGGTTTGCCTTTAGGTCAAACCCCGGTTTTGGAATTAACCAAGAAATGAGCAAGTGTTGTAAATGTAAATGATTGTAATGTAAAACAAGTACTAATACCTTTTTCTAAGGATGTTTGTATCCTTATGTGCGAAGGTTTAGATGTTGTTGTTTGTTGTATGTTGTATGTAGCATGTAGTAAGTGATCTCCTCTTCAATGGTTGAATCCTTGTCTTGAATGCAACACTTAGCCTTGAATGGAGACTTGAAATGATCAATTGCTTGAATACTTGAATGCTTGAATGCTTGAATGCTTGAGTATAGTTTCCATGTCATATCATCTTATTATCTTCTGTCAAATAAGAGAGGAAAATGTAGTTTATATACTTGTCAATTAGGGCTGATAGACTGATTTTCCTGACCTTAGGCCGACCAGCAAATGTAATTTCGAAATTGCAAACAAAAAGACCCGCAATCTCCTTAGGAGACCGGGCCCAAAATAGGACCCAGGGACCAGGGTATTGGGCGCTCTGGTCCCACCTCCCAGGACAGCAGGGTGCAAGGAGGTTCAGGCCAGGGTGCTTGAAAAATGCAGTTTTTGGTGTCGTGAGCAAGTTTCAGGGTCTCCATTCAGGTTGCGTGTTGTGTCGCCATCGTGAAGACCGAAATGCAATCGAAATTGCAAGTGTCGCAATTTTAGGATGCTACATTTAACCCCCACTTTAGCGGGAGTATGTATGCTCATACTTCCGGTAAAGTACAAGGAAACAACATTGAATAGACTTTCACCACGTCAAGGAGGCAAGATACACCAAGCCCCCAGTGGACTAAGGATCTTATGACTTCGATTGACAAAGTAAAAGGGAAGATCACGAGGGAGAACCATGACTGTCAGTAGTAAGGTTCCCTCACTATGAGTCATGCAAAAGAAATACCAAAAATTTTCAAGGCAAAGCTAAGTTCTCCAAGAAATTTTCAAGTATCTTGAAAGGATAGACAGGGTGTATGCCCCCCTACATTAAAGCGATCACACACGCCTCAACGGGGGTGATTGTTTTAACGTAGTGATACACATAAGAAATGAGAAGGGAAAGGAGCACGTTATCGCAAAGATTTAGCCCCCAAGTGTGAGATAAACCCAAGGATAATAGACACAAAACACAAAGCACGAGGTGACTTCGCTTTCCTCGGGGTCAGTATGCTGTATGATAATTCATGTATATATATCATATGTATGTATGCATAATTGTTCTTCATTCCCCAATCAAGGAAGGTCACCTAGAAGAAGGGAACACATGTGTCTTTTGAGTCAACATGAGAGAGACCAAAAGAGATCTCAATGCTTTGCATCGTCCTCAAGTAGACAACACTAAGGACGACAAATAGAAGAATGAGAATAACATATAGAAGAAATAACAAAAGAGAGGAGGAGAGAATCTGCTATGCTAATGTAACTAGTCTAGCATGTCATCTACCCCCCGATCTTGCTGATCAACGTTTCGGGAAGGTAGGGAACACGCTAGAGGAGGAACATCCAACACAGCAGATGGAGCTATCACAAGATCCAAACAAGGGCTATGTTCATGTTCCAAGCCACATTGTTCTTGTCTAGGAGCTAGGATAAGTTCTTTAGAAAATTCATTAGACAAATGGTTATCAACATCAACAAGTTCATATTCACTATCAGAAGCAAGAGGAGTAACATGTTCATCATGAATAACATTTTCATCTATATCATCATCAAGATTTATAAAAATAGGATCTTTAACTCGCACAGGATCAAGACCATCATGCATCTTATGTTTAGGAGATTTTGGAGAAAATGGAATAATGCTTGTTGAAGGTGTTTTTGGAGATTGTAAATTTTGAGAAGCAGCTACTTGAGCCCTAAGACGACGCTTTCATCGGCGTTCACGTGCATAATGATTTCGTCTAGTCTTAGTAGGAAGTGTAGAAGATAGAGGAGGAGGAGTGTTCTCGTCCTTATCACTTGGGTGTTTAGGTTGTGGTCTCTTAGGCTGGATAATAGGAGAAGAAGAAGGTCTCTTCTCTCTATAAAAGGTAGGAGGAGGAACTGCTCCATATAAAGGAGGAATTTTTGGTTTAGGAAGGAGACCAAGTCCATCATGACGAGGAGGTATAGGTCTACTTTTAGAAGGTTTATTGGGCATAGACATAGTCACATCCATGGGGATGGGTTGGGAATCTTCCTGAGGAAAGACATTAGTTTTATCTTTCAAAGGAAGAACTTCCTTCTCAATAATGATAGGAATATCAAGTTTAGGTGTTCTAGGTTCACTTAGAGAAAGGGTCATATCTGTTTTCCACTTTTGATAAGATTTGAAAAGATGATCACTTCGCGGAGGAAGAGACTGGAATTGTTTAGGCCAAAAGTAATCAATAGGAACACTAGAAGTTCTTTCAACTGGTTTAAAGAGACTATGATTGATAGTAACAACTTCACCATTATGGGGAAATTTTAAACACTTATGAATACGAGAAGCAATAGCTTTCATGGAAGATAGCCAAGGATAGCCAAGCTTCACACGAAATTGTTCAGATGAAGGAATAATAGCAAAGTTCACATCAAGGGATTTGTTATGGACCTCAATAGGTAATGTAATAGAACCAATTGCAGGAGAAGAAAATGCATCAAATAATTTCACAACCACATCTGTTTTGTCATAGATCACTTGATTCAATTGCAAAGTAAAAAGAAATTCCTCAGTAATAACATTAACCATGCAGGAAGGATCAATAAGCACTCCACAACAAGGTGTATTCTTAACTTTTGCAACTATTTATAAAGGACCATCAGGTGCTCTAATGGTTTCACTAGAATCAAATGTGATGGAAGGTTCTTTAGGGTTTTCTTGCTGCTCTACAAAGTTAATCACATTCAGAGTCATAGACACAAGACCATCAGATGAGAGAGAGGAATCATTAGCCTCAATCGCATTAGAGGTATGAGAAGTATGAGAAGGTAATGGATCAGTAAAAATCTGAAGATTTTGGTTAGGAGGAGCTACAGATGTGTTGCCTTTATCATTCACTCCAGAAACAGAGATAGTATTATTATCAATCAAATCTTGAATTTTACCCTTTAAAGAAAAACATTTTTCAGTATCATGACCAGGCTGACGATGAAAGTGACAAAAAGCTTTGTGATCAAAATAAGGTGAAGTAATCTTTGCAGGATCAATTTGTCGTACAGGAGGAAGAGTAAGCACATTTTGTTCCAATAATTTATTCATAATACTATGCAATGATTCATTCAAAGGAGTATACTTTCTTTCTTTCTTGAAAAATTTAGAAATAGGAGGCACACCTGATGTTGCATTCACATTGTTGTTGATGATGTTTTCATTGAATTTGATGGAATCTCTGTTTGGTTTAATCTTCCCAAATGGTTGTTGACTGCTATCACCCTTATCACTCAGAGCCATAGGATGTGATTGTTCCATTTGACTCACAGTCAGTTGATAATTGTGAAGAGTTGCACACAACTGTTGGAAAGAAGTAAACTCAGAAAACAGAAGTTTGTCTCGAATATCTTTTTGTAAATTAGAAATAAAGATTCTTTGAATATCATTGTCAGGCACTGGAAAAGAAATTTGAGCATACAAATGCTTATATCTACGAATAAAATCAGTCACTTTTTCTTTTACACCTTGTTTACAATGCATTAAATCAATCAAAGTAACTTTAGGACTTATATTGTTTTGAAATTGTTGAATAAAAGCATTTGCAAGTTGTTCAAAAGAAGTAATAGAATAAGACGGCAATGAGCAATACCATTGTAAGGCTTTGTCTCTTAATGTTCTAGTAAACAGTTTTGCAAGCAACCTCGGGTCATAAGCAAAATCAGTACAAATTGTTTGAAAAGTCTTAACATGTGTTAGAGGATCACCTTTACCATTATAAGGCTCTAAATGCGGGATTTCAACATGTTTAGGAGGGATATCTCAAACAATGTCAAGAGAAAGTGGGCTCGCAACATCAAATGTGGGCACACTAAACTTAGATTGATTCATAGAGGCAATTTGTTGCTATAAAGAAGAGACAGTTTGTGCAAGATTGTTAATGGTAGCTTCAGTCGAAGAGTTCATATTAGGTGTGTTAGATTGAGATGGAGGTGTTATGTTATTGAAGGAAGGTAGAGAGTAAGGTGGTGGGACCCTATGATAGTCAACCATAGGGGATGATTGGATAGGAGGAACACTACAAGGAGGAATAGAATGGTTAAATGAATTGCCCCCTTGCGTCATATTCATTTTTGAAGATGTAATAGGAACACTCATTGAACGAATGTATGAAGAAGTCAGATTAAATGAAGGAAGAGGATTAATTGAAGAAGAGGGATTGGCCCCATGACTGGTAATCACAGGAGGAATGTCTTGTATAGAAGTAGCCATGATGTTTGATGTAAAGGTAGGTATGCTAGCAATAGGAGTTGTCAAAGGAATAGAATGATTGTCTTGAGTGGGAGGTTGTGTATAACCTAAAGATTCGGCACAACTCTTCATAGGCATCATGTTCAAATTCACAATGTGTGAAATACCATGCAAAATATCAATTCCATTCTTATCACTTTGAAGCATGCATTTTAAACCCTCAATTAAAGGAAGAGCTTGACTATCGGGATACTCATGAGACATCCATTGGTGAAAATCATCAAATTGATTATCCAATTTCAAAAGTTGTTCAACAGAAACCTCATGGAGAGCTTCTTCATCATTAGGAGGATTAGAGGAATTACCCATGTCCTCGTTAAAAAGACTACTCAATTTAGGTTCCATCTCCTCGGTAGTTAAACCTCGGAAAGACTTAATTCTACGGCTTCGTCTAATGGGAATAGTGTAAGTAGGGCTTGTTGTTGTAAAACTCATGCACTAGAGAGAGAGAAAAGATTTTGATTTTAGAGGTAGCAATTTTCAGTAAAACCAGCCAATCTTCCAGATTTAAGCTGTTAAATGCAATCACGACAGTCTTCCGAAATTTTGGAAAAAATGTTCGGGACCGTGGCGCTCGGAGTGCAACACGGTCCTTGCAACTTTTTTTGAAATTTGCAGGGATGAAAGGTATGATGATTTTAGAGCTAATCTGAAAAAATTGAGGGATTTTACGATCTATAGATAGGCCAAATTAAAGTTGCAATCTCAAAATTGAACCCTACCAAGATTGTCGAAAAAATGCAAAATTTGAATTTTGAAAGAGAGAGGGAAACTGAAATTTTGAATTTTATGATTTTAGAGGGAATACCAAAAGCAATGCAAGTTTTGAAATTCAAAAATTGACTCAATTTCACGCAAAATTCAATTTTGAAAGCGGAAATCAAAGTTGTTGTAATTAAGCACTTAATTTCAAAAGTCACAAATTGCAAGAATTTGAATAAAGCACTGAAATTTCGAATGAATGCAAACACACTTTTCAGATGTAGGGCAGTAAGAACACAATTTTGACACAAAATTTCAATTTCAACAATTTTCGAATAATTAGAAGCCTTAATCCAAGCAATCACAAGACCGACTTTGACTTTAGTTTTGAAAGTGTTATAATTGATAAAATCAGCCAAAATTCTGGATTTTAGCAGGAAAATACAGTAAGATCTCGCTCCCGAAATTTCAGAAAAAATGTCGAGGATGATGGCGCTCAGAGTGCACACGGTCCTCGCAACTTTTTTCCAAATTTTCAAGGATAAAAGATATTGTGATTTTATTGCGGAATCCAAAGTTACAGCTGATTTGGAGATGTTTTGATCAGTGAAATTGTCGGACAAAGATTGAATTAAGAGGGTTTCAAAAATTAGGGTTTTGACATTTAACCACTTAATTTTCAAAATTAAAGCACAGATATGAATTGATAATTTGTAATAGAAAAGCAGATCTGAAGCAAGCATTAACAATTAAACATTTCGCAAGTTCAATGTTCAAAAAGAAAATTTAGGGTTTTTATGCAATCACCTCTAAAATTTTACAAAATCTCAAACATGGAAATGTAATCAATTTTTTCAGATCTAAGCATGAAAAATCAGAAAGGATGTTCACATCGGGTTCACCAAAATGTAAAGCAGAAAATCGCAATCGAACCCTAGTTGTTCTCCCCTCTTCCAACTCCGAGGAGAGAGAAGGGAGGTTCGCTAGGGTTCGATGGTTTTCACTTAGGGGAGAGACTTTACATTCAAAAGAGGGGTTGAAACTCACAAGATCCAATCCCACACAATGTAAGATTGGATGCTAAATGAGTTTCAAGGGTTAAGATAGCAAGGCTACCCTCTTTTGTAAAGAATGTTGATAAGGGAATTAAGCTAGGAATGCATAGAAAAATGATAAAGATTCGCTTATAAACTGAGTTCGGGTTATAGGATGAAGCTGCGGACCTGGAATTAGCAGTAAAATGTCGATACAGCGCTGTCCTGTAAATTTGAGCAAAAGTTGTCAGGATGATGGCGCCCGGCGCCACGGTCCTCCGAAAAATCCGCGAAACGAAGGGGGATTTGTTTGTCTCTGCACAAGGATTCCAGATCTTCAATCTCAGCCGTGTACCTGCAACCTACACACAGAAAAGCAAAGATGATTGGGGGGTTAGGGATTAGGGCTTTGCCTTTAGGTCAAACCCCGGTTTTGGAATTAACCAAGAAATGAGCAAGTGCTGTAAATGTAAATGACTGTAATGTAAAACAAGTACTAATACCTTGTTCTAAGGATGTTTGTATCCTTATGTGCGAAGGTTTAGATGTTGTTGTTTATTGTATGTTGTATGTAGCATGTAGTAAGTGATCTCCTCTTCAATGGTTGAATCCTTGTCTTGAATGCAACACTTAGCCTTGAATGGAGACTTGAAATGATCAATTGCTTGAATGCTTGAATGCTTGAGTATAGTTTCCACGTCATATCATCTTATTATCTTCTGTCAAATGACAGAGGAAAATGTAGTTTATATACTTGTCAATTAGGGCTGATAGACTGATTTTCTCAACCTTAGGCCGACCAGCAAATGTAATTTCGAAATTGCAAACAAAAAGACCCGCAATCTCCTTAGGAGACCGGGCCCAAAATAGGACCCAGGGACCAGGGCGCTGGGTGCCATGGTCCTGGGGACCAGGGTGCTGGGCGCCCTAGTCCTGAAGGACCAGGGTGCTGGACGCTCTGGTCCCACCTCCCGGGATAGCAGGGTGCAAGGAGGTTCAGGCCAGGGTGCTTGAAAAATGCAGTTTTTGGTGTCGTGAGCAAGTTTCAGGGTCTCCATTCAGGTTGCGTGTTGCATCGCCATCGTGAAGACCGAAATGCAGTTGAAATTGCAAGTGTCACAATTTTAGGATGCTACAATATGCTTGCCACCTACACACTCACAGATACTCAGACAATGTGGTCCCGACTATCAGGGATCGGAGTCTAGTCGGAACTCTACATGAAAACAAAAATGAATTCCTCTTTTCCATTTGGATGTGATAGGCTGATAAGGGGAAGACTTGTAGACAGACACTCTCACACTGAAATCCAAGTCATGTTGCTAAGAAGAGACCTCTGTCACACTGAAAAAGGGACATATCAACATAACATGTGAAGGTAGGTAGGAAGTTAAAACAGTCTAAGCAAAAGATGATGTCTCATGGACAACGAACATGTCAATGAGGCAAAAATGTAATTTCACCAAAAAATGCCATTCACATGGATTTTCTACATTTTCTAGCCTATGACACATGTGCAGCTAACATGACATGTTATGCACAACTGCGACCAATACTCCATGTAGTTGCATAGTGACTAACATGGCGTGTTATCCTACATAGGGGATTCTAAGTGTGAAAAATCAAAATTTCAAACCTAGGGCTTCAAAACTCGATAAAAAATTTGAAGTCCCAATAGTGGCTCTAGCTCGGGGATGCATGCCCCTTGTGGGCATGGCAAGATCTCAAATCTTTGGGAGTATTAGACCAAGTGCCCACTCCATTGGGCGCAGAGTCAAAAAAGGTCTTCTCTACCCCTAACTATTGTGGTTTGAACATCAAACCACAAATGATGGCCCAAGGCCATCAGAAAAGAAATGTCAATGCTTCCCTCTATCATAAACCTCATTTTCTTTTAAATATGTGATCACTAATCTAAAAATACCATTGAGAACAAACTAGCCACATACATAATCCCTAGCCCATTCAACCATATCCTTGAACTTTCCACCACCACTATCAAATGTACCATATTGCTGTTCAATACTAATTACTGAACTCTTCATCTTGATTTCTAATTCATCATCCATGGATGAGTATGTGCTACATTCATCAAGTAATGCATCCATGTACAATATGTAGTAGTTGTCATATACAATCAAACAATCATTCAACTAACAAGTGTTATTCACTCCACCATTTGATTGCATCTCACATGAAACTAAATTATTTGATTCTTATTTACAAATGTCACTCATATCAAGGACACACATTAGCTTCTGATTAGTTTCATGACTCCTTTCTTCATCAAGAAAACCATGCTTACATAAATTTGAACTATGCCCAACAACATCATCACAATCAACACTGCAAGAACATTCGATATCATGAAATGGCATTACATTAGATATAACATCTTGGTCATCATACCCATCCATCTTACAAATCGATGCAGCATTCAAGTCATGTAAAAGCTCAATTACCTCTTCATACATTGGATTAAAAAACTCATTGAATCCACCTTTAAATACATTAAGACTGAGCACCACCTGATCCAAGTCTACCTCTTCATCAAACAGAGGATTAGATACTTCACTAAAATCATTTTCAACGTTGTCCTCAATGTCATCTTCAAGAAAAGAACAGTCAGAATCAACATCATCATTTATAACATTAGAACACTCACCATCCACATTGGCTTCCTAAGATAAACAATCTTGATTGTACTTCATACTAGCAAAGTCACTATTAACTTTATTGGAATTAATGTGACTACTCAAAGCATGTTGAAATTCAACAATCTTAATTGTTCATGCCATATTAGGAACACTTTGTTGACAAGAATACTGAGAAGTAGGCCGATCTACTATGTGAAATAGTATTATTTCAAGTGTACACATTACAAGTGGCTCTTCATGTGCATCATCGTGGACCGGTACATGAGGCATTTACATAGGGTGAAACATGCTCACTTCATTAGAATACACTATGCAACCTCTTGGTTAAACTTTTACCCCATCAGGAACATAACCAACATTGGAGGGAGGTACACTTCCAGGCTCTTAACAGGAGAAACAGGCTGGTAATCACTTAAAACAACATTCATAGCCTCTAAACGGTGTTGCTCATTTACATTGCATTCCTTATGACATCTCATAGGCTTAGGCTTAAACCTTCTTATCATCCCAAATTTTTCAACTTTCTCTATGTTCATAGCAATCTCTAATGCTTGATGTAAGTTCTCTGGTTCTTCCATCCTTAGTGTATAACTCATATTAGGACCAAATGGTCCCAAATAGATACACAATAATAGAGCATCATTTGGCCTTGAACCTTCTAGAATCCCTATTAAAGTCTTCATAAATCTCATATTAAAATTTGATACCAATTCCTCTTTCTCAATGTGAATATAAAAGAAATTAGTGAGCAAAGAAAACTCACTAATCCACTCACCAAATTGTCCACTAAATGTTGATTGAGATTCTCGTTATTCATGGTTACATTTGAAACTATTCAAGGATGCATAGACTGAAACATATCTGACACTTATGATCTTATAGACACTCCTCTGCAACATGAGATCTTAAAAAATGCTTAACTCATGACTTATGACAATAAGGACGAAGATCTCTTTTAATGAGCACAAATGTAAGCAATACACACACTTCTTTCATAACAGCAAAAGAATATGAATGATAATTTAGAAGTGTGGTGGACCTATCTCTATCCTTTCCCTAATCTAGTGCTCAATTAACTTGAAGGGAACATTTCTCATCTTATATTCTCAAACAAAGCATCTATCTCTTAAAAAAATTGAGAATATCTAGAAGTTTGCAGCAGCTTACTGGTTCTTTTCTGACTGAAAATCTTGAAGATCTTCTTCAAATATTAGGTTCTATCTTCATAGTCGTCACCTCATTGCAGAGGAAAAAATTTCAAATAGCTAGAAGCCATTTGAAACACATATTCATTCTGGGTTTCTTCCAATAGCAAAGTCACAATATAATTTTCAAATGAGCTGCAATAAATCACTTCCTCTAGGCTAAAAAATCCAGATCTGAAATAAATTCCATATTCTTCAATTGTTCTTGACCCTTACATTTCAATGGATTTAGAAAATTTTTGCTAGAGACTCTATCTCATTTATCCCCAGCAGAGTCGTCATTTTTTGGTTCCCAAATCAATAGATCCCCAAACCCTAAAGATTTATCCACTTTCTTATCCATGGGTTCAAGGTTGGATTTGGCCAATGAACAAGTCAGTCACAAGACTAAAATCTCCTACACTTCTGGCTTTGTGAGACCAAGGTAGGTATACTTGAGTAATACCTAAATGACTTTCATCTTCCAGCACTCAAAGCATCACAAGTTTCAGTAGATATGCCAAGGAAAGTGTATGGGTCTTTAGATTTGTCTACAATTTTGGATTCTAAACTCTCACTCAGCATTTGAGATGTATTTCTACACTAAATCTACTCCTAAAATAGAAAAGAAATAACATAAAGTAAAAGAGATTTTAAGAGAATGGATTGGTTCTGAAAATTGGGAGGAAACACCATTACCAATGCCTTCATCAGGGCAGCAGAGTCAACTTTCAACATGTGACATTAAACCCAAATAGATTAATCTATAACTAGTGAATTCTTAGTATTGATGTGTTGGCAAGAGACATTGTCCCAGTGAAGATTGATCCTTGAGAGATGTTTAGGAGTTGTCATTGATGGCAACTCAGTTCAGAAATCATATCCTATGCATGTAGATTTCATTTACCAGAAGTTGTATTATCATTAGGCATAACTCTAGAAGGTAGGATATAGTATCTGACAGAGTATGAGTATAATGTGTAGATATTGATTTTGGTTGTATAGATTATTGGCATTTAACATAATTGGTGAAGAGATGAGAAGATGACCGGTAAAGTTATTGTTGGCATAACTGGTAAAGTTGATAAAGTTATTATTGGCTAGATGATGTTGATATAGTTGTAAGTTGTTTGATGAATTTATTTGTGTTGTCATTAATGGGAACCACGTTTCTTGAGTCATCTAAGTCATCTAGGCCTACTGGTAAAGCTTGACCAGTAGAAGAATGTGTTAGATAGCAAAACTGCTAAGTTGTTGTAAACCAGTAAGCAGGAACCATGCAATGATCAAGACACCACTATAGATGATTGGTGATGAGTTAGGCGTTGCGCTTTTACAAGAGTGTTGAAGATAGGAACATGCATCTATGATCCACACTGCATCACCAAATTCAGTATATTGAGTGAGTTATGATTGACTGCCATAACTCTGTGAAGAAGAATGTATATCGGTAACAGATCTTTGATCGGTAATTATTTATGGTTTGGTGGTGAATCTTATCATGTTCATAACTTAGTAATGACATGTTAGAAACCATGTGTAATGATAAGATGATGTTTGAGCATGTACAAGGATTGGATTTCTTGGGAAACAGCAAAGTGCTTAGCAGAATGTGACAAGGGTTTGATTGCTTATCAAATCAATGTGCGGTGATGTGTAGTGATCATTGAATGGTGGAAATTGTCTTAAAATTTGTTGTAATAATCTGTATTGTATTTTGGTTGACTGTTCTATCATGCTTGATGTAAATTCAATGCATTTTGAATGTTTCTAGGGTTTTGTAACCAACCTAGTTGAAAAGAATATTTAGGTCGAGATTGAGAAGAGATTTTGTGTCAGTGGTTTTGAGAAGGAAAGTGTGTCGAACCAGATTGAAGTGTGTACATGTGAGAAGCATAATTAAGCTGAAAAGGATCTATTCTAGCAAGAAAGGAAGTGTTGTGATCAGATCATTTTCCCCATTGTTCCCTAACAGTTACAATAGTTTGAAATCCCTTAACTAGGTAGATCCTAACAGATCTTATTTGTAAATCCCTTGACTGAGTGTCTCATTAACATGAGTTCTAAATCCACTAGCAAGGTTACTCCTAATAGGGTAGAGCTCCTAATAGGGCTGATATTGTAAATCCCTTCATTGGGTGACTTCTAATAGGGTCTGCTCTTAACCGGGCATATTGTAAATCTCCTAATCAGGATAGGCCTTTAATCGGGCGCATTCCAGAAAAGTGCAAATATTTTGTGGATGCTAATTCCCACCGTGGTTTTTCCCATTTTGGTTTCAACATGAAAAATATTTATGTTCATGTTGTGGATGGATGTCGAGTTATTCATTTGATGTCTTTATTATGTTTTCTTAATGATGAACACTTAAGTAGCTACCGGTAATAGTTTGGTAAATCTAGTTTGAAGACTATTTGAGTAGTTACCGATGTGATGCTAAAAATGTGGTTGGTAAGAGGCATACACATATAATGAGACAATGTAATATAATTGAAAAGCTTAATTTCAAAACTAAATCAAAGATGCAAACCATAAGCCTTCCTTGAAATGTCCCATTTTCCTCATTCTTGAGGACCTTGAAGGTGTTGGATTGATGGGCTCTCAGTGGAGCAATGACCTCCAAAGTGACAACTCAAGAGTTGAGTAGCTATTTGATCATGATTGACTATGGAGATGATATGAAATGCATGATTTAAGAAACTAGATTAACTTGCTATGATAAATCTAAAAGCTAAATGCTAGATAATTGAAATGCAAATTGCCTATAGTAATGATGCCTAAATTGATATGAGATGGGATCCTTATTGCTCCAAAATGGGGGATATTTATAGGAATTCCAAGGCCAAAGATGAGGTGGTAGGAATCGATGATCTAGATTTGATTTGAAGATATCAAGGGCCATGATTGAGGAAGAGACACTTGTCATCTCTGTGGTGACAAGTGTCAAGGAGCCTTTCTCATGAGAGGGCAAGTGTCCAAGGGAGGAGACATGTGGAAAAAGTACCATGTATCTCAAGGAGAGAATATCCACACCATGGGAGGTTAGGATGTGCAAGATAGGATAGGGTTAGTTAGACCCAAGATTAGATTGAATGGGTTAGGTTAGGTGGTTAAAGTTAGGAGCCATGTGCTCATTTGAATTTAGAAATTCAAATAATTGGAAAATGGTAATTAATCTCAACAAACTTGAATTTGTTAATCTTAATTAGGGATTAGAAGAATTGATTAATATGGGGAGACATTAATTAATTTAGAATTAATTAATCAAAAGGGATATGAGATGAACTATATAAATAAACCATTTAGATTTATTTACTAGTAGATGAATAGAGAAATTAATTAAATTACTTGTGAATTCAATTAATTGGGAAGGGGAATTAATCAAATAACTGCGTATTTAATTAACTATCTTTAGACTATTTTTTAGGTGTATACAATCGGTACTAGCTTTTGAAGTGTTTTTGAAGTATTATCAGAGTTGTTTAACAACTAATTTGCCCCCCCTCTCAGTAGTTACCAGATCCTCATAATAACATAAATTTAGTTGCGGTAATAGAGGCAGATGATTTGAGGTTTGAGGAAGCTTATTTTGTAATCCTAGTATCTAGTTTTTATTCATGAGTGAGATTGAAAGTCCAGTATCTGGTGATTCTAGAAGAATGAAACTATTTTGGTATAACGTGTGATCCATAATCTTTGGGATGATTTTGGTGATTGGTTTTGAGTTTGAGGAGATTGGGCCGACATGTGAGAAGCTTATTATCATCTTGTTTGGGTCTGTATATGGATTTGTGGATGAATTAAACCGACTTATGGTTACACATTTCATGTTGTGTGTTATGTGGTTTTTGGAAGCTGACATGGGAATTTATTTATTTTGTTGATGTGGATATTTAAGACTGATTCATTTAATATTTTTATGAGAGGGTGTGTGTGAGAATACTATATGAGAAAATGTGTGAAGTTTTGTGAATGTAATTGAAGGTTTTTGTGCTTCGGTATATGACTATGCCATAGAACATAGTAAATAAGCAGAATAGAGAAAGATAATAAAATTGTGCTTAATCGGAACTGCTATTTGGCATTAGTAAATGTTATTCTTTAGTTCAAACACTATTGTAATCATTTATAGTCATTTGTAGGATAGTGAGTCATCCTTGGTTGTTGCCCTCATTTGTATTTGAGCAGTGAACTCTAGGAAGTGTGCCTGAATGCAACTGCATTCCTCTTTTTGTAATATTGTAATACTCCTGATCAAAGTATAATTATATTGTGGGTTCAAATCTCACCATGGTTTTTCCCTTTCTGGGTTTCCACGTAAAAATTATGGTGTTATAGTTTTGTGGTTGATTGGTTTATGTTTTTGCACTTTACTTTCATTCTTATGCATCTGGTGGTTGAAGAATCGGTTTAATAAAATTATGAATTGTAAGACACTGATTCACGCCCCCTCCCTCCCAATGTTGATTGATTCCAACAATTGGTATCAAATCTTAGTTCCTCAAAAGGAGCCTAACATCCTAAGGAAGATCTAGAAGACTAAATCAATGAACTCCAGTTTGCAAAAGAAACTTATTGTGGCACTTGAATATCTCATTGCAGGGATGAAAAAAAAAAGTAGCTTGAGGACAAGTATAGATGCTACTGAAAATTTCATTGAATCTATGAAAGAACAAGTGAACACATCCAGAGAGAATAGAAAGGAACTGATGGATAAGCTTGAGGAAAAGAACAAATCTTTGACAAGCAAGCCCTGCTAGACAAGGCTGATGAATGTGAGAAGATTGCTATAGATAATGCAGTCCTAAAGAATGAGATACAATCCATTGTGATGAAGCTAACAAAGGAAATTGAAGATGGAAGAATAATGAGGTCTGACTAGGTCATTGAAGGATAGATTTGAAGAATGTTGCAGATTGAACTATGAGAATGATCAGTTGAGACTTGAATTGGTGCAATCCAAGAATGATGGGCAAGAACTTAAAAGGTAGATTATAACTCTAAGAGATGAACTTTCCACTACTAATGAGTACAAAGAAAAATTCAAAGCTAGCTTAGTTAGGCTAGATGAGATGCTAGAAAGTCAGAGAAGTTGAAAAGACATGCAAGGACTTGGATATGAGAAAGGGGAATCCTTCGATTCTGGACAAAGCAATCATTAGAAGAACAAAACACCTTCGGTAAGATAGCCTATTGCTTATAAATTCAATGGTAAATGTTTTGTTTGTAGTAAATTCGGTCATATAGCAAGTAAATATAGAAATAGGATGATGAGTAATGGTCCTACCTTTACAAGTCATTGCTTCAAATGCAACAACTTTGGTCATAAATCAAACATGTGTAGAGCAGTGATGAATAATTTCCAAAATAAGAGATGATATGCTTATGGAATTTTCGGACACATTTATAACCAATGGAGGATGAGACCAAATTAGATGAACTTCAGGCCTATGCAAGGAAATATTGTTTGTTGTGCATGCAACAAATCTGGTCACATTGAAAAATATTGCAGAAGCAAGAATGTGAGAAAGAATGCTCTGGTAGACAAGAACATATCAGATGACAAGGGAAAAGTGAAGGTTGAAGAGGTCAAAGAGAAGCATAACAAGATGTGGGCTAAGAAGGAAGATTCAAATGCAAAGAATGGCTCCACACCCGATTTCGGTGTTGGAACCTCATCAGGTAACTAAGGTATTTGACCTTAGTGGGAAGATTTTCATGCAGATCCTTAAGACCCCCTTTCAGAGATCTATAACTGGATAAGGAAGGTTGAAAATGATCAAGATTAGTTGTGCATTTGATATCTGGAAGATTACATGCCTATCTGAGAATTCAGTGATGAATTATTGGAAAATAGGGTATCTAGAAAGTCTTTAGGATTGTGCATTTATTACAACTTAAAGTTAGGATTTTAGAGGATAAAAAGACATTCTATCATTCACTCTTCACATTGTGAATGAAGAGAAAGATCAAGAGAGCAAGGTGAATGAATAAGCAGCAAAAACAGACCTTGAAGCAATCCAACAATGATTCCTAGCATCTGGTTGAAATTGAAAAGGTATTTATTAGTGTTTTAGTTGTTTTTCATACCCTATTTTTGAAATGGAATCATCATCAGGTGTAGCAACTCTTTTTGTAGTAGAAATTACTGATAGGGCAAGGCCAGTATTCAATAAAAATTCATTCAAATTGGTCAAAGATGATTCAAGTGAAGCATTTTCTTATTAATTATATGGAGTGTTGCATAATGATGATATTAGGACATACATTCATTGTAATTTAGAAGAGCTTAGGAATGCAGACATGTTATCATTATAAGGCAAGCATATGATGGATGAGATGGGGAATCTAAAGCCCGAATTCAAATTATTGCAAGATAAGAGTTTTATCCAATTTGTTCACTTTTTGCTTTTCAATGAACCCAAATGGGTCACGTATGTCTTGAGCCAAATCCATGATGAGTTTATATGGCTAGATAGACCTCATAAGATTACAAAGAAAGCCATTCAAGCGGTAACCTATTTGAATGCAACTGGTGAGATCCCTGGTTTGAGACATGTCAAGAACATCACTATGGCAGAGGTAACCAGATCCTAGCATGATAACCAATCAATGATAATAAGTGATATCATTGAATATGATGTGAAATTTTATTTGATGCCCTCCTAAATGGCACGAGGTTAGTCAATGACAAAATAACACAAAAGACACAAAAACCATTAGTGTTAGTTAATCAAAAACTAATCTAAAAAGGCATACCAAGAGAGACACTAAAAGCATGCTAATATATCTAATAAACAAAGCAAAGATTATGAGGCATCTCCAACTGCCTCTTAGCATGGCTTTAGCTTCTTCTCCCTTGTTCCTCTCCTCTCCAAGTTCCAAAATAGTGTAGCTCTCAGCAGCTTTTTGCACTATGGATGCTTATGGAGCATTGAGATTGTAGTATAGCTCTAAATATGATATAAAAAGCTAATACTAATCTATTGATACTAAAATGATATATTTTTAACCAAAATGATAAGATGTTAGATTGTTTATGCTAAATGCTCTCTAAAAATGTCTATAGCCTAAATGCATACAAGTTTTCAGGATCTGGATTATAAAAGAATGAGCTCTATTTATAGGAAAAATGGAGCAATGGATGGCCAGGATTGAAGGGTTTAATCAAGGGTCAAGCTTGAAAGTTGGGGATCCATGTGCACAATTTGCACCAATAAAATGGTGACAAGTGTCAACATAGGGTTGGGTTGAAAGAAAGGGGTTGAAGGCATTGAATGCCTGAGAAGACCTCATGGTTATCTAAAAGGTAAGGGTCAAGCCTAAATTAGGATTACCCACTGGATTAGGAGTTAATCCAAGGATAAACCTTTGTGCAAATGATTAAGAGATAATCATGGTCAAAGCATTAAAGGCTTGATGAGACCCTTGGGTTGGGTAGAGGTTGAGTCAAAACAAATGTTTTAACCATGTAGGAGGGTTTGGGTTAACCATTAATGGTTATTGGAGACTTTGAGGATTAAGTGGTTGAAAGTTGGAAGCTTTTAAAGGTTATCCAAGACTTTGAGACTTTTAGTGGTTGAAGGTTGAAAGCCTTTAATGGTTATCAAAGACTTTTAGGCTTTGAGAAGTGACTCTATTTTGCTTAGGAATGTTACAATAATTAGGGGATCGATTAGGCTAATTAGGAAGGGGTTAGAAGAATCTAGAAGGGGCTCAGATTTTTGCAAGTGGATTTGGTGGCTGAGGGAAAATAGGATTTTATTTAAAATAAAAATTCATTTATTTCAATAAATGTGTGCAAGTTGCATTTGTAGGAAAATGCAAGTGGGGTGGGGATAATGATTTAAATAAATATTTTATTTAATTTATTTAAAAGAGGAAAAGGGGATTTTATTAAATAAATAGATTTTATTTATTTAATTGAATGGAATTTGATTTAATGAATTAATTAAAATAAATTGAATAATTTATTTAATTAATAGAAGAATGTTTGGGGATGAATTAATTAAATATTAATTTAATTAATTGATGGCTAGTGGATTTTTAATCAAATAAATATGAAATATTCATTTAATTAAAATGGACAGATTTGTGTGACTACATTTGCCCCTCTTTGAGACGGTGCGGTTTATCGCGTCATTTCAAAGAAAGAAAAATTGGTGTGAAGAAAAATGTCCCATAAAATGTAAATTTAATGGGTGGCATGCTCCCTCGAGAGATGGGCCGAAAATTTTTGAAAAAGCGGGTGATCTCTCGAAAAAGAATGAAAATTGGCAGGGTGGTAGAAGAGAAGAAGTTAGGTATACTAGTGAAAAATAGAAGAAATCAGGGGAAACATGGAGAAATGGGGGGCTTGGGAAGTTCACGGAGACCACGGAGATGAGTAGGGCGAAGTTACGGTAACGGCGAGGGGTATAAATGGGGTGAAAGGGGTGAAAACAAGATCATTTGTGACCGCGACCAGTTGAAAACGAGAGCTCTAATAGTGACATTTGGAAGAGAAAGGAGGAGCTATGATGCCGATTCTGATCACCAAGCATAGATTCAAGCGAGTCCAATGGTTCCAGTGCCTAGAGGATTATGGACTAGCGGTATGCAAATTCAAAAACTTAATTTTCATGCATTTTTGATAGGTTTTTAGCTGAGTCCAAGTCAAGTCAGAGCAAAAGTGCTGGAACTCTGATTTTGGTGCTTTTGCTTCATAAACTAGCGCTATTGTGCCACAATGGCACTATTGTGCTCTAGTTTGAGTGCTTTTGCCATGCATTAGTGCTACTGTATGCAAGTTTTAGCGCTATTGACTAAGTAGCGCTATTGTGGGGTGAATTGAGCGCTATTGTTTTTAAAAAGTGCTATTGTATAGCTGGCTTAGCGCATTTGTATTTGTAGCATTGTTGTATAGCTTTTTGAGTGTTTTTGTTAGGGTAGTAGCGCTATTGTGTAAAACTAGCGCTTTTGTGGGTAAAATAGCGCTTTTGCCTTAGGATAAAGAGATGCCCCAGTGTTGGATAAAACAAATCTCCTGATGCCAATGATTGATGGATGGCGAGGTGAAGTGGGAGTTGTTTTGAACCATAGCAGCCCGATGAGACTTAGGTCATTTGCTAGGATAAATGCCTATTGAAGTCTAGGTGGCCATGATTGCTTACTTGTTGAGACCCGAAGATACTTGATTAGAGTATTTGATGATAGTCTAGGTTTAAACTTAAGAAAGTTTGAAAACAAAACAACTGATGGTGATTGTGGAATGTCCATGTGTAGGAGGATCTGCGCGTGTTGCAGTTACGCGAGTGTCATCCTGCGACACAGGGGTTGCAGGACCGCTTGACACAGATGGAGATTGATTGTATTGTATCAACTGGTCTCTACGAGGTGATGCACATGCCCGTGATTCGGATGAATCACAACCTGATCACAGCATTGGCAGAGTGGTGGCATAGTGAGACGTGCACCTTTCATTTGGCATAGGGGGAGATGACTGTGACCTTGGAGGACGTGTGGCACATCCTTCAGATTCTGATTTGAGGGGAGCTGGTCACATATGACAGATCCTGGGGGACTCTTTCGTGTCAGAGGATTTTTGATGAGGATGTGTTCATTGATGATGGCTCGATCGCATGGGAGGATATAGCAACACTATATGAGGCCCTTCCAACAGTGTTGTCAGGGATTGTAGGAGGACTTCTGTGTCCAGACAGGTAGTCACATAGATTGGCAGTGGGATGGGGACAGGTGATAGAGATGATGATGACTGAGGGGACCCAATTTGCATGGGGACCGTGCATGCTGGCGCACATGTATTAGGAGCTCCACAAGGTAGTGTACCAAGGGAGGGGTTCACTAGCAGTGGGCATGACGTTGCTACATGTGTGGGCATGGGAGCACCTACCAGTCACCCGACCGGTGAGCCTTAAATTCCATGCGATGGATCAGTCGTACATGTTTATGTATAGTGGTATGATGAATCAACCCCACTTGGAGAAGTTAAAGTGGTGGTGGCAGCCATTGGATGACTTAGATGCAGTGATATGGCAGTCATACTTGGAGTGTGAGCCATGGGATGATGATGCAGAGGCACTACCTTATGTGTTCATGACCCGATTCCTCATTGGGAGGACCTCATACCATGTGGAGAGACAAGTGCCTGGATGAGTGATGAGGCAGTTCGGACGGCAGCAGGGACTGCCTAGTGGATCTGGAGAGTATGCACGAGTTATTTGGGAGAGGTATGCATGGGGTCCAGTGCTACCTTATGATTAGGCACTAACAGAGTTTCGGACACTGCAGGTGAGGCAATGGGATCTACGATCGAGGGTCGTTGATGCAGGGATGACAGAGGAGTACACATAATATTGAGCGGCACACCCGATCCTACATATATCGGACCTAGCTGAGCCGATCCCAGCATTTGAGGATGAGAGGGGACGGGGACGAGGATGGAGAGCAGGAGGTCGAGGAGGAGGAGGAGGAGGAGGAGGAGGAGATGGGGGAGGAGGAGGAGATGGAGGTGGCGGAGGAGGAGGTGGGGGAGGAGGAGGTCGTGGTGGGTTGGGGATGCAGAGGCAGCGGAGAGGGAGAGGTGGACTACCTCTTCAGATATCACAGGGACCTTTGATGCAGGGAGGAGTGCAGCTGAGTGGGAGGGGGATGGAGAGAGAGATCCCTATGGATAGAGGAGAGGGAGCTACTGGAGATCTACGGGATCATATGATAGTTCATTTGCAGACCCAGATAGAGAGGTTAGAGGAGGAGGTAGCAGCTAGGGATGTGCAACTATTTGCACAAGAGTCAGAGTTGACGGTGGTGCTGCAGGAGAGAGATACTGTGGTGGAGAGATTGGCCGAGCTGTAGGAGAGGGTTGGGATTGGAGTAGGAGCACAGGGTCCTACAAGGGAGGTGATGAGGGAGATGCGGCGAGCATAGGCAGAGATAGAGTACTGGCAGGGCTTATATGAGCAGGTTGTACCAGTTAGCCAGTGAGCTCTTAGCTATTCATAGATGCGGCAGGCCAGATCTGAGCTATCACAGAGGGTGTAGAGTAGTGGGGGTGTGATGGGTCCTCTACGGTAGGAGAGATCAGGGGATGCAGGAGGGAGTGGGGGTTCAATGAGGCCTCCACGGAGAGATGGATCAGGTGGTGTAGGCACCAGCGGGAGAGTAGGTGGCGCTGGTGGTGGTGGTACAGCATCTGGCCAAAGTGGCATATGAGAGAGCATTTTTGCATACATGTATTGTACCATTGTTTATTTATGGACTGTATCTTGGATGGCTCTTGGTAGCCGATTTTGTAGACTTCATTGTACTCTGATATATGAGATGATATATATGAGGAGATCCCATATTGTGATGATATGCATTTGATTATGTATGGATGTTTATGCATGATGATGATTTATTGCTTAGATGGATGTGTGTACATGTATGCATTTTGATGAGATGTTTCCTATATGCATGTTTTTATGATGATTTATGATGTGGGATACTGACATATGAAATGCAGGTTTATATATGTATGGTTTTGATTTGTTTGATGCAATGCTTTATATATGTAATGCCATGATGATGATATATGTTTATAATTTATGAACAGGATTTTGGTGTTTTCAATTTGTAATATAATGATGAGATGATTTATGTGATGATGTTAATGCAATGTTATGGATGGATATGCATCTAGATGTGTTTTTAGATGAATGTAATATGGATAACCAAATGTTAAGTACAAATGTTTATTTAATAATGTGTTAAATGAATGCAATATGTAAAAATGGATATAAAATGTTATGAACTAATGTTTAAGAAACAAGTGGATTTATGATTCTAAAGGTTTTTAAATATGATTTTAAGTACAAATGTTAATATGATGATATTATAACTGATGGGTTTAATAACTACATCTTAATGCAATTAAAAAAGAGGATAATGAATGCGATGTGAAATGAATCCTAAAATGAGCATAATAGAATACTTTAATAACTGGATGAATGCAATGTTTTATTTATGAATGTATGCAATGATAAATAATAAAGGATAATGAAATGATGATGGATAATTGACACTATATGAATGCCTAGTAAAGGACTAAATATAATCAAAGACAATTTAATCCTATGAATAAATCGACCTATTTATGATTAATGCAATGATGCAAAATGATTGATGAAAACTTAATGTCCAAAATGAACTATATGCAAAGTTAAAAATGACATGAATGTTTAATGCAAGATATAACTAAACGTTTAATGCAAGATGCAACTAAATGTGAGGGTGATATGATCATGAGGAATGCAAGGTTTGTAAGACTTTGCATGATGCATTGATGATGTATCAGAGTACTCGATCGTGATTGTATCCAAGACTAGCTTTATTAGTCATTTTTGCATGTAAATCCTACATATGAATCAATGAATGAATGGGTGATATGCAACAGAATGCAAGATATAAACAGATGAGGCGAAATGATGATCCATAGTGCTCTATTTTCATCATTGAGCTTTAAAATGTTGGAATAGAATACAAGCATCTTAACATAATGATTCAAGATGACCTAAGTATTTCTTTCATGGATTTTATATAGCAAGTTAATACAAACGACTTGATATAAGGGTCAAGTCGACCAGAGTATTGCTTGTGGAACAGACAAGGATTATCTCCTTTCATGCATGACTTGGATCGTCCTCCTTGATCTTAGGCTGATCAGATCCTGAGACAAGTGCATACCGTACTAAGAAAAATAAAACCTTTATCCAAATTGGATGAGGAGGAAGCAAAGAATGAGCATTGTACCTCTAAACAACAGTATATACATAAAGAATAGAAGAATATGGATCCTTGGTAATGGTTCATGTCCATATGGTCGAGGTATACACTGTAGTCAGCAAGCCATAGTGATCTATGACTGCTTTTGGCATAAGATCACGTAGCTTGGTGAACTTCCCACGTAGACACCATTAGTACATGCCCCAGAACTTCATCGGAAATAATGTGCAAATGATATAAAACAATGCTGAAAGATTCCGATATAGATAAACAAATGAATTACTCATGAATCAACCAAGCATTTGATAGCTTAACATAATTTTCTTTGCAAAGAAAACGTCACTTTTGTCGTTGTTTTGGTAAGGAAGGATGCATCCTTGTTGAAGACAGTTTGGATTGTTGATGTTGATTATTTTGGTCGATTGATAAGTGGTCATCGTGTGAGTGTTTGTGTCAATGTTTGTTTTGTATCTGTGTGGATGAATATGTACAAGGTGTTGCCATGTTTTTGTTTTGATTTTTTGATGGTTTTTTGATGTTTTTGGATTTTGTGAAACAATTTTGAATGTTTTTGGATTTTGTGAGACTTTTTTGAATGTTTTTGGTATTTTGCGAGTTATTTTTGAATGTTTTTGGATTTTGCGAGATAGTTGTGAATGTTTTTGCCAATGAATCACCAGTAATGTAGAATCCACTTCCATCAATAGGTTAAAGGCGTTGCCCCTAGTTTAGACATGACTATAAAAAAGCGGGATGCCAGACGCATGAAGTACTTTCTTCGATTACAGATCAAATAACAAGCCATGGTTAGATGGATGGATGTGTGTATGTATGAATGTGATCGCAATGAGCTTGAAAGATACTGGAGCCATTGTCTTTATGAGTGGCGCCTGTTTGCCAGGTTTTCGCCATCGCACTTACCCAAGGTGCCACCAAAGTGGTTGTTCACCGTTTGGATGCATGATGTTTCTTTACTTTTTTGAATGTTTTTGTATTTTCTTCAGTACATTTTTTTGAATGTTTTTGGTATTTTCTGATATGCAGGGGAACCTGATGCCTTGTACAGCTTATGTGTAAAACCGTTTGAGGTGCATGCTGTTGATTGGATCTGCGAGCGGTTCTCCTTCTGATGTAGCCAACTAATATGCCCTGGACCCGAATACAGTAGTGACAACATATGGGCCGAGCTAGTTTGATTCAAACTTGCCCTGATGTTCTCTGTTTGGTTGGTTGCGAGGATTCTCTCATAAAACAAGATCACCTACCTCAAATGTACGAGATCTAACTCAGTGATTGTAGCTTCTGCTCATGCGCTGCTAATAGGCTTTGAGATGGTTGTATGCAGCTTGTCACTTCTCATCAAGTAGCTCCAAGTCCTGAAGGCGTGAGACTCTGTATGCTTCATCATCGATGAGATTGTGCAAGGAAACTCGTAACGATGGTATCTCAACTTCAATAGGTAAGATAGCTTCTGCACCATAGACCAATGAATAAGGAGTTGCACCTATAGGGGTTCAAATGCTAGTTCGATATGCCCATAACGCTGGATTTAGTTGAACATGCCAATCATGACCGGCATCATTGACTATTTTCTTTAGGATTCTCAATATGTTTTTATTGGATGCTTCGGCCTGACCATTGCCTTGTGGGTAATAGGGAGTGGAAAAGCAGTGTTGGATATGAAATTCTTCACAAAGCTCACAGACATCCTGATTTTTGAAAGGAAGATCGTTATCTGTGATGATGGACATGGGCACACCATACTGGCAGATGATGTAGTTGAGAAGGAATGAGGCGATCTACTTGCTGGTGACTTGGGTAAGTGGAACAACTTTGATCCACTTTGTGAAGTATTCGGTAGCGGTAATGATAAATTTATGGCCGTTGGATGAAGATGGATGAATCTTACCCACAAGGTCAAGGCCCCATTGACAAAAAGGTCACGGTGTCGTGATTGGTTGCAGTTCCTGGGCTGGTGCATGTATCAGGTCTCCATGAACTTGGCATTTCTTGCACTTTCTAACAAAGTAGTAGGAGTCTTTTTCCATAGATGGCCAATAGTATCTAGCTCGCATGATCTTCTTGGCTAGTGATGGACCACTTGAGTGAGTCCCGCAAATTCCTTCATGTACCTCTTCCAAAACCTTTGTTATCTCATCTTGTTCCAGACATCGAAGGAGAGTACCATCAAGACCGCGTCGGTATAGGGTTTCAGCAATAATGGTATATCAAGCAGTTTGGCAAATGAAGGTTTTTCGTTGGTTATTTGATTGGTCGGGAGGAAGGGTGTGGTCGCGAAGATAGGTGTAGAACTCACCGTACCATGGTGATTCAGAACCGACAAGGTGATAGATTATTTCAGATTCGGGGATATCATAAGCGGGGATCCAAAGCTGTTCTACCAAGAACTCGTAGCATGTTGAATTTTGTGGAAGATCTAGTAGAGATGTGATGGTAGCCATGGCATTAGCAGCTCGATTCTGATCTCTTGGTATCTGCTCAAAAGTGATAGTAGTAAATGATGTCTTTAGAGTGTCCACCATTTGCTTATATGGCATGAGTTTATCATCCTTGGTCTGATATTCATCGGTTGCCTATCGAATGACCAGTTGTGAGTCGCCATATACTTGCAATTCTTGTAATTTCCATTGTATGGCAAGCCTAAGTCCTGTGATCAAGGCCTCATACTCTGCTATGTTGTTGGTGCATGGAAATGTGAGCCTGTAAGACTTCAGGATGCTATCACCTTGAGGTGTGATAAACAGAATGCCTACCGAACCATCAAAATATAGTTTCCATGGCTGTGCTTCTGTGATCATGAATATCTCTTCATTTGGAAAATTGGAAATGAGGGGATGATCGCCTATGAGTGGTGCATCGGCCAACTGATCTGCAATAACTTGACCTTTGATAGCTTTACGGTCTACATACTCAATGTCAAATTCACTTAGAATCATTACCCATTTGGCCAAGCGACCTGTCAATGCTGCTTTGCTGAGTAAATACTTGAGTGGATCAATCTTTGCGATGAGTTGTACCTTGTGTGTCAACAGATAGTGCCGCAATTTAGTGGCTGCTAAGATTACTGCTAGGCAAGCTCGCTCAATAGGTGTGTAATTGAGTTCATAGCCAACCAGTGTGCGAGAGATGTAGTATACAACACACTCTTTGCCTTCTGCATTATGTTGTGCCACTAATACACCTAATGCTGTACTTGTCGCTGAGATATAAAGTAACAGCGGTCTACTCAGATCTGGTGGCATCAGCAATGGTGGATTCATGAGATAGTCTTTAAGCGTCTGAAATGCTTGCTGGCATCTGTCATGCCACTGAAAGTAGATGTTCTTGTGTAGTAGGTGTGTGAATGGGTGACACTTATCAGCCAATTGTGCAATGAATCTGCGGATGGATTGAAGCCGCCCTTGTAATGTCCTTAGCTGACTGATATTCTTTGGAGGTGGCATGACCATGATTGCCTTAACCTTTGGTAGATTGACCTCAATGCCTTTGCTTGAGACAATGTATCCTAGAAGCTTCCCAGAGGTTACTCTAAAGACACATTTCTTTGGGTTAAGTCGAACATGGTATTGTTCAAATCTATCAAAGATTTTATCTAAGATGTGGAGATGCCCATCTCTAGTGAGTGATTTTGCTAGTAAGTCATCCACATAATCTTCCATCATAGTATGCATCATGTCATGGAAGATGGTGGTCATTACTCGTTGATAGGTCGCTCCTGCATTCTTTAGACCAAAAGGCATTACATTCCAGCAGTATGTGCCCCATGGACATGTGAAGGTTGTTTTATGTTGATCTTCAGGTGTGATCTTTATCTGATTGTAGCCGGAAAAGCCATCCATGAGTGAAAGCATCGCATATCCTGCTGTTAGATCCACTATGATGTTGATATTTGGTAGGGGGAAATCATCCTTAGGACAGGCCTTATTTAGATCTCTGAAGTTGGTACAAATGCAGATGCCCCCTTTTGGTTTGCCAACTGGCATGATGTTAGAGATCCATTCTACATAATCAATTGGTCTAATGAAACCAACATCCAGGAGTTTCTTGAGTTCTGTTTTGACTAGCATTGCAATCAAGGGATGCATCTTACGAAGCTTCTGCTTGACAGGTTTGGCTCCTTCTGCTATGGCAAGGTGATGCATGACTAAATCAGGATCAAGCCCAGGCATGTCTGCATATGACCATGCAAAGTTGATCTGACGTTGCTGGAAGAACTCTATAAATTTAGGCTATTCCTCTGGAGTGAGAAAAGATGCTAGATGTATAATATGAGGATTTTTAGGAGTCCCCACATTGTATTCATTGGTTGCTTCGATAAGAATCGTTGATCGTTCTTGTTGTGTACTAGCAGGGAGAATGTCAAACCCTTCATCCTCAGGTGCCTCAGAGAGGTTTTCACCATTGGATACACTCTTTCTTTTTCTTTTTGTCAGATCAAACAACGCCACAGTGTGGTTTTCACTGGAAGATCCATGTTTTATTGTTATATTTTTGCAGCTGAAGGGTTTGGCATCCACCTCGAAGTATGTCACTCTATTAAGTGCAATGGCAAATCTAGCTTTGTGATCCCCACTTGGTAGATTATCCCATAATTCCAAAAAGTCAATGATAGCCTCATCATTTTGGAAGAGGTCAAGACATGGAGGATTTGATTGGTTCCATTCAATGAGTTCAGGGTGGATAATGGGCATTACATCATCGATTAGGTTAAGTTCGTTAGAGGTATCAGTGAGGGTTAAGACAGTGTGATTAAGGTTGTTGATGGTAATCTCCCTATCAGAATCAGGCATAGGATGAGACGTAGGGTCTATGGAAGATGTTTCCAGCTCAGGTACCCAAGTGGCCTTAATCTATGCTTCTCCGTAAATAGGGATGTCTTTGCGTGGTGGAGGTGGTGATGTGTCTTCCTCATCTGAAGTGTTAAGCTGTACAGAATCAAATTCCCACTCATGTGAGTCGATCTCTGAATCACTTTCCAGCATCCTATTGCTATACCATACTGGGATGTCACTGGAGTTGAATACTGCAGGCGTGATTGGTTTATGTACCTTTGTAGTGATCGGTGCTGCAGGAATTTTGATGGGGATTAAAGGATTTGTTACTGGAAGTATCGGTAGTGTTGACTTAGTGGCTTCTGTTGGAATGGCTGGTGCCATAGATGTTGCTGTGGGTTTCAATACAGTTGTTGCTACAAATGGTGTTGCTAATGGGATTACTGGTTCATTTGATGGAATGAATGATATTGGTGATGGTTGCAGTGGGGTTGTGAGCCTCGATGGGGCAGTGGGGATAGGGCTTGATGGTGCTTTGATTATGAAAGGTGTCCTCTTTGCAGTAGGTGGGCAAAATGGTTTGTTGGGTTGTCCTTTGAATTTGAGTTTAGGAAGGATCTCTTTTTCAAAGCCCAGGCCTGTATTACCTTTGGGTTTTAATTCTGGTAATAGAGGTTCATGTCATCCTTGTTTGCAATATCCCAAAGCACTTTGACCATCATATCCCATTCTTTGCATAATAAGGAGGCCTTTGCCATACTGTTCCGTAGGAAGTGTAACTTGCAGTTTATCAGTGGTGATGGGATCTTTATAGATCCATTTCACTAGGTCCTCATCTTGTGTCTCTTCCTCTTGACTCTTTCCAAGGATGAAAGGCATCAAGGCACATGCAGGCATGTTTAGTGGTTGCTAGAGTAACTGCTGTGGTTTACCATGTGTTCGAGGAGAAGTGGGAATTTGTCCCACACAAAAGAGTTGACTCAAGTTGTATTCTCCAGGACCTTCCTCTGCTACTTTCATTTTAAGTTTTTCTTGCTTGGGTATAGGGGTGTTCGAAATGGCAAGAGAGGCAGGACTTACATATGATGTGGAGGAAATGGCTTCCCTATTATTAGGAACAGTAATCTCTAGTTGATGGTTGATATTATGACAAAAAGCAAAGGGATTTGCATCACCCAGGATTGTAATCTCTGTACCGTTATGTGGGAACTTGATACATTGATGGTAGGTGGATGGAATAGCTTGCATGGCATGGATCCAAGGTCTCCCTAATAATAGATTATATGGTAGAGGAAGGTCCAAAACCTGACAAATGATGTGTTTTACCACAGGGCCCACTCAGATTGGTAGTACCACAGCTCCTTTGGATGAACGCTCTTCATCATCATAGGCCTTGATGGCGATCTTCTTGCGAGGATCCACTGATTCTATTGCATATCCCAATGTTGTGACCAACTATAGTGTACAAATTTTTAGGCCTACTCCATTATCTATCAAGACTCGCTTGATCCTGTGTTGGTTGATAAAGCCTTCAATGTGTAGCGAAGCATTATGAGGTTGTTGGAAAGAAGAGTTGTCACTTTCGGAAAAAGTGAGACAAGGTGATGACTTTAGATTTCCAACCATGGCTTGAAATTGGTCTGTATTCAAGTTTGCAGGGACTGATGCCTCTTGGAGTGCTTGATCCAAGATTGTTTTATGAGATGGCGATAGGGGCAATAGCTCTAAAATGGATATCAACGCAGACGTTTTATCTAATTGTTCCACAAGATTGTATTGCTTTGGGACGGAGGTGGTGCCCTATGGAGCTGCCTTGATGGTGACCTTGCCACGACATGTAACAACATTGCAATTTGAGGTGGGATTTTTGAAGGTTATAGTTACAATTTGTTCACTGGCATCATATAGATGATTTACAGTGTAGTTATACGCAGCCTGCGTATAATCAGTGGTATCAATGCCTTGCCTGGAAGTGGAAGGACCCCTTTGATCTTGTGATGGAAGTGGATTCTTGAACATCAGATGATCATTATTGGTTGTTTTTGGGTCATGTCCTTCAATCTCAATTTCTCCTCGATCAATAAGATCCTGAATGAGATCTTTCAATTGGTGATAATTACTTGTCTTATGTCCTCTTCCTTGATGGAACTCACAGTGTTCAGTATCTCTCCACCATGCCGGTTTGACCTGAGGCTCATAGTTGGATAGTTTAGGTAGAGTGACCAAATTCTGAGAAATGAGTTGTCATAACACTGTTTCAATGGGTTCCCCTAAGGGAGTGTATGTGCATTTTTGTTTTTGTGGACGAGGTCTTGGTTCATCATGAGATGTGATGCGACCTTGATTAGGAGGAACATTTGTGTTATTCTGAGGTGGAGGATTTTGCCCTGCAAATTGAACCATAGGTTGTGCATTTTGGATAGTCCGAGCATCCACAACTCCATCATTGACAATATTCTTGTTTTTGTTCCAGAAGTTCGGTTTATCACTATTGAAGCGCGGGAGAGGACCATCTTTTGGTTCATTAAAGATTTTGATGAGTCCTTTCTTTATGAGTGCCCTTTCACATTTTAAACCCTTGGTGATCATATCGTTAAAGGAGTCTGTGTCTTTGACATACAGGTGAAATTCCATTTCTTTGTTTAAGTTGGAAATGAAAATTTCCACTAGTTCTCGTTCAGGTAATTGAAGAGAACATCTGCTAGACATTTGGCACCATTGTTGTAGGAATACTGAGAATAATTCACCTAGTTTTTGTTTGGTGTTGCATAGATCAGCCATGGTGATGTCGCGTTCAATGTTATAAGAGTAATGAGATAGGAACTTCTGGATGAGTTCCTCAATGTTCTAATGCCACCTGGTAGTCGGGAAAACCATGATGTGGTTGTTCCTCCCAAACTTTGGGGAAAAAGGCGCATTAGGTATGTGTCTTCATATGCCACTTCAAGACAAGCGGAATGAAATTCTCGGACATGATCATGGGGATCCCCCTTTCCTCTATATTTTTCAAATTTGGGTGTTTTGAATCCTCGTGGAAAGGGCGGCATATAAATATTCCTATCAAACGGATAGGGACAGATGTCATTAAGTGAGAATTGATTGGTCTTAACACCACTATGAAGTTGTTGGGCGAGATTCTAGACTTGTTGCCGCAACATCTCCATTTCATTTGGAGGAGGAGGTGGTGGGTTACCTTGAGGAATGTTATATCTGATGCGATCTCTACCTCTTTCCTCCTCATGGTGACTTTGTCTTTCTGATGCTTGTCTTAATTGGGCAAGATCAAAGTCAGAGGGGAGTTTGGCTCCTTCTTGAGCGATGTTTTAAGAAGTGAGCATCCGCATTGCTCCTGAGTATTTCATCAAACAATCTGTTAAAGTGAGGGTTATGCTGAGCCCTTTCGATTGTTGCAGGAGTGGGAGTACTTGGGTTTCATCATTTATATTTCCTCCAAGTGCTTCTTGAAATTCATTGAGATTTTCGTCTTCTTCTTCCTCAATTTCTATTTCTCGTTGCCTTGATCGTGATCAGGTTTGAGCCATTTTTCTTGCAGGTTTTTGTTGAAGTTGATTGAAGATGATGATGAGTTGTTGATGAAATGAAAGATTGATGATTGGTGATTTGTGTGGTATGTAGATCTCTAGCACTTTTAAGGTAGATGTAACTGAAATTCTTTCTTTGAATTGCTTGTTTGTTTGAGGAGTTTGGATGTGATAAGGTGTAGAGAAATCTGAGATGTGTTACAGATTTTGACTACCTAGGAATGAGAGGATTCACTCATGAACTAGTTTTAACCTACATAGATTTGTCTCTTAGGATAAGCTTATCCTAGATGTAGAAACAATTTAAAAAGTGATGTGATGTGTTTGATTCAAGCAATATTTAAAAAGGAATCTTGGGAGAAGAACCTCTTAATGTTTTGAGAATTGGGACGGATTGAGGATGAAGTGATGATGAATGAGTAAGATGATGGATGTTTTGTTTTTCAACTTTCAATAAAAAATTTGTGTTACGAATGGGACAAACTCTATCTCTTCCCTTTCGGGTGTTGGTGGTATTTCTCGAGCTGTGTTGTAGGTAATGCAGACGTTTGGGAAGAAGTTGGGATTAATCTTTCCTCCTTGATTTTTGTGATAACTCAGAGCTCTATATTGCATAAAAGCTCTGCGGTTCAATGATTCTGAATCAAACTCGTTTGTTTTACCTTGAAGGTATAGACGCATGCGATGTAGAAAGACTCTATGTGAGAGAAAAATTTGTCTATTGAGATAGAAGAATTTCCGCCTTTTGATCAAAGCCTTTGAGCTTAATGGTCTTCTTTTCAAGTTGATATTCTGATGACACTTCTTTCGCAAGAGGTGAAGAATGGTCATAAAATTTGACTCTTTGTTGTTTGCACTTTATTTTTGGTATTTTTGGTTGTTTTTTTCTTTTTGAGAAATGTTGGATGAATACTTTGCTTTTTGGGATTGATCTTCTAACTTTTCTTTGACAAGAAAACAAAGCAAGCACACAAACACAAGAATGTTGCCGAAAAGGCACAAATGAGTATGGATCTAGATCAACCCAATCCTTGGACTTGTATATGACCCTTCCTTTAGATGTATTTTAAGGTGTATTTCCAAAGCCTGAAGTCGGCTCAATTTGCACTAGGTCTTTAAAACGAAGACACTTCAAACACTTTTTATCCCTAAGGTCAAATGGCCAGTTGTGATAAATTTAGCCCACATCTTGATATTTCTTTGACTTTGGTACTACATACCTTATGAATCCCGCCGTGGCAGGTAAGGATGTGATATACTAAGTCTTGTGCGAGCATAACAAATAGATGATCCCTATGATGGGGGAGTCACCACTTTTATCAAGCCACAAGTGACTTTTCAAAAAGCTATGTTTCTACTCAAGGAAATATGTATGGTGAGTATCTTGGGAGCAAAACCATCTATGCTCTTGCACTAAATTATACCTCAAATATCCTCAATCAATAGAATAGGTGAGCTACTACTTAAAGGTGTTTAGTCATGTTCAATGTTTTTGGACATAAGTTCATTCTGCAGTGACTCACTTCAGAGCCTTGTAACTGGTGGTGGGGCCCATTTGTCCTTTCAGCCAGTTACACTGTAGGAACAGTTATACCCAAGGCTACAGCTTTCGCTCTCACCTGATTTCTATAGCGGCTCGAAGGATTTACCACTCGAGGTCATTCCCAAGAGTATCGATCCCTTGGCAGGCCTCTCTTAAAAAGATAAAATGTGAGTGTTACTAACACTTTTCTCTTGCACCTAGGACCACGAGAGCCAAAGGAGAGGATAGTGTGTGTTAGAGGTAGGACCACTCGACTGACCTTTGTGCACAAGCGTGCCAAACACGTAAAACACTTGTTCTTTTTAATCCATCATGTCAAAAATGTGGTCTAACTATTTGGAGATGTTGCTCCAACAGGCATGGTGTTCTTTTTAACTTCAAAAGAAATATGTTGTGTAATCTAGAATTCAAAAATCCTGGTCAACTTAATGGAAAACACGTTTGCTTTGAAGTAAAATTTGTTTTTTGCAAAAATCAAAACAAGTGGTTTGTTCTTTTTACTTGCCCAAAATTGAAGTGTGGCTTGTGATTTTTAGATTTTGATGCAAGGAAAGAAACTTTGTTTGTTGATTTTAAACACCAAAATAAAGATGAATCCTAACTAGAAAACAATGAAAATTTGTTGTTTTGTGTTTTTCAAGTTTTTTTTTTTAAGCACAAAGGACTATTTTGTGATTTTTATGGTGAGTTTTTAACCTGCATGAACAAAAATAAGTTAGTAAAATTGACGGTCAAGGAGGGCTTCCACAAGCCTAAGAATTTTCATTTTTGGGGTTACAATGCGATTTTTACAACATTCTGTTGCAATAGCACTAGTCTGCGTTTGAACAGAAGCGCTAATTTTCATAGTAGCACTAGTCTGCATTTAAACAGAAGCGCTATTTCACACGGAAGCGTTGAAAGAACGTCTGAGACAGAGAGGCAAAAGCACTAGAAGGTTTCCAATAGAGCTAGAAAAAGAACATAAGCGCTAGAATAATGTCAAAAGTGCTGAAACTTTTGCAATAGCGCTATTGTAGGGACAATAGCGTTGAAAGAAAAAGTGTCAGTAGTGCTAGAACATGTTCAATAGCGCTGAAGCGTGACCTGTGTGGCACTTTCAACAAGCAAACATGTGAGTTAAAAAAAAAAGATATGTTTTTGGTGTTTGACTCACGTCAGGTTCACCAAATGATGCCCTCCTAAATGGCACAAGGTTAGTCAATGACAAAATAACACAAAAGACACAAAAACCATTAGTGTTAGTTAATCAAAAACTAATCTAAAAAGGCATACCAAGAGAGACACTAAAAGCATGCTAATATATCTAATAAACAAAGCAAAGATTATGAGGCATCTCCAACTGCCTCTTAGCATGGCTTTAGCTTCTTCTCCCTTGTTCCTCTCCTCTCCAAGTTCCAAAATAGTGTAGCTCTCAGCAGCTTTTTGCACTATGGATGCTTATGGAGGATTGAGATTGTAGTATAGCTCTAAATATGATATAAAAATCTAATACTAATCTATTGATACTAAAATGATATGTTTTTAACCAAAATGATAAGATGTTAGATTGTTTATGCTAAATGCTCTCTAAAAATGTCTATAGCCTAAATGCATACAAGTTTTCAGGATCTGGATTATGAAGGAATGAGCTCTATTTATAGGAAAAATGGAGCAATAGATGGCCAGGATTGAAGGGTTTAATCAAGGGTCAAGCTTGAAAGTTGGGGATCCATGTGCACAATTTGCACGAATAAAATGGTGACAAGTGTCAACACAGGGTTGGGTTGAAAGAAAGGGGTTGGAGGCATTGAATGCCTGAGAAGACCTCATGGTTATCTAAAAGGTAAGGGTCAAGCCTAAATTAGGATTACCCACTGGATTAGGAGTTAATCCAAGGATAAACCTTTGTGCAAATGATTAAGAGATAATCATGGTCAAAGCATTAAAGGCTTGATGAGACCCTTGGGTTGGGTAGAGGTTGAGTCAAAACAAATGTTTTAACCATGTAGGAGGGTTTGGGTTAACCATTAATGGTTATTGGAGACTTTGAGGATTAAGTGGTTGAAAGTTGGAAGCTTTTAAAGGTTATCCAAGACTTTGAGACTTTTAGTGGTTGAAGGTTGAAAGCCTTTAATGGTTATCAAAGACTTTTAGGCTTTGAGAAGTGACTCTATTTTTCTCAGGAATGTGACAATAATTAGGGGATGGATTAGGCTAATTAGGAAGGGGTTAGAAGAATCTAGAAGGGGATTAGATTTTTGCAAGTGGATTTGGTGGGTGAGGGAAAATAGGATTTTATTTAAAATAAAAATTCATTTATTTCAATAAATGTGTGCAAGTTGCATTTGTAGGAAAATGCAAGTGGGGTGGGGATAATGATTTAAATAAATGTTTTATTTAATTTATTTAAAAGAGGAAAAGGGGAATTTATTAAATAAATAGATTTTATTTATTTAATTGAATGGAATTTGATTTAATGAATTAATTAAAATAAATTGAATAATTTATTTAATTAATAGAAGAATGTTTGGGGAAGAATTAATTAAATATTAAATTAATTAATTGATGGCTAGTGGATTTTTAATCAAATAAATGCGAAATATTCATTTAATTAAAATAGACAGATTTGTGTGACTACATTATTCAATGGTGATAGAGTATAAGGTGTACTAGTCCAGTAGACAAAATTCAGTATCCGATAATACAATATATGTAGCTTATCAGATACTCAAAGAGGATAAGAGATATGATCTATTTGGAGTGCTTCTTAGTGAATTAATGAGAAATCTAAAGAAGATCAAGCAACATAAGAAGCATGTTTTCAAGTTTGGTTCTTTGATTATCTAATTGGCACTTTACTTTTTGAATGAAATCCCTGATATAGGAAAATTACAATGGGCTTATGATAAACCAGTGGCAGTGCAAATTAAAGAAAGTTTGCAAGGATTATGTGATGTAGTAGCATAGAAATATACTTTATGGGGTTATTTCAAATCATTTCAGGAAATGATGCAAAGAAAAGAGAGGATTCCAAAGGATATTGTTGAAAAATATGAGGATACCATATGCTTTGTGGTAGACAAAGATCAATGTCATATGGAGCCAGTAGAACTAAGAACCATATGGATCATGCCCATGGGGTATGAAGTGGAAGGAAACACTCTTGATGCATATGCTCAACACCTATTGAGTAAATTGGTAGATGAAAAGGAAGAGAGGTTCGGTACTTATAAGGAAAAAATATTAGATTTGCATAAGAAATTCACTGAGCCCAGAAGAAAGAGGAAGATCATAAAAGAAGTAGAAGAGATTGCAAAACAAATGGGAATAAAAAAAGAAGTCGTTCAAAGGGATAGGGAGCATAACATTCTGAAAGAGGAGGACATGGTAAATCCAAAGAAGACAAAATAGGTCTCCAATCCTCCCAAGAAAACCAAGCCAAGGAAAACCAAGTTTACACCTACCTCCGGTGCATAGAAGCTTGTTTCTCCACCTAAGCCACAAGCCAAATCAACCGGTGGAGAAGAGAAGAGGAAGAAGGAGAAGCCCAAAAGGGAATATGTTGTAGCCACTGCTAAATATGTAGAGATAGAGTCTGATGAAGTAGTGAAAGAGGTGAAAAATACGGCTACCTATGCTAGGGTGGTGAAGAAGCCTTAATACGTTGAAGCCCAGCCGACAAAGAAATAAAGAACTGAAACTGGGCCATTCGGAAGAGCCAAATCAAGAAGGAAGCCTAAGTCTGAGCTGGATGAAGCTCTAAAGTCTAGCAAGATAGAAGCTACTTATAATGTTGTACCCCCATTAAGTGAAATAATTGATGAAGTGGTAAAGGAAGGAAATTTGAAGAATGTATCTATATATTATGAGAACTGGGATAATAATTATAAAAGAGATATAGAGGAAGTCATTGTATAGTATAAGAATGTTTATAGAAAAGCCTTGATAGAGCTGTCATCCATGATTCTGAAGGGGTTGTATGATATTTTGGATAGTAGAACACATACAGCCATCTTAGAGGATGAAAGAGTAAAAGAATATGTATTAGTTAATTTTAGTTCTATCATTTCTAAGGATGAAGTTGATAGATTGCTTAAGATTGCAAAAGACAGATTCATAAGAAAAAAGAGGGTTAATAAAATCATGCTTGGGAAAATAGATGAAGTGACTAAAGAGACCGAAGCAATTTTGAAACAATTTTTGAAAGAGCACAAATATGAAGTAAATCCGGCTAAAGATGACACTCAATTGGAAGAGTAGACACATGAAGACACTTCTATTTTGAAAGTACATACAATGGTTCCTAATGTGCAGAAAGATCAGCCAACAGTGCGACCCATTCTGGCAGAGCAGACAAATGAACAAACCATAGTTGTAGATGATACTGATACTGCTAAGGTTAATGACTCTGATGAATCTGAACAAAATCCTCTGGTGAAGCTGAACAAAATCCTCCAGTGATAGAGGTTGACTCAGAAAAGGAAATTGAGGAGATTGGAAAAGTTGAGGTTGATGCTAAGAAGGGTGAAGATGTTGTGGAAGATGCAAGTGCAGAGGTGACAAAGAAGGAGAAAGGAGAAGAGAAGGATGATCAGGCTTTGGTGATAGTTGCAAGAGACACTATAGTAGACAAAGGAAAATAAATTGTCACTGATGATTTCACTCAAGGACATATTAATCTTAGTTATCTATCTCTAGTTCAAGCACTGAATCTTGCAACTCTAGCACAAGTTAAGGTGAGTGGAGACTTACTCAAGTATCACTCCAAAGATAAAGAGTTGATCTCCATGGCGGTAAATGTGTTAGAGAAAATTTTGTCATCATTCAAACTAGATACAACTGATACTCTCTCCAATAAGCTTAGAAGCATGCTCAATGTAGTAGAATCTCATTTTGTATCTTTGGAGAAAGTGACAGATGCTAAAGTTTTGACTCGGTTTAATGCCATCAGATTGAGGACAATTTTGAAGATCATTGAAGGAGATAGGGCTAGTTTGATAACTGCTATGAAAAATATACGAGATGTATTAGATGAAGGTGATCAAATATATAAGTCATGTCTAATTTTTCCAAAGTATACTATTGACATTGATAAGAAAATAAAAGAGTATGAAGGGAAATTAGCTAGAACATCTCAATCCTCTACACCCCAATCAGTCTCGGCTAGCAATTTTGAAGCTCAAGCTATGAGTATACTTGATAAGATTAAGAGATTAAATCAGGAGAAGGACGGACTTTTGGGTAGAGTGGGAGAAGTAAGAAGCCTTATCACTCCTTGAGTAGATTTACTGATTAGCAGTAAGCAAGATGCAATGAATTCTTTGAATAAGAGTGTTCCAGTAGATCAAAGAGGAGTTGAGATGCCTGCCTATCTTTTCAGTGGTCTGATCAATATTTTGGAGAGCTTAAGAAGGGTTGGGATGACCACTTGTTGTTCCTAAAGATAATTTTGCAAATATTTTCAAATTTTTGTAAGTAACTATGTATACCCCTGTATATAAATTTTGGCGGATTCCTATCTTTGGAATTGTTATCAAAGGGGGAGAGAGCGAACTAAAAAATGGTGTAAATTCTTAGGGGGAGCTTTTGAGTCTTGTAGATTTTTTGGTTTTGGAATGTTGAGTGTACTGTGTCATTTTTCACAATGTTGCCATCAATGCCAAAGGGGGAGATTGTTAGCAAGAGACATTGTTTCGATGAAGATTGGTCCATGAGAGATGTTTAGGAGTTGTCATTGATGGCAACTCAATTCAAAAATCATATCTGGTGCATGTAGATTTGATTTACCAGAAGTTGTATTATCATTAGGCATAAGTGTGGACGGTGGAATACAGTATCCGACAGAGTATGAATAACGTATGTAGATCTTGATTTGGGTAAGTGCAAGGTAATGAGTCACAAATTCATGGAATTCTATGCATTGGAAAATGTGTTCTTATAAACAGGGGCCCATTTTCAAAAAATGGGGGCCCGTTTATGCTTTGGGCTCTCAAGCTATAAGGTAATGGGGGCCCAAAGAAAAAATAAATGGGCCCCCATTCTATTCTAAAATGGGGGCTCACTTTTAAACAAAACGGGGGCCCATTTTTTTGAAACGGGTGCCCGTTTTTTAAAAACAGACCCCATTTCCAAATCGTATTTTTCCTTTTTTTTCCACAAGCCGCCCTTGTTTGAAAATGGGGGCCCGTTCTGTGGGAGTTGATTCCACAACCAGCTACTTGGCTCGGGATTAGGCCTGGGATAGGCCTGGGATGGCCACACTGAGACATGGACCTACAAATTCAAATCTCCATGAATGAAAGCACAAATATGAACTTCTGAAATAGTTTACGTGCTTCTAATTAGAAAACTTCTATATGAAATTAAAACCCATATCAGATTATACTGTCTAGATTCTGAATATGTAAATTTATTTAAAAATTGATCATTTTAACTATTTTTCATTTAATTTATACTAAATTGGGTCCATAAATTTGAAATTTTAACTAATTTTGTTAATTTAATAACTTTTTTATTTTAATGAATTTTGGAAAAAAAATTATATGTCATCAATCTGCACAAAATTCTTTTCTATTTAAAAAAAAAAATCAAAAAATGTTAAGTTTATGTCAAATTATGTGGGTCGTACACGTCAAATTTTTAAAAAGATAATTATGACCATTAAAAAATTAATTAAAAAAATATTAGAAAAAAAATATAGAAACATATGCTCATCAATATTTAGTGTGTTACAAACCATTTCCCAAAACGGTTTGAGAAAATAATTTTAATTGTGTCAAAAAGTGTGGGTCGTACACATGCATGGTATGGTCTTGAAACATGCATTTTTAAAACATAGTTTCATAATTCCATTCAAAAAGTTATTTTTTATTATGTGGGTATTAAAATAAATTACATATTTGGAAAGTAAACTCAGAGGGATATCTTTTATATTCCAGACTTTTTCCAAGATTCAATCTCTAAGTGTTTCAAAATTTAAGCTCAAATGAGACAAAATCTGAAAATCAAGGAAAACACTTCCACTTTTTGGCCAAAAAGTGGACTCATCTTCTTGCACTGACCCATTTTGGCTGCATAACTTTGGTTGTGCTAATAGAGTCAGATGATTCAAGGTTTGACGCAGCTTATTTTGTAATACTAGTATCCAGTGTTGAGCAAGACTAAAGGTTTGGTATTCGATAATTCTGGAAGACCAAAGCTATTTTGGTATAACGTGTGATCCAGAATCTTTGCGATGCTTTTAGTGATTGGTTTCAAGTTCAAGGAGTTTGGGCCAACACATGAGAATCTTATTATCATCTTTTGGGGGTCCGCATATGGATTTGTGGATGAATTAAGCTGACTTATGGTTACACGTTTCGTGTTGCGTGTTATGCAGTTTTTGGAAGTCGACATGGGAATTGATTTATTTTGTTGATGTGGATATATAAGATGTTGGAATCAATGCACACTGAGAGGGGGGCTAAATCAATGTTCTTAAGTTTACAAACTTGATAAACTGATTCTTAAACCACCAGATGCATAAGAAAGAAAGTATATTGCAGAAACATAAACTAATCAACCACAAAACCATAACACCAAAAATTTTACGTGGAAACCCGAAAATGGAAAAACCATGGTGGGATTGAGTATCCACAATATTATTATACTTTGATCAGGATTATGATAATATTACAAAATGGAATGCACTTGCATTCAAGCACACTTCCTAGAGCTCATTTCTCAATTACATAAGAGGGCAACAACCCCAAAGGACTCACTATCCTACAAATGAGATATAGGAATAATTACAGTGTCTGAACTAGAATATAGCATCTACAAATGCCAAACTAGTTTTGGTTAAGCACAATTTGATTGTCTAAAACTACTCTTCCTTTCTGCCATGTTCAGTTGCATAGGTATCTATCGGAAAACCAATTCTGCATTCTGATGCTCATTCGCATATCACTCATCCACATTCACATATTCCACATCTAAAATGATCATCCGGATTGATATTATATATCTACACCAACAAAATAGATCTCAACCAAGTCGGCTTCACAAAACTGCAAAATATGAAATGTGTAGTGACTTGTTGGCTCAATCTATCCACAAATGAATATGCTGACCTAAAAAGAATGATATCAAACTTCATACATGTTAGAACAATCATCTTGAACACGAAACCAATCACCAAAATTATCCACAAATGCATATGCTGACCTAAAAAGAATGATATCAAGCTTCATACACGTCAGCACAATCACCTTGAAATACACGTCAGCATAATCACCTTGAACACAAAACCAATCACCAAAATTATGCCACAGATTTTGGATCATATGTTACACCATTAAACACAAAGATAACTTTGTTCTTCTGGAATCACCAAATACCGGACCTTTGATCTCGCTCATGAATCAACACCCAAGGTCAGGAATATGAAGTAAGCTGCCTTGAAAATCCAATCATTTGCCTTAATCATTGCAACCAAAAATTACACCACCATAATCAAGATATTCACAATGATCTCATGCTCTACCGGATACTGATTTCCACCTTCTAGACTTATGCCTTATGAAAAATATGACTTTTGGTAAGTCAAATCTTTATATACCGAATATGATTTATTGATCGTGTTTCCATCAATAACAACGCCTAAGCAATCTGCATGCATGAATCTTCATTGGTACAGTGTCTCTTGCCAACAATCTCCCCTTTGGCATTGATGGCAACACTGTGAAAAATGAACTCAAGAACCCAAAACTGCAAAAATCCAAAAAAACTCCAAAAATAATTGCAAGATCTGTAGAACTAGCTCTCCCTAAGAATATACATCATTTTTCACCGCACTCTCTCCCCCTTTGACATAAATGGCAAAGGTTGGAATCTGCCAAAAACTTATGAAGGATATGTACAATGACTTACGGAAAGTTAAAAATGTTCGCATAAGTTGTCTTCAAGGACTTCAGGCACTCATTCCATCCTCTTAGAAAACAGTCCAAAACATTTTTCAAGGTGTTGAACATGTAGGCATGTATTTCTATTCCTTTGAGATCTAAGGGTATAGCCTTACCTAGAGCACTCACATCATCCTTCTAGATACCAAGTAAAGTGTCTAACTGGGTAGTGATTAGACTCCTCAAATCACCTACTTTGCTTATAATCTAGTCCCTTTCCTGATGCAAGCTCTTGATTTTGTCAGTTAGGTCCATAACTTGAGCTTCAAGACTACTAGAAAAAACTAAATGAGGGGCAAAAGATTGTGAAATTGTACCTAACTTCCCTTCATATTCCTTAATCTTCTTGTCAATGTATAAAGTAAATTCTAGCAAAATAAGGCATGACTTATATATCTTACAACCTTCATCTAAAGCATCCTCAATACTCTTCACCACAGATTTCAAAACTGCCCTATCATTGCTTTCAAAAAGGATTGCAATCTCATAGAATTAAATTCATTCAAAACTTTTATATTTATCACTTTCTCCAAGGACACAAAATGAGAATCAACTACATGTAGCATATTCCTAAGCTTACCAGAGGATGTATCAGCTATATCTTGCTTGAATGTAGGCAATATATTCTCCATAACATCAGTAGCAAGAGTTATTAGATCCTTGTCTTCAGAGTGGAACTTGAGAAACTCCTCACTTGCCTTAGCTTGGGCAAGGGTAGCTAACTTTAGAGCTTGTCTGGGATACTGCAATCTCCTTTCTCCTTCTTCGCACTAGCATCTCCAAACTCCTTGGTTGCATGCTCAAAATGAACTTCCATTATCGGAGGATCTTGTATATATTCACTAGAGTCTCCAACTGCCTGGTTATTAGTGGTATCATCAGCAACTACTTTCTCATGTGTTCCTACTGGATCATCCTGCTCAATTTCTTGGTCTTTCTACCCATGAGGAACCTTTGTGTGAACCTAAACTATCGAAATAGAGGTATCTTTACTTGATTTCACTTTCATTTGGGGATCATCCTTCTCGGGATTGATCTGATAATGATTTTCCTTCAAAAAAAATTTTAGTATACCTTTTGTTTCCTTAATAACTTCATCAACTTTTCCGAACATTATTTTATTCACTTTATGTTTGCTTTGGAACATTTCCTTTGCAAGTCCCAAAATTATTTTCATTTCATCCTTTGATGCAATGAGACACAGGTTTACTAAGGTATATTATTTTAATCTTTCATCCTTTAGACTAGTTGTATGTCTCTGAGCATCCCAAATTTTATATAATTCCTTTGGAATCATAGATGACAACTCTATCAATGCTTTACTATATACATTCATGTATTCTACAACAGCTTCCTCAATTTCTCTTTGATCTTTATCATCAAAATTTTCATAATATATAGGGATATTCTTGAGATTTCACTCCTTTACAACTTCATCAATTAACTCATTCAATGATTTCGGGGGCACAGTAGTATAGGTAGCTTCTGACTTACCCAATTTCAGAGCTTCATCAAGTTTTGATCTTTGCTTCCTATTAGTTTTTGATCTACCAAATGGCTTACTTTGTGTTTTAGGCTTCTTGGTAGGTTCAGCTTCACCGGATGGGGGCTTTCTTACTACCCTAGCATAGGTAGCAGTATTCTTCACCTCGTGCACTGCCTCATCAGATTCAGTTTCCTCCTTTGCAATGGCTGCAACATGTTTCCTTTGGGGATTCTATTTCTATCTCTTCACAACTCCACTGATTGATGATGATTGAGGCTTAGGTGGAGGGACGGGCTTTTGCACACTAGAGGTAGGTGCTGACTTGCTCTATCTAGGCTTGGACTACTTGGGAGGAGTGGAGACCGATTTAGTCTTAGGCTTCACCATGTCTTCCTCCTTCAATATTTTTTTCTCCTTAGCCCTTTGTACAGCTTCTTTGGTTATACTCATCTACTTTGCAAGTTTTTCAACTTCTTTTCTAACCTTCCTCTTCCTACTAGACTATGAATTTCTTATCAAGTCCAAGTCTTTTACCTTGTATGTGCCAAATCTTTCCTCCTTTTCATCCACCAATTTATTGAGAAGATGTTGAGCATAAGCATCAAGTGTATTTGAATCTACCTCATACCCCATGGGCGTGATCCAAACTATCCTAGGTTCAACGGCTTCCATATGGTATTGATCCTTGTCAACCATGAACCAGATTGTTTTCTCATATTTTTCTACAATCTCTTTATGGATCCTCTCTCTGCTTTGCATCATAGCTTAAAATGACTTGAAGTATCCCCACAAAGCATATTTTTGTGCGACTGTGTCACCCAATCCTTGTAACCCTTCCTTGATCTGGACTACCACTGGTTTATCAAAAGCCTATTGAACCTTTCCAACACCAGGTATCTCAATCAGGAAGTAAAGTGCCAAACAGATAATCAAAGAGCCAAATTTGAACATATTCTTCTTATCTTGTTTTATTTTCTTTAAGTTGCTCATCAACTCACTAAGAATCACTTCCCACAAGTCATACCTCTTATCTTCTTTAAGTATATGATAAGCTACATAAATAGCAGTACCGGATACTAAATTATGCCTGCTGGACTGGTAGACTTTGTATCCTACGACCATCGAAGAAAATCTCACATCATGTTCAATAATGTCACTAATAGTCATTGATCGGTTATCATGGTTGGATCTGGTTACCTCCATTACAGTTGTGTTCTGGACATGCTGGAGTCTAGGGACCTTGCCGGTTGCATTCAAATAGGTGATTACTTGAATGGCTTGATTCGTAATCTTGTGTGGACTATCCAGCCATACAAATTCATCATGGATTTGGCTTAGCATATATCTCACCCATTAAGGTTCATCAAATACTGGGAAATGAATGAACTAGATAAAACCCTTATCTTTTAATGCATTGAAGTCAGATTTCAAATTCCCAAAACTATCCATCATGTGTTTAGTGTAGAGTGACAACATATCCGCATTACCCAATTCCTCAATGTTGCAATGTATGTATGCCCTAATATCTTCATTATGCAATACACCATAGGGTACATAGGATAACACTCCATTCCAATTGGCTTTAACCAGATTAAATGAGTGTTTCTTAAACGTGGTTCTTTGTCTCTCAATAATTTCAACGACAAGTGGAGTTGCAATGGCAAAAGATGATGCCATTTCAAAAATTAGGGTATGAACAGATAGCTCGAGAATAGGTAAATACCTTTTCAATCTCAACTGGATGCAAGAAATCACCATTGGATCACTCTTAAGCTTTGATTTCACTGCAAGATCTCAGTTGCTTTTCTCTCTCTCTTCATTTGCATTGTGAAAAATGGATAATAGAATGCCCTTTTTATCTTCTAAAAAACCTAACTTTTAATTGCAATAAATGCATAACCCTAAAAGCTTTCGAATACCTTATTTTTCATGAATTCACTCACCAGAATCTCAAATCGCCATGAATTCTTCTGGATTTCATTTTCATAACTGATCTTGATCTTCTGCAACCTTCCCAAACTGGTTACAAGTCTTCAAGAGGGGGTTTTAAGGATATGCATGATGAGCTTCCCCCTTAAGGCCAAAGCTCCTTAGTTACCGGATGAGGTTCCAACACCAGAATCAGGTGTGGAGCCATTATACACATTTGAATCTTCCTTCTTAACCCACATCTTCTTGTGTTGATCTCTGATCTCTTCCACCTTAGCTTTTCCCTTTTCATTTGATTTGTTATTTTTCACCGAACCATTGTTGCTCTTGTTCTTAATTCTACAAAACTTTGTTATGTGACGAGATTTGTTGCATGCATGGCAGACAACATTCCTTTGCATAGTCCTGAAGTTCATCTAATTTGATCTTATCCTTCATTGGTTAGAGATATGTCCAAACATCCCACAGGCATAACATCTCTTATTCTGAAAGTTTTCCATCACTATTCTGCACATATTTGACATATTACCAAAATTGTTGCATATAAAACATTGACTAGTAAAGGTGGGACCAGTATTCATCATCCCATTATTCATCTTATTTTTACATTGAATTTCCATATGACTAAATTTACCACAAACAAAACATATACCATTGAATTTATAGCCATTAGGTTGTCTTACCGGGGGTTTCTTGTTCTTCTGTTGATGATTGTTTTGTCCAGAACTAGAGGATTCTTCTGTTTCATATCCAAGTCCACACATCTTTTCCACTTCTCTTACTTTCAAGCATCTCATCAAGCCTTGTTGAGCTAGATTTGAATTTCTCCTTATACTCATTAGTAGTAGAAATTTCATCTCTCATAATTATGATCTGCCTTTCAAGTTCTTGTCCATCATTCTTTGTTTGCACCAATTCAAGATTCAATTGATCATTCTCATAGTTCAATCTGCAACATTCATTAGATCTCTCCTTTAGTGATTGAGTCAGGGTTTATTCATTCTTCTTCTAGTATTCAATCTCCTTTATCAGCTTCATTACAATGGATTGTATTTCATTCTTCAACACTGCATTGTCTCTAGCCAACTTCTCACAATCATCTATCTTGTCTTGATTCTCTATGTTTTTCTCTTCTTTCTCCTTGAGTTTGTCCATTAGCTCCCTTCTCTTTTCTCTAGAAGTGATCACTTGTTCTTTCAATGTGTCAATGAAATCTTCAATTGCACTCAGGTTTGTTTTCAGGGAACTTGCTTTTTTTTTTGCCACATCAAGATCTTCAAGTGCCACACTAAGTTGTCTCTAGAAACCAGAGCATTGATTCAATCTTTTGAATCTTCCTCAAGGTGTTAGGATTCTTTCAAGGAACTAAGCTTTGATACCAATTTTTGGAATCAATGAACACTGAGAGGGGGGTTAATCAGTGTTCTACAACTTACAAGCTTGATAAACTTCCTTAAACCACTAGATGCATAAGAAAGAAAGTATAGTGCAGAAACATAAACTAATCAACCCCAAAACCAAAACACTATAAATTTTATGTGGAAACCCGAAAAGCAATAAACCATAGTAGGATTGAGTACCCACAATATTATTATACTTTGATCAAGAGTATGATAATATTACAAAATGGAATGCACTTGCATTCAGGCACACTTCCTAGATCTCATTTATCAATTACATAAGAGGGCAACAACACCAGAGGACTCACTATCCTACAAATGAGATACAGGAATAATTACAAAGTCTGAACTGAAATATAGCATCTACAAATGCCAAAGATTAGTTTTGGTTAAGAATAATTTAACTATCTAAAGCTACTCTACCACTCTGCCCTGTTATGCTACATAGTCATCTATATGATCACCAATTTTGCATTTTGATACTCATTTGCATACCACTCATCCACATTCACATATTCCACACCTAAAATGATCATCTAGATCGACATTATATATGCGCACCAACAAAATAGATCTCAACCAAGTCAACTTCACAAAACTACAAAATATGAAATGTGTTAGTGACTTGTCGGCTCAATCTATCCACAAATGCATATGCTGGCCTAAAAATAATGATATCAAGATTCATACACGTTAGCACAATCACCTTGAACATGAAACCAATCACCAAAATTATCAACAAATGCATATGATGACCTAAACAGAATGATATCAAGCTTCATACACGTCAGCACAATCATCTTGAACACAAAACCAATCACCAAAATTATCCCACATATTCTGGATCACACATTACACCATTAAACACAAAGATAACTTTTTTCTTCGGAAATCACTGGATATCAAAGCTTTGATCTCGCTCATGAATCAACACCAGAGGTCAGGAATATGAAGTAAGTTGCCTTGAACATCCAATCATTTGCCTTAATCACTGCAACCAAAATTACACCACCAATATTAAGATATGCACAATGATCTCATGCTCTACCGGATACTAAGCTCCACCTTCTAGACTTATGCTTTAGGAACAATATTATTATACTTTGATCAGGAGTATCATAATATTGCAAAATGGAATGCACTTGCATTCAAGCACACTACCTAGAGCTCACTGCTCAATTACATAAGAGGGCAACAACTCCGAAGACTCACTATCCTATAAATGAGATACAAGAATAATTACAATGTCTGAACTAGAATATAACATCTACAAATTCCAAAGATTAGTTCTAGTTAAGCACAATTTGCCTATCTAAAGCTACTCTACCTTTCTTCCATGTTCTATTGCACAATCATCTACCAAACCACCAATTTTTCATTCTAATGCTCCTTCCCATACCGCTCATCCACATTCGCATATTCCACACCTAAAATGATCATCCAGATCAATATTATATATCCGCATCAACAATATAGATCTCAACCAAGTCAGCTTCACAAAACTACAAAATATGAAATGTGTAGTGACTTGTCAGCTCAATCTATCCACAAATGCGTATGCTGACCTAAAAAGAATGATATCAAGCTTCATACACGTCGGCACAATCACCTTGAACACAAAACCAATCACCAAAATTATCCCACATATTCTGGATCAAATGTTAGACCATTAAACACAAAGATAACTTTGTTTTTTCTAGAATCACCAGATAATGGAACTTTGATCTAGCTCATGAATCAACACTGGAGGTCAAGAATATGAAGTAAGCTACCTCTAACATCGAATCATTTGCCTTAATTACCGCAACCAAAATTACACCACCAAAATCAAGATATGCACAATGATCTCATGCTCTACCGGATATTGAGTTCCACCTTCCACACTTATGCCTTATGAACAATATGACAAACCTATATATACCAAATAGGATTTATTAACTGTGTTACCATCAATGACAACCCCTAAGCAATCTCCATGCATGAATCTTCACTTGTACAGTGTCTCTTGCCAACATAAGACCGATTCATTTGAGCATTTAATGAGATGGTATGTGTGTGAGAAGACTATATGAGAAAATGTACGAATTTTTGTGAATATAATTGAAGGTTTTGGTGCTTTGGTACATGACTATGTAGCAGAACAAAGCAAATAAGCAGAATAGAGGAAGACAATCAGATTGTGCTTAACCAGAACTGCTATTTGGCGTTAGTAAATACTATTCTTTAGTTTAGACACTATTATAATCATTTATAGTGGTTTGTAGGATAGTGAGTCCTCTAGGGTTGTTGCCCTCTTTTGTATTTGAGTAGTGAGCTCTAGGAAGTGTGTTCGAATGCAAGTACATTCCCCTTTTTTGTAATATTTTCATACTCATGATCAAAGTATAATAATATTGTGGGTTCAAATCCCACCGTGGTTTTTCCCTTTTCGGGTTTCCACATAAAAATTTTGGTGTTATGTTTTTGTGGTTGATTGGTTTATGTTTATGCACTTTACTTTCATTCTTATGCATTCGGTGGTTTAAGAATCAGTTTAATAAAATTGTGAATTGCAGAACACTCATTCAACACCCCCCCCTCTCAATGTTGATTGGTTCCAACATGATGCATTACATCAATACCCCTTATTACAATTCTATTGCATCCATTCTTACATATCCTACATGCACAATACCATTTCATTATCCTGTAAAAGCATTTTAATCTCTTCCTTGAAGAGAAGCAAGCAACAAGATAAACACCTGATCTTGCAAGGACAAAATAGAGGATCCTTGATCATCTATTTCATAAAATAGTGAGATTACATGTTGGAGATAGTTACAATAAAAACATTGAAAAACATGTATGCTTTCTAGTTATACACTATTTGAAATGACAAAATGACTACAAGCTAAAAAATTAACCTTTAACTAACTCCTAACCTTCGACTATACATGGAAGCCTTGCCTATAGAATTACATCATAATTGAACCCCCTCTCACTAGCCTTGAATTCTCTTTTATAACAGCAAGGGATCAAAACAAGTTGTAGGCCAGATGAGACACATGTCACAATTTGATTGCATGAGAAGTTACAATAAGCCGTAAGGCATCAATCCTTGTACATTGCACACAATCCCTTTGAATGCATAAAATGTGAGCAACTGCAATGGGAGCCTCTAGAGCCATGAACCTACAACCACCCTAAGCAATCTTCTTGAGCCTCAAAAAAAATCTGCCCCACTTGTTGATCAGTCGCTATCATAGATTTTATCTTCTGGCACATCTCGGGTTGATCATCTAAGTCTAGATTACTATATTTAGTATTCTTCACCTACCCCTATCCTTACATCTTGTCAATTGAAAACCCTTGATGTGCTCAAGGTCATGAAATCTGATCGATTGAAGATCATCCAATCCTCTCGAGATGCACACCCAATCCTTTGTCGGTTCTCCATTAAATGAAACCCCCTTCCATCTTGGTCTCATCACTGCAATTTGATCTGATTTGGTAGCAAACCTCTATCTGCAGTGCATCGACACAATAATTCTGTCTACAGTATATCTCCCTTTGACATGTGGAAATGTGACCCAATCAGCACATGCCACATCTTCAAAATCTTCCCATCTGCTCTCTAGTCAACCTTCATCAGCTTCCCTATGTGGACAACTAGACCATCAAACTACATATTGGCACTCTTTGCAGATTGGCTAACACACACATTATGCACCCTCATGACAACAATCTTCATGCGGGTTGGTGGGATGTATATCCTCATTTGCCTTTTGGCCTCCTATGCAACCATTTCTTTTCTCCTTCTTGCAGCATGGGATAGTGGGGACAACAAATCTCCCCATGCTCCTTTTACCCCGTGGGAGAACTTGACCTTAGTTTTAGATGTCTCAGGATAGCGAGGGAAATCCCTCGCTATACCTCCATGTTACTCTGCAACCCATCTTCTTATCATATTTCATACTATGAGGTGGTGGAGCCCATATTCTTCTTTTTGTATGCTGTCTCGCACTGCATTTTGCACACGCCCTGGACTGGTGTAGGCTAAGAACCTCCTTCGTCTAACACGATATCCTATAGTGCACTTTGCTCCACCCTTGGGTCCTTGTGGGGTAATGATTTCATTATCCTCAAAAATGCTTTGTTATCCCGCATGACCTTCACTTTTTACTTCTTTGTTCTCATGAACTAGTGATAACCCTTCATCGTCCAGACAGAAGCTAAGTTACACTGAAAATGGATTGTTTTGGTATAACTCCACGAGCAGGTAGAGGGAAATTTGGATTATACCAAACCCCTATGTTACTTCGAAAAGAAACCATGTCGCCATGACCCGTCTCCCTTCACACCGGAAAGAACACATTGGTGTAGCATGTAGTGGCTAGAGAGAAGAAATAACAGTCTTATTGAAAGATTGACTCCTGCTGAAATCCAATTCTCATTGTCAAGACAGAGGGCCCATCACAATGAAAAGAGAGAGTTGTCGGTACAAGCATGAAGAGTCGATAAAGGTCAAAGGGGTCTTGCCAGTAGACCACCTCACACCAAAACCAACCATCTCAATCAAACAACAATATAGTCACACTGAAAGAAGAGAGAAACATCACCAAGGTCCCCACATGAACAAATTACTGCCAAGATGGATCAATGAGCGCTTGCCAATTGGATATTTGCAAACAACTGGAAAATGTGGGCCCGACTATCGAGGGTTGGAGGCTAGCCAAAAGTTAGAAGTGAGAGAAAAAGGACTTCAACTTTTCAAGCTGGAGGTGATCACCCTATAAGAGTCACTTTTACAATGAGACCCACACAGTTTAAGAGACATCTGACGACCGCAACATGGCACCATCAAACCATGAATGAAAGGGCCCACACACCCACATCTCACTCTAAATGAACCAACACACGCTCGCCACCTAGACACCCACAAACACTCAGACAATGTGGGCCCATCTATTGGGGGTCAGAGGCTAGGCAGAACTCAGCATGAAAAGAAAAATGAATTCCTCTTTTCCATTTGGGTACAATAGGCCGATAAGGGGCGAACTTGCTAATAGACACTCTCACACTGAAATCCAAGTCGTGTCGCTAAGAAGAGACCTTTGTCACACCGAAAAAGGGACATATCGGCATAACACATAAGGCAGGTAGGAAGTTATAATAGTAATAGCGAAACATGATGTCTCATCGACAAGGAAAATGTCGATGAGACAAAAACGTGATTTCACCGAAAACTGCCATTCACATGGATTTTCAACATTTTCCAGCCTGTGACACGTGTAGCTAACATGACATGTTTTGCACAACTGCGACCAATACTCCCTGTAGTTGCATAGTGACTAACATGGCGTGTTATCCTGCAGAGGGAATTCTGAGTGTCAAAATCAAAATTTCGAACTTGGAGCTTCAAAATTTGACCCAACAACTTGTTTGTGATTGCAACTTTTATTTCATGAATTGTGTTTTCTTCCATCACATGTTTTGGTGAACCCGACGTTAACAGACCTCATTTTTTATCACATTATTGCAGATTTGAAATTGCACCACATTGTACCATCACATTATTGCAGATTTAAAATGGTTTAGAGCCTTGTTTATACTACCATAGGTTGCAAATTTTAAACGTTTCCATTGCAAATTCAAAAAGAGCTTTTGTTGGCAGAATTACCACGTATTTGGGGCTGATAAATTAAATTATTTGTTTTTTTTTGCTGATTCAATAATAGCAAACAGCAATGTTTTTAGAATAATATTCCCGCGTTTTCTTTTGGGCAGATTTTAAAGTATTAAAACAGCAATGTGTAGTGTTAATTTGTATTTAAAATAGTTAGTAGTTAGCATTTAGATTTCGTAGTATTGTTAGTAGCTTTGTAATTTTTTTTATTTTTGTTAGTATTGTTAGTTTATTAATTTAGTTTTTTGGTAAATTAGTTTAGTTTGTTTTTAAATTAGATTTGGTATCATTAGATTTAGTTATTGTTTAATTTAGATTTTATTTTTGTTAATTTAGATTAATTTTACATTAGAAATTGTTAATTTAGATTAGTTTTAGATTTTAATTTGTTAATTTTAGATTACTTTTAGATTTTCATTTGTTAATTTTAGATTAGTTTTTGGTTTATTTGATTAATTAAATTTGGATTGTTAGATTAGCATTTGGTAATCAATTGGATGAGGGAGATTTAATATATAGAGAAGACAAACTGGTAGAACACTTAATTGGTAGTGATAAACTCACTTAAATTGGTAAAACAACACAAATTTTAATTTGTTATGTTGATGACCGACATATGTAAAGCGTGTGATGTAAGTTTGTCTAGATTCATTGAGCCTAGGAAATTGTTCCAAGGTTATAGCCGACTAAATTTAAATGTTTATAAAAGTGTGATGAGGTATAAAGTTGGTATATGTGTGAAGAGGGAATTGATGAGCGAATATTGTGAATGAGATTGTGCGGTGATTAGGGAAGCTCTATAATGAAGTGTTGTTGAAGTTTTAAGGATCGCAAGCAGATCTTATCAGACACAGAAGGTGTTACTTGAAGATCTTTTCACTGTTGTTTTCCTAACAATTTGCAGCAGCAAAATCCACTAACTGGGTAGGTCCTAACAGGCCATAATCTATAAATCCCCTAACAGGGTAGCTCTGAATAAGAGTCTGAAATCCTCTTGCGAGGTTGATCTTAATAGGTCATTTCTCCTAATAAGGCTTATCATTTAAATCCCTTAACCGGGTGACTCTTAACCGGGTCTACTTCTAACAGGGCATAGTTGTAAGACCTTAACCGGTCAAGATTTCTATTTTGTAGATAGTGAATCTTATGGGTACCAACTCCCACCATGGTTTTTCCCTTTTGGGTTTTCCATGTATAAATACTTGTGTTATGTGGAATTTGTTTTATTGGACATTAGCTTATGTGGTGATATTTCTTATATGCTTGATAAGTTTTAAGTTGTTAAAGTTGGTGATCAGATTTATATTGTTTTTGCTTGCACTAATTCAAACCCCCCATCTCAGTGCCATATAAGTTCATCATAATGTTCCCACATTTGATGTAGCGAGCCCACTATCCAATGACATTTTCTGAGATGTCCCTCCTAAACATGAGGATATCACTCAATTAGAGCTTTATAATGGAAAATGTGATCCCTTAACTCATGTTAAAACATTTCAAACTTTGTGTACTAACTTTTCTCATGACCAAAGATGTTGGCTAAATTATTTACTAGAACATTAAGGGATAAAGATTTGCAATTGTATTGTTCTTTGCCTCCTTAATCTATTACTTATTTTCAATAATTGGCAAATGCTTTTATTTAATAATTTCACAATACTATTGGTCCTAAAATTACTTTGACTAATTTGATGCATTGTAAGAAGGTGTGAAAGAAAAAGTGACTGATTTTATTGGTAGATATAAGTATTTGTATTCTCAAATTTCTTTTCATGTGCTTGATAAAGCTATTGAAAATATTTTTATTGCTAATTTACAAAAAAAATTAGGGATGGACTTCTATTTTTTGAGTTTACTTCCTTTACACAGTACTTCACAACTATCATCTTACCGTGAGTCAATTGGAACAATCATCCTCTTCAATGGCTCTGAGTGATAAGGGTGAAAATGCTCAACAACCTTTTGTGAAGTTCAAATTGAATAAGGGATTCATCAAGTTCAATGACAAAAACAACACTCAAGTGGTAGTGGCAACACATGTGCCTCCTTTTTCCAAATACTTTAGAAAAAAATTCACTCCTCTTAATGAATCTTTGCATGGTATTATGTCACAATTATTACAAAGGAATGTGTTGAAACTTCCCCCTGTCAAACCAATTGATCCATATAAGACATCCCCCCCTTACTTTGATTCCAAAGCCTTTTGCCAATACCATCATCAACCTGGTCATGACAATTAAAAGTGTTATTCTTTGAGAAGTAATATTAAAGATTTGATTGATAATAATACCATTTCTATGGCAGGTGTGAATGATAAAGGAAACAAATTAGTAGCTCCTCCTAATCAAAACCTCCAAATTTTCACTAATCCTTTACCCTCCTATTCCACTAATATGATAGAGACTGATTATCTTGCATTCTCTCCTATGGATGTTGGCCTTGAGTCTAATAATGTGGTGAATCTTGTAGATAAAAAGGAACCTCCTATGGACTTGTGCATTACATTTGATCCTAGTGAGGCTATTGAAGCACCTGATGTCCCATTATATATAACTGCAAAAATCAAATGCATACCTTCTCAAGGAGTGCTTATTGATCTTGCCTGCATGGTTAATGTGATAATTGAAGAATTTGTACTTTTACTTTATAATTGTATCAAGTGATATATGATGATATTGATGTGGTAGTTAAATTTTTTTATGGCTTCTCTTGTCCTTATATTGGTTCTATCATACTTCCTATTGATGTTGACACTAAATTCTTGGATGTCAAACTTGCTACCATTCCTACATCCGATCAATTTCATGTGAAGTTGGTACATCCTTGGGTGATCACTTCTACTATTCATAAGTGTTTAAAATTTCCTCACAATGATGAAATTATAACTATTCATCATATCATACACCAACCTACATTGAGGCATGAAGATGTTTGCCTTGATTATTTTTGGTCTGAACAATTCCAACCTCTTCAACCTAGAAGTGATGCTCTCTTTAAATCTTACCAAAATTAGAAAAATGAGATGATTTTGTCATTGAGTAAACCTAGAAATCCAACACTTAGCGTTCCTCTTGATGATCATATACCTCTTCTTTAGGATAAGATTATTCTTCCTCCTAAGGAAAGATAATATCTTCTTCCCAAAGAGAAATATATTTCTTCTCCTAAGGTTACTACTATCTTTCCTCCTAAGGAAAGAAATATTCCTTTTCCTAAGGATGAATCCATTCCCCTTCCTAAGGATGAGTCCACTCTTCCTCCCAAGGATAGAAATGCTCCTCCAAAGCAGCAATATATTCCTCCTAAGGGTAGACCTATCCCTCATCCTCATGATGGACTTGATCTCCTTTCTACACCTCATATTCCTCCTTTATATGGTACGGTTCGGCCTCCTACATCTTACAAAGAGAAGCGAATGGCCTCTCCCATTGCTAAAACTAAAAGACCTCAACCCATTCATCCTTCCTTACAAGAAGAAAAAAAGCCTATATCTAATGAACCTAAGCCTTCACAACCTGCAACTAAAACTAAATGAAATCATTGTGTGAGAGAAAATGGATGGAGACATCGTTTTAGGGCTCATGAACTGCTTCCCAAACCATTTCTTCTCCTAAAACACCAACTGTCAACATAATTCCATTTTATTCTAATAAGGATATTCACCCTAATTCTCCAAGATGCAAAATGCTTAAAACAAATGATGGTTCGAGTTATATTCCTATTAGTATGGGCTGAGTTGGCCTAGTGGTTGAAAACTTGTGCTCTTGAAAGAGAGGTCACAAGTTCATATCGCTCAAGGGGGTAAGGTATGTACACCTCATCAGCTTCAGCCCATTACCAATCAAAAAAAATAAAATTATATTCCTATTAGAGCTCCTATTCTTATTAATATTGATGAAAAAATAGGTGAGAATGTTGTCAATGATGAAAATGTTGATCCTAATGTTTATGATGATGAATATGAATATGTTGATGTTGACAATGATTTATCAAAGAAATTTTCAAAAGCTTTAATCCTAGCTCCTAGTAATAGATAATGTGACTCATCATTAGTGCATGGTCCTTGTTTGGAAATTATGATAGCTTCATATACCATACTTAATGTGGCTCCTCTTGCATATTTTCTGCCTTCCCAAAACAATGATGAACAAGATTAGGAGGTGGATACGGTTCTGTATCAGCTACATTAGCATCATAGATTCTCTCTCCCTCTTCTCTTGCTTGTTTGTGATTATTCTTCTATTTGTCTCTAGATTCTTCTATTTTTTGTCCCTAGTGTTGTCTACTTGAGGATAATGTAAAGAGTTGAGATATCTTTTGGTCTCTTCCATGTTGACTCAAAAGACACATGTGTTCCCTTCTTCCATGGTGGTTTTAATTCTTTTGGGTATGAGGATAATTCTATGCATGTATATATACATGATATACATGATTTATCATAAAAAACATACTGATTCCAAATTTAGGTGAAACCATCTAATGTTTTGTGTTCTTTATCCTTTGATTTGTCCTCTCTTGGGGGCTAAATCATTGTAATAATGTTCTTGTCTTTTTGGGTGTATCCTACCTTAAAGAAATTGCTCCCGATAATGCATACACAATCTCTTTAATGTTGGGGCATACACTTTGTTCAATGATTCTCTCTCTTTCATATATTGATACTTAAACATAGCTTTTGCTTTGTAATTTTTGTTATATTTCCTTTTTATGACTCATAGTAAGAGAAACTTACTAGTTGTAGTCATGGTTCTCTCTTTCTTTCTCTCATGATCTTCCCTTTTTCTATCTCATTGAAGTTGTGAGATCCTAAAGTCCACTAAGGGTTTGGTGTATCTTGCCTCCTTGATGACTTGGTGGAAGTATTTCAATATGAACCCTTTGTACTTTACCAAGAGTATGATTGACTTCATACTCCTGCTAAAGTGGGGGCTAAATGTAACATCATAAAATTGCACCTCTTACAATGTTCAACTGCATTCGAGTCTTCACCTTAGTGTTTGCACCCCTTGGCCTGATTGAAGACTTGATTATTCTCATACACATAACAATTATCATGTAGCTCAAAATAGGGTAGGACCAGGGCATGGGACCATGGTCCTCCCTAAATGGGACCTAATTTGAACCCTTTTTCCCATCTCAATTTTGAGGAGGATTTCTCTCCCCATGTCAGCCCATGTCGAAAAATTAGTCAATTAACCCAACAATAAAGTATATAAAGATGATTTCCCCTTTCATTTGAGATATCATGAAAAATCAAGAAGCATTCAACTACACAATAGATCAAGAATTCAAGAGAAATTGAGCATTTTTAGTCTTCCTTCAATCCTTAGAGAAGCAATAGAGTCAAGATTTCAAGTATTGAAGTGGAGATCTACATCCTATTTCATGAAAACCTAATTCCATTTGGAGACAAGAAAAACATCACAAGGAGGTATAATCATTCCTTTTTTTAGTCAATTCAACATCTCCCTCACAAAGATAATTCCTACTTTTAGTCATTTCAATTATATTATTTCAATTTCATGGTTAATTCTAAAACCAGGGTTTGATCAAAGGGAAGCTGATGAATAATGATGAATAGTAAATACTCAACAGATACTGAGAGGGGGGGGTGAATCAGTATAGAAAAAAACTTCCTTAAACCACTTTGACTACAAATATTGTACTAATAGGAAAACAATATCACCGATCTAAAACAGGGCACTACTGGTAAAACACAATATGATTATGACAGACATAAACCGGTAACACAGATCACCACACAACCTAATATCTCATTTCCACTTCACCCATATGCATAAACAAGTGATACATCATAAATATAAAGACCACTAGCTCAACATGATTTACCACTTAATAGAAAACACTAATCATCACATGAAAAAGCATCACACATGACACACTAATTTTTCACGTGGAAACCCAACTGGGAAAAACCACAGTGGGGATGAATACCCATAAGTTGTTCTTTGAACTCTTCTGAAGTCCGCTCTTTTAAGAGACTAATCCAGTTAAGGACTTTACAATAGGTTTTACTAGGAACTGATCTTGCTAGGGATCACCCGGTTAAGGGATGGCTAAATACCTGGTTAAAGGTTACCTCGCAAGAGGATTTGAAGAACTCAATGATTTGAGTCACCCTGTCAAAAGATTTACACAAAGCCTATTAAAGCTACCCAGTTAAGGGATTTTCCAACTACTGAAATGGTTAGAAGTCAATAGGTAATACACTTATCTGATAACACCACTCAATGCCAGGACAAATCCATTTTAGTTCCTTTAATTCTGTAATCACACTCTACAGGTATCAACACACTTCTCTGGTCTAGCAAGAATCAAGTATCTCTTCACTTGGATACACACATAACATTTGCCAACAACTTCACAATGCAAATCATCATTGACCTTATAGGAAACAGATAGGTCGGTGGCATAAACCCTAAACCCTAAACCTTTAGGCTATCAATACAGTTGGTCCAATCTTGACTGTTCAAACACATTGAATTGAATAAAACAGTCGTGAACAAATCTCAAGACATTCTCCATCATTCATTCTTTGCCACTTCTGGAAGTTGATAACCCATCACGCGTTCTCTACCATTTACTAAGACTTCACACATTACCAAGGTAGATAGGATCAATCTTCTTCATACAAGATCCTCAAGGAAATCCTTCGCGTGCACAAGGCTGACATGGCAACACATTCTAATCTTCATTTCAATGCTAACCCATCACAAGATGTCATCAGTTGAATCACACAGACTTGAAATGCATCAACCAGAAACCCTAAATCTTAGACTACCAATCGATAGTCATATCAAATGAAACCTCAATACAAAATTTGCATATACTGATTCTCATTCCAACATACTGGTTCACCTTTTCACATATACCGGTTCACATCATCAACATACCACTTTACTTTTTCACATATATTGGTTCACATTATCATACTGGTTCTCTTTCTAGTTTTCTCACTTCAATATATCGGTTCATATTTCAGCATATTGACATTAATGACAACATACAATATCATCATATCATCAAACTCTGCACATATGCCAACAATCTCCCCCTTTGGCATTGATGGCAATATACAAAGATATATCTCCGCTTCACATCTTCTCCCCAATCTCTTCCATATTATGTCTTCAAAACTACGAATATCTTCTCTGCTTCACATCTTCTCCCCCTTTCACAACAATTCCAAAGTGGAGGCAGAAACATCCATGTTCCACTATGCTCCTCCCCCTTAGGGGTAGCATTGGTGAAGGAGCACCTAGTTGAGTAAAACTCCCATTTTTGAGTATTTAATGCTTTTATGTTTGTAAAGTCTTGTGTTAGGTTTATTCTATTGTTTTAGGTTGTTTTGGGTCATGTTTAGTGGTTTTGATCTCATTTTGGGCTCTAGAGATCAAGTTTTGCCTTTTAGGCTTTGAGTTGACAATTTTTGGCAAAAAAGTGAAAAATTGCCAAAAAGGTCTTCTAATGTATTCAAGAGAATTTAAACATGTTTTTTAAGTGTTTTTAAGCATTTCTAAGTTGCATAGGAAAGTTGATAAGGCTAGGTTATGAAAAATACCTTTTTGAGCAAGAAAAGTTGTCATTTGGCTTAAGAAAAGTTGTCAAAATTGTCATTTTCTTGCAAAATAGAGTTATTGAAGCCTCATGTTTGTACAAGGGCTTGAAAACCAATTGGAGAAACTATATAAGGCCTCCCTTTTCCTCGGAAATGGTTTTTGATTGTACTTACAAGAGAATCTTAATTGTACCTTCTTGGAAGCTGAAATGTTGATGTAATAAAGCTTCTCATTTAATTTCTTCATTCATTTTTCATATGCAAGGTGTTGGTACAAAAATATTTGTAAACTATGTACCTACTGCCCTGCCAGGGGTTTGGAGTTGTAAAATGCATCAACTTGGTTGATCAAGGTCTGGGATCCCTCCAATGGATTCTTCCAAGTTGACTCATGTGTATATAATGTAAATATCTTTCATTTTGTGCTAGATAGGTGTTTGGAAGATGCAATTGAGTGAATACTAGGCAAGTGTTTGTCATTTGGCTAGTAGCTTGAATAAAACTCAAAGTTTGCACTCAAAAGTAATTTGGGTGAGCAAATGAATGTGATAGAGACCTAGACATTTGGCCAAGGGAATTGAGTATCTTCTTGGATGGCTAGTTTAGCTTGTTCTTACTTAAATCTTTCTCATTTTTTAATCAAATAGTGAGTTCACTATTTTCATGAATTGTATGTGCCAAAATGCCCATGGAATGCTTGAGGAGCATAATCCAAGCCTTGAATCTTGAAGAAAATGTAATAGGAGGTGTGTTACATGTTTGAAGACCTCATTGAGGTGTTTTCTCAATTCCAAACTCTTCATTTTTGCAGGTCCCAAAGTGCAATGTTGCTAACTGGTAAAAGGCAGAAAAATGACAGTGACAGGGGCAATTTACTATTTTCTCACGTGCTTGCCAAGTGTTTGGCATTTTGATTGCAGGAAAGAAATAGAGGAAGGTTCCTTATGATGTGGAAGAGGTCCTAAGCCATTTTGGAGGCTTGAAGAGTGGAGTTAGAAAGACTTTCCAAAATTACTTTCTCCAAACCCTGCCAAACCCTCCAAATGTGCCACAAAAGGTGGATAGTCCTAAATTTGCAAAAATAGTGGGTTAAACCTTGAAACTCCTTGAGCATAGACCTCCTAAACATCAACCAAAATAATTTTTATGGTGGAAATGCCCATCGTTGGGCTGGGTGAGGAAAAAAAGGGCCAATTAGGCCTCTATGGGCTAGTATCCCTCTATTGCATAGCACACAAAAAAGACTGTTTTTTGTCTAGTGCATGAACCCGATGGCAAAGTGAAACTTGGGCTTATGAAACATAGTGAGGACAGTCCTAATCACTGAAACAAATGTTACTTGGGACCCTTAGACAGTGTGTAGCCTCATGAGGGGGTAGTTGGTCTTAGTTGGTGAAGTTGAGCAAGCTAAGGGTTTAAGACCTCAAACAAAATGGTGAGCATTCAAAGTTGAGTAATACCTTACTGCCCCTACATTCCCATGTGGAAGACCCCTAGTACACTCTAAAACATAATGTTGAAGGCCCCAAGAACTAGGAATGAGATTGTGTAGTTGGAAGGAATAAGCTGTCATGCCCAAACTTTTGGGCACGAACGGGATAATTTTCTTTTTTAAATAACAACCTAATAACATTAAAGTTCCTAATACGAAATGCACTAGCAATTTTTGTCTTAACTATGTTTTGAGTTAACTCTAACCACTAACTCAAGTAAGAGAAAATAATTTAAATTAAATGCGGAATGCTAAATGAGCTATTTATTATCTCATCAATTTTAATCAATAAATTAATTTAACCAAAAATCTCTAAATTAATTGACAAAGATAGTATTAATCTCCCATATCCATTAATTGCCTTTAGGAACTAAATAAATTAGTCCAAGCACTTAGATTATTAGTACCTATATTTTATTTTAATAAGAATTAAAATGTAGTTAAACTAATTCGACTAAAGGGTCAATTAAATTCCATAACGTAAATTGCTCTATAAAATTTAGTTTGGAATAGCCAAAATTTAGATGGGCTACAATAATCCCTATGGCCAAATTAACTTACAAAGTCATTATAATTTCCTAAAAGATTAAACCCCAAAATAATTTAAAAATTAAAACATCATATTTAATTTTTATTAAATAAAAAATATGAATGATTAACTAAAATCAATTAAACTAAGTTAGATACATACATACATACATACATACATACATACATACATACATACATATATATATATATATATATATATATATATATATATATATATATATATATTTCATTAAACTCCTATATATTTATTTATGAGGATATTTATTCTAAAACAACATTATTATAAAAAAACACCCATGAAACCTAATTTAAAATATTATTAAAATGCCCTTTCATTTTACATTCTTTCCTTATTACTTTTATAATTTCGAAATACCCTAACCCAAACCAAGTTAGGGTTTCATATTCTTGTTTTGTTGCAGGGAGGAGGCCGAAGGCATGGCGGAGTTTTAATGGAGGTACGACCATGGAGGGAAGGTCATGGGGTGGGGCTCCCCATAGGGATAGCCGCAGCCATGCCTACAGGTCGCATCCCATAGAGGCGGCCTTGGCTGCTGCTATGAGGTGCGGCCCGCAGCACGACTGTGTTATCGCTGTGGGGTGCCGCCCACAGTGGGGGCCGAAGCCTCCAAACTATGGGTTGCAGCCCATAGTGGTAGCTATGGCCACCACTGGGGGTCACCGCCCACTGTGTGGGGGGGGGGGGGGGGGGTGCCCTGTGGGGGTTCTACAGGGGCCGAGCCCCTTTTCCCTTGTGATTACTTTTTAAAAAAAATTTATTTTAGATTATATTTTTTTGTCTATTTAAAAATATGATTATATATATATATAATTATATAATGTATATAAATATACTTTATATATATATATATATATATATATATATATATATATATATATATATATATATATATATATATATATATATATATATATATATATATATATATATTGGATGCATATTAAATCTAGGGCTATCTTTACCATGCAAATATATATTATTTTTAAAAAAAAATTTAACAAATTAATTAAAATTTGCAGATTTAAATCAATGTATTTCTTTTTATTTTAAATACCTTGTTGCTAAAATCAGAGATAGACTATTTAACTTTAGATTTATTTTCTGCAAATAAGTAAATGACAGAATTAAATAAATTTAAATAGCAACTATATTTAGACTAGAAAACATTGAAATAAATCTTAGAGATAGACATGTTAATTTTTAGATTTATTTTATGCGAATAAATAAAAGGGACAATGACAGAATTTAATAAACTATATTTGCATTTCCATAAATAGGACTAAATGTTTTATTTGCAACTTACTAACATTCATGCTTTTTTATTTCATTCTTTTCCAATGTTTCAAATGCATAAGGGGATAAAATGAATTTCTTACTTTTCAAAATAACATATACACAACAAATATTATTTTAGAACAATACTAAGCTTAAGTCCAACAGAAATATTTCATTTATTCACTAATAACTTAACAGAAATAATGCATTTATTTAAGGCATTTTTAGAATACAATATAGTCAGCATTACAAAATGGGTGAGATACCCGTCTAGTCTCTCATTTCTATTAAATGAAGACTTTAAACAAAATGAATACAACATATACTTTTCTTTTCTCAATACTGCAACTAAAATATAGCATCTCATTTCTTAATCTTTTTCTGCAAATCAAGTACAAAATCCAGCAACTCCTAGCTTGTCTTTTTCTTATCTTTCCAAGCAATCTTGCAAATAAATCATAAGGCTCTGACCATGGAGTGCTCACCTCCTAGCCTAGGCTTACTAGAAGCCACCCCCGAGCTTGGAGAACCAAGCCCTAGATAGGTTACACACATGCAAACACATCAAGCAAGGGATAAACACACAACAACACTTCCCAACCAAGGCTACACTTCACAACAAAATGTGATGATTTTACATGGGTGGTAGTGGAACAAATACTCTGAGGAGACTGCAAGAATGGTAGATTACAAAGCCACCTCATGGAAAATAAAGATATATCATAAGTTCATTAACCCCACATCCTTATGCCCCCCAAGGCACTCGTGCCATACTTTCCTTCCTTATGACCCCCAAATGCATAAACCAGGCCATGTAGCAAGGGTCACATATACACCCCTTGAGATCACTCTCATAATGAGAGCCTCTCACTCGAGGGCTGTCAAAATTCTACCACCCACAAGACCATCCTACTCTCCCAAGAGTAGAAGGCCTTGGCTACTCCCAAATCACAAGAAATGCATAAAAGAATAAAAGATATGATGTATAATAATTTTCACAAAAGAAAATACAAGAAAACAACTTTTACATACAAACACTCTTTCCAACATAAACATGCAACATGAAAGAAACAAAAGGAGAAGATGAACCAACCTTCAATCTTCCCAAAGGTTTCCTAGAACTAGTTTGAGGATGAGCAGCCCAATTCCACAATTCTTCCTCTACACTTAGCCAAAATTCTATCCCAAAAACTAATCTTTTCAAAATTGCATAATCTCCAAAAATGGAGAGTGGGTGATTACCCACTAAATCCCTAATCCTTGCTTAAGAAGGCCTTAGTGAGAGTTCTCATAGGTTACTAAAACTAAAAAAGGAAAGTAAGAGAAAGTGGGAAAAGGATCTCACATCAAAAAGGAAGGTTATCTAACCTAGATGGTGCCTTCTAAATTCAATTTTCGCTCACCTTAGGAAACCCACTTTTTGAGGTGTCTAAATAGTCACATGCCTAAAAATACTCCTAACCCATAGGTATATCTTATGGACTTTAGGAAACACCTTTAAACTACCCCTAGGAGTCCATTTGACCCCTTATAAACCCATCTGTAGTTAACTTTCAGGTCAAACCTGAGTTGACCACCCCAAAGACTCTCTACCCAAGGAAAATTTAGAACCACATTCAAATATTTGAAAAAGCTATGGTTGAAACAACTCCCTCCAAGAGACAAGTCAAAAATCAAGACATAAATCAACACATGTGTCAAGTGACACAATAAAACACTTCACAAAATTTCACATGAAATTTGTCTCTTATTGGATTTACACAAATTAATAAATTCAATTTAACACACATGCAACATTTACTTTCACAAATAAAATACAATACATATGGGCTGTTGTCTCTCCAAATAGACAACCCCTGGTTTTACGAACGTACATAGGTCTAGGTTTGGTTCTCCATAATGTTTCCATGGTCACATGGATAATTTTCCTACGCATCTCAATTACACATTACTAATTCCAAATAACCTCATATAAAATTAAACACATGAATAAGAATACACATCAAACACTCTGCATACAATTTACATTTAAACAAATCGATTTATCTTATATCCAAATAAATCCACATAAGCAATTATCATAATCCTCATAATTTTGATCCATACATAAAACATGCATCCTATTTCTATCATCATAGTAAAATCCTACAATTCCAATAATGGCATACATCATCCCAAATTTATTCTATTCTAGAATCATATAGAGTTCTATATCTATAATGCATAGAAATGAAGCATCAATATATATCAATGTTATCCAAATCATGGAATCATATAAGTTCTAAATCCATAATGCATAAAAATAAAGCATCCATAATAGTCTCAACATGAAAATCATTGAAATACTAGAATGAGTCGAGGTAGGGCCTCACATAAGAAATTTGAGTAGATCCATGCATGGGCGAGAGCCATCACCTACAAGGGAGTTTATTGGGTAAGTGAACCATGGAGTGCTTGACATTATAACATGAGGTAGATAGTGTAGACAAACACAACAAACCCTACAAGCCTTTGGGGTAACAAATTGACCCTTATGGAGCAAAATCAGCCTTGTGAGCACTTTCCTAGTTGCTCTCTATTATAGTGGTATCAAAGCCAACAAAATATTTAGGAGGAAAGGAACATTAGGAAAACATGGTGACTAATGCAGAATTGGCCAAGAAGGTTGAAGATCAAGAAGAGGAAAATAGGGCACTCAAAGAGAGATTAGATCAACTAGCAATGAAACTAGCTGAAGTAGAAGTCAAAACTGAAGAAGTCCATGATAAGATTGGAGATCAGGGTAAAATGATGGCAATAGAGGATGAAGTCCCCATGCCCATCCCTGTCATTGAGCAAGAAACATTCTTGAAAGCCTTGAGAGCTATGAGTGGTAAGACCTTAGAAGGAGTGGCTTTTTTCAGTGGGAAGATGGATCCGGATGCTCTATTAGAGTGGATTGAAGGGTTAGAAAACCAATTTGAGTGTGATGGAGTGACTGAAGCACAAAAGGTTAAGGTGGGAAAATCAAGGCTAAGAGGGGCAGCCTTAACATGGTTAAAATTCATCCAAGAGGAAAGGGTGAAAGTAGGTAAGCAACCACTAGCCACTTGGAAAGCAATGGTAGACAAAATCAAAGAGACCTACCATCCTGAAGACTATGAGATACAACTTCACAAGAAAAAACAAAACTTGAGACAAAAAAACCTAGATGTCAATAGCTACACTGAAGAGTTTTAGAAACTATGCATGAGATCTAGAGTAATAGAGGATGAGAGTATCAAAGTGGCAAGGTACTTGAATGGGTTAAGATGGAACATCCAGGAGGAGATGAGCTTGTTATGCCCACAAATAGTACACAAGTGTTATCAATTGGCACTTAAGGTGGAAAAGAAAGGTAGGAGAAAGCAAGAATAAAACAATAGAGGAAGAGGTAGGGGAAGAGATGGTAGAGGCCATAGAGGCAGGTTTGGGGGAAGGAGCATAGATCAACGATCCCAGGGAGAGTCTAAACTTATTGAGCAAAGTGGGGATTCTCAAAGAAAACCCAACTATAGGGGTAGGGGATCAAGAAACCCGAGTAGAGGTAGATCTAATGGACCAGGGAGAGGGTCCTACTTCTCAACCATGAAGTACTATAACTGCCAAAAGTTGGGCCACCCTACCTATAGATGCCCTAAGAAGCCTAGTTCATCCTATGGAGGTGAAAAGAGGGTAAATTATGTTCAAGAAGATGGAGGTAATACCACAACTTCAGCATTGAACCATCTAGCTTTAGAAGATGGTGAGAGTTTGATGATTAAGAGAGTGTTAATGAAGAAGCCACATAGTATGGAGGCCTCACAGAGAAGAGCATTGTTCAGGATTGAGTCTAAAATCATGAGAAAGGTGTGTAAGGTGATCATAGATTTAAGATCCACAGATAACATGATATTAGAAGAAGCAATAAGAAAATTGAAACTACCTAGGATACAACACAAGGAGCCATACAAAGTCACCTGGTTGAATAAGGGACAACATGTGTTGGTAAATGAGCAAGCCTGAGTAGATTTCCACATTGGGGGATATGTAGATAGGATCATATGTGACATCCTTCCTATGGATGCTTGCCACCTGCTGTTGGGTAGACCATGGCAATTTGACCAAAAAGCATAGCATGATGGGGAAAGAAACTCCCATTCATTTCAGAAAGATGGAGTAGCCTATCAGATTCAGTTCCTCACTGAAGAAGGTAGAAATAAGGTGCCTAACATCTTGTTAGTGAATGAGAAAGAGTTCATAAAAACACTAGAAGAAGGTGAAGGAGTAGGATTTTCACTCATAGTGAAACCCAAGGAAGAAAAGGTAGAAAAGAAAGTTGAGATACCATATGAGGTGTAGAAAATCCTTGATAACTTCAAACAAATAATTGATGATGGTACACCTGTAGCCTTACCACCTTCTAGAGCCATTAGCCATCAAATTGACTTCATACCTGGAGCCTCTTTGCCAAATAAGGTAGCCTACAAGATGACCCCTAAACAAAAAAAAGAGGTAGCAAGACAAATACAAGAACTCTTAGACCAAGGGCTGATTAGGAAAAGAATTAGTCCTTATGCAGTACTTACAATGTTGGAACCTAAGAAAGGGGATACATGGAGACTTTGAACAAATTCCAAAGCCATAAACAAAATCACCATCAGATACAGATTTCCCATACCCAGGATAGAGGATTTGATGGATTGTTTGGGGGGTGCACAGTATTTCAGTATGATTGATTTGAAGAGTGGCTACCATCAGATAAGAATCAAAGAGGGGGATGAGTGGAAGACAACTTTCAAAACAAATGAGGGACTCTATGAGTGGCTAGTCATGCCTTTTGGACTCTTTAATGCTCCCAGCACATTCATGAGACTCATGAATGAAGTATTACATGATTTCATTGGCAAATTTGTTGTAGTGTATTTATATGATATTCTTATTTTCAGCAAGACTAAGGAAGAGCACTTACAACATTTAGCCAATGTTTTGAAACAGTTATTTGATGAACAACTAACCATTAATCTTGAAAAATGGGATTTTATGAAGCAAGAATTGGTCTATCTTGATTTTGTTGTATCAGGAGGCAATCTGAAAATGGATCACTCAAAAGTGGCAGCAATAACCAGTTGGCCAACTCCTAAGATAGCCAGTGATGTTAGAAGCTTTCATGGTTTCACACAGTTTTACAGAAAGTTCATCAGGGGATTCAGTGAGATTTGTGCTCCAATGTTAGACACCATCAAAGGGGGTGTGAAGGTAAAATTTCAATGGACAAGTGCAGCCAATAAGGGGTTTGAATTACTGAAAACTAAAGTAGCTACTCAACCAATGCTCATTTTACCTAGTTTTGATAAGCTTTTTACTATTGAATGTGATGCTAGCAATATTGCAGTAGGAGCTATTTTAAGTTAAGAAAATAGACCAGTTGCATTCTTTAGTGAAAAGTTAAATGATGCAAAGAGAAAGTGCTCTTCCTATGATTTAGAAATCTATGCATTAGTACAAGCACTTAGGAAATGGAGACACTATCTTCTTCCTAAGGAATTTGTTGTTTACACAGATAATCAGGCACTCAGTTTCTTGAACTCACATGATAAACTGAATCATAGGCATGTTAAATGGGTAGAATACGTACAAGCTTACACTTTTAATCTTAAGCATAAGAAGGGTTAGTTGAATAAAGTAGCAAATGCTTTGAGTAGAAGGTTGTTAACTATTCATGAGATTCAAGTTCAGAGCATTGGTATTGATAGTTTCAAGGACATGTATCCTACTGATGATGATTTTGCTGAAGCTTATAAAGTTTGTAAAGATTTTGAGAATAATTTCCATGGTGCATATGCTGATTTCACTTTGCAGGATGGTTTGTTATTCAGGGGTGGATAGTTGTGTGTTCCAAAGGGTTCTATGAGAGAGAACCTCATTCAAGACAAGCACAATGGGTGCTTAAGTGGACATTTCGGTCTCAATAAGACCTTAGAGCTGGTTCAAAGGTTCTATTATTAGCCTAAGATGTAGAGAGACATCAGGAGGTATGTTGAGCAGTGCTTGGTATGCCAGAAAGTAAAAGGTAATTCCTCTAATGTTGGTTTATATCAGCCTCTTCCCATTCCACATAGGCCTTGGGATTGCATTAGTATGGATTTTGTAGTAGGATTACCTAGAACTCAAGCAGGATTTGATAGAATCTTTGTAGTAGTTGATAGATTCAGCAAAATGGCTCACTTCATTCCTTGCCAGACAACACATGATGAAAGTCATATTACCTATTTTTTTTCAAAGAAGTTGTTTAAATTCATGGTTTGCCTACTAGCATTGTTTTAGATAGGGATGTTAAGTTTCTTGGTAATTTTTGGAAAACATTATGGAAGAGATTGGGTACTAATCTCTCTTTTGGTTCAGCTTATCATCCACAAACTGATGGCCAAACCAAATTTGTGAATAGGTCTCTTGGAAACATGCTTAGGTGTTTGACAAAGGAATATGGGCAGAGTTGGGATCAGCTCATTCACCAAGCAGAATATGCCTACAATGATAGCGTTAACCGGTCTACAGGTAAAAGTCCATTTGAAGTTGTTTATGGTATGAATCCAAGGGGTATAATGGAGTTGAGGGATATCACTAACTTATAGCATAAGAGTGGAACAACATATGACATGGCTCACTCCATGAAGGAGGTTCATGAGCAAGTGAGACAAGCTCTCCAAGACACCTCTCAAAAAGTCAAGGCAAGAGTGGATGCTACAAAGTGAGATGTTCAATTTGCCATAGGTGATTATGTGATGGTTCATTTGAATAAGGCAAGGCTACACAAGGGAGTGCCAACCAAGCTTCAGATGAGGAGGATAGGCCCTTGCAAGATCTTGGCTAAGTATGGGTCTAATGCTTACAAAGTTGATTTGCCTAGTAATGTTTCTTTGTCCCCCATTTTTAATGTTGTAGATCTAATTGCTTTCAAAGGATAGCCACCTGAGGAGATTCCAAGAGTTTTAGATGTTTCTCAATCCCTTTCTGATGTATCTCTCCCTTCTCTTTCTTTTACCCAAGCTGAACAAGTTCTAGACTCCAGAATTATCAAAAAGATAAGGAATCACACCTACATGGAGCATCTCATCAAATGGAAGGAGCAGCAAATCTCAGAGGCCACATGGATACCTAAAGCCGACTTTCAGAAATTTGGCATTCTTTCTTCTTTGTTGCCTCAAGGAGTCACATGACTTCTTTGTTTTTGGGGGAGTATTGTGCAAGAGCACCTAGTTGAGTAAAACTCCCATTTTTGAGTATTTAATGCTTTTATGTTTGTAAAGTTTTGTGTTAGGTTTTTTTGGGTCATGTCTAGTGGTTTTGATCTTATTTTGGGCTCTAGAGATCAAGTTTTGCCTTTTAGGCTTTGAGTTGACAATTTTTGGCAAAAATGTGGAAAATTGCCAAAAAGGTCTCCTAATGTCTTCAAGAGCATTGAAACATTTTTGTTAAGTGTTTTTAATCATTTATAAGTTGTTTAGGCAAGTTGATAAGGCTAGGTTGTGAAAAATTCCTTTTTGAGCAAGAAAAGTTGTCAAAATTGTTATTTTCTTGCAAAATGAAGTTATTGAAGCCTCATGTCCATACAAGGGCTTGAAAACCAAATTGAGAAACTATATAAGGCCTCCCTTTTCCTTGGAAATGGTTGATGATTATACTTACAAGAGAATCTTAATTGAAATCTTGCTTTTTTGGTTTTTATGACTCTTTTTCCTTCCTTTTGAATAACAGTCTGTGCTACAACTGTGAAAATCTATATTATACCTTCTTGGAAGATGAAATGTTGATGTAATAAAGCTTGTCATGTAATTTTTTAATTTGCAAGGTGTTGGTACAAAAATATTTGTAAACTGTGTACCTATTGCCCTACCAGGGGTTTGGAGTTGTAGAATGTATCAACTTGGTTGATCAAGGTCTGGGATCCCTCCAATGGATTCTTCCAAGTTGATTCATGTGTATATAATGTACATATCTTTCATTTTGTGCCAGATAGGTGTTTGGAAGATGCAATTGAGTGAATACTAGGCAAGTGTTTGTCATTTGGCTAGTAGCTTGAATAAAACTCAAAGTTTGCACTCAAAAGTAATTTGGGTGAGCAAATGAATGTGACAAAGGCCTAGAAATTTGGCCAAGGGAATTGAGTATCTTCTTGGAAGGATAGTTTAGCTTGGTCTTACTTAAATCTTTCTCAATTTTTAATCAAACAGTGAGTTCACTATTTTCATGAATTGTATGTGGCAAAATGCCCATGGAATGCTTGATGAGCATAATCGAAGCCTTGAATCTTGAAGGAAATGTAATAGGTGTATTACATGTTTAAATACCTCATTGAGATTTTTTCCCAATTCCAAACTCTTCATTTTTGCAAGTCCCAAAGTGCAATGTTACTGACTGGTAAAAGGCAGAAAAAGGACAGTGACAAGGGCCATTTACTATTTTCTCACATGCTTGCCATGTGTTTGGCATTTTGATTGCAAGTAAGAAATAGAGGAAGGTTCCTTATGATGTGGAAGAGGTCCTAAGCCATTGTGGAGGCTTGAAGAGTGGATTTAGAAAGACTTTCCAAAATTACTTGCTCCAAACCCTACCAAACCCTCCAAATATGCCACAAAAGGTGGACAGTCCTAAATTTGCACAAACAGTGGGTTAAACCTTGAAAATCCTTGAGCATAGACCTCTTAAAGATAAAAAATAATAATTTTTATGTAGGAAATTCCCATCGTTGGGTTGGGTGAGGAAAAAAAGGGCCAATTAGGCCTCCACGAGCTAGTAGCCCTTTGTTGCATAACACACAAAAAAGACTATTTTTTGTCTAGTGCATGAACCCGATGGCAAAGTGAAACTTGGGCTTATGAAAAATAGTGAGGACAATCCTAATCACTCAAACAAATGTTACTTGGGACCCTTAGATAGTGTGCAGCCTCATGAGGGGGTAGTTGGTCTTAGTTGGTGAGCTTGAGCAAGCTAAGGGTTTAAGACCTCAAACAAAATGGTGAGCATTCAAAGGTGAGTAATACCTTACTGCCCCTGCATTTCCATGTGGAAGACCCCTAGTACACTCCAAAACATAAGGCTAAAGGTCCCAAGAACTAGGAATGAGAATGTGTAGTTGGAAGGAATAAGCAATTTGAGTAGATCCATGCATGGGCGAGAGCCATCACCTACAAGGGTGTTTATTGGGCAAGTGAACCATGGAGTACTTGACATTATAACATGAGAAAAATTGTGTAGACAAATGCAACAGACCCTACAAGCCTTTGGGGTAATAAATTGACCCTTATTGAGCAAAATCAGCCTTGTGAGCACTTTCCTAGTTGCTCCCTATCAAGCATCCTTCAACACATCAATTCTGAAAAGATTTGACAATGCAATACCTAATTGATGTGGAGCACATCCCTTTAGTTCACCTCTTGAAGGGCTAGCACCCCTAATTCACCTCTTAAATAGGTAAATGTAGCCTTCGGTAGAGGCTTGGTGAATATATCTGCTAACTGCTCCTTACTAGAAACATGTTCCAATACAACCTCTTTGGTCTGAAATTTCTCCTTCAAGAAATGATACTTGAGCTTGAAATGCTTGGTTCTAGCATTCAATACCAGATTCTTGGAAATATTAATTGCACTTGTGTTGTCACAAAATATACTCACCGGTTTAGATATAGGGACTTTGAAACCACTTAATACATGCTTCATCCAAATTTTCTGAGTGCAGTTCATAAATGCTACTACATATTCTACTTTTGTTGTAGACAAAGAGATACAACTCTGCTTCTTACCCAACCATGAAACTAGTCTACTACCAAGAAAGAATGCACCATCGGTTGTGATCTTTTGATCATCCACATTACTAGCCCAATCAACATATGTAAACACTTTGAGATTGAAATCATTACTGTATGGATACCACAATCCATAATCAATAGTTCCCTTCAGATATTTAAGAATCTAATTGACTGCTACCAAGTGGGATTCTCTTGGACTTTTCTAGAAACGTGTAGTAATACCCACTACATGTGCAATATCTAGTCTTTTGTGTACTACATAGTGCAACTTACCAATCATTGATCGGTATTCCCTCTCATTAACCAATGCTGAGTCATCTTCTTTTGACAATTTACAACCGGTCACCATCAGTGTTCCAATCAGTTTGTTGTCTTCCATGCCAAAAGTCTTCAACACCTCTTTGACATACTTCGACTGAGTGATAAAGATACCATATTTCATTTGTTAAATCTATAGTCCAATGAAGAACTTAATCTCTCCAATTAGTGACATCTCAAATTCCTTCTTTATCTCATATGCAAATGTATGACTCATCTTGTCATCACCACCAAAAATTATGTCATCAACAAACACTTCACAGATCAAAATCTGATCTCCTTCTTACTTCAGATAGATATTGCTATCTTCACTTGTTCTTTCAAATCCAATCTTCACAAGATGGGTGTGTAAACATTTATACCATGCTCTAGGTGCTCGTTTCAATCCATAAAAGGCTTTATGTAGCCTACACACCATATTACTATCTTCTGATAGGGTAAACCCATCTGGTTGTTGTATATACACTTCCTCTTCAAGTATTACATTTAGGAATGCAGATTTCACATCCAACTGATACACTTTGAATCCCCTGAAGGCTGCATATGCAAGAAGCATTCAAACTCCTTCCAATCTAGCTATTGGAGAAAAGGTTTCTCCATAGTCTTCTCCTTCTTCTTGAGCATATCCCTTACATACTAGTCTAGCTTTGTTTCTTACCACTGTTCCATCTTCATTTAGCTTGTTTCTGAAAACCCATTTGGTGCCAATAATATTTTTATGCTCAGGTCTAGGTACCAAAGACCATGTACCATTCTTTTCTATCTGGTCAAGTTCCTCTTCCATAGCCTTGATCCAGTCTTCATCTTTATGTGCCTCTTTAAATGTTTTATGCTCAAATTCAAAGATCATGCAAGAGTTTTCTCTGACCTTTCATCTTGTAATAATTCTTGCATCCTTATCTCCTATGATCTACTTTGGATCATGATTCAGCTTTACATACCTAGGAATTATCTTAACTGATTCCTCTTCCTTTTCCTCTTCATCCTCATCTTCATCAGCATCAGCATCTACCGGTGTAGGAGTACTATTACTGGTACTAGGTTGTTTTGCAACCAGTTTCTAGAAGGTTACAACTGGTTCATCTATCGCTTGCTCATTGTCAGTTTCCTTAGGTTTCTCAGAGGTTTCATCAACTCCAACATTGATAGTTTCAACAATTCTCTGAGTCCTATTGTTGAAACACTTGAGAGCTTTTCTCTTGGTGGATTATCCTAAGAATATACCCTCATCACATTTTGCATCAAGCTTGCTCTAGTGTTCACTCCTCTTGATATAGCACTTGCTACCAAATACTCTAAAGTAGCTTACCACAGGAGTCTTACCAGTCTAATACTCATAAGGAGTTTTATCCTTACCTTTCTTGATGAGTACCTGGTTCATAGTGTAGACTGCAGTGCTCATCACTTCTCTCCAAAAAGTGTGAGCAACCTTTCCTTGAAATAGTATTGTTCTGGCTACTTCAACTACAATCTGGTTGTTCCTTTCTGCTAGGCCATTTTGCTATGGAGTCCGGGGGGCAGACAATTGCCTCTTGATGCCATTTTCTTCATAGTACTTATTGAAATCACTAGAAGTGAACTCATCTCCTTGGTCAATTCTAAGGCATTTGATTCTCTTACCAATTTCTTTTTCAACAAGTGCTTTGAAGGCCTTAAACTTTCCAAAAGATTCAAACTTGTCTTTCAAGAATGTGACCCACATCATTCTTGAGAAATCATCAATAAGAATCATAAAGTACCTATCTCCCTGAGCACTCCTAGTTTTCATAGGACCCCACAAATTAGTATGCACAAGATCAAGTAAATTTTTTGCTGTGAAAGATTTACCTTTGAAAGTTGAGGAAGACATTTTCCCTAGTTGACATTCTCTGCATAGAGGATTCTCTGGTTTGCTCAGCACAAGCAATCCTCTAACTACCTTGATCTTACTAGCATTGACAATGTTATCAAAATTAACATGGCAGAGTCTCCTATGCCATATCCAATTGTCATCAAACTTGGCCATTAGACATTGATTGATATTTGTATTTAACTAAAATAAGTTACCTTTGGTTTGGATACCGGTGGCCATCAGTTCACCACTCTTTCCTTTTATTTTGCACACTCCATCTTTTGAATTACAGAGTGAACTTCCATTATCATTCAGTTGAGAAACACTTCGATGGTTATGCCTGAGACATCCTACTAAATACATATTATCAGCACTGCTTTTTCCATTTAAAGAGATGGACCCTTTGCCTTTTACCATACAAGGTGCATCATTACCAAATCGAACTACACCTCCATCATACTCTTCTAGAGATAGAAACTTTCTCCAGTCACCAGTCATGTGGTGAGAACAACCACTGTTAATAATCCACTCATTGGAATTATCAAAGTGGGAGATAAGAGCCTTCTTGTCTGACACATCTTCCTTGACAACTACAAATACTATGTCTTCACTTTCTTCATCTTCTAATTTATCATTAGTGACACCTTCATGAACTACAACAAGACAGTTTCTCATATTTCCTCCTTTGAACTTTTTGAACCTCTCTGGTTTGTCCTTATTATGACCATTAGGACAATTTACAGCAATGTGTCCTATCCTATTGCAAGAAAAGCATTTCTATTGGTGTAAATAATTATTCATCATGGATATTATTACACTTACTTAAGTTTACTTAGGATAATGCATTTTCATAGAAGTTTGGATATGAGACACTTGGGTGTTTGTACCAAATTGGGATAGTGTGTGTAGGAGAAATTCCACCTTTTTTGGTGTTGATCTTGTTATTACACTATCATATCCACTTATTGTGGAGTGATAATTCCACCTTTGGTGGGTGATCCACCTCATGTGGACTATTATATTATTTCTCCTACCTACCCACACCTATTTCCTACCTACCCTTGTTTCTTATTGAGCCACATGTCATGTTTGTGTGCTCACATATCCCTAGCCTTGCCTATATAAGCAGGCTCTTCTACATTGTATGTAGCTATGTTATTGATCATTTCTATTGATGAGAATATAGTTTATTCTTGTCCCATATTATGTCTCTATTTTGTACATTTCATTGAGCTCTTGATCTTGGCAAAATAGAAACATGGTATCAGAGCCATTGGGGCTTCATTGATTCATCTTAAAGAGACATTATTGTGACGTCAAGAGGCAGATCTAAGGAGTAGCATCTTTTGGAGGCATCCTAGACCAAATCTGACCCCGGCATTATGTCCAGAAGGCCGTTTCCATGAATTTTGGTTATAAAGTCGGCCTATTTTGGTGAGAAAATTTTTTTCTCCAATTTTACTATAATCGTATGGATTTCCATATTTTTTTATCATTATTTTCGAAAAGAAAATTTCATTCTGAAAATATTTTTTCAAAAAAAAATAAAAAATCAAATAAAAAATTTTTTTAAAAAAAAAAAAGGTGCTTTTTGGGGGGGTTCGCAGACCCCCCCGTACCCGCAGTGTTCATTATCTGCAGGGCCTGTACTCCTCCCGCCGCTTCCATACTTTTCACTGGTGACCATGCCATCTCTTCTAGCCCCTCGGCAACCACATACTACACCTACTCCGGTCGCTGTGCCCGGCCCGCCGTTGTGCTCACAGTTCCCGTCGTCCACAGTTTGCTGCTACTCCGGCCTCGCTCTCCATCGCCGGAAGACACCGCCGACACCGCCGCCTGAGTGCCCTCTACCTCCACCTCCGGTGACGCCGACTGCCATCGGCAGAGCTCTCTGGCGCCATCCCGGTCTCCTCTCGTTGGCAGTCAACCAAACTGGAGGACCCGCGCCTACCATGTGGCAAGCGGCCACTGGCCCACGGGTACAACCCGTAAAGCTGAGTTAGCCTTCGCATCAGCTTCCATACAGTGCCATGCAGACATCTGTACACATAGTCATCTACTAGTCAGCAAATCTGTACGGTACGGACTACACAATCAGTTGCACAGTCACCTGCCGCGTCATCTGTCCGTACAGTACGGACGCCCAGTCAGCAAAGGGCAAAGTTTTTGTGATGGTCATATAGCCGTCAAATTTAACCTAGTGAATTTTTTATATCATCGCCACATCAGCAGGGTTTGAAAATTTTGGACCCCCCTCTCATTTGCATTTTTGATTTTGCAGCTCAACTTCAAATGGCCATAACTTGCTCATTTTTGCTCCTTTTTTTTGAGCAATTTTTTTTGAAATGGGTTAGAATTTTGTGCTCTCCACAGTGGTTAAGAAATTTTTTGATTTTAATGCATGGATTTTTTAGAAAATGTAGTTTTTAGTGACTGTACCTGAGTAATCCCAGTTTTTGTAACTTCCGAGGCTTCGTTTGGGGTCATCCAACCTCCTTTTCAGGTGCCATTTTTTTTGAAAGTGTGTATTTTTTCATCTACTTTCACATGATGCTATCAGATTGATGCCATTGTAAGTAGAAATTGTACTTTCATATTTTGGCCATTCTTGGCTCTCTTGGTACTTGTATATTTGTTTGGATCTCAGTTAGATTCATTGCACTATTGATTGAAGTCTCTTGTATCTCATTTGAAAAGTTGTAAAATTTGCATCATAAGTCCACTTTGCCTTGTTTTGCAAGTGGCTCACTGTAATCGCACTAAGTATAAAGTGCCAAAATCATCACTTTAGGGGGGGTACTTTGATTGAGTGAATTTGGGGGGGTGTCTCTTGTGCTCTTGTTCACTTGTGTTCTTCCTTTTTGCTGCTATTGGTTCTTCTAATTTTCCTCTCTTAACTCCACATAACTATGCTACTTGGAAAATTGATGCATGGAGTAAACTTATGGAAAAAGGACTCACTCATTACATTGATGGAACTATTGTTGCTCTAGCTGATCCTAAGGCTGACCAGTTGGTCACTTAGATTGGCTCACTAAAAATATCATGGCAATTGGTACCTTAAGAAAGTATGTATCAAAGGAACTCATTTTTCATATTGAGAAATGTACTCTAATCAAGGATGCTTGGCAAAAGTTTCAAGACTTGTATGGTCAAGTTGATGAGATTAGGGGATATCAAATTGATAGTGATCTCACCATGTTAGATCCCAAGAACTTTGATACTATACAAGATTATGTCACTAAGGCAAATGAGTTGAGGGCACAACTCAAAGATTGTGGCATTGATAAAAAGGATACTCAATTGATATTCAACTTGATAGGCAAGCTTCCACAAGAATATGCAGCATTTGTTTCTAGTTTCCAAACCCATAGGATGACAATGGGTTCAAGCTACACAATGCCTACATTTGATGCTTTCAATGAAATTTTGATGATGGAACAAACTAAGTTGATAAGCATGGGCATTCTTAAGGCTTCTAAGTCTCAAACATTAGTGGCAAATCAAGGGAACAAAGGAAATCAAGAAAAGGACAACTCAAACAAGAAGAAACGGCAATCAAAGCCTAAGGAAAAAGCACCATCTTCTCCACAACAAGGAGATTCATCCTCTTCCAAGAGAGAAAATTCACCAAAGAGAGAGAGACCTACTTGTACTTATTGTAAAAAGATTGGTCATGAGGAGCATCGTTGCCATTCTAAGAAGATTGATGAGCTTACACATATCATCAAAAAGCATAACATTGATTTTCCTAAAATCTACAAGAAGGATGATTCATCAACTTCCACTTCCTCACATTAAAAAGGAAAAGGGCAAGCATTCATGGCTTCTACAAGTTGAAAAAATCGCTCTTTTGGAACAAGAAAAGGAAAAGCTCTATGTGCTACTATCAGTCATGATTCAGAGAGATGGCTTCTAGATTCAGGGGCTTCTCATCATATGGCATCTTCACTGTCTATGTTCTCTACATTTGAGCCTTGCACCATGCCACAAATTTTGATGGAAAATCATACATACATGGATGTGATTGGGAAAGGATCTATTGACATTGGGGATAACTCCTTCAATGATGTGCTATGTGTACCCCACTTGACAAACAATCTCCTTTCTATCTATCAAATCACACATGGCGCAACTAAGAGAGTTGTGGAGTTCACACCTGACTCAGTTTTCATTAGAGACATGGAGACTAGAGCTATCATTCCAACTGGGGTGGTTGATCATGCATCTCGGTTATACTCCTTTTCAGATTTTGTTGATGATGATGATTTCACATTTGATGATTCTACACATTATGATCACACTTATTGTGATGGTTCAGATTTTGAGGAGAACTTTGGACACTTGAACATGGGGATTCTCACATGTGACCCCGTTCTTGAGTCTTGTATTTCATCTCCTCGTATTGATATCACATCACCTATTGTACCTGATTATGTGGATAGTGCGGTAGTTTTGCCTTCATGTGATTCAGTGCAGCAGGATATTTATTGTCTTCCAGCTTTAGATTCATGGGATGATTGCTTGACAGATATTAGAGGTTTATTTATGGAATCCTACATTGCAGATTTGGGAGACATAATTGATGACATTCATCTTCTCTTTGATGAAGATGATCCTTCCTCAATTGTTGCGAGGGCACACTCTGACCCTCTTGTTCATTCTCTACATGATCATTCTTTCGAGGTTGACATGATTGTAGATACTTATGTACAACAGTTGGAGGAGGTCACTTTATGTTTTGAGGAGACATGTGAGTCTTTGGAACATGTTCTACATCCATCTCCACTAGATCTTGGAGTGCCCTTTTCAGCAGTGTGGCATAGTTTACCACCTTTGGAGGGGGTACCTTTCAGCATCGACATGGGGACACTTGAGTAGTTTTCAGAGATTCCTTTCATCATGAGTTTTCTTCATACATCTTCCATTCATGATTGGGGAGACTTGATGGATACACCTTTGGTTTTGTTTCTTCCTAAGGGGAGGAATGTTGTTCAACATTCATGGAGCAGTTTCTTCATACATCGAGCTTCTATCATTGGTGCAGATTCTCCATTGAGGGGGGGTCACAGTTTGACTTATCTTCTTCTCTCATATGGGGGGACTTTTTCCTCACATGGGGTTTTGTTCCTCACATTCTTCTATGAGAGTTCTCTTGTATAGCTTTCATCTCTCTTTTTGGGGGAGGGTTTTTTCCCATTGGGTTTTTCTCTCTTTCCCCACTTTGTGAGAGATTTCATTGCATTGGTTTGCATGCATTTGCATTTGTACATGGGTACCTAACATGGCCTCGTAGCTGGGACCCATCTTGCATTGCTTAGTTGCATTGTAGACTTAAGTGCATTCCCCTAAGTTGCACTTAAGGGGGGGTGTTGGTGTAAATAATTACTCATCATGGATATTATTACACTTAAGTTTACTTAGGATAATGCATTTTCATAGTAGTTTGGATATGAGACACTTGGGTGTTTGTGCCAACAATTTCAAAGGGATCTTACCTATGTATTTACCAGTTCCCTTAGGAAGTCTCTTGGACATAAGAGCTTCAAATTCCATTAGGATCTCCTCATCATCCATATCTCTACTTTGTCTTGGTTCACAACTAGTACTTGCTTCTTTACCCTTTCTAGATAGTGTAGCAGATGCTTTAAAGGCTGAATCAATCTTTTGAATACTTCCATCATAACTATTTAGCTCATATGCGATCAACTTAGCAATGATAGAATCAAGGGACACCTTTGTCTTGTCAATAGATCTCAACTCCTAAACAACGGCAACCCTTACTGCATAGATTGATAATAAGTTTCTCAAAAATTTACTAACAATGGTGGAATCATCCAGTGTACCTCCTGCACTCTTGATGTCTCTAACAACAATTTTAATCCTTATCCCATATTGTTGAATGGTCTCTCCTTCAACCATATGCATGTCTTCAAACTTCCCTCTAAGGCTTTCTTCCTTATCTTGCTTCACATGCTCATCACCACCATAGATAGACTCTAGAGTATCCCATACATCTTTGGGATTTTCTTTTTCCTGAACATCTATAAACACAACATCAGATAGACTACTGATAAGAGCTTCCATTACTTGCCCGTTCTCCTGAATTTCTCTTCTTTGATCATTTGTGAGAGTATCAGTAGGGATAACATAAGTATTCTCAACATAGCTCCACTATTGAGAACCCATGTTTTTAATGTATATCTTCATTTTGTCCTTCCATATCTTAAAGTTATCTTTGTTGAACTTAGGACCTTCCCTCTATATCATTAGAATAGGATATTTTCCTCAAGTGGTTAAGTTTTCAACATAAAGGACCTAGAGGAGGCTCCGATACCAATTGATGAATAATGATGAATAGTAAATAATCAACAAATACTGATAGGGGGGTGAATCAGTATAGACAAAAATTCCTTAAACCACTTTCACTGCAAAGACTATACTAACTAGAAAACAGTATCACTGATCTAAAATAGGGCACTATCGGTAAAACATAGTATGACTATGAAAGACATAAAGTGATAACACATAGATCACCACAAAACCTAATATATCATTTCCACTTCACCCATATGCATAAACAAGTAATACATAAGAAATATAAAGACCACTGGTTCAACATGCTTTACCACTTAACAGAAGACACTAATAATCACATGAAAAAGTATCACACATGACAAACTAATTTTTCACATGGAAACCCAACTGGGAAAAACCACGGTGGGGATGAATACCCCCAAGTTATTCTTTGAACTCTTGTGAAGTCCGCTTTGTTAAGAGCCTAATCTGGTTAAGGACTTTACAATAAGTTTTCCTAGGAACTGATCCTGCTAGGGATCACCGGGTTAAGGGATGGCTAAATACCTAGTTAAAGATTAGAACCCTATTAAAGGTTACCTCACAAGAGGATTTGAAGAACTCAATTATTTGAGTCACCTTGTTAATGGATTTACACAAATCCTATTAAAGCTACCCGATTAATGGATTTTCCAACTGCTGAAATGGTTAGAAGTCAACAAGTAATACACTGATCTAATAACACTCAATACCAAGATAGATCCATTTCAGTTCCTTTACTTCAGCAATCACACTCTATAGGCATCAACACACTTCTCTGGTCTGGCAAGAATCAAGTATCTCTTCACTTGGATACACACATAACATTTGCCAACAACTTCACAATGCAAATCATCATCGACCTTATAGGAAACATATAGGTCGGTGGCATAAACCCTAAACCTTTAGGTTATTGATATAGTCGGTCCAATCCTGACCATTCAAACACATTGCATTGAATAAAATAGTCTTGAACATATCTCAAGATGTTCTCCATCGTTCGTTCTTTGCCGCTTCTAAAAGCTGATAACCCATGACATGTTCTCCACCATTTACTAAGACTTTGCACATTCCCGAGGTAGATAGGATCAATCTTCTTCATGCAAGATCCTCAAGGAAACCCTTCACGCACACAAGGCTGATGTGGCAACATGATCTGATCTTGATTTCAATGCTAACTCATCATAGGATGTCATTGGTCGAATCACATAGACTTGAAATGTATCAACCAAAAACCCTGAAGCTGAGACTACCAACCGGTAGTCATATCAAATGAAACCCCGATACAAACTTTTCATATACTAATTCTCATTCCAACATACTGGTTCACCTTTTCACATATGCCAGTTCACATCATCAACATACCACTACACTTTTTCACATATACCGGTTCACATCATCATACCGGTTCTCTTGCTAGTTTGCTTACTTCAATATATCGGTTCATACTTCAGCATATTGACATCAATGACAACATAAAATATCATCATGTCATCAAACTCTGCACATATGCCAATAGAAGCCCCTATTCTCAACACATTTCCCTTGTTTTTTATGTGTGGGAAATAGGTGCACACCTATTCTTCTTAGGTTAAGTTTTATTTACAGAAACAAAAAAACCCTTTTTGTCAATCGAAAAATTTCAGAGGACCAAGAGGTTGCATCATGTTCTTTTCTTTTTCAGGGCATTTTTGTAGGGAATATCTGAATCAACTTATATTCCTCAGATCTAGGTGCATGACAAAATCCAGAATCTGTAGCTCATTATTTTATTAGTTTTGTCTTAAATTCCTACACTTCACCCTAAATCAACATTTCAAATTACAAAAGAGGGGAAAGAACTTCATAATCAATTAGTCCACTTAGTGTTCAGTCCTTGTGTGATTTGTGACTAAATCTAGTGGATTCCTCCCCTTACTTGAATGTAAAGGCATCTTCCCCCAAAGCAAAAATTGCTTTGGTGATTTCTCTTTTTATGTTTCAAATTACCAAATCAAATTTTCCCCTTTACAAATATCAACAATGAGAAATATGTAGGTGTACAAAATCAATATGATTATAGAGATTAGTTGAATATATGCAATGAAATTGTAATGAAAATTGATTATTAAATATAACATTATTTATGAAACTCATTAAGATTGGGAAACTAAATTGAGTTGTCATTTAGTTTATAACTTATTCTGCAACTCTTGAGAAACAACCCTCTCATTTCACAATTAATAATGTGTTGATCAGATGTAACTCATTTTTTTTTTTTCTTGATCTAATAACTTATATATGTATATGTATATGTACACACACACACACACACACACACACACACACACACACATATATGGGTACGTGCACAAAGATGGTGAATAGAAAAGTGGCCACATGCAAAGAAAAAATGAAATTTTTTATAACTCGTGTAATGCCTCACCAAGAACCTCAAAGGAAAACCCACAACAAGGGTGAAATAATTTTTTTTTTTTAAGTATAAATCACATTAAGTGCATGAATTCACAACATTGCACAATAATAACACAAGTGGAAGACTAACAATTCAACAATGCAGCTGGGAGGAGTAGGAAGCAACAATGAGATAATTCAAAATTTAAATTCTCTAAAAGATGAGAACTCTGGTTCCAATGGTGGGAGTGGCTAGAATGAAGGAGTTGGTCCTATGGGAGAGAAGGATAAGCCTCCAAACATTCTAAAGGTTGATGACATTCCATAGACTGGTGGTACTCTATTAGAGAAGAGAGTGGGTTCTGGGTTTTTGGGGGAGGGGTCCAGTGGGGGTCCAGCCCATGTTAAAAGACCTTGGAGAATAGAAAAGAATCTAGAAAATGGTCATCCATTTTTGGAACAAAACCATCTAGTAAATCCTCTTTACCTCCTATCAAGAATATTTTTTATCCATCTAGTGGAAATTTGTCTATCTCTATCCCTGATCTGGTTCTAGATTATAATATAAAAAGTATGTCAAACTCCTTGGTAGGCAAATTTATGGGTTTGCAACCAAACATCAAAGTTGTAAGGGCTTATGTCAAATAGAAATGGGCTCTGAAGGGTAACATTGAAATCTTGGCTTTGCTTAAAGGCCTCCTATGTTTTACTTTTTCGTGTGAAGAAGATAAATTAAGGATACCTTGTGGTAGTCCCTTGATGGTAGGAAAGACAACCTTGGTTCTTCAAAAATGGCATCCGAATCTAAACATGAATGACTCTCTTTTGGCACAAGTTCCAATATGGGTAAAGTTACCAAGTCTACCTCTTGAATATTGGGCAGAAAGCATCTTCTCAGGAATAGCAAGCTCCTTTGGTGAACTCCTCTCTATAGAGTGAGTCACAACTTCAAAAAGGAGACTCAAAAATGCTAGGGTTTGTGTAGGGATAGCCCATGATGCAAACATGTCAGAATAGATAGATATAGTGTCAAATTTGAGTACATGGAAATAACAAATAGAATATGAATCTATCCCCTTTGCCTACTTCCATTGTAAGAAAGTAGGTCACTGGACAAAATCCTGTCCTATCAAGCCTAAAGGAGAGCTCAAGAAGACTAAACCCCCAGTTGAAAGTAAAAAGGTTTCAAAAAAAAAGGTATGGCAAGCTAAAAACTCAGAGATTAAGGAAGCTAAATTTATTGACAACAACTATTTTGAACCCTTGGAGGAAAATAAGGAAGTGGTATCCTCAACTTCTGTCTCCAATCCCCCAACCCATGAAGTATTAAGAAATAATTCAACCAAAGTAAACAACCCTATGATGGAGCAGATCTAAATAGAGGAATCAAAAGAACAAAATTAATCTTCAAAAGGCACAGCTGAAGTGGTTATCACTTATACTTATGCTGGTAAGGAAACACAAAAGAAAGAGGAACAACCTAAAGAAAGGGAGATCTCTAGCTCCCAAGAAGAAAAGACTGACTCTTCCCCGCTCATGATAAGATCTAAAATGCAAGAAGCCAAAAAATGTGCAATACTGGGTATGAACCTTTTGGATTTAGATCAAAACTCAAAAACAATAAACAATGCTTCACATGATTATAGATTCCCTAATTGGGCCAATGAAGATGAAATATCTAGAATCCTCAGTAATCTGAAAGTGGTTCTTGAGAAAGAAGCTGACTGGAAAATACCAAAATATAGGAACAAGAAAGGATCCACTCCCTTGTCTTCTCAACTAAGGAAATCTAGTAGAATAGCTCAAGTATATGTTGGGTATATCTCCTCTTCACTAGGCTAAACTTCTAACCATAAAGTTAGAGACAAGCAGGCTAGTAAGAACATTGCATATGGGACTCAGAAGACTCTTAATTAGTTAGGAATCGGTAAGTAACTATGAAGATTATCTCTTGGAATATTAGGGGACTTAATAATCCTCATAAACACAATATTATTAGGAACATGATAAGGGATGGTAAACCTGATGTTTTTCTAATTCAAGAGACCAAAATGAGAAGAGAAAAAGTTGACTCTTTGAAGTTTTGTAAAAATGGGAGTATCAGTAGTGGTAGCTTGGAAGGTGCTTTGGGAGGAATAGCTACCATTTGGAATCTTAATAGTGTCAAAGGCCATGTTCTTATTGAATTTTTTTTTTCTCTTGCATTAGATTTGAGCATTTAAAAGATGGAACATCATGGGTCCTCACCAACATTTATGCACCCAACACCTTGAAAGCTAGAAACTCCTTCTGGAAAAAACTTATAGAAATTAGGGATAGCTTCAATAATCTTAGTTGGTTGGTCATGGGAGACTTTAATACTCCTTTGAGAGAGGAGGAAAAATTTGGTGGAAGCCCCTCTTAGTTGGAAAGTAGGTTGGCCCTTATGGACTTCATAAATACTCAGGCTCTCAACTATGTGGAGATACATGGATGCAATTACACATGGACTAATAGGAGAACTAGTAATGATCTTATCCAAGTTCGCCTTGATAGGGCTCTTATCTCTGGTGACTAGTACAAACATTACTTCTACTCCCTATCTACCCACATCCAGGTTGGGTCAGACCATTTTCCCATCACCTTCATTGCTGACCCAATTAATAGAAGAAGACATTTTCCTTTCAGATTTGAAAAAATGTGGACTCATCACCTAGATATCACTCATAATATTTAGAAATGGTGGAGTATCCAAGTTGAGTGAACTGCTATGTACAGAGTTCTTAAGAAACTCAAAAGTGTAAAGGACAATATAAGACTCTGGAATAAATCTACCTTTGGGAACATTTTTTAGGCCAAAGGAAAATTCCAGGATGACCTTAAGAAAATACAGGTCCAAATTCAGAAGGATGGTTTGAGTACTGTGTCTATTGCTGAAGAAAATGAGACCCTTAAAAAATACCATGAAATCATTGCTAAAGAGGAAACTTTGTGGAAGCACAGATCAAGATGCATTTGGCTAAAGGAAGGAGATAGGAATACAAGATTTTTTCATATGTCGATGATCAAACATAAAGTGGCAAATAGGATTTCTAAATTGGTAGTGGACAATTGGGAGCTAGTCAAGGAGGAATAAATAAGGAATGAGGCCAAAAGGTACTTTTCAGATCTTCTGAGAAGGTATCACAGGTTGGACACTGATTCTCAATCTTCTTTTCTTCAAAACATTATGTGTCTCATTGATGAGAAGATGAATGCCTCCCTTTCTTCAATTCCCTCGATTTTGGAAATCAAAAATGATATTTTTTCTTTTGATGGTAACAAAGCCCCTAGTCCGGATGGCTTCCCCATGTTCTTTTCCCAAGATTTCTGGGACATTGTTGGGAAAAATGTTTCCAATGGGGTCAAGGAATTTTTTGGGGCTAGAAGACTTTTGAAAGAAATTAATGGCACTTTCATTGCACTTATTCCCAAAACCCAAGGTGTTGATTCCATGGACAAGTTCAGACCAATCAGCTTATGCAATTCTTTCTATAAGATTATCTCCAAGGTTCTTACCACCAGAATCCTGACTATCCTTCCTTCTTTGATTAATCATCATCAAAATAGTTTTGTTCCTAGAAGACAAATTCTCGACTCCATTATTACTATCCATGAGAATATTTATTCTCTTGTTAGGGCTAAGAAACAAGGTCTCATCCTCAAGCTTGATCTCTCTAAGGCCTATGACCGAGTTGACTGGTCTTTTTTTGTGAAGGTTCTTGTGGCTTATGGTTTTTCCACCAAATGTGTTGACCTCTTCAGTCAACTTATTACCTCACCCTCTTTTGTTGTTCTTGTCAATGGTTACCCATCCCCCTATCCTCTTCATTATTATGGCTGAATATTTTGGTAGGTCTATGGAAAACATGGTTATGCGAGGATCTTTTAAGGGACTTCAACCTTCTTCAATTGATCTTATCTACTCTAACCAATAGTTTGTGGATGATACCATTGTCATGGGGGAATCAAGTATCTTAGAAGCTAGAACCCTGAAGGACACTCTTTGTAAGTTTGTCTCTTCATCTGGTTATCTCATTAATTGGGTCAAAAGCGAAGCCTTTTTTATCAACACACTAGAGAGAGGACAACATAGAATCAACAGAATCCTGGAATGTTGGATTGTTGATCTTCCTACCACTTATCTTGGCCTCCCCTTGGGTATTGCACCTCCTGATTCTTTTTAGAGCTCTCTAGTGGACAAATTCCATAAAAAGCTAGCTGGTTGGAAATGAGCCTTTTTAAGTTAGGTTGGAAAGCTTCAACTTCGAAAAGCTTCTCTTCAAACTATACCTATCTATGCCCTAACCCTTTTCAGAATTCCAGTTAAGTATGCTGATGCAATTGAGAAAATTCAAAGAAAATTTCTATGGTCAGGGGTTGAGGATAAGAAAAGAATGTCTCTTGTGGCTTGGGATCAGGTATGCAGACCAAAAAGTAAAGGAGGTCTGGGCCTGAGAAGAATCCAGACCTTAAATGAAGCTCTCCTATCTAAACAGGTTTGGAGAATGTTCCACCTAGATAGTGAATGGTGTAAAATATGGCGAAGTAAGTACTCTCTTCTGTCCTCCTCTCTTACCTCTTTTATCAATTCAGAAATAAGTATGAATGGGTCCCACATCTGGAATCATGCCTCTAAGTGCAAAGATAGTATTGCTAAAGGGGTTATTTGGAAAGGTGGCAATGGTAGGAAAGTTAAATTCTAGGAAAACCCTTGGCTTTTTGATAAACCTTTGACTGATATCCCAAAATGGGCCCCTTCTGCCTCCTCCTGTATTAGAACTTTTGGTCCTTTAGTTGAAGAGTATTGGATAGGTACTAAATGGCAGAACATTGAAAGTATCCACACAAGCCTTATTAAGCTTAAAAACCATCTGTCTTCAGCTTGGTTGAATAAAGAGGAAGATTCCCTCATTTGGAAATTTGAACCAAAAGGTAACATTATTGTCTCTTCATTGTGTGGTGTTCTCTCCTCCGCCCCTTTTGAAAATCCTTTCTGGTCTAAAGCTTGGATAAAGGGTCTGACCCCCAAAATCAAATTTTTCTATTGGACTATTCTTAAAAATAAAATCTTGACCTTAGATAACCTCAATGGTAGAGGATTTGCCTCTTGTAATAGATGTGCTCTATGTCTTAAGGAGGAAGAGTCTGTGGACCATCTGGCCATCCACTATTCCTATTCTGCTTCAATCTGGAAAAAATTTCTTAAGAGTTTTTGTATTGATTGAGTGTTTCCTAACACTATCAGTGAGTTGTTCTACTCCTGGAATTACCATTGGTCTAACTCTTTTTTTTGATCTCTGTGGAAGCTATCTCTCCCTCACATTCTATGGGGATTATGCAAAGAAAGAAACAATCATATTTTTAGGGACACTTCTCTTTCTCAGAATATTTCGTTCCAAAAAATACAATGGGCAATTGTGGAGAATATTGGGATCATTGGGGGTCCCTGCTTTTCGACCAACCCATTGGAATCTCACATTTTATGCTCCTGGAGTTTGAAGAATGCTAGCAGTTTTGACCCCAAGCAAAATAAAAGATTAGAAGCAAGAGGGAAAACTTCCCCTCATGGGTGGTCCAAAGTCAATTTCGATGGTGCTGCAAAAGGTAATCCGGGCCCTATGAGATGTGGAGCTATTCTTAGAGATGATAAAGGTATATGCAAGGAAATGATTATTGTTCTAATAGGAAGCCAAAAAAATCACAATGCAGAAGCAATGGCAGCACTCCAAGGTATTCTCCTCACAAAAAGATGGAATTGCCCCTACATATGGATTGAAGGGGACTCTAACAACATTATCAAATGCCTCAAGGGGACCTCTAAGGCCTCATGGTCTATCAATAACATTATAAAGGCTGCTAGAGACCTCATTAACACTTTTGAGAAAATTTACATATCTCATATCTACTGTGAAGCTAATGGTTCTGCTGACTGGGCAGCCAATGTGGAAGGAAGAACAAGGCCTCCAAGAGGATGTTAGATTAATCATTTTTAAGGATCAATATAATAGTACCCTAAAAATTATAAATGGACAAAATAATAATGAAACATATTAAAAGGAGTGCCTTGAGCAATTATAATATTGTCAGCACCATTTATTATAACACTCAATCAATCACTTCCCATGCTTTCTAGGTAAATTTGGTAGCTCCGAGAAACTCTCTATCTAAAGCTCTCTGCAAGTTTTGACATTTAGCTTTGAATAGTGAAAATATGGGAGGTAATAGATGCCGCTATGAACCTAGTAGTTGCAAGGAGTGGAAGCAAAAGGAGGCGGTCTGGAACATTATGCAAAAGGGTGGGTTTTCAAAATTTATGGAGAGGCTCCATGGACGAGACACCACAGTCACTAATTTCTTTTGTAAAAACTAGAGAAAGAGCACTTTGAAGATGGGAGACCAGTCTGTCATCATAGATGAAGACTCAGGCCATGGGTCTCTGAAGGGAAGGAAGCAACTACTACAGAGACATAAAAGTGAGCAAGGAACTATTATTCCCAACCCACCCCCCACATCGAATTGGGCGGGAATCAGCTTGCTAGAATAATGAATAAGCTTGCCCCTACAATTCTATGGGGTCAATGCCCCTAGAATGGTAGGGAACTTGCTAGAAGAATTAATAAGCTTGTGGCGAGTACGGGGGCCCTCACAAATAGTAGGGGGAGGAGATAGTTGGGTGGGAGGTATAGCCCTATTGTTCCCTCCCGACTAATAGAATAGTAGGGCAAATAGTAGGGCCCCCCCACAACGCAAGCATGTTACGTATAGAATCGAGAATTCAGGCTCCCTACCTACCGCTATAGCCCTGATTAAGGGTGGGGGGGGGGCGATAAAGGGGCTAGAATTCCTCCCACCCGCAACTAGAATTCCCCCCACTTATTCTAGCCCCCTAATTCTCAAGGGCTCCCTACAATTCTATGGATTGACTGATTAATAAGGAACGTCGACTATGGAACTCCTATGAAGAAACCTGCTAGAATAAGCCACGATTCCTTATTGCAGGTGGCAGTGGGAGGGAGCTCTAGTTGGCCCCTCGACATTCTATGGCCCTACTATTCAGATCCCTACTATTCGCTTGACTGGGGTGGGAGGAGAGATTCTTAGTGGAGGTAGATGAATTGTAGGTTCAGTCGGTTCAATGCCTACTGTATCGTTTTTTCGGTGGCTGGCCCCACTAGCCGCTACGTACTGTCTCTCCTGGGCCCCGGTCGTTCAAAGTTGTTTGGGCCCCGTTCTAGCCACCGGAGCTCTTGAAACTCACTACTAGTTCTAGCTCCAGCTGGCCCGAAGAGAAGTAGTTGTGTTTGCCTCGTTAAGATATCCTGAAACTGAAAAGGAGAAAAAATGCTTGGTGAAGCTAAGTAAAACTTACTATCCCCCTAGGGATTTTTCTAAACTATAGAGGGAGGTCCTTTTTGTTATAATGCACTATATTACTTTGGATGGTAGATTCACTAAAGTGTATGGCTACCATTTTGTTTTGCTAAATCATTTTAGGCATTATGAGAAAGTGAACATTCTATATTTTATGTTATGTTCTATGAATGCCACCATTAAGGCCTATAAAGAGAACCCTACAGGTGACAATGCCATGCATCAAGGCTTAATGGTTCTTATTTATGACCACCTCAAGGCTAACCAAATAGCCCACTCTCAGCCCTCTATTTCTGAGTCTGAGGAGGAAGGGTCGGACTCTATTTTTTCTTTGGATGAGGGTTCTAATAGTGATTTAACAAGCGAGTCTGAGGAGAGTATGGATGAGTCAGAAGTTGAAGTAGCTAAGAAGAGGAAACATTTGATAACAAGGCCTTCCTCCTTGAAGGGCAAGAAATATAAAGGGAAAATTCTCCAAATTAGCTCCTCAGAGGAGGAGGAGGTCTCTGAAGATTCTAAGAAGGAGAAACCCCAGGGTTCTTTGAAAAAGAAAACTAAAGTCCATATTCAGACTAGAAAAAAACAAAAGAGAAAGGATGAGAAAGTGAAGGAGCTGGAGGATCAAAAGTAGAAAAATATTTTAGAAGCTGACCAGAACTTGGAGGAGGTGACCACAAGGGAAGTTCATAGGGTTGAAGATAAAGTTACTATTGGTGACACCTCAAATAAGGAATAGGACAACTCTGGTAAGATAGATCCCTCCTCAAACCCTCCTCCTAAGGGTATGAAAGGTTTTATGGACACCATGGAATGGTTAATCACTAGTTACAAGAAAGATGTGGAGGACAACAAGAAGCTCAGCCATAGAATCCAAATTCTAGAAACTATCAACACTGGTGAAGGGAAGACTATGGTAGATTATATGGAGGATTTAACCAAAATTGTTGCTAAAATTGAAAATATAAGAGACTCCTTCAACCCTAGATTTGAGAAAATTGTGAAAGACCTAATTGAGAGGAAAGAAAATGCTAATGCAATAGAGCAAACAATGTCAGAAAATGTCAGTAAAGTCAACAGAATTCAAGAATGTCTCAACAGTATTGCAGAGAAAAGCTTAAACATTTTGAAGGTCTCTGCTGGTAATACCAAAACCCTCATCAGCAAACTGGATGAGGAGAAGGACAACCTAGAAATTGACCCTGACATTGAAGGCATAGGAGATGTTCAAGGACCCAGAAAAAGAACCAAAGGTAAAAAGAAGGAGAAGAAGCCAAATAAGGACCTAGATGAACTCAAAGTTGTTGCAACCAACTACGACCAGTTAGTGATTAAGGTGGAGGACCTCTTGAAGACTCTATAACCATGCAGTGTTTTCCTGGTTTCTGTTGTTTTGTTGTTTCTATCTTTTGCTATCCTTTCTATTTACTAGCTTTATTGCCAGTCATTTTGTAAGTCATTTTTATATGGTCTGGTTACTCTATGATGATCTTTTTTAATCTCCTATGTTAAAGGTTACGGGTCCTGAAAACCTATTTTTCTTATTAATCAGAACACAAGCAGAAGAATTACACTAGAATTCCTTAAGGGTTACCAATGAAGAATTAAACTAAAAGTTAAATTCCACAATTATGATTAATCAAATAATTCCATCATTACTCAAAGAACATAATAAGCCATATGCAAAAACAAATTATTCTATTTAAAGATTGAAAGGATATAATATAACTTCTCTTCAATAATGAATTTACACTAATCATATAGAAAGCTGATAAATAACATTGAAAACTTAGGATTACATTGATCTTCCAATACATGGCTCTCAATATATATATAAAGTTACAACTTAACCAAATAAAAGGTTACATAAATTTCATTGATACAATGACCACATAGGTCTCCAAAGAAAAATAATCACCAAACATGAGATAGATCATGAGTCACAAACCACAGGAACACTTGCGAAGCCAATTCTCACATGAAGGAATGAGAAAGAACATCTGATGGGAAGTGGCACTACCACCCGACCATATGATCCCAAAATGGAATCACCCCACTATGCTAGGAGATAGCAGAGGACCCTCAAGCAAGCTAAAAGCATGACATGGTCGACAAAACCATATGACTCCATGATAGCACAATACGACTCCACAATATTTCAGGTGACTCAACATCACAATTCACAAGTGACTCGACATCACCATACAAAAGTGACTCGACATCACAATACACAAGTGAATCAGCATCACCATACACAAGTGACTTGACATCACAATACACAAGTGACCCTAAAGAGAGAGTTTCATCACATAGCTTATGATGGTTACCATGGTTGGCCTCCAAAGGTTCCGATCCCCATCCTAGGTTATCCTAGTAAGCTTTCCTGAACCTCCAGCTCCAACTAAAACTCATGCAGACCTTACCAACCCTTCATGAAGACAAGGTGGTTGGTTTCCCATTCTAGGCCTTCCCACTACACCTTGAGCCCTTTACGAGAACTCAACCATGCGTGAGGTACAATATCTTATATAATGTTATAAACTACCCACCTCCTAATCAATTTATTAGATTATCACTTATTATCTGACTTTTGATGGGTTATCTTGCCAACCACTTTGGGTGTAACCCCCACTCAAAAGACACTCTCTCAAAGGACACTAAATAAACATGGTCACTCAGGAGGACCCTATGGCAAAGTAGACAACTATAACACCACTATCCAGAAACAAGTGGTCAAAACAAGGACATACTGACTCTTGGTTAACTATAAGGAAAATACACTACATGGTTAAGACAACGAGATCATCATATATCACTTGGTCAAAATAAATAAATACGCCACTACAAGATGACTGAATCATAGACAAGAAATAACCACAATACTACTCGTTGCAAGGAAAGCTAATTTCACAAAGTTCGCACTCGGACAATCTTGGAGAAAAAAACATTTTTAACACTTGCAAATTCCTTGATTTGGAAATTAAATCAAAACACCCTTTAATTAATGCATCATTCAAATACAACATTCCTCTCAATAAAATTTCCAATTCAATATTCCAACAAGAATAAAATCCACATTGAATATTCAACCGAATAAAATATGAATTAATAATAAACATTTAATCTATTTCAAGAATACATCCAAATTTACCAATTTGAATTAATATTCGAAGCCTTGATTTCAATAAATAAATCTATTCAATCAATATAAAAGATCCACTTATACTACCATTAAAATTTAACATTAAAAATTAACTTTAAAAAAACATTGCGTTTGATAAAATTAAATCAATGACATATTTGTTGGAAAATGCACACTCCAATGAGACATTGTATGTGATTGAAGGTTTTGTCATTGATGGCAACCTTGCAATCCTATGACACCAGCAAGATAGTTTACCAGTGCTAGCAAAGACAGACTCTACACCGGCATAGAGACCACCGATAGTGAAAGGAAGCATACTGGCACATAAGCCGACATGAATTTTGTTTGTAATGTATTTTATTAATTATTGTAAAATCATTGTAAGCCGACTTGGCAAGTTTTAAAATGACTCATATATATAAGAGATCATTATAGAACATTTAATATATAGATGAAAGATAGAATATAGGTGAAATAAGGCATACCTATTATACGAATTATAGATTAAGGGTTTATGTAAGAAGCATAGCTATAAACCGGTACTAGATCTGGCATAGTAGATGCTATTTTGAAGTAGTACAAGACATTGGATTTATATAATCCATTTTGTAAGTCAATGAGACTTCCCATTTTGTAATTGAGCAGTGAGCTCTAGGCACTTGGCCTTCCTGCATGTGCAGGCCCTTCTTGTAGCAGTAATATTCTCTTATTGGCCAGTAAGCAAATATTGTGGGTCACAAATCCCACCGAGGTTTTTCCCACACTAGGTTTCCTCATTAAAATACTATGTTATGGTGTGTTGTTCATGTGGTTGTTGTTATCTCTTTTTATTTCTTTATTTTTAGTTTACTGGTATATAGTATTGATATGCTTTACATGTTTTAAGTTAAGAAAATCTTATTACCGGTTAGATACTGATTCACGCCCCCTCTCAGTATCTGTGGGAATCCTAACAATTGGTATCAGAGCTTGGTCCTCTATTTTTTAGAAGCCTAACAACATGAGGAAGATCTTGACACCAGTAGAGATGGAAAACCTAATGAAGCAGTTAGAAGGAGCTCTCTCAGACTATGATGCAGAGAAATTGAAAAATATCAAACTTGAACATGATCTAAAGGTTGCACAAGATATCAGCCAAGCACTTCAAGAGAATTACACTATAGCAAGAAATAAAAGAAGAGAACTTTGTGAGAAGATCCAGAAAGAAGAAGATGAAAAATACTCTTAATGATCTAGTAAACAAACTAAGACAAGAGTTAAGTACAACAAAGAATGAGATGCAAGATATGACTATGAGATTTTGTAAGGAAATTGAAGATAGAAAGAAAAATGAAGAAGACCTAACTAGAAGACTGAATGATGCTGCAAATGAAAATACAAGACTTAGCTATGAAAATGATATGTTGAAGACACATCTGATGCATACACAGAATGACTCAAATGAACTCATGAGACAAAAAGGTATCTTGGAAGGAGAACTGGCTGCTGCAAATCAACATAAAGAGAAATTCAAGAAAAGCTCAGAAAAACTTGGTGACTTGTTGAAGAATCAAAAACCAAATGGTGACACTAATGGCCTTGGCTTTGAAGTTGGTGAAAGCTCCGATACCGCAAACACACATGATCATAGAAAACTGGTAAGACAACCAAATGCTTATAAATTCAATGGCTAATGCTTTAACTGTAACAAGTATGGTCATAGAGAAAATCAATGTAGATATAGAAATTATCAGAATACCAATACACCCACTGGTCAATGTTCCAAATGCAACAAAGTTGGTCATAATTTAGAGAATTACAGAATGAATGTAAAATGTTATGTTTGTGGAAGATTTGGACATTTATCTAATCAATACAGAACACAGACTAGCTTAGGATATGGGAAAGCTATTCAGAAAAATAATGTGACTTGTTATGCCTGTAGACAATTCCTCACCGACAAGTAATAATGGTGCTAGTTTGAAAGGTAAAGAAAAGGTTGAAGAGGTAAAGCAAGAATTCTCAAAATAATGGATCAAAAAGTCAGATATAAATGTTGATAGGAATACTCCTCCACCAACAAGAGACTCTTCATCTAACTGAAGAAAATTCATTTGAGGGTTTGGCAATCAAATGTGAAACATACTATTATTCCCTCGGTTGATGGTGAGAAGTTGAAATTACTTCTATACCGGCAGATAAGTTAAGTCATTACTTAATCGACAAGCATTAAATGTGGTAGTTGGTGAATTTGACTTTATAAAACAAGTGTTTTGGGTCCATTTTCATTTCATCGAGCATTCAAATCTTTGAGAGTGCAAAATTTCCTAAGCAAAGGCATTCCAAGAAAATAAGAGAAGAAATTCATCAAGCAATCATCCTTAAGGTAGATAAAAGTATTTATATCCATGGCTTCTTCATCTATTCCTGAATTCATAGCAAACCCTACTGTAGTCAAGGTAATTAAACACCCTAGACTTGTATTCTAGTTAGTTCCTGAGATTGCCAAGAAAGATGATAATATTGGTGCTTTTTCTCAAATCCCCAAAGGAGTAGTTTTTGCTGAAGACCCTAGAATGTACACACATTGTCACATAGAAGAATTAAGTGATGAGGAAATCAAGAATATGTATAAATCAGTAATATGTGATGAAACCATCAATGTTAAGGCTAAACACAAGATAGTGGAAACCCTAGGTTTCACTGAAATTCTCAGTATTTTGGATTTTCCTAAAGATGTTATAAGGATAGTATTAAGTAGGGTTCATGGTGAATTTTTCTGGTTGGACTCAATCCACAAAATCACTAAAGAGGCAGTGAAAGCTGTGATAGGGTTACCTTCCACCGGTAATAGACCTGATAAGACAAACAAAGTCTCAAATGACCTAGTGATTAATCTAATAGGTGCAACATTTGATAAGAGATCATTGAGAGTAAATGATGTAACCGACATCAATATCAGATTCATTAGCATGATTTTAGGCTACAAAACCACACATACAAATAGGTTAAACTCAATATCTAGCCTATGCATAAAGAGTGCCCATGACATGGTTATGGATAATGCAAAAATAGATGTGTGTGAATGGTTGAAAGATGAGCTTATTGACAATCTTGGAAAGATTAAGAAAGACAAAAAGGGGACATTTAGATTTGGAAACCTACTTGTCTATTTAATGTTGCACATAACTAAACAGGTGCCCAGTATCGGTAACAAAAATCTAGGTTTTGATATACTGGTAGGCAAACAACTATCTAATTTATTGAATAACATGGGAGAGAACATAGAAAAGAATATAAATGAGTACTTTTAGGCATTAAAGGCCTGAATGAAGTTAGAATCAGATTATCACAAGCAATTGTAGATAAGTATAAGGATGAAATATGTTTTGTTATTAAAAAGGATGAAATTTGGATGGAGGCAGTTATCCCAAGAACTATTTGGGTTACTGAAATGGGTTACAAAATAGATGATCACATAATTGAAACATATGCAAAAGCCCTACTAGAAGCACCCAAGGAGCCTAAGGAAGAGGTATTTGGTAGTGTTGAGACCATTGAAAAACAAATTCAATCTAAGAAAAATGTTAAAAAGGTTGAAGCAACTGTAAGAAGAGGATCCCAGCAAGCAAAAGCTATAAAGGAAGATGTACTCAAGAGAACAAGTATTACAGAAGATGAGTTAGAAGTACTCCAACCAGAAACTCACCTTTCACCAGTTGCAACTTCTTTTGAAAGTGATATACCAGTAGAATTTAAAAGAGTTGTGAGAAAAAGGAAACCTTCACTAGTATCTACACCTTCTCCTAGAAAAACCAGATAGAAACAATAGGTAGTAAGGCCCCTAGCTAGGAAGTTAACTCCAAAGAAGAAGTTAACACCCAAGAAAAAGACACAACAAAACATTGCTCAAATTGACAAACTAGTAGATGAAATAACAGAGGACGGGAAGATGAAAAAATTTCAATAAACTATATGATCCATTATTAACTGATGACAAGGAAAAGGTTAAGAACAGTGTAATCCTACACTTGGACATCTACAAGAAATTTCTTATGCAAGTTGTAGATGAATTACTGGCAGAAGTGTTCAAAAGACTTGAAGCTAGAAGGCAAGCTATTGTAGAGCTTGATAAGAAAATAAAAATTGAAAAACTACTTCTTGTTTATCCAGTTAACTCACCAAAAGAGATAGATGATCCAATCTCTGAGGGTAACCTGTCAGTATTTTCAACTGCACATCGACATGTAGCACTTATGGTTGGTAGAGTGAATGAGGTTGCAAAGGAAACAACTAATGCATGGGACATATTCCTTGTAGAGAAGGAAAAGGAGGAAGAATATAGAAACCCTAAACCCATAAAAGTATATCAGAAGGATAAGGATAAGGGTAAAGGAAAGGTTGGTGGACCCCCTAGCATAAAGATAAGAGATAACTTATCCCCATTGCCTTTGGTTACTCCATTGGTAGTTACCACAGACAATCAACCGGCTAGTGAGAGTATGGATGTACCACAAGAGGACACAAATCCCAACTCTGAGGTGTTATACATAGTTGACATTGACACTCAGAAGGTCAATATAGTGGTAGATAAGGACTCAATGGGGAAAACAGATATGGCTAATGAGCCACCGGTAATAGATGGTACAGAAGATAAACTGACAGATGATAACACAGAGCAATAGATAGAGCAATAGGTTCACACAAAGACAGTACCACTGACATCAGCTAAGCAATCCAAACCTATGCTTAAAGAAATGGAAACACAAACTGACCTACCAGAGGTCACCACAAGCAAGGAAATTGCTCCCATCGATGGAATACAGATCATTGGTTCATCAATTAATATGACATAAGTTCTTCTAGATTCTATGAAGAAGATAACAAAGTGTAGCTCTCAAGCTTACAAGGCAATTGATGACACAATTCCAATTTTGAAAATGATAGCCCCTAACTGCAATATAGATAATAAAGATTCTTTAGGTCAACTTGACACTTTGTCAAAGTATATTATTGACAACACTGTGATAGTTGAACAAATAAAAGCGGAAGCATTCAAAGAGAGATTAGAGAAAGAAAAACACAAATTCTTTGAGGAGGAAATAAAGAAATGTACAAGGAAATTTGACACTCTTTTACCAGAACTGTGGAGTACACTAAAGGAATTCAAAACTTTGTACAGGGATACTTGTAAAACTAACTTTTTGACACTTGATATAGACAAGAATATCAACAAGATACAAGAGGAAATAAATCAACTAGCTGACAATTTCATTAATTCATCTGATTCATTATCAGTTTTTGAGAAGAAGAGAATAGATTTTGAGGAAGAACTATTAAAGTTGGGAAGACAAAAAGAAAGAATAAAGGGTAAGGCTAAATATCTTAAATAGGGACTAAGTCCAAAATTGGACTACCTTGCCACCTTAAGGAAAGAAATATCGAATGCCTTGACTCAAGGATAGAAAACACTGGCAAAGCAAATGCAACACCTCACTGGTACAGTTCAGAGGACTGAGGCCACAATAGAAGATAGCAAAAAGTTCATTGAGAGTCTGAATATAGTTTTGGCAGATCTATTTCAGATTGTAACCAACCGGTTATAAGGATGAAATAGGAAACCACACTCATTGACACTTTGACAACCTTTGTCATTGATGCGAAAGGGGGAGTAGTGGTATGAGAAAAAATAATTAGCAATTGGCTTATCAGCTCAGGGGGAGCACATAATCTTTTGGGACACAATTTTGGTAATTCTGGCAAAACTTTTTTTGGATAATAGTTTTTGGATTTTTCTCATGAGTGTTGCCATCAATGCCAAAGGGGGAGATTGTTGGCAAATGCACACTCCAATGAGACATTGTAGGTGATTGAAGGTTTTGTCATTGATGGCAACCTTGCAATCCTATGACACTGACAAGACAATTTACCGGTGCTAGCAAAGACAGACTCTACACCGGCACAGAGACCACCAACACAGAAGCTGACATGAATTTTGTTTGTAATGTATTTTGTTAATTATTGTAAAATCATTGTAAGCTGACTTGGTAAGTTGTAAAATGACTCATATATATAAGAGATCATTGTATAATATTTAATATATAGATGAAGGATAAAATATAGGCAAAATAAGGCAGACCTATTATGTGAATTATAGGTTAAGGGTTTATGTAAGAAGCAGAGCTATAAACCGGTACTAGATCTGGCATAGTAGATGCTATTTTGAAGTAGTACAAGACATTGGATTTATATAATCCATTTTGTAAGTTAGTGAGACTTCCCATTTTGTAATTGAGTAGTGAGCTCTAGGCACTTGGCCTTCTTGCATGTGTAGGGCCCTCTTCTAGCAGTAATATTCTCTTATTGGCCAGTAAGTGAATATTGTGGGTCACAAATCCCACCAAGGTTTTTCCCACACTAAGTTTCCTCATTAAGATACTATGTTATGGTGTGTTGTTCATGTGGTTGTTGTTATCTTTGTTTATTGCTTTATTTCTGGTTTATCGGTATATAGTATTGATATGCTTTACATGTTTTAAGTTAAAAAAATCTTATAACCAGTTAGATACTGATTCACCCCCTCCCCCCTCTCAGTATCTCTAGGAATCCTAACAATATTACATTATGCTGTAGAGGGTTTAAGTGGCACACGGTGGCCAAAGCATACCTACGGTAGTGCTGCTACCTGTGGCCGCAAACAGTACCCGCTGGTAGCACTGCTATCGCCGGTAGCTGGCACTATCATTGGCAGTGCTACTTCTGCTGGTAGAAACCACTATCGACCGATAGTACTGCTACCGACTAGTATTGCTGCTACCGACTGGTAGCAGTCCTACTGACTAGTAGTGCTTCTATCGACTGGTAGTAGTCCTACCGATCAGTAGAGTTGCTACTGCATAGCAGACACTACTGACTGGTAGTGCTACTACTGTGGTAGCAAGCAACTACCGTCGCATGTGGTGGGATTATCCTGCCATGTGGGTAAGGTTAGATTAATTTAATAATTAAATTTCTTCTTCCCTTGCATGTTAAAATCAATTAACATGCAATCAATTCATCCCCTCTTCATTTCACGGGAGCGCATACATAGTGCCAAATTCCAGAATAAAAAGGGATAATTACCAAAATGGTAAATGGTGAATTAAAATCACACAAGAGCCCCAATCATAAAGATATTGGGCAATACAAGAAGAATTCAAAATATAGGAGAAGGATTATAATAAATTTCTTCACTTCCATACACAGGAAAAATTCCTTGCATCTTGCAAGAGGCAAATAACCAATTTTTGCCAACATAAGCCCCAAATCTTGGACAAATAGATACTAGAAAACACACAACAAGATAAATATATTCCTTTCTATTCCAAATAGAAGAGATAATTCAAGAACATGATCTTCAAGAATAAATAACAAAGAACAAATGGAAAGAAGAATCATTTCTTTTCAACATACACCCATTTGATATGAACTCAACAAAATATTCAATAGCAGACACCCTTTCATTCCATCCAACATTCAACAAGGATTTACAAAGAGATTTTACAATTTTCAAGCACACGGGAAGCAACTAAAACATTTAAAATTAAATTTGCAAAACAAGAAGAGACTATCCAACCTTCAAGCAAACCAAGAAGAAAATTGATGGAAGAATCCCAGTCTTGCAAACCAAATCCAACTCTAGCTCCTCTTTCAAAATGGTTTTCCAAATTTCTCATTCAAAATTCTCCATCTTCACTCCCGTGAACACCCAGGAATATATGGAAAAAAATATATTTCAGCCCAAACTTTCTAGGTTAAAAGTTTTCTCCACCAATCAAATTAAACTATTTTAAAAAGCGAAAACAATTAGATTTACCTTTATCCATAAACAATTATTTTCCTACAAATAAAATGCAAAAGTGAAATGAAAAGGTAAAAGGAAAAAGCTTTTATTAATTTTTTATTTTCCATAAAACTTTCTTTCAACATAAGCATTTAACATTTAAAAGGATAGACAATTAATTATTTCTTTCCACAAAATATTAATACAACTATAGCACAATAAAATAAGCCATTTAAACCATTTAACTCTAGCAAATCGTTATTTAATCAAGCCAATAATCTAAAGAGTATAATAAACAACTAATTACAACAACAACAAAAATGGCACCATTCACTCAATTAAATAATCATTTAAATAAATAAAAACACGCAAATGAGGAATGATCAAATGATGACTCATAAATGACTAAACCAAAGAACTATTACTCTCATATAGGTCAACCAGGGAAAAGACAATTGACTGACAACAATCACAAGAGTGTAACTATGGGGGTCAAGATAGGGTGCAATAACTATCTCCTCCACTCCCATTGGACATATAAGGCACGCTTAAACCTGTGAAACTAGGTGGAGTAGATACCTCGTACCTACTCGATACTTATACCTACAATGTCCTGCACTAGAGAACCACAGATGTATATAGACAAATATATAAACAAACATGACACACACATCGATGAAGGATAACTATGACATTCCCTGTCTCACTAGAGTGAGTGAAGTAAAATCATCCCATCGCATCCCATACACTTGCAAACATGCAACATACAAATAACACATCGCACATATAAGGTAAAAGTGTTAGATGATGATACTGATCTGTAAAAATAACGTTAATCAGAAGCACTAAGATACTGCATGAAAGCATACACCACAATTCCAGATTAAGCATGAAATAACATCACATAAAGTCTGAATCAATATACAATAATGTTCCACTGAATAGTCAACTGAAGTCAAAAATAGATGCAAAAAGAGTCTGATCCAGGAAGGGTACTACATCCTCCCCCCATAACTAGGCTTACTCCTAGAAGCCTAAAATAGATAAGAATAAAGCTCTCTCATCTTTTCTACATCCTCCTATGTCTCTAAGGTCTAATCACTTGGGTCCAACAGGACCCTTACCTAATTGATGGTATGACCCCTTAGGGTCAAATCTCGACACTGACGAATGTGCATGGGCTCCATGGAAAGCTACCCGTCCTCGTCCTGCAAAGCGTTCCAATCAAGAACATGAGTCACATCAGGATGATAAGGTCAAAGAACTAAAACATGAAAGACATCGTGGATGTGGGATAGACTTGGTGGTAAGGCAAGATAGTAGGAAACAGGTCCTATCCTCTCAAGGATCTCAAAAGGGTCAACAAAATGAGGTGCCAACTTAGAACCCTTTCCATATTGGATAAGACTCTTCCATGGATGCACTCTCAAGAACACATGGTCACCAACTAGAAACTGATGATCCATGCTATGAGCATTAGCATACTTCTTCTACCTCTCATGAGAAACAACCAAATGCCCACAAATATGCTCAACCTGCTGGTCCATTTCATGAAGCATATCCAGTCCTAAATGCATCCTATCCTCCAATTGATCCCAACTCAAAGAAGTATAGAAAAGATGACCATACAATGCATGGAAGGGAGACATGCCTATAAAGATATGATATTCATTGTTATAAGAAAACTCAACAAGGAAAAGATACTCCTTTGAGCACGACTGATGTTCCATAACATGCATGCAAAGTATATCCTCCAAAACCTAATTCACATACTCAATCTGACCATCAGTCTCTGGGTGATAAGCTAAACTGAAGTTCAACTGGGTTCCCAAAGCATGCTGAAGTGAGGTCCACACTGGAGATGTAAATACATGATATCTATCAGAAATGATCTGCCTTGGGATCCAATGCAACCTCACCACATCATCCAAGAACACTCGCGCCACCACTATTGTTGTATAAGAGGATCAAATAGGAATAAAATGAGCAACTTTGGTCAATCTATCAACAATGACCATGATGGCATCATGACGATGGGAAGAAACAGGCAACCCCACGATAAAATCCATGGAAATGATATCCTATTTCCAATCTGGTATCAAATTCAGCTATAAAATCGCTACAGGGTGTTGATGCTCCACCTTCACCCACTGACATTCCAAGAACTTTGATACAAAATCAGAAATGTCACATTTCATACCATCCTAATGATATATCTGTCTAAGATATGTGTGCATCTTCTTAACGCCAGGGTGTGTCGAATAAGGTGCACAATGGGCCTTAATCATGATCAAAACATGAAGACCCTCCAAAGGAGGTACATAGATCCATCCAAGATGTCAAAGAAGACCATATAACTCAAGATTATATCCCAAATGTCTACCCTCTAATTCCCTTCTAGACTCTGCCATGGCTCTAACATCCTGATACCAGGTGTCCTGAGGAAGAATTCCAAGAATTCTCTCTCTCAAGTCCACTCCAAGGGATAATGCTGCAACCTCATGTTGCCTACGAGTCAAAGCATCTGCCACAACATTCTCTTTCCCCTGAATATATCAAACCTCAAAATCATACTCACAGAGGAATTCCATCCATCTTTGTTGTTGAGCACTCAAGTACAGCTGCGTAAAAATATACCGCAAACTGCGGTGATCACTATGTAGCTCAAACTGACGCCCCAATAGGAAATGTTGCCATCTAACCAATGCATGCACTATAGCTACCAATTCCAAGTCATGATCTGGATAGTTCAACTCATGATCCCTGAGTTTACGAGACTCATAGGCAACCACACCTCCATCCTACATAAGCTCTACACCTATACCTTCGAAAGAGGCATCTGTGCATATCATGAAGTCTCTGGATGGATCAAGAACTGCCAAAATCAGAGCACTAACATGACGTTCCTTCAAGGTATGAAAAGATGATTCACACTACTCTGACCAAACAAACTTCTTCCCTTTCCTCTAAAGAGAAGTGATCGGGTGGCCTATTCGAGAGAAGCTCTGAATAAAGTGACAGTAATATCTGGCCAAACCCATGAAACTTCAAACCTGAGAAACATTGGTCGGCAGTGGACAATCAACAATTGCTTGGATCTTAGGAGGATCCATGGATACATCTTCTCCCAAAACTATATGACCAAGATAGCTCACCTCTGACAATAATAAATCACACTTTTTCAAGTTTGCAAAAAGATGATTCCCCCTCAAGCACTGCAATACCTATCACAAGTGGCCTTCATGCTCTTCCATAGATCTAGAATAAATCAATATGTCATCCAAGAACACAAGGACAAAATGATCAAGGTAGGTGAGAAAAACCCCTTTTATGAGGCTTATGAACATGGAAGGCATGCTCGTTAACCAAAATGGCACCACTATGAACTCATAGTGACCATAACGAGTACAAAACACCATCCTATGAATGTCTACATCATGGATGTGCAATTGATGATACCCAGATTTTAGATCAATCTTAGAGAACACCTTGGCTACCTTTACCTGATCAAAAAGATCATCTATCCGAGGCAATGATTATCTATTCCTGATGGTTACCTTATTCAGCTATCGGTAATCAATGCATAACGTAAGAGAACCATCCTTCTTCTTAATGTAGATAACAGGTGCACCCCAAGGAGAAAAACTAGGACAAATGAACCCCTTGGCCAATAATTCCTCCACCTGCAATTGCAACTCACTCAAATCTTGAGTAGTCATCCGATATGGAGCTTTTGAAATAGGTTCTGCACCAAGAACCAAGTAAATGTGAAAATCTATGTCTCGCTTCAGAGGCATACTAGGAATATCCAATGGAAACACATCAACATACTCTCAAAGAATAGGATGACCATCAAGAGTGATTTATCGACTCTCTTCCTCATCCACATCCTCAAGGGAAACTGAAAAAAGCTGACACCTCTAACGTATGCACCGCTTAAGTTGCATAGAAAAAATCATAAGTAACGATATCAATCAGTGACCTCTAATGATCCCTACTTTCCTACCATGGTCATCTAAACACTCTATTGTCTTTAGACAACACTCTACATTAGCATTGTGAGATGATAACCAATCCATCCCCAACACAACTCCATAGGACCCCAAAGGAATGACTCAAAGGTCAACTAAAGTGACAAAGGGTCTTGGGTGCAACTCACAACTGAGAATGAAGGCATTGACAGACACACACACACTGGTAGCCAACTCTACTTGCCACCTATCCTCCTACTTAGCAGACGCGAGCCCGCATCGCTCCATAATGGAAGAAGAAATAAAAGAATCAGAAGCACCCAAATCAAAAAGTACAGAGATAGGGATACCACACAACACACCTACAACCTCAATCATTGTACTCTGATGCTCAGCCTAGCGGTCATCAACTGCTGCATATACTCTATGGGATCTACCAACATCCCCCACTATCAACTCTAATGTTGCTGGCCTCTAGCTACCCCTCTAGTGAGAATGTTGAGGGCACTGATTGGCTTTGTGGCCAAACTAACCATAGGTGAAGCACGCTCCTCTACCAAGTCCTCTACTCCCAGATGGCCCACTGGATTGCTAAAAGCTTCCCCCACTAGAAGCCTAAGATGCACCCTTAGAGGACTGCCCTAGAAAAGTCTACCTACTCCTCTACCAGTTCCTTCTTTTCCTAGGCTGAGAGATCCCAACTTGCTAGCCCTGAAACTACTTCGGTCTCAGTGGTTGCTGTTGTTGTTGTTGCCCACCCTTAGCGAGTGCTTGAGGACCCCTAAAAGGTGCAATAGTCTGGGACTAGTTCCCTCTCACTCTAGGCCCACTAAAATGAACACTCCCAACTTGCACTCTAGACTGCCCACCATGAGCATGGCTAAGGATCTACTCCACCAGCCTGGCTTTCACCATGGCTACCTCTACTGAAGTAGGCTCAAATACTCTCACGCCTCCACTGATGTGGTTGTTAAGACCCCTCAAGATGTGTTGAACCAGCATAGCCTCATCATTGCCAATCCCGACATACTATTTGAGCTCATAGAACTTGTGCTCAAACTGATATATTGACAAACCAAACTAGCACAAAGAATAGAACTCATTTCCTTGTAACTGCCTCCACTAGGGTTTGAGAAATCATGCCCTGAATCTCTCAAGAAAGATCTCCCATGATATGGTATTAATGCTCACACCGATCCTCTCCTCCTATAACCATCACTAGATAGATGCAAAACTCTCAAGATGCATGATAGCGCATCTCACCTTGGTGTTGCTACCATATGGATACATGGCAAAACACTGATCTAAACTGATAAGCCAGGTCTCTGCCTTGAGACAGGTACCCTTACCATCAAACAAAGGAGGATTGGACCTCATCAAGTCCCTCACGTGCCCCATGATAGCTGGATCCTGGTCTACAGGGACCTCTCTCCTTCTAAGAGATCTCTTTCTCTCTCTCTTTGGAATTTGCTAATGTGACTCCTTTACCTGGGTATGGATGGGTGCACCTCAGGTCTAGGGCCTAGTCTAGCTAGAACATCCTAAAACATTTTTTGCAACTCTTCCCTTTCGAGAACCTACTCTCCTAAATGTTGTTTATCTTGATCAACTGACTGATCTAGATCCACACTAGCATGAGTGGGTGGTGGTGAAGGACTATGGAGGTTGGAACCTCGACCCCATCTTGCACCTCTGCCTCTATTGCGGCCACCAACATGGCCACCTCCCTTGGCTCTCCTAGCCATGACCTAACACTTCACAAGAGAAAATAGTTCAGATCAATGGCAAGGATCAAGACAAGCAAACAAAAACACTCAAACCTAATCAAAAGGTCTAGTTGAATGGGCTCAATACAAACCCAGAGTACCCAGTGTTGAAACATAGGCTCTGATACCAAATTTAATGCCTTGCCAGGAACCCCAAAGGAAAAACTAGAACAAGGGTGAAATAATTTTTTTTTAAAAGTATAAATCACATTAAGTGCATTAATTCACAACATTGCACAATAATAACACAAGCAGAAGACTTACACCAGAATTCCTTAAGGGTTACCATTTTAGAATTAAACTAAAATTTAAATTCCACAATTACGATTAATTCAATAATTCCATCATTAGTCAAAGAACATAATAAGCCATATGAAATAAAAAATTATTCCATTTAAATATTGAAAGGATACAATATAATTTCTCTTCAATAAAGCATTTACACTAATCATATGGAAAGTTGATAAATAATATCCAAAACTTAGGATTACATTGATCTTCCAATACATGGCTCTCAATATACATATAAAGTTACAAGTTATCCAAATACAAGGTTACATAAATTTCATTGATACAATGACCACATAGTGTTGGCATTTCAATAAGGATATTGAGAAGGTTGTTGAAGATTGTTGATATAACTGAAGAAGGATGATTACTATCTTAATAATATTGTTTTCTCATTGATGTCAAGAAATTGATTTTCTAATTCAGTATGATGTTGCCATATCTTGAGAAGTATGTTTTGATGAATATTAAGAGGTCGATAAGTGACACAAAAAGAATATGATAATAAATGGGAGAAAGGAGTTATTCATTGGGCAACTATTATCGAGTTAGACAATGATGAGATCATGTTGTTTTGATTGTTTTGATATCCTAAATATGTTGTTGATTTTAAAGTTTAATATTGTATTATGTCACCGAGCAAGGAACCTAGTTAGTAAACCCTAAGGAACCTAGTAGGTAAACCCTAAGGAACCTAGTCGATAAACCCTAAGGTTATCGATATGGATTAAAGAAGGCAGAATGTCTACCGAGTGAGGTTCAGTGTTAACTGAGTAACAACCGAGTTATAATAGATCGCATTGGATGAATACAATCATTATTTAATGAAGAACAATGATGAGTTGGAGTTGATTAAATGATTGGTATGCCACGCATGAAGTTTGTTAAGGATCTATGGCAATGGTAAATCAAGAGGAAGATCTACAGCTCAAATTGAACTGCAATAACCTAGCACAAGTTCCAAGAAAGGAATGAAAGTCCCAAGGCAAGGTAAAATATTTTTCATATCGAAGGATGCATTGAACCTAGTCAAGTTTGAAGATCAAATGGCTAAGATTGATCATGGGAAATGTGATCAAGGAGATTAAGCAGTTAGAATTGTTTATAAATAAGGAATTGTTGATGAACAATGTATTTGGGAAAATGTATGCACATTGATGCTACAGTAATGTTTACCGAGCATAGAAGCTTGAAGATCTGATTGAAGAACAGATTGAGAAGCCTAGCAAATCCAACAAGGGACATGATAAGTCTTATGACGAGATTGTTTTGAGCAAATAGAATCTACTTTAGCATTTCAGATGTGAAGTTGCAGATATATTTTATTACTATTGTTTATTTTGTAAGTGACAGAAAATCTCTTAACCGAGTGGACTTAACAGTCTTATTTGTAAACCCTCTAGCAAGGTACCATTCTAAATGAGTGTTTGAAATTCTTAGACAAGGTCACTTCCAGAAAAGTGCAAGATCCTAATAGATCTGAGGGAAATCCCTTAACTGAGTCACATCTAGCGATGTGTTTGTATACATTAACAGGATTTTCTTTTAACCGAGCATACTCTAGAAGAGTATATTTCTTAGTGGGTCCAAAATCCCATAGTTGTTTTTCCTTATTTGGGTTTCCATGTTAAATATGGTGTTATATGTGTTGTGATGTTATATGTTCATGAGTTTAATGTTCTATAGTTTTTCTGTAGTATCTGCTACCGAGGTTGAATCTATTGAATATATTGAAGATTAAGTTTGTATGATTCACCCCCCCTCACATCTTATTATCTATTGACTTCAGAGCTTTACAATTGGTATCTGAAATTAACAATTGGTATCAGAGCTTTGGACTCTGAAAGGAAAGTTTAAAGGCACTTGAGGCAAAGATCCTAAGATGTATAAAAGGGATGCACCAAAGCTGAACAAGTCAAGTTTCTCCACATGGCAGAAAAGGAAGAAGTTGCACTTATCAGGAATTAGAGAATATGCAACATATTATTTGGAGAATGATTACATTGCATCGAGCACCTACCCAATGACAATGGAAGAGATAAAGGAAAAGAAAGAACATATTCAAGCTATGATTGAAATAACATCAGCATTGACCAACTCAGAGTTTAATGATCTAGAAGGTTGTAATGATGCAAAGATAATGTGGTCTAAGCTCATATCTGTGTATGGTGGTGATGAACATGTTCAAAGAGAAAAGGTAGATATTATAGGAGGACAACTTGAATCCATGAGAATGAATGAAGGAGAAAACATAACACAATATAGTACAAGGTTAAAGGAAATTGTCAATCAAATTAAAGGAGCAGGTGGAACTATTGAAGAAAAGGATGTAACAAGTAAGTTATTGAGAACCCTTTTACCAGCTTATGCCATTTGAGTCTCTACATTCAATGAATTAAGGTCTATACCAAACATGCCAGTCTCTTTGGTTGCCACTATCGATAAGCTACATGCATTTGAGTTAAGTAATTTTGATATTAGTGGGTCTTCGGTAAATAAAGTTGAATTTGCATTTAGTTCTTTTCATCTTGGTGAATCTAATGACTATAATGATAGAATGAATAAGTATTCAGAAGGAAATCATAGTGGAGCAAGTGAAAGATTTTTTAAAAACATGGAAGAAGTACACAAACTATATGAGGAAATCAGAAAGCAAGAAGAGTTTGAAGCACTATTGGCTAGAAGGTTACCAAGAGGCAAAGGTAAGTATAAAGGAAAGCTACCTTTGAAATCTTTCAATTGTGATAAAATAGGACATATGGATTCTAACTGCCCTAACAGAGAATCTAGTGAAAAGAGAGAATACCGAGAAGACAGACAGAAAGACAATCACTACAGAGGACACCAAGACTTCAGTAGGAGAGATAGAAATACATGCCTAGTAGCTGATAAGGAATCCAATGATGATAAATCTGATGAAACTGAAATAGAGGAAGTTGTTTATGTGGCTATTAAAGAAGGATCAGATGAAGAAAGGTATGAAGAAAAAGCCCTAATATCTCACATAAACAATAATGATTCTTGGATCATAGATAGTGGATGCTCTCATCACATGCTAGGTGATAAACACAAGTTTGTAAAATTAGAAGATTATGATGGAGGTTATGTAAGATTTGGTAATGATGCCCCATGTCCGGTGAAAGGTAAAGGTTCTATAATACTTCATGACAATGCTAAATGTAATGACGTATACTAGGTTGAAGGTTTGAAATACAATTTGTTGAGTGTAGCACAGCTAAACAATACAGGATACTGAATAGAATTTCAGAAGGGAATTGTAAAAGTTCATGACAAACATGGGAAACCAGCTACTACCGGGACTCAAACAAGAGGTAATACATTTCATCTTGACTCAACTCAGAACAAATGTCTATATGCTAAAATAGAAGAAACTTGGTTATGGCATAAACGGTTTTGTCATGTAAATTTTGATAATCTGATCAAAATAAGTAAGAAGCATCATGTAAGAGGTCTACCAATCTTGGAAAAACCCAAAAAATACATGTGTTGAGTATGGTAGATGGGTAAGATGACAAGATCAAGCTTTACAAGTAAGTCCTACACCTCTAAAGAAATTTTAGATCTTGTACACATTGATCTTTGTGGTCCCATGAAAGTTCAGAGTTATTATGGGGGTCAGTGCAAGAAGATGAGTCCACTTTTTGGCCAAAAAGTGGAAGTGTTTTCCCTGATTTTCAGATTTTGTCTCATTTGAGCTTAAATTTTGAAACACTTGGAGATTGAATCTTGGAAAAAGTCAGTAATATAAAAGATAGCCCTCTAAGTGTGCTTTCCAAATATGTAAATTATTTTAATACCCACATAATAAAAAATAACTTTTGGAATGGAGTTCTAAAAACTATGTTTTAAAAATGTTTGTTTCAGGACCATACCATGCATGTGTACGACCCACACTTTTTGACACAATTCAAATTATTTTCTCAAACCATTTTGGGAAATGGTTTGTAACTCACTGAAGATTGATGAGCATATTTTTCTATATATATTTTTTAAATATTTTATTTTTTATTAATTTTTTAATGACCGTAATTATGTTTTTAAAAATTTGACGTGTACGACCCACATAATTTGATGTAAATTTAACATTTTAATTTTTTTTTTTTTTAAAATAGAAAAGAATTTTGTGTAGATTAATGACATATAATTTTTTTTTCAAAATTCATTAAAATAAAAAAGTTATTAAATTAACAAAATTAGTTAATATTTCAATTTTATGGACCTGATTTAGTATAAATTAAATGAAAAATAGTTAAAATAATCATTTTTAAAATAAATTTACATAGTTAGAATCTAGACAGCATAATATGAAATGGGTTTTTATTTCGTATAAAAATTCTCTAATTACAGGCATGTAAATGATTTTAGAAGATCATATTTGTGTTTTCATTCATGGAGATTTGAATTTTTAGGTCCATGTCTCAGGTGTGGCCATCCCAGGCCTATCCTAGGCCTAATCCCGAGCCAAGTGGCGGTTTGTAGAATCAACTTCCACAGAACGGGCCCCCGTTTTCAAACAAGGGTGGCTTGTGGAAAAAAAAGAAAAAATACAATTTAAAAGCGGGGGCCCGTTTCTAAAAAATGGGCCCCTATTTTGTTTAAAAGCGGGCCCCTGTTTTATAACAAAAAGGGGGCCCATTTATTTTTGCTTCGGGCCCCCGTTACCTTTTGGCTCAGGAGCTTGAAGCATAAACGGGCCCCTGTTTATAAGAGCACGTTTTCCAACGCATGGACTTCCATGAATTTGTGACTCATTACCTTGCACTTGCCCATGGTGATAAATATTTCATATTATTTATGGATGATTACTCAAGGATGATGTCAGTTATGTTTTTAAAAGAAAAATCAGAAGCTTTTCAAATGTTTAAATGGTACAAGGCAAGAGTTGAAAATGAAACAGGAAGACATCTAAAATGTCTTAGATCTAATAGAGGAGGAGAGTTCACTTTTGACGAATTTAACTTATTCTGCAATGATCATGGTATAAAAAGGCAAGTATCTGCACCAAGAACTCCACAACAAAATGGGATAGCTGAGAGAAGAAATAGATCTATTGTAGATTGCACCAGAACTCTGATGATTGAAAAGAGGGTACCTCAATCATTCATGAGAGAAGCAATAAGAACTACAGTCTACACCTTGAACCAAGTACAATTGAAGAAAGGAACTATGAAGACACCTTATGAAATCTAGTATGACAAGAAACCTAATGTAAGTTACTTCAAAATATTTGGAAGTAGATGCTATGTTCACAAAGATGATAGAAATGGGAAGTTTGATCAGAAAAGTGATTAAGGAACATTTCTTGGTTACTCTTCTAGAAGTAAAGCATTTAAATGTCTGATCAAATCATCTAACAAAATAGTGGAAAGTGCAAATGTGAAAATTGATGAATTTACAGAAAGAAATAATGAAGGAAATTCCAAAGAAGAAGAAAATTATGAAGAATTTGTTTATGTTCAACCAAGAAGTCCTAACGAGAAAGTTGCTGAAGAACCTGAAGATTGTAGCCAATTACTAAGTGATGAAGAAGATCATACAGAGCCTACCGAGTCTATATTAGCAAAATATGTCAGAAGAAATCATGCATCAAGTCAAATTATAGGAGATAAGGATGATCCAGTAATGCCAAGGAACAAAATGAGATGGAACACATGTTTGATACCTGAATTTGAACTGAGAATAGTGAAAGAAGCATTTAACAATGAAGATTGGGTAAATGCTATGACATAAGAGATTGATCAAATCAAGAAGAATGAAACATGGACATTGGTTCCAAGACCAAAGGATAGAAATATATTCAGGACAAAATGGATTTTTAGAAACAAGAAAAATGAAAAGGGTGAGGTCATTCGGAACAAAGCAAGACTAGTTTGCAAAGGTTATGCTCAAGAAGAAGGTATAGTTTATGGTGAGACTTTTGCACCTGTGGCTAGACTTGAGGGAGTAAGAACATTGTTGGCATATGCTCCTTTCAAAAATTTCAAAGTCTATCAAATGGATGTGAAATCTACATGTTTGAATGGTATATTAGAAGAAGAAGTTTACATTGAACAACCTGAAGGATTTGTTGAAGACAAGAATAAAGATCAGGCATGTAAGTTGAACAAAGCTTTATATGGTCTAAAGAAAGCACCTAGAGCATGGTATGAACGACTGCACTCTTACTTAATCAAGATTGGTTTTATAAGGACAAGTGAAAACAACAACATGTATATGAAGAATGATGAGAACTATGGTATATTGCTTTCAACCATATTTGTTGATGATATTATTTTTTGTGGAAATAATTCTCTATGCAAGAACTTTGGAAATGAAATGTGCAAAGAATTTGAGATGTCATTAATCGGTGAAATAAAGTATTTTATAGGTTTACAAATACTGTAAATGAAAAATGAGATTTTCATTACTCAATCCAAGTATATAAAGGAAATCCTGAAGAAATTTGGAATGGAAGATTCTAAACCAGTAAGTACTCTTATGACTACTAACTGTAAACTATCAAAGAATGATGAATTTGCATCTGTTGATGAGACACTTTACCAATCTACGATTGGAAAGTTGCAATATGTTGTTCACAGCAGATCGGATATAGCACATGTAGTAGGAATAGTTGCAAGATTTTCTGCAGATCCCAAAGAAACCCATATGACAACAATCAAGAGAATTTTTAGATACCTAAGAGGTACTGAAGACTATGGCTTAGTATATGAAAAGAGGAATGATTTTGATTTAAAAGTTTATACTGATGCTGATTGGGCAAGGAACATTGATGACCAGAAAAGAACAAGTGGTGGAGCTTTCTTCTTAGGAAATAGACTAGTAAGTTGGCTTAGCAAGAAACAAGGATGCATTTCACAGTCAACAGCTGAAGCTGAATATGTCATTGTAGCATTGAATTATACCAACATAGCATGGATCAAACAACTCTTGGAAGGTACAAATGAAAAGGTTATTGAGCTAGTAACTAGATTTTGTGATAACACTAGTGCCATTAACATTTCAAAGAATCTAGTAATGCACTCTAAGACAAAGCATATCTCTATAAAGTATCATTATCTCTGAGAAGAAGTTCAAGAGAAGAAAGTTGTGCTACAATATATCAGTTCAAAGGAGCAAATTGCAGACATCTTCACAAAACCACTACCAAGAGACACTTTTGAGTATCTCAGAAGCAAGTTGGGGGTCCTACCCCTATCTTCTATTCACTGACAAAGTTCGGTCAATTAAATGACTCTATAGAATATTATTTGTGGATTGATGCTGATTTATGCACTTTAGGAGATTTTCTAAAGGTGTGCAAGGAATTATGAATAGAGACAAGTTGCTCTGATTGAGTCTGAGATGATACATGTGTAACACAGTGAGGCAATCACTTCACAGGAGAAGGAACCCTAAATTAGTTTTCTTTTTGGCATTGTTGTCAAAGGGGGAGAAGACTAAATGGAGAAAATGGAGAAGATAACAGAAGACTAATGACTGGGAGAGAAGACTTAAATCACAGTTGAAGAAGTTGGCACAACAATCGAATCTAAATCAATTGAATCAAATCAAGTTGGTTTTTCCATCAATGCCAAAGGGGGAGATTGTTGGCATTATAGTAGAAAGAAAGATTGTTGGCATTTCAATAAGGATATTGAGAAGGTTGTTGAAGATTGTTGATATAATTGAAGAAGGATGATCACTATCTCAATAATATTGTTTTCTCATTGATGTCAAGAAATTGATTTTCTGATTTAGTATGATGTTGCCATATCTTGAGAAGTATGTTTTGATGAATATTAAGAGGTCAATGAGTGACACAAAAAGAATATGATAATAAAGGGGAGAAAGGAGTTATTCAATGGGCAACTATTATCAAGTTAGACAATGATGAGATCATGTTGTTTTGATTGTTTTGATATCCTAAATATGTTGTTGATTTTAAAGTTTAATATTGTACTATGTCATCAAGCAAGGATCTTAGTCGGTAAACCCTAAGGAACCTAGTCAGTAAACCCTAAGGTTATCAATATCGGTTAAAGAAGGCAGAATGTCTACTGAGTGAAGTTCAGTGTTAACCGAGTAACAACCGAGTTATAACAGATTGCATTGGATGAATACAAGCATTATTTAATGAAGGACAATGATGATCTGGAGTTGATTAAATGATTGGTATGCCACGCATGAAGTTTGTTAAGGATCTATGGCAATGGTAAATCAAGAGGAAGATCTACAGCTCAGATTGAAATGCAATAACCTAGCACAAGTTCCAAGAAAGGAATGAAAGTCCCAAGGCAAGGTAAAACATTTTTCATATCAAAAGATACATTGAACCTGGTCAAGTTTGAAGATCTGATGGCTAAGATTGATCATGGGAAATGTGATAAAAAATATTAAGTGGTTAGAATTGTTGATAAATAAGGAATTGTTGATGAACAATGTATGCAAGAAAATGTATGCACATTGATGCTACAGTAATGTTTACCGAGCATAGAAGCTTGAAGATCTGATTGAAGAATAGATTGAGAAGCTCAGCAAACCCAAGAAAGGACAAGATAAGTCTTATGACAAGATTGTTTTGAGCAAATAGAATCTGCTTTAGCATTTGAGATGTTTAGTTGCAGATATATTTTATCACTGTTGTTTATTTTGTAAGTGACAGAAAATCTCTTAACCAAGTGGACTTAACAGTCTTATTTGTAAACCCTCTAGCAAGGTAACATTCTAAATGAGTGTTTGAAATCCTTTGACAAGGCCACTTCTAGCAAAGTGCAAGATCCTAACAAATCTAAGGGAAATCCCTTAACTGGGTCACATCTAGCAATGTGTTTGTAATCTTTAATAGGATTTGCTTTTAACCAAGCATACTCTAGAAGAGTATATTTCCTAGTGGGTCTGAAATCCCACAATGGTTTTTCCCTATTTGGGTTTCCATGTTAAATCTGGTGTTATATGTGTTGTGATGTTGTATGTTCATGAGTTTAATGTTTTATAGTTTTTCTGTAGTATCTGCTACTGACGTTGAATCTATTGAATATATTGAAGATTAAGTTTGTATGATTCACCCCCCCTCTCATCTTATTATCTATTGACTTTAGAGATTTACAATTGGTATCTGAACTTAACACATAGTTCTCCAAAGAAAAATAATCTCCAAACATGAGATAGATCATGAGTCACAAACCATAGGAACACCTGCAAAGCCAATCCTTGCATGAAGAAACAAACAAGAAAATTCGATGGGAAGTGGCACTATGACCCAACCATATGATCCCAAACTAGAATCACCCCACCATGCTAGGAGATAGCAGAGGACCCTCAAGTATGCCAAAAGCATGACATGGTCGACAAAACAATATGACTCCATGACAATACAATATGACTCCATGACAACACATTACAACTCCACAATATTTTGGGTGACTCAACATCACAATTCACAAGTGACTCAACATCACAATACAAAAGTGACTTAACATCACAATACACAAGTAACTCAACATCACAATACACAAGTGACTCAACATCATAATACACAAGTGACTCGACATCACAATACACAAGTGACCCTAAAGAGAGAGTGTCATCACATAGTTTATGATGGTTACCATGGTCGGCCTCCATAGGTCGTGAACCCCATCTTGGGTTATCCTGGTAACCTTTCCCAAACCTCCAACTCCAACTAAGTCTGATGCGGACCCTACCAACCCTTCATGAAGTCAAGGTGGTCATTTTTCCATTCCAGGCCTTCCCACTACACCTTGAGCCCTTTAAGAGAACTCAACCATGAGCGAGGTAGAATATCTTATATAATGTTATAAACTACCCACCTCCTAATCAAATTATTAGATTATCACTTGTTATTTGACTTTCGGTGGGTCATCCTATCAACCATTTTGGGTGCAGCCCCCACTTGAAAGCCACTCTCTCAAAGGACACTAAACAAACATGCTCACTCCACGAGGACCCTATGGTGAAGAGGAAAACCATGACATAGCTATCCAGAAACAAGTGGTGAAAATGAGGACATACTGACCCTTGGTTAACCATAAGGAAAAGACAGTACATGGTTAAGATAACAAAGTCATCATATATCACTTGGTCAAAATAAACAAATGCGCCACTATAGGACAATTGAATCATAGATGAGAAATAACCACAATAATACTCTTTGCAAGGAAAGCTAATTTCACTAAGTCCGCACTCAGACAATCTTGGAGAAAACAACATCATAAACACTTGCAAATTCCTTGATTTGGATATTAAATAAAAACACCCTTTAATTAATGCATCATTTGGGTATGACATTCCTCTCAATAAAATTTCCAATTCAATATTCCAATAAGAATAAAATCCACATTAAATATTCAACTGAATAAAATATGAATTAATAATAAACATTTAATCCATTTCTAGAATACATACAGATTTACCAATTTGAATTAATATTCAAAGCTTTGATTTCAATAAATCAATATAAAAATCCATTTATACTAGCATTCAAATTTAACATTAAAAATTAACTTTAAAAAATACATTGTGATTGATAAAATTAAATCAATGACATATTACATTATGTTGCATAGGGTTTAAGTGGCACGCAGTGGCCAAAGTCTACCTATGATAGTGCTACAGCCGGTGGCCACAGACACTACCCGTCGGTACCGTTGCTTCCGTTGGTAGCAGGAACTACCACCGATAGTGTTGCTACCACTGGTAGTAGCCACTACCAACCAGTAGTATTGCATCCACTACTGACTGGTAGTACTCCTACCGACTAGTAGTGCTGCTACCGACAGGTAGTGCTACTACCGCATAGCAAAAACTACCATGGTACTAGCAAGCAACTACCATCCCACATGGTGGAATTATCCCACCACATGGGAAAGGTTAGATTAATTTTATAATAAAATTTCTCCTTCCCTTGCATTTAAAAATCAATTAACATGAAATCAATTCATCCCGTGTTCATTTCATAGGAGGGCATACATAGTACCAAATTCTAGAATACAAAGGGATAATTACCAAAAAGGTAAATGTTGAATTAAAACCACACAAGAGCCCCAGTCATAAAGATCTTGGACAACACAAGAAGAATTCAAAAGATAGGAGCAGGATTATAATAAATTTCTTCACTTCCATACACAGGAAGAATTCCTTGCATCATACAAGATGCAAATAACCAATTTTTGACAATATAAACCCCAAATCTTGGGAAAATAGATACTGGAAAACACACAACAAGCTAAATCTATTCCTTTCTATTCTAAATAGAAGAGATAATTTAAGAACTTGATCTTCAAGAACAAATAACAAATAATAAATAGAAAGAAGAATCGTTTCCTTTCAACATACACCCATTTGATATGAATTCAACAAAATCTTCAATAGCAGACACCCTTTCTTTCAATCCAACATTCAACAAGGATTTACAAAGAGATTTTACAATTTTCAAGCACACAGGAAACAACTAAAAGATTCAAAATTAAATTTGCAGAACAAGAAGAGATTATCCAACCTTCAAGCAAACCAGGAAGCAAATTGATGGAAGAATCCCAATCTTGCAAACCAAATCCAACTCCAACTCCTCTTTCAAAATGGTTTTTCAAATTTCTCATTCAAAATTCTGCCTCCTCATTCCTGTGAATTCCCAATAATATATGGAAATTTTTTTATTTCAACCTAAACTTTCTAGGTTAAAATTTTTCTCCACCAATCAGATTAAACTATTTTAAAAAATAAAAATAATCAGATTTACCTTTATCCATAAACAAGTCTTTTCCAACAAATAAAATGCAAAAGTCAAATGGTAAGGTAAAAGGAAAAAGCTTTTATTAATTTTTTATTTTTCATAATACTTTCTTTCAACATAAGCATTTAACATTTAAAAGGCTAGACAATTACTTGTTTCTTTCCACAAAATATTAATAGAACTATAGCACAATAAAATAAGCCATTTTAACCATTTAACTCTAGCAACTCATTATTCAATCAAGTCAATAATCTCAAGAGCATAATAAACAACTAATTATGCCAAATAAAAATAGCACCATTCAATCAATTGAATAACTATTTAAATAAATGGAAACACACAAATGAGGAATGATCAAATGATGACTCACAAATGACCAAACCAAAGCACTATGACTCACATATCGGTCAACTGGGGAAAAGACAACTGACTGACAACACTCACAAGAGTGTAACTGCGGGTCAAGATAGGGTCCAACAACTATCTCCTCCACTCTCATCAGACATATAAGACATGCTTAGACCTATGAAACCACGTGGAGTCAATATGCCATACCTACTTGATACTTGTACCTATAATTTCCTACACCAAAGAACCATGCGTGCATTAGACAAATATATATATAAAGAGACATGACACGCACACCGATGAAGGAAAATCATGACGTTCTCTATCTCATCGGAGTGAGTGAAGGAAAATCATCCCCTCACATCCCATACACTTGCAAACATGCAACATACAAATAAAGCATGGCATATATAATGTAAAAGTGTCAGTCCATGATAATGATCCGTAAAAGTAACATTAATCATAAACACTGAGATATTGGATGAAATCATACACCACAATTCTAGATTAAGCATGAAATAACATTGCATAAAGTCTAAATCAATATACAATAATGTTCCACTGAATAGTCAATTGAAGTCAAACATAGATACAAAAAGATTTTGATCAAGGAGGGGTACTACAACCTATGTGTGTTCTGGAAATTCAAAAATGTGCACCAAGCCTAGAAAAAGGGGGAGAGGGGGTAAGATATAGAATAGGAGAAACGAAGAGAGAGAGAGAGAGAGAGAGAGAGAGAGAGAGAGAGAGAGAGAGAGAGAGAGAGATGTTAGAATAACCGGTGGGTAACTGAGAGGGGGGTGAATCAATTGTCAATAGATTATATTAATCAAAGCACTTCATAACCTTTAACCAAAGCGTATAAACATTGAATACCAGAATAAAAAAAACAGATACTAGTAAACATTAAAACATTAAAACTTAAGAATGAAATAAAGAATTAAAACAATGCAACCATACCACATAACACTATGATTTATACATGGAAAACTCGGTAAAGGGAAAAACCATGGTGGGAAGCCTACCCACAGTCAGATGATACTTCTCTAGAAAGTATGTGATACAATAAGCGGCCTGCACATGCAGGAAGGCACACTGCCTAGAGCGTATTGCTCATTACAAAGGAGTCTCACTGACTATAGAGAGGTTATAACCACCTCAAGATAATTGGACAATAATCCAGAAGAATGAACTGCCAATGATAGCATCTACCATGCCTAATTATAGTCCCAGTTAAGCTCAATACCGAAGGCCTTTGACCTCTTACATAAACCCAATTCGAGCACCTATGATCAACCAAATCTCCTTCGCATATGATATTTCATTCCATGACCATGATATTATATTTCATTCCCATACCATGATCTACAATGAGATCTTACATCAATTTATACAAACCCTAATGCCTAAACCAATTAGGTAGGCCACCTAGAAGATATTACAATAAGATCATTACATACATCCATATTACAATGATATGCCATGTCAATTTTAGACCAAAACAACATTAACCAATCCATAAAACATCCTGATAATGTGTAGAGAACATGTTAACATGATATTGGTCCATAACCTAGATAGATATCGAACATAATATGGGTCCACCATGCCAAAGCGATGTCTCCAATCAGTCAAGCCATGATCAAGGATCACCTTCTGCATCCTGAATTCTATCTGGAAGATGCACCAACACCACTTATGCATCTTGTCAAAGATTATCAGTAAAAGCTTTGCCAGTAAAACCTTAAACCCTTACCGGTAACACTAGTTCTTCTACCGGTAACCAAAACTTGTCTGTTGGTAACCAACCATAACAGCTAGTGTTGACATCAATGACAAAACATCAAGGCAACACATAATCAGTTCCTCCATATTTCCAGCAATCTCCCCCTTTGGCATTGATGGCAACACTAGATGTGAAAAAGAAAATATCTAAGTGCCAATAAGTGCCAAACATTTCTCATAAAAGATATAACAATGAAAAACTGAAAAATCCTAGCAACTCCCCCTAAGGAGTGCAATCCAATCTAAAACTGATCTGAATTTTTCACATATAACTCTCCCCCTTTAACATCAATGCCAAAGATATAACATAGATATCAAAATTTTGTGAATCTCAAAGCTAACTACTCCCCCTGAGTAGGAGCACCACTACATCAACTCGGAGCTAAGGATAAAGTTGATGATGCATACTAGACTGATGCCAACCTGCATCACTTAAGTCTTTGTCAGAGGGGTAGATACCCCTAACCTATCTCTTAGATACTCAAATGTTTCCTTAGACAATGGTTTACTGAATATATCTACAATCTATTCTTCAGTGTTCACATAAACCAATTTGACTTTCTTTTGTTCCACCTTGTCCTTCAAAAAGTTATATTTTATTGATATGTTCTTAGTCTTAGAGTGAAATACCAGATTCTTAGACATGTCAATAGCTATAGTGTTATCAAAATTATATAGCTATCGGTTCAATATAATTTACCTTGATATCATTCATCATTTCTTCATCCACAAGACTTGAGTGCAATTAGTTTCTGTTGTAACATATTCAACTTTTGCCGTAGATAAAGAAATGCATGACTGTTTTTGCTAATCCACGAAACCAATTTCTTTCCAAGAAAGAAATCTCCATCAAAAGTGTTCTTCTTGTGATCGGTATCTCCTACCCAATCTGAATCTGTATATGCACATAAAGTGAAGTTATCATATCTAGAATACCATAAGCCATATTCTGTTGTTCCTTGCAAATACCAGAATATCCTCTTTTCTAACATTCATGATTTTCTTTAGGATTACTTTGATATCTTGAAACAATACTTACTACATTCATAATATATAGTCTAGTCTGAGTTAGATATAACAAGCCACCAATCATAGACTTATACCTTGTTGAATTTATCAATGCAGATGTGTCTTTGATAGATAATTTCTCACTTGTCACCATAGGAGTACTTACCAGTTTGGAATTATCCATACCAAACTTCTTCAACAATTTCCTTAGATACTTAGTTTGATAGATAAAGATGCCTTTGTCAGTTTGAGTAATCTACAAACCTAAGAAAAATATCATCTCACCAATCATAGACATTTCAAATTGATTCTTCATATTATTAGAGAATTCCATGCACAATTTGTCTTCACCTCCAAAAATGATATCATCAACAAATACTTCAATAATCAGAATATCATCATCAGTGACCTTATAATATAAATTACTATCAGTACCACCTTTAGTAAAACCAAGCTTCAAAAGATATTTATCCAACCTTTCATACCAAGATCTAGGAGCTTGTTTCAATTAATATAAATCTTTCCTTAACCTGCAAACCATATCTTTGTTATCTGTCAGTGAAAATCCATCAGGCACTCAATGTATATTTCTTCCTCAAGTTTACCATTCAAAAATGCACATTTAACATCCATTTGATAGACCTTATAGTTATTATATGCTGTATGGGCAAGAAATAGTCTAATAGCTTCAATTCTAGCTATAGGTGCAAATGTCTCACCATAATCATTTCCTTTAATTTGAGAATATCCTTTACAAACCAATCTAGCCTTGTTTCTTAGAACTTGACCATCCTCATTTAGTTTATTTCTGAAAACCCATTTAGTTCCTCTAACATTCTTATTTTTAGGTCGGGGAACTAAAGTACAAGTGTTATTCTTCTCTATCTGATCCAATTCATCTTCCATAGCCTTTAACCAATGTTTATCTTTACAAGCTTCAATAACAGATGCCAGTTCAATTTGAGAAATAAGACATACCTCTTTATTTGCCAGTCTTCTTCTTGTCATAACTCCCTTGTTCCTATCTCCAATGATTTGATCTTCAGAATTATTTAACCTTACATACCTTGGTGTCTTTAGAACTTCAACTTCACTATTCTCATCATCACTCACAGTTGAATTTTCTAATTGTACTAGTGTAACTGTATTGGAGTCTTTTACCGGTTGAGGCATTTCTGGTTTAGTTATGATCATTTCCACTGCCAATTCCCTATCATATGATATAGATTGATTTATGTATTGCTCATCCACTTTCACATTAGCACTTTCCACAATTTTTTGCAATCTTTTGTTATAACATCTATATGCTTTTCTTTGAATTGAATATCCAAGAAATATCCCTTCATCACATCTAGGATCAAAATTACCAATTGAATCATCCCTTTTGATATAATATTTACTTCAAAAAATTATGAAATATTTAATAGTAGGTGTATGTCCAAACCATAATTCATAAGGGGTCTTATCAGTTTCACCTTTGATATGAACACTGTTGAATGTGTAGACTGTTGTACTCACTATTTCTCTCTAGTAGATGTAAGGAAATTTGGCTTCCATCATCATGGTTCTATTATTCCTTTCCACTATGCTATTCTGCTGAGGAGTTTAGAGTGCACATAATTGTCTCCTAATTCCATTTGTCTCACAATAACTATTACATTCATGAGAAGTGAACTCATTTCCTTGATATGATCTTAGACATTTGATTTTCAATCCAGTTTCTATTTCCACCTTTTCTTTAAAGATCTTGAATTTCTCAAAGGATTCAAACTTCTCCCTTAGAAAAGTCACCCACATCATTCTAGAATAATCATCAATTATCAGCATGAAATACCTATCACCTTGAAAGATTTTGGTCCTTGCTAGACCACATAAGTCAGTGTGAATCAAATCAAGCACATCATTAGATTTATAATGTATGCTCTTAAAAGAAGTTCTAACTTTCTTTCCCAATTGACATTCCTTACATACTGGATTATGAGGCTTTATAATCTTAGGTATATCTCTAGCTACCTTTGTTGAACTGATCTTAACACTACAATCAAAGTTAACATGACACAACCTCTTATGCCATAGCCAACTCTCATCAATATGAGCAATTAGACATGTCTTATTACTAGTGTTCAAGTGAAAGATATTACTTCTAGTCTGAGTAACGGTTGCAATCTCCAAACCAGTTTTGTTAATGATTTTGCATTTTTTATGTTTAAACTGAAGTTGGAATCCCTTGTCCACCAATTGACCAACACTTAAAAGATTATACTTTAAATCTTCTACATAATAGACATTATCAGTATTATGCTTGCCATCCAAAGAAATAATACCTCTACCTTTGATCATACATGCTTTGTCATCTCCAAATTTGACTTGACCGCCATTGTATTCTTGTAGGGACATAAATTTTCTTTTATCTCCAGTCATATGATATGAGCATTCACTATCAATTACCCATTCATCCTTGTCTTCAACTTTTTCTACCATGACCTTTTCTTCATTCATGATAGTTGGTTCTAGTTCATCTTCCTTTAAAGAATAGAACACCCATTGCTTTCCATTGCTAGATCCACTAGTGGAGTCTACTACCAGTTCATCATCAGAGTCATCACTTACTCCTTCCTCATCAGCTATGTAGCATTGTTTATTTTTCTTGAATCTATATCTGTTCTGATTAGGCTTAAATGATTTCTTAACTCTTTCTTCAAATCTTGAAATCCTTTCAGGATATCTAGATGCAAATTCACCAATCTTATTACATAAAAAACATTTAAAAGGTGCTTTTCCTTCATACTTACTTCCTTTCAGTCCTTTAGGTACTATTCTAGCAAATAAGGCTTCAAGTTTCTCAAATTCTTCATCCTCTTTCCTCATATCTTCCAATTCTTTTGCATAGAAGGCTTTCCAATCACTTTTGTCGATAGATGATGATGCATGAAAAGAGGTTCAGATTTTGTAGCTCCAAAGGGTCCAATTTCTTCAATCTGAAAAGTAGATAATTTCCCAATTAGAATATCTTTGTCAACTAAAGTGTTTCCCATTGTTCTAAATTCATTAATTGCAGTCACCTTCATCTTGTAAGCCGGTGGAAGGGCTCTCAAGACTTTGGAAACTATTTCATCTTCACTCAAAGATCCTCCACAACATTGAATTCCCATGACAATCTCATTTACTCTTTCCATAAATGTAGCAATTCTTTCATTACCTTTCATCTTTAATTTCTCATATACTACCTGGTAACCATCAAGTTTAGCAATTTTGATAGTAGGGTCACCTTCATTCAGAGTTTTTAATTTATCCCACATAACTTTTGCAGATGATTTATCAGCCAATCTCATGATTTGCTGATCGGTAAGTGCACACAGGAGGGCTTCTCTATCTCTGAAATCATTTTCAATATTCTTGTCCAAGTCTATAGGAGAAAGAATGCTAGACATCGGATCATAAGGTGTATATCATTTCTCAGTGATCTCCTAGATATCCTTCTCAAGACATCTAAGATGAGTCTCCATTCAGATTTTCTATATCCCATAATTTGTTACATCAAGCTTAGGGATTTCTCTTCTGAAAATAGTTGTCCGTGGATTTGAAGTATTAGTTGCCATAGGATATACCTCAAGTGGTTAAGCTTTTGCAAAAGAGGACCAAATATCTGATACCAATTGTTAGGATAACTATTGGACAACTAAAAGGAGGGTTGAATTAGTTGTGTTGTTCACCAAAATAGGTTCACCCAAGAACACCTGCAATCCTTCTATGAAATGGCCAATTTCAGTCTATGAAATAGGACTTGGACAACATAAAATAGGACCCTAATTGATCCTCTTGCACTTCAGGTTCTGCTAGACCTAGGGGGGACACCCTTTTGATGCATGAAATTAACTCATTACACATTTATGATAGCATCAAACAATAGGGAGATAGATCATTTCACAAGCTCAACAAGTTACGAAACACCATAGATTGGCTAGATCTGTACAAACAATAGATGAAACAAAGATTAGAATGAATGGAATACAACCCCTAAACATAAAGGGAGAATAGATTTTTCTTTAAATGTATATAAATCTGAATGTATCCCGAAATCCTTCAAAGACCAATGCCTTGTTCATTGGGCATGGAGTCACACATAGAACTGCAAAATACAAATCATAGCTACAAATTTGTTGTCCTTACAAGATATTCCTGCATCAATACCTTATACTAATGCTTTACTCAATTCCTTCACAAAATCATCAAATCTTGGATACATATTCCATTATTTGTGCCTGATTACATAATTTAAAACCTTTATTGAATAATACCTACAAATAGTCACAACAATCTCCTAGAAATGACAAATTCTATCCTCCTTGAGGATTCAATTTGTAACAATGAAATACATGCCTAGAGACAATCTTATGTGAAATTTACTCATACCTAACATAAGTAAAACCTACAACTAGAAAACAATCTACAATACTGAAATGTAACCTCTATACCCTGAAGAGATCCATAGAATTTTACAAACTTGGGTCAAGAAATTTAGAACTGGGAACCATGAAATCTGGAGCATTTCTCCAAAAATTCTAGAACCCTTACAAATAAGAAGAAATGGGAATATGATGGAGAGGGAAAAAGATCAGATTTTATCAGAACATGTCATGTGTCTTCTTTCCCTAATTGAATTACATTTCCTTTGTCCTTCCCATGGAAACTCCTCTCAAAATATCTGATTTTTGTTGAACCAGACAGTATAACTGAATGGCTCTTCCCGAGAGCTTTCCAATGATATATAATACCTTTTATTTTGAGAAAAAAATACCCCTTAGGAGAATTAATCACTCAAATGGATCCATCTTTTAAATTTTTTATTTTTACCTATAGTTGGAACTATATAATTAACTTTAATTTTTTGCTCAATTTTTAGCCCTGTGTCCTGCCACGTGGCAACCGGAGATTTTCTCATGAGTCCACCTTTTGCCACTTGGGACAACACCTCATCTACCAGCCACATGTCTGCCATGTCACCACCTCATGGACCATCACCTCTCCAACACTTGTCGGCAACATCATCGCCACCTCACTCAGACCCACCAGCTAGATTGCCTCTCAGACCTACCACATCACCTTTCTCCATTTTGTGATGGGTAAATTTCTAGCATCTTTGGTTCACTGCAAAACTCACCTACCTCAGGAACCATGCACACGTGGGGTCCACCTGGCCGCCAGCTAGCTCGTCGGTCTCCTCAAGATTCATGCACATGCACATGGGGTCCACAGGGCACCCAACCGACACCATGCATCAAAAGCCTTTAAGGTTTGACACTATGTTATGGTGGAGCTTTACTTTTAAATACAAAAATATGTCTTCGCCCAACCAATGTGGGATAATGACTTTTCCTGGTTTATGCACTTTTTGAAGGTTTTCTCTGCAGATTGCATTCACTAGAGATTTAAAATTGAGTGCCCCTCCATTTTTACTAGCATGTGAAGGGAGGATTGGGCATTAAGCCTGGAAAATACACTTGCTATTGGAGTTTAATTAATAACCCCCATGCCATCTACCACTTTGCCTTTGGTGAAGTTTTAATGCATCCTCAGCCAATTGCCATGCCAAAAGAAAGAATTACACCTGTAGGTTGCACTTTCTTTAAAGTTTCAAATTGCCTACCAATTGCCCCACCAAACTCACACCACACAGGGAGGAGGATTCAGGCAAGGTTCCTAGAATTTGAATCACACTTGCCAATTTGCATTTGGCTGAAGGTTTTGCAAAATCCTTTCCTAGCCACCAACGCAGAGGGAAGACTTGGCCATGGGCCTACCAATTTAAATGCTGAAGACTTACTAAAGCCTTTCGAACATACTATGCACCATTTACCTACCAATAGCATTTTGTTTTGGAAGTTTTAAATTGATGCCTTCTTTACCCATCCACATTATGTGCAGGGAGCAATTTGGCATTCACCTGCCAATGGCATTTGCTTTGAAACTTTCTAAATCCTTCAACACTTTGTAAGTTTCCATTGATATTTATTTATGTTTGCACAACAGGGAGGACATTGGCAAAGTTGTGGAATTTGGCTTACACCTACCAATTCTTTTGCTTTAAATTTAATACCTCCCAACTCCACATTGCAAATTGCGGAAAGCTTTTTAAATGTCCCTTTACCTCATTTCACAGGGAGAACACTTGCATTTGTTTGGAGAAATTCTTTAATACCCTTAACCTGCTACATGGGAAAAGATTGTTGACAATACACCTACCATTGCAATTTGTTAAACTTCAAAATGCCTTTTCAAAACTAGGGAGGACGTTGGATTAAGCTTGACAAATCTGCAGTTTGCTAAAAAAAAATTATGAGGGTTGTAATGCCTACTCCCATTCCACCTTTACTCTCTTAGGAATTTTAATAACATGTATTAAGAAAACCAAATCTCCATTTCATAATGGCCCATGCAATAACCCCTCAGTTATATGTCCACATAATGAAACCAAAACACCTCTTAGTACACCAAGTCGCCAATAAAATTAATACACGAGCATGAGCCAGATCGGGCCCCAAAGTGGGTCTGACTAAAAAAATTTTTGTTTTCATGCAATTGACCTTCCAAATGCCTCACAAACCTTAAACATATCTCTAGAATCGATCGACACCATTTTTGGATCATTAAACTGAGTTTCGCGAATTTCAGGCGCTTGCGCCACTTTTTCGCATTTAATCGCAAAGATGTAATTTTAAACTGGTCAACAAATCTTTCTGGACTTCACCAACTGATAGGCGTGTACTCTGATATACAAGCATGAAATATACCAAGTGGTTTCTCAAGATGAATTCAGAGTGAAGAAATATTAATGGTCAAAGATGACCAACTAGCTTTGTCAACACTGTGGACCTGATAAAGTCAATGCACTGGGAACTCATGATGCCTTTCACAAAAATATCAAACGATCTTCGTAGACCCTCAAATCTGAGGCATAGGTACCTTGAAGTATAGATCAAAAATGTGAATGCTCAGTTCGATTGCGAAGCTGATAGGGTACAAATAGTGCGCTCATGAAAATAGCAACTTAAACTGATGTAGGAATGAAAAAACGAACACTGAATAAGGTGGCTCAAGAAACCCTTTTGAAAACTGATCAAACGGATTGGCAGGAGATTGAAATTTGAAACATAGCTTATCTTTTATACCACAAATAGCTTGTTAAAAAAATTCTGACATGACATTCATCAGGGCAACTTTTACACATGTGCAAAGCAAGGCTCTGACTAGCTGTCGAAACAGGGACTTGTGCAAACCATAAATTGCAAACAGGTTGAGCTTACGAAATTGAGCAAATGGATTCATAGGGACTTGAAATTTTGCATGTTGACTCACATTTATGCATATAATTCAATAAAACTTTAATTTCACCATGACAATCAACCAATCAAAAGTTATAGGTGCTCAAAGTAGGATACTTAATAAAATTTGCATTTGCACTTATGATGCACTTTCAGCTCACCCCTTGAAGTGGGTACCTAATGAATTGATCCAAACTTAATTCTGAAAGTTGTAAAACACTTCATAGGACAAATGAAAGGTATAGGACATATTTCCCAAGCCTTACCCTTTGAAAATCAACTAGCTCTAGTTTACCCTCTTTCTGACTAGGCCACCTAAATGAGATTAGGTGCCTTTCTAAAAATGAAATAGAATTTTTTGAAAATGGGCCTCTCAAATTACTCAAATTTAATGAGTCCCAATAGTGGCTCTGACTGAGGATGTTTGATTGCAAGATTAAGAGAAGAATTCAGAATCTATGGCAGAGCAGACCACACAAAATGGAAAACGCTTCTCTTCTAAAAAACAAAGGGCTCCTTATTCTACCCAAACAACAGGGCACTTTATTAAAAACCACACAATTGAAAGAAAAGCGACTGTACAAAAATACAACTTATTTATAAAATGGCTCCCAGCCACCAAAGTTGAAACCAACTTTTTCCCTTATCAAAAATCTAATTCTCATCACTTAATAATGTAAACAATCTAAAGCAAACACTGATCATCAAAGAAATGTTTCTATTATGACACACATCTTTCAACATTCTTTTCCAATCAGCATTATATGCATACCCATCATGAACATAATTTTGAACCTTACTTTCATGATCAACTACTGAAACATATCCATTCTTTTCATCATCTACTAAGTGAAATAAATCAACATCTTTAACATCCCATTCTTGAAAAAATGAACATACCTTTGTCTCAAGCATATAATCTGAAATAAGATTTAAACGTTCACTCATCTTCACATGAAAAACTTAAAGATGGGGTTCAAACACACTAGCAAGTAACCCATTACAAAAATCTCCATCCTAACACATGTCACTGCTGCATGGAATGGTATCATCATCATGGACTAGTTCATCATTTACAACATCTAGCTGATCAATTATTTCTTCATACAAAGGGTTAGAAACAAAATGAAGAATCCCCTTATGGACATTATGACAATGAAGTGGTTGGTCCGTATCTATATCGACATCAAATAAAAAATTAGAAAATTTGCTAAAGATACCATCCACCTTATCATCATAATCATCTTCATCACACAAAGAAGAAACTGAAAGTAGGCTGGAACTATCCTCAGTATTCCATGTTTCACAACCACAAAATTTCATCCTATGATCTTCATTCTGAGAATCAAGATAGTCATACTTATCTTGCCACAATTGATCTTTTTTACCAATAGAACACTCATCATCAGTCAAAGAATAAAGATGAATATCACTGCCATTTACTTCATCTGATGAATATCCAACATGTTCAATTAAATTTTCTATCACAAAACCATCTGCTAGATCATCATGTTGTTCATCAAATGTATAAGCATTCAGTTCACAGTCCTTTTCTGAAGAATTCTCTTCACCATATTGCAGAAGGTCTTCATTAATAACTCTAAGGCTCTCCAACATTTGAACCTTCTTGTCCACAACTTCAAGAGCTTTCATAAGTTTTGCAATCTTCTGGAATTGCATTGCACTTTGTTGTTCTATGTGACATTCTTTAAAAAATTGTTCATCAATGTGTGCTATATTTTCATTGCAATCATGTGTACCATTAAGATTTTCTGAATTAGCTTTGTGTACAACTTTCATATTAGAAATCTCATCCACATGATCAGAAGAAGTGAAATCTAAAATTACTCTTACTTCATCTTCAACACAATTGACATTATTAATAGCTAAGTGAGGATCAATCGTTGTTTGCACCAAATCACTTTGATTTTCATAGGGAATTAAATTATCATGGTTGCCAGCACAAGTATGAACACCAAAAATCTGAATATTACTTCTCACTTCACAACTAGTTGCAGCATTACAAACACTATGACAACAGACACCGATAGATACAAGTATTTTAGGAATGCCATATTTTAAATTTTTCTCTATGTCCATGGTTGTCACAAATGCTTGATGCAATGTCTTTGGCTCTTTATCCCTCAACCTGTAACTCATCTTACTTCCAAAGGTGTCCAAATAAATCACTAAAGACATTTCATCATTTAGTTCATACCCTTATGGGATCTCAGCCATTGCTTTGGAAAATCTGACATTGAAGGCTGGCACTAACTCACCTTCCTCAACTCTAATCTCCATCAACTTCCTCACTGCATCATTAAAGTTTATTCTCTTAGCAAATTGCTCAAGAAAAGATGCAACTAATTCTTCCCATGAGGGAATAGAAGCTTCCTAAAAAAACAAGAACCAAATCCTGACATCCCCTTTCAAGCTCCGCACAAACAACTTCATGCAAATATCCTCATGATAGATATCATAGTCATTCATTAAATCAACAAAGTTTTGCACATGCATTCTTGCTGATTGGAACTAGTCCCCATTAAACAATGGTAAATGCTTCCTAATGTCACTTGGAATTAGATTCGAGTAACAAGGTATGCCATCAAAATAGAATGGAACATAACCTTTAATGGAGAAATTTCTACAACAATCCATTACTAGCTACACCTTTTCTTGAATACATTCATTGTTTTCAACCAATAAAATTTTATTGCAGCTAGAGTCTACCTTCCCTATTACTCAAAATACTTCACCCGTGCTTTAACTAAAATTTTGCAAAATAGGAAATATGTGAAGTATGTATTTCTTTACCTTTCTATGGTGACCTTTTCACCTAATAAGGAACAAATAATTACCTCAACAATGAGGAATACATGGAGTAAATTTGCTGCTGCTACTGCTTTGATATTCGGTAAGATCTTTCTGAGATCTTCTAACATTATACAATGATCTTCATACATAGTCACCACCTCCTTCATGGAGGAAAATATCTTCAATAAATTCTTTGGGATCTATAATCATAAAACCCCAAGCAACTGCTAAATCTTTGATGCAAGTTCACCAAATCTTTTGAAACTTTTACCACAATGCACACTGGTGCAAAGATCTTTCAGAGTTGCCACTCACTGCTATGAGAATTTATGAAATCACTTATAGAACATGAATAGATCTGGACTTACACAAAGATAAAAGGATAGAAAATTTTCAACACTTGGATAAGAATTGACTCACGTGATAGAAAGAGAACATTCTTGACTTCATATAACACTACCAGGCAGATAACAACAGATCTGAAAAATACTTTTAGATTTACAAGAATTTTATGACTCTTTCCTCAAATTGGATAGGCACACATCTGGGATTAGATTTAACATGAGTTATTACAACACTTCCCCAACAAAGTCACCATTTTTGTTGTTCACCAAAACTGGTTCACCCAAGTACACCTACAAACCTTCTATGAAATGGCCAATTTCAATCTGTGAAACACATTAGGACTTGGACAACATAAAATAGGATCCTAATTGATCCTCCTACACTTCAAGTTCTGCTAGACCTAGGGGGAACACCCTTTTGATGCATGAAATTAACTCATTACACATTTATGACAACATCAAACAATAGGCATATAGATCATTTCACAAGCTCAATAAGTTAGGAAACACTACAAATTGGCTAGATCTCTACAAACAATAGATGAAACAAATCTTAGAATGAATGGAATACAACCCCTAAACATAAAGGGAAAATAGATTTTTCTTTAAATGTATATAAATCTAAAAGTATCGCCAAATCCTTCAAAGACCAATGCCTTGTTCATTGGGCATGGAGTCACACATAGAACTGCAAAATGCAAATCATAGCTACAAATTTGTTTTCCTTACAAGATATTCCTACATCAATACCTTATACTAATGCATTACTCAATTCCTTCACAAAATCATCAGATTTTGGATACATATTCAATTATTTGTGACTGATTATAGATTTTAAAACCTTCATTGAAGGATACCTACAAATAGTCACAACAATCTTCTAGAAATGACAAATTCCATCCTCCTTGAGGATTCAATTTGTAATAATGAAATACATCCCTAGAGACAATCTTATGTGAAATTTACTCATACCTAACACAAGTAAAACCTACAACTAGAAAACAATCTACAATACTAAAATGTAACCTCTATACCCTGAAGAGATCCATAGAATTTTACAAACTTGGGTCAAGAAATTCAAAACTAGGAACCATGAAATCTAGAGTATTTCTCCAAAAATTCTGGAACCCTTACAAATGAGAAGAAATGGGAATATGAAGGAAAGGGAAAAAGATCAGATTTCACTAGAACATGTCATTTGTCTTCTTTCCCTAACTAAATTTCATTTCTTTTCCCCTTCCTATGGAAACTGCTCTCAAAATATCTAATTTTTGTTGAAACAATTTACATAGTTGAATTCCTCATCCTGAGAGCTTTTCGATGATATATAATACTTTCTATTTCTGGCAAAAAATACCCCTCAGGAGAATTAATCACTCAAATGGATCCATCATTTAAATTTTTTATTTTTACCTATAGTTGAAACTATATACTTAACTTTAATTTTTCACTTGATTTTTGGCCCTGCATCCTGCCATGTGGTGACCTGCGATTCACTCATGATTCCACCTGTCGCCACCTGGGATGACACCTCATCTGATAGCCACATGTCTGCTATGTCACCGCCTCGTGGACCACCACCTATCAGCCTTGTCATCGCCACCTCACTTAGACCCACCAACTGGATTGCCACTCGGACCTACCACATCATTTTTCACCATTTCATGATGGACAACTTTCTAGAATCTTTGGCTTGCGAAATTGCGACCACCATCTAATTGAGATGAACTTGCTCACTAGTTAACTCGTTCTTTCACTACAAAACTTGCCTACCTTGGGAACCATGCACACGTGCAGGGTCCACCTGGTCGTTAGCTAGCTTGTCGGTCACCTCGGGATTCATGCACATGTGCATGGGGTCCACTGGGCACCCAACCGGCACCATGCATCAAAAACCTTTAAGCTTTGACACTATGTTATGGTGGAGCTTTACTTTAAATACAAAAATATGTCTTCACCCAGCCAATGTGGGATATTAATGACTTTACCTGGTCTATGCATTTTTTGAAGATTTTCTCTATAGATTGCATTCATTGAAGATTTAAAATTGAATTCCCCTCCATTTTTAGTGGCACATGAAGTGAGGATTAGGCATTAAGCCTAGAAAATGCACTTGCTGTTGGAGTTTAATAACCCTCACGCCATCTGCCACTTTGCCTTTGGTGAAGGTTTAATGCATCCTCAGCCAATTGCCATGCCAAAAGAGAGAATTACATCTGTAGGTTGCACTTGCTTTAAAGTTTCAAATTGCCTACCAACTGCCCCACCAAACTCACACCATGCAAGGAGGAGGATGTAGGCAAGGTTCCCAGGATTTGAATCATACCTGTCAATTTACATTTGGCTGAAGGTTTTGCAAAATCCTTTACCAGCCACCAATGCAAAGGGAAGACTTGGCCATGGGCCTGCTAATTAAAATGTTGAAGACTTACTAAAGCCTTTCGAACATACTACGCACCATTTACCTGCCAATAGAATTTTGTTTTGGAAGTTTTAAATTGATGTCTTCTTTACCTTGCCACATTCTGCATAGGAAGGAATTTGGCATTCACCCACCAATGGCATTTGCTTTGAAAGTTTCTAAAGCCTTCAATGCTTTGCAAGTTTCTATTTCTATTTACTTATGTTTGCACAACAGGGAGGACATTGGCAAAGTTGTGGAATTTGTCTTACACCTGCCAATGCTTTTTCTTCAGATTTAATGCCTCCCAACTCCACATTACAAATTGCTGAATGTTTTTTAAATGTCTCTTTATCTCATTTCGCGGGGAGGAGAAAACTTGCATTTATTTGGAGACATTTTTTAATGCCCTTAACCTACTACATGGGAAAATATTTCTGGCAATATAGCTACCATTGCAATTTGTTAAACTTCAAAATGCCTTTTCAAAACTAAGGAGGACATTGGATTAAGCTTGACAAATCTGCACTTTGCTAAAAAAAACTTATGAGGATTGTAATGCTTACTCCCATTCCACCTTTACTCTCTTCAGCATTTTAATTACATGTATTAAGAAAACCAAATCTCCATTTCATAATGGCCTATGCAATAACCCCTCAGTTATATGCCCACATAATGAAACGAAAACACCTCTTAGTACACCAAGTTGCCAATAAAATTAATGCATGAGAATGAGCCAGGTCAGGCCCCAAAGTAGGTCTGACTAAATTTTTTTTTTTCATGAAACTAAACTTTGAAATGCCTCAAAAACCATAAACATACCTCTGGAATCGATCAGCACCATTTTCATATCATTAAACTAAGTTTCATGACTTTCAGGTGCCTGCACCACATTTTTGCATTTAATCGCAAAGATGTAATTTTCAAACTGGACAAAACATCTATGTGGACTTCACCAATTGATAGGTGTGTACTCTAATATACAAACATGAAATCTACCAAGCAGTTTGTCAAGATGAAACTCGAGTGAAGAAATATTAATGGTCAAAGATGACCAACTAGCTTTGTCAGCACTGCGGATCTGATAAAGTCAATGTGCAGGGAACTCATAATGCCTTTCTTAAAAATATCAAATGATCTCCGTAGACCCTCAAATATGATGCATAGGTACCTTGATGTACAGATCAAAACTTAGAATGCTCAGGTTGACCGAGAAGCTGATAGGGTACAAATAGTGCATTGATGAAAATAGCAACTTTAACTGATGTAGCAATGAAAAAATGGAACACTGATTAAGGTGGCTCAAGAAACTCTTATGAAAACTGATCAAACAGATTGGCAGGAGCTTGAAATTTCAAACATATCTTATCTTTTATACCAAAAATAGCCTGGAAAAAAAATTTTGACTTGACATTCACTAGGGCAAATTTTACACATGTGCAAAGCAGGGCTCTGACTAGCTGTCAAAATAGGGACTTGTGCAAACTATAAACTTCAAACGGATTGAGCTTACCAAAATGAGCAAATGGAATCACAAGGACTTGAAATTTTGCATGTTGACTCACATTTATGCATACAATTCAATACACCTTGAATTTCACTATGAAAATCAACCAGTCAAAAGTTATAGGTGCTCAAAGTAGGATACTTAATAAAATTTGCATTTGCACCTACGATGCACTTTCAACTCACCCCTTGAAGTGGGTACCTGATAAATTGATCCAAACTGAATTCTAAAAGTTGCAAAACACTTCATAGGCCGAATGAAAGGTATAGGATACATTTCCCAAGACTTACCCTTTGAAAATCAATTGGCTCCATTTTACCCTCTTTCTAACCAGGCCACCCGAATGAGATTACGTGCCTTTCTAAAAATGAAATAGATTTTTTTTGAAATGGGCCTCTCAAATTACTCAAATTTAATGAGTCCCAACAATTTGTCAAAATATTATATTAATCAAACCACTTTATAACCTTTAACCGGAGCACACAAACATTGAATACCAGAATAGTAGAAACAGATGTTGATAAGCAATAAAACTTAAGAATGAAACAAAGAATTAAAACAATGCAAACATACCACATAACACCATGATTTGTATGTGGAAAACCTAGTAAAGGGAAAAACCATGGTGGGAAGCCTAACCACAGTTAGATGATGCTTTTGTAGAAAGTATGTGATACAATAAGGGGCCTACACATGTAAGAAGTCAACTACCTAGAGCATACTACTCATTACAAAGGAGTCTCACTGACTATAGAGAGGTTATAACCACCTCAAGATAATTGGACAACAATCTAGAAGAATGAACTGCCAGTGATAGCATCTACCATGCCTGATTATAGTCTCAGTTAAGCTCAATATCAGAGGCCTTTGACCTCTTACATAAACTGAATTCAATCACCTATGATTGACCAAATCTCCTTCACATATGATATTTCATTCCACGACCATGATATTACATTTCATTCCCATACCATGATCTACAATGAGATCTCACATCAATTTATACAAACCCTAAGGCCTAAACCAGTTAGGTCAGCTACCTAAAAGATATTACAATAAGATCATTACATACATCCATAATACAATGATATGCCATGTCGTCTTTAAACCAAAACAACATTAACCAATCCATAAAATATCCCAGTAACGTGTAGAGAACACGTTAACATGATATCGGTCCATAACCTAGATAGGTACTAGACCTAATCTGGGTCCACCATGCCAAAGAGATATCTCCAATCAGTCAAGCCATGATCAAGGATCACCTTCTACATGTTGAATTCCATCTAGAAGCCACACCAACACCACTTATGCATCCTGTCAAAGATTCTGAGTAAAATCTCTACCAGTAAACCCTTAAACCCTTACTAGTAACACTAGTTCTTCTATTGGTAACCAAAACCTGTCTGCTAGTAACCAACCATAATAGCTAGTGTTGACATCAATGCAACACATAATCAATAATTGCATATTGCCAACAAGAGAGAGAGAGAGAGAGAATAAGATAAGGAGAGGGGGAGGGAGGGAGATTGGGAAAAGGAGAGGGTGAGAGGCTAAGAGGGAGAGTGGAAAAGGGATAGGGAGAGAAGATATTGGGAGAGAGAGAGAGAGAGAGAGAGAGAGAGAGAGAGATATTAGGAGGAGAGGAGGTAAGAAAGAGAGGGAGGGGGGAGATAGAGAGAGGAGATTGGGAGAGAGGGAGAGGGAGGGAAAAGATGGGGAGAATAGGAGAGAGAGGGAAATGGAGAGGGAGAGAGAGAGAGATTAGGAGGAGAGGGGGAGATAGAGAGAGGAGATTGGGAGAGAGGGAGAGGGAGGGAAAAGATGGGGAGAATAGGAGAGAGAGGGAAATGGAGAGGGAGAGAGAGAGAGAGAATAAGAGATAGGAAGAGAGGGGGATAATAGGATAGGGAGAGGAGGAGGGGGAGAGAGAGGGAGAGAGAGAGAGAGAGAGAGAGAGAGAGAGAGGATATTGGGAGAGAGTGAGAGGGAGGCTAGAGGTGGGGAGAATAATTGAGAGAGAGAGAGAGAGAGAATATGACAAGGAGAGGGGGATGGAGGGAGAGGGAGAGAGGGAGATAGGAAAAGGAAAGGGGGAGAGGGGGAGAGGGAGAGAGAGGGAGATTGGTAAAAGGAGAGAGAGAGAGAGAGATAGAGATAGAGAGAGAGGGGAAGGGAGGGAGATTGGGAAAATGTTAGGATTCCCAAATATACTGAGAGGGGGGTGAATCAGTATCTAACCGGTATATTAATTTTCTTATCTTATAACCTGAAAAACATATTAAAACTATGTACTGGTAAACCAGAAATAATGCAAAAAATAAGAACAAGAACCACAACATGAAACACACACCATAACACAATATTTTAATGAGGAAACCCAGTGTGGGAAAAACCTCGGTGGGATTTGTGACCCACAATATTTGCTTATTGGCCAATAAGGGAATATTACTGCTACAATAGGGTCCTGCACATGCAGGAAGGCCAAGTGCCTAAAGCTCACTGCTCAATTACAAAAGAAGTCACACTAACTTACAAAATGGATTATATAAATCTTATGTCTTATACTACTTCATATTAGCATCTTCTATGCCAAATTCAGTACTGGTTTAAGCTCTTCTACATACATAAACCCTTAACCTATAATTCGCATATTAGGTCTGCTGCCTTCTATTCATATTTCACATCATACCATCTACCAAAATGGTCTACAATGATCTCATACATATATGAGTCATATTACAATCTACCATGTCATCTTAGAAAACATTTTACAATTAATTATAAAATGCATTTATACAAAATTGTTGTCAGCAGGGTGTTGGTATTCTTCCTTTTGAGTGTCGATGATCTGTATGTCGGTGTATAGTCTCTCGGTGTCGATGCCTGCCAATATCATAAGATTGTAAGGTTGCCATCAATGACAATACCTTCAATCACCTACAATATCTCATTGGAGTTTGTATTTACCAACAATCTCCCCCTTTGGCATTGATGGCAACACTCATGAGAAAAATCAAAAAGTGTCCAAAATGATGTCCAAAAAGAATCTGCCAAAAATTGTTTTACCAAAACTGTGTTGTCAAAAATGTATGCTCCCCCTAAGTTGATGATGTCCTTTCTTCTTACCATTTTTCTCATCACACTACTCCCCCTTTGACATCAATGACAAAGGTTGTCATTCGCTATCAGTGGAGTCCTGCCTAGATTCTTGTAGCCGGTGGGTTACAATCTGAAAAATATCTATCAAAATCAAATTTAAATGATTACTGAATCTTTTGTTGTCCTGTAATGCCTCTTGTGTTCGTTGAACTGTACTGGTGAGTATGTTCATTTTCTCTTCCGTTGTCTTAATTCTGGGAACTAGAGCTTCAGAAATTTCTTTTCTCAAAGAAATGAGGTAATCTAGTTTAGGGCCAAGTTTACATTTTAAGTTCTTTGCCTTATCCTTTATTTTCTCTTTTTCCTTTTCTAACTTCTCAATTTTCTCTTATAGATCTGCAATTTTATTTTCTATCTCAAAAAATGAATCTGATGTACCTATCAGATTGTCAGCAATATTGTTTATTTCATCTTGTGCTTTGGTGGTTTCCTTGTCTAGATCTTCTGTTAGAATATTCTGTTTTACAAGTGTTAGGTCCTGGGGACAACTAAGAGGGGGGGGGTGAATCAGGTGTCCAATAATATTAAACCAAAAACAAATTAAACAATTTACTGCTTAGTACCGGTGGACAGATTTAAAAGATAAATGCAATACCGGTAAACATTAATGCATAAAAATAAAATACCAAGTCATCTACAACATATAACACCAATATTTGTATGTGGAAACCCTATAAGGGGAAAAATCATGGTGGGAAACCTTACCCACAATCAGATGATACTACTATAGATAGTAAGTGTACATAAATGGGGTTTGCACATGCTGAAAGGCCAAGCACCTAGAGCTCACTGCTCAAACACAAATGGGAGTCACACTGACTACAATTGGATGGTTAAATCCAATAAGAATATACTACTTACAATAGCATCTTTGTATGTTGGATTCAGTACCGGTGTAGTTCTGATATGCTTTCACAAAAACCTATCTTCACCTTCAAATGATGTCTGCATGTATTGCTCTTCTTAATTTGGCATATACCTTCACACAAATCCTTCTTCGCATTCCTCCATTGATCTTACAATTAAGACCTTACATTTATACCATAACCTAAGACCAATTTTAGTAGGTCGGCTCTACAAGATATTACAATAAAATCATTTTACAAACAATACAATATCTGATGCAATAACTGATTGAACATGTCAGCTTAATGCATTTACAACAATAATTAATCATCTCCATAGCATGCCATGCTGATCTGGAAAAGATAAAACTGCTGGTGTAACCCTAGACCTATTTGCCGGTAACCAAATATGAATATACCAATAACCAATTCTCCAGGACAAGGTGTCCACACAATGTCTTCGATATTACCAGGTGTCTTCCATGCCATTCCAAGAGTTGGTGATCATTATATCCTGTTGGTGTACCATATACCAGTGTCTGTGCAAAAGGTCACTTGCACTCCGGTGAATGTTGCTAGATCTCCAAAGTGCTAGAGTTTTAGTAGGTGTTGACATCAATGACAAAACCATACCAAAATACCAACAATCTCCCCCTTTGGCATTGATGGCAACACAAGATGGAAAAACCATCAAACTGCCAAAATAGAAATCCCAAGTATAAAAACCAATAATCTCTCAAAAGTAACAATCTCTCCCCCTGAGAGTAATATGAGTTTTCTTATGTTTTTCTATACCAATCTCTTCCCAAAAGATAATGTGTTTTTCCATAGATATCTCTCCCCCTTTGACATCAAATGTCAAAGTTACAACAAAATACCAATTGATAGGTCCATATACAAAATACCAACCAATTACAATATGCCAACTACTCCCCATGAGAAGTAGCTTCTTCATCAAAGCCGGAGTAAGAATATATCTCTGTTAGTTCTGCCAGTTGATGACAGACATCAACTCTCTAAGTATCTACCGGTGGGGGTATGACCCCAAGCTGTTCTCTAAGATATTCAAAAGTCTCCTTAGGCAAAGGCTTAGTAAACATATTTGCAAGTTGTTCTTTAGTATTCACATAAACCAATTTTATTTCTTTTGCTTCAACTTTTTCCCTTAGATAATTCAGTTTGATGGAACATGTTTTGTTTTAGAATGTAGTACCAGATTCTTAGATATATCAATTGTTGTTGTGTTATCACAATTGATAGTTATAGGTTCCTTGCATTTTACCTTTAAATATTTCAACATTGTTTAAGCCAAAGTACCTGTGTATAGTTAATTGCTACTGCAACATATTCTGATTCTGCTATTGATAAAGATGTACAACTCTCTTTCTTACTCAACCAAGAAACTAATCTGTTTCCAAGGAAAAATGCTCTGTCAGTGGTGCTTTTTCTATCATCCACATCTCCTACCCAATTTGCATCTGTGTATGCACATAGGTCAAAGTTTTCATCTCTAGGATACCATAATCCAAGATTTGTAGTGCCTTGTAAGTATCGAAAAACCCTTTTTACTGCTGATTCATGATTTTCTCTAGGATTACTTTGAAATCTTGAAACAATACATGCTGCATTCATAATATCAAGTCTTGTTTGTGTTAAATACAGTAAACCTCCTATCATAGATTTGCACCTTGTTGGATTAACAAGAGTAGATTCATGTCTTAAAGATAGTTTATCATTTGTAGTCATGGGTGTGCTGACTAGTTTAGAGTTCTCCATCCCAAATTTCTTAAGTAACTCTTTTAAGTATTTTGATTGACTGAAGAATATACCTTTGTCAGTCTGTGAAATCTACAATCCTAAAAAGAATCTTATTTCACCAATCATTAGTCACCTTATAGTATAAGTTACTATTAGCATTACCTTTAGAAAAACCAATTTTCAAAAGATATTTATCCAATCTTGCATACCAAGCTCTTGGAGCTTGCTTCAATCCATACAAAGCTTTCTTTAACCTACAAACCATATCTTTGTCATCTCTCAAAGAAAATCCATCAAGTTGTTCAATGTAAACTTCCTCCTCAAGATCTCCATTCAGAAATGCACATTTAATATCCATTTGATATACTTTGCAATTCTTATGTGCTGAAAAGGCCAAAAACAATCTAACTGCCAAAATTCTACCTACAGGTGCAAAGGTTTCATTATAGTCAACTCCTTCCTTTTGAAAATATCCCTTACACACTAGTCTTGCTTTATTTCTGATAACCTTACCATCTTCATTAAGTTTGTTTCTGAATACCCATTTTGTTCCAATTACATTTTTATCTTTAGGTTGGGGAACTAATGTCCAAGTGTTATTTTTCTCAATTTGCTTGAATTCTTCTTCCATAGCTTTAGTCCAATATTTATATTCACATGCCTCACTAATTGATGATGGTTCAATTTGAGAAATAAGACATACCTCTTCATTTTCCAATCTTCCTCTTGTCATAACTCCTTTGTACTTGTTTCCAATTATTTGATCTTCAGAATGATTCAATTTTACATACCGGGGTGTCTTTGTTTGATGTTGTTCATCAGTCATAGTGGAATTTTCAGATGATACCTGTGTAACTAGATCTTCACTCTGTACCGGTGTATTTGGTGTAGTTTCATTTGTTAGAATTTATGTTACCAGTTCAGAATCTATATACCTTGAAGTTCCTCTGAATTCTTCATCAATCTTTACATTTGTACTCCCAACAAATTTCTGCAATCTTTTGTTAAAACATCTATATGCTTTACTCTTAGATGAATAACCAAGAAATATTCCTTCATCACTTCTAGGATCAAATTTCCTAATATACTCATCTCTTCTAATGTAGCATTTGCTTCCAAATATTCTGAAATATTTAAGAGTAGGAGTAATACCAAACCATAGTTCATGAGGGGTCTTACCAATTTCACGTTTGATGTGAACTTTGTTGAATGTATAGACCATTGTACTTACTGCCTCTCTCCAATATACATGTGGTAGATTTGCTTCTGATAACATACTTCTAGCTGCATCCAAGATAGCTTTGTTTTTCCTTTCAACAACTCCATTTTGCTGAGGTGTCCGAGGTGCTGATAGTTGTCTTCTAATTCCATTTGCTTCACAGAATGCATTAAATTCCTTAGATGTAAATTCACCTCCTTGATTTGATCTTAAACATTTGATTTTCTTACTGGTTTCATTGTCAACCATTGCTTTGAACAATTTAAACTTTCCAAGTGCTTCTGATTTTTCTCTGAGAAAAGTAACCCAACACATTCTAGAATAGTCATCAATGATTAGCCTAAAATATCTATCACCTTGTAAGCTTTTAGTTCTAGCTGGACCACATAAATTAGTATGAATTAAATCAAGAGAATTATTAGATTTTTCTGGAATACTTTTGAAACTAGCTCTAACCTATTTTCCAAATTGACATTCCTTACATACTGTATTGTGAGGTTTGACAATCTTAGGTAAATCTCTAACTGCCTTAGTAGTATAGATTTTTACCATGCAATCAAAGTTTACATGACAGAGTCTCTTATGCCATAGCCAACTTTCATCTATATGTGCAATCAAGCATGTCTTTTCACTATTATTCAAATGAAAGATATTACCTCTAGTCTGATTACCGGTTGCAATTTCCAAACTAGTTCTGTTCATGATTTTAGATTTTCCATTTTTAAATTGTAACTGAAATCCTTTCTCAACTAATTGATGAACACTCAAAAGATTATGCTTTAAACCTTCAACATAGTAAACATTGTTAGTGTTATGCTTACCATCAAGAGATATTGAACCCTTACCTTTGATCTAACAAGCTTTGTCATCTCCAAATCTTACTAAGTCGCCATTATATTCTTGAAAGTTCAAGAATTTACCTTTGTCTCCTATCATATGATGTGAGCATCTAGAATCAATGATCCATTCATCTTTTACTTCAATTTTAGCTGCTAGAGCTTGTTCTACTGATTGCACTGCAGGTGTCGGTTAATCTTCTGTTATAGCAACAAAAACCCATCCATTATCTATTGGATCTTCATCAGAATCATCAGTCACTCCTTCATCAGCAACATAACAAGATTTGTCCTTATTCTTCTTAAATCTATATCTCTGGTATTCAGGATTAGGCTTGTATGTCCTTCTAGCTTCTTCTCTTAGTCTAGCATGCCTATTAGGGCATCTTGAAGCCATATGACCAATCTTATTGCAATTAAAACATTTAAAGGGTGCTTTACCTTCATACTTACTTCCAACAGGACCTTTCGGCATTTTTCTTGCAAATAGTGCTTCAAGTTCTTCAAGTTCTTCATTTTCTTTCCTACTTTCCTCAAGTTCTCTTGCATAAAAGGCTTTCCAATCAGATTTGTCAAATGATGATGCAGATGATGTTGATGCTTTGAAAGCTAAATCTGTCTTTATAGTAGCAACAAGATCAAATTCCTCAATTTCAAAGGTTGAAATTTTTCCAATCAATGTATCCCTAGTTACTGATGTATTAGGCATTTTTCTTAACTCATTTATAGTAGTAACCTTCATTTTGTATGCCGGTGGCAATCCTCTTAAAATTTTTGAAACAATTTCATCTTCACTTAAGGTTCCTCCACAACATTTAATACCCAAAACAATTTCATTTACTCTTTCCATAAAAGAAGAAATTCTTTCATCTTCTTCCATTTTCAAATTTTCATACCTGACCTGGAAGCTTTCAAGTTTTGCAATTTTGACTATGGAATCTCCTTCATTCAGTGTTTCCAAATGATCCCAAATAGCTTTAGTAATTGATCAATCTGATAATCCCATGATTTGTTGATCTGTTAATGTGCTCAAAAGTGCTTCTCTTGCTTTGAAATCATTTTTTGCATCTTTAGTTAAGTTAGGTGGATTAGGCTAAGTGGTAGTGGCAACAGTATAGCCATTCTTTGTAACATCCTAGATATCCTTTCCAATGCAATTCAGATGTGTCTCTATTTTGATCTTCTATATGCCATAGTTGGTTCCATCAAGTTTAGGACTGTCCTTCCTGAAATAGTTAGTAGACATTGGATCTCCTCAAGTTGTTAAACTTCTACAAAATAGGACTTAGCCTAGATACCAATTGTTATGTCCCGGGGACAACTGAGTGGGGGGGTTGAATCAATTGTCCAATAATATTAAACCAAAAAAAACTTAAACAATTTACTGCTTAGTACCGGTGAGATAGTCTGTTATACCGGTGGATAGATTTAACAGATAAATGCATGAAAATAAAAGACCAAGTCATCCACAACACATAACACCAATATTTGTATGTGGAAACCCTATAAGGGGAAAAACCACGGTGGGAAACCTTACCCACAATCAGATGATACTACTGCAGATAGTAAGTGTACATAAATGGGGTCTGTACATGCAGAAAGGCCAAGCACCTAGAGCTCACTGCTCAAACACAAATGGGAGTCACACTGAGTACAATTGGATGGTTAAATTCAATAAGAATGTACTACTTAAAATAGCATCTTCATATGATGGATTCAGTACCGGTGTAGTTTTGATATGCTTTCACAAAAACCTATCTTCACCTTCAAATGATGTCTACATGTATAGCTCTGCTTAATCTCACATATATCTTCACACAAATCCTTCTTTGTATTCCTCCATTGATCTTACAACTAAGACCTTACATTTATACCATAACCTAGGACCAATTTTAGTAGGTCGGCTCTACAAGATATTACAATAAAATCATTTTACAAACAATATACTATCTGATGTAATAACCGATTGAACATGTCGACGTAATGCATTTACAACAATAATTAATCATCTTCATAGTGTGCCATGTTGATCTGGAAAAGATAAACTTGCCGGTGTAACCCTGGACCTATTTGTCGATAACCAAATATGAATATACCAATAACCAATTCTCTAGGACAAGATGTCCACATGATGTCTTTGATATTACCAAGTGTCTTCCATGCCATTCCAAGAGCTGGTGATCATTATATCCTACTGGTGTACCATATACCGATGACTATGTAAAAAGTCACTTGCATGCTAGTGAATGTTGCTAGATCTCCAAAGTGCTAGAGTTTTAGTAGGTGTTGACATCAATGACAAAACCATTCCAAAATACCAACAACAAGTGTCTCTATACAGTTTCTTGAAATCAAAAATTATCTCTCCAAGTTCTTAATAAGGTATCCATTTTCTCCTTATTCTTCTTCACAATTTCCTCAAAGAATTTCTCTTTTTCCTTAATCATTCTTTCCTTAAATGTATCCTCATTTATTTGATCAATAGTCAAAATGTTGCCGGTGATGAATTTAGACAATGTGTCTAGTTGACCTAAAGAATCTTTGTTATCTATAATGCACTTTGGTGCTATCAATTTAAGAATGTGGATTGTGTCATCAATAGCCTTATAGGCTTGTGCATTACATTCTGTGATCTTCTTTATTGAATCCAATAAGACCTCTGTTACATTTGTAGGTCAGAATTCTATCATAGAAGTATCAGATGTTTGTCCAACTATTCTCACAATATCCATGCTACCGGTTTTAGTAATCACCTTGCTTGATTCAACCTTTGGTAGGTTAGTCTGTGTTTTCATTTCTATAAGTAAAGGTTTGGGCTTTTCAGCCGGTGGCACTGCCTCTGTCTAAACCTGTGTATCAACCTGTTTCTGTTCCTGTTTCTCCATCTGTGTTTTAGAGGGTTTTTTTGAGCTCTCAATAGCCAATTTCTTAGGTGTAGCCTTTGTATGTACTTTTGGTTTCTCTGTTTGTATCTTTGCACTATCCATTGTCAGTTCTCTTGACTATTTATCAGTTTTATCTATCGCTTTCTCTAATGGTTTACTAGTGGTGTCCTCTATCAGTTACTCTATTTGAGTAGGTTTTTCTATGTTTATATTTATAGTTTCATTTACCTCAACCTCAACATCTGCAGTGAGTGACTCTGTAGTCACATCTTTCTTCTTGTCCTCAGTGGTTTCTCTGTCAACCACAACATTTACTTCTTGAGTGTCTATTTTTACAGTATACAAAATTTCAGATTCAGGATTAATATCTTCTAGCGGAATCTCCATACTGTCTGTGGCCATTTTATTGTCAGTATTTTCTATCGATGGAGTATTCGAAGAAGGTGGGGGTACATTATCAGCTATTTTAAGGCTTGGAGAACCACCTACCTTATCTTTCCCCTTATCCCTATCTTTTTGATATACCCTAATAGTCTTGGATCTTTTTAGTTCTTCATGTTCCTCTTTTGTAACACAGAATATGTCCCATCCATCTATTGTTTCTTCATAAACTTCTTTTACTCTGCTAGCCATTAGTGCTACATGTTGGTGAGTGGTTGAAAATACAGTCCGGTTTGCTTCACTGATTAATTGATCAATCTCTTCTGGTGAGTTAACTGGATGAACTGCAAGTAGTTTCTCAATCTTAATTTTCTTATCCAGCTCAATGATGGCTACCCTTCTGGCTTCTAGTCTTCTATACAACTCATTGGGTATCTCATCAACAATTTCCATAAAAATTTTCTTAGAAATATCCAAGTGTAAAATTACACTATTTTCAATGTTTTCTTTGTCATCAGCAGAAAGTGTATTGTATAGTTTTCTAATGTTTTTCAACTTACCATCCTCTATAATTTCACTAAGAATTTTATCTAGTGGAGCAATGTTTTGTTTTACCTTCTTCTTCTTTGGAGTCATTTTCTTTACCGGAGGCCTAACTACCTATTGTTTTTGTCTGGTTCTCTTGGGTGCAGGTGAGGGTACTGGAGAGGGTTTTCTTTTCCTTTCTACCCTTTTAAATACTGTCAGTATATCACTCTCAAAGGAAGTTCCAACCAATGAAAGATGAGTTTCTAGTTGAAGTCCTTCCAACTCACTTTCACTTATACCAGTTTGCTTCAAGACATCTTCTTTAATTGCTTTAGCATGTTAGGTTCCTTTTCTTACTATTTCTTCAACCTTCTTTACCCTATTTCTAGACTGAATTCCACTTTCTATTGTTTTAGCATTTCCAAAAACTTTCTCAGTAGGTTCCTTTGGTGCTTCAAGGAGGGCTTTTGCATAAGTTTCTATAATATTGTCACTATTTCATAGCCCATTTCAGTTACCCAGATAGTTCTAGGGACAACTGCCTCCATCCAAATTTCATCTTTCTTGATTACAAAACAAATTTCTTTCTGATATTTATCCACAATTGCTTGTGACAATCTTATTCTTGTTTTCATTCAAGCTTTCAATGCCTAAAAATATTCATTTAAGTTTTTCTCCCTATTTTCTCCCATGTTGTTTAATAGATCCAATAGTTGCTTTCGTACCGGTATGTCAAAGCCAAAATCTCTTGCACCAATACTGGGTACTTGTTTTGTAATGTACAACATTAAACATACAAGTAAATTTCCAAATCTAAAGGTTCCTTTCTTATCTCCCTTAATCTTCCCCAAATTGTCTATCAATTCATCTTTGAGCCATTCACACACATCTATTCTAGCATTGTTGTTAACCATGTCATATGCACTTTTAATACATAGGCTAGAAACTGAGTTTGACCTATTTGCATGTGTAGCTTTGTAGCCTAAGATCATACTGATAAATCTAACATTTATGTCCTTTACATCATTTACCCTTAGAGACCTTTTGTCAAAAGTTGCACCTGTTAAATCCATCGCTATGTCATTTGAGACTCTTTTAGTTTTGTCAGGTCTACTACCGGTGGAAGGTAACCCTATTACTACCTTAATGACTTCCTTTGTGATTTTATGAATTGAATCCAACCAAAATAATTCACCATGAACTCTGCTTAGCACAATCCTTATAATATCCTTGGGAAAATTCGAGACACTAAGGATTTTAGTAAAACCTAGGGTTTCCACTATCTTATGTTTTGGCTTGATATTTCCAAATTCATCACAAATCATAGTCCTATACATATTTTTGATCTCATCGTCACCTAATTCCTCTATATAACAATGTATGTATAACCTAGGGTCTTCAGCATATACTACTCCCTTAGGAATTTGAGAAAATGCACCTATGCTATCATCTTTCTTTGTAATTTCGGGAACGAGTTTGAATATGGATCTAGGGCGCTTAATTACTTCAATCATAGTAGGGTTTGTAATAAATTTAGGAGTGGATGTGTATGCCATGATTATAAATACCTCAATCTATCTTTAGGATGAATGCTTTGATGAACTACTTCACTTTTTCACTAAGGATACCCTCGCTCGAGAATTTTTGCGCTCTTGAAGGTTTGAATGCTCAGTGAATGAAAAATGAGCCAAAACACTTGCTTTATAATGTTATTTTCTCCAACTACCACATTTAATGCTTGTGGGTTAAGTCACAACTTAACTCATCTGCTCGTATAGAAGTAATTTCAACTTCTCACCATCAATTGAGGGAATAATAGCATGTTTTTCATTTTGTTGCTAAATCCCCAAAGGATTTTCCTTCAGTTAGATGAAGAGTCTTTTGCTAGTGGAGTGTTACTTTGTTCTGTCAGTGGAGGAGTGTTCCCATCAACATTCTGATTTGACTTTCTGATCCATTGTTTTGAGAATTCTTTTTTTACCTCTTCAATCTTTTCTTTACCTTTCAAACTAGGACCTTTGTTATTTGTCGGGGATGCCTTACTTCTACAAAATTCTGCAATATGACCAATCTTGTTACAAGCATAACAAGTTACATTGTTTTTCTGAATAGCTTTCCCATATTCTATGTTGGTATGTATTCTGCATTGATTAGATAGGTGTCCAAATCTTCCACAAACATAACATCTTACACTCATTCTACAATTTTCTGAATTATGACCAAATTTGTTGCATTTAGAACATTGACCGGTGGGTGTATTAGTATTATGATTATTTCTAGATCTACATTGATTTTCTCTATGACCATAATTGTTATAGTTCAAGCATTTCCCATTGAATTTGTAAGTAGTAGGTTGTCTTACCAGTTTGCTATGATCATGATTGTTTGTAGTACCAGAGATTTCACCAATTTCAAAGCCAAGGCTGTTTGTATCACCATTAGGTTTCTGATTCTTCAGCATCTCAACAAGTTCTTCTAAAATTTTCTTGAATTTCTCCTTGTGTTGATTTGCAATAGTCAATTCATTCTCCAAGATTCCATTCTATCTCATGAGTTTAGTTCTATCATTTTGTGTATAGATCAGATCTATCTTCAACATATCATTTTCATGACTGAGTCTTGTGTTTTCATTTCCAACATCATTTAGTCTTCTAGTCAGGTCTTCTTCATTCTTCTTTCTGTCTTCAATTTCTTTACAAAATCTCATAGTCATATCTTGCATCTCATTCTTTGTTGTACTAATTTCTTGTCTTAGCTTGTCTACCAAATCATTAAGAGTTTCCTTTTCATCTTCATCATCCTGCATCTTTTCACAATGTTCTCTCCTCTTGTTCCTTGCAATAGTAAAATTCTCTTGAAGTTCTTGAATAATATCTTGAGCAGCCTTTAGATCATCTTCAAGTTTGATATTCTTCACCTTTTCTATATCATAGTCTGATAAAATTGTTTCCAATTGCTTTCTCAAGTTTTCTATCTCTACCAGTGTTAAGATCTTCCTCAAGTTGTTAGGCTTTTGAAAATAGAGGACCAGGCTCTAATACCAATTGTTAGGATTCCCAAAGATACTGAGCGGGGGGTGAATTTGTATTTGACTAGTCTATTAATTTTCTTATCTTATAACATGAAAAACATATTAAAACTCTATACCGATAAAGCAAAAATAATGTAGCAAATAAGAACAATAACCACAACATGAAAAGCACACCATAACACAATATTTTAACACAAAAATCTGGTGTGGGAAAAACCTCAGTGGGATTTGTGACCAACAATATTCGCTTACTAGCCAATAAGGGAATATTACTGCTACAATAGGGGCCTGCACATGCAGGAAGGCCAAGTGCCTAGAGCTCACTGCTCAATTACAAAAGAAGTCACACTGACTTAAAAAATGGATTATACAAATCCTATGTCTTGTATTGCTTTAGATTAGCATATGCTATGCTAGATTTAGTACCGGTTTAAGCTCTACTACATACATAAACCTTTAACCTATAATTCGCATATTAGGTCTCCTACCTTCTATTCATATTTCACATCATACCATCTACCAAAAGGATCTACAATGATCTCATACATATATGAGTCATATTACAATCTACCTTGTCAGCTTACAAAAGATTTTACAGTTAATTATAAAATGCATTTATACAAAATTGCTATCAGCCAGGGTGCTGGTATTCTTCCTTTTGAGTGTCGATGCTCTGTATGTCGGTGTAGAGTCTGTCGATGCCGGTGCATGCCGGTATCATAAGATTGTAAGGTTGTCATCAATGACAATACCTTTGATCACCTAAAATTTCTCATTGGAGTGTGCATTTACCAGTAGAAAAGTAGAGGGGGAGGGGGAGATTAGAGAGAGAGAGTAGGGAGAGAGGCAGTAAGAGAGAGTGTTAGGTCCCAGAGACAACTGAGAGGGGGGGTGAATCAGTTGTCTTAGAAATTCAAATAAAAAACTACTTAACCAACTAATTGCTTAATACTGGTAAACTAGTTAAGTATTCCAGTAGATAGTGTTAATAGTAAATTGCTATACTGGTAAAGATTAATGCATGAAACATAAATGCAAAGTCATTCACAACACATAACACAAATATTTGTACATGGAAACCCTGTAAGGGGAAAACCATGGTGGGAAACCTTACCCACAATCAGATGATACTACTACAAATAGTAAGTGTACATAAATGGGGTCTACACATGCAGAAAGGCCAATAGGCTAGAGCTCACTACTCAATCACAAAATGGGAGTCACACTAACTACAGCTGGATGGTTAAATCCAATAAGAATGTACTGTGCAAAATAACATCTTCATATGTTGGATTCAGTACCAGTGTAATGTTGATATGCTTTTCACTAACTTCACCTTCAAATGATGTCTTCATGTATAGCTCTATTTAATCTTGCATATACCTTCACAATATATCTTCTTCACATTCCACATTTGATCTTACATTTAAGACCTTATATTTATATCATAACTTAGGACCATTTTTAGTAGGTCGGCTCTACAAGATATTACAATAAAAACATTTTACAATCAATATAATATCCAATGCAATAACCAATTAAACATGTCAGCTTAATACATTTACATCAATAATAAATCATCTTCATAGTGTGCCATGCTGATCTGGAAAAGATAAACCTACAGGTGTAACCCTAGGTAACCCTGGACCTATTTACCGGTAAAAAAAAAATGCAATTATGAATATACCGATGATTAATTCTTCAAAACAAAGTGTCCACATGATGTCTTCAACATTACCAGGTGTCTTCCATATCATTCCAAGTGCTAGTGATCATTGTATCCTACCAGTGAACCATATAGCAGTAACTATGCAATAGTTGCTTGTTGGTGAATATTGCTAGATCTCCAGAGTGCTAGTGTTTAGTAGGTGTTGACATCAGTGACAAAACCATACCAAAATACCAACAATCTCCCCCTTTGGCATTGATGGCAACACAAGAAGGAAAAACCATCAAAGTGCCAAAATAGAAATGCCAAGTGTAAAACCAACAATCTCCTCAAAGTAACAATCTCTCCCCCTAAGAGTAACATGAGTTATTTTATGTGATTTTGTACCAATTTTTCACCATAGATATCTTTCCCCTATTGATAATGTGTTTTTCCATATATCTCTCCCCTTTTGACATCAAATGCCAAAGTTATACTTTATACAAAATACCAATCAATTAAATAAACCAACTACTCCCCTTTTGAAGTAGCTTCCTCATCAAGGACTGGAGTAAAAGACTTGTCTTTCAATTCTATCGGTTGATGACTATCATCAACTATCTAAGTTTCTACCGGTGGTGGTATGACTCCAAGTTGATCTCTGTGATGTTCAAAAGTCTCCTTACACAGAGGTTTTGTGAAAATATCTGCAAGCTGTTCTTTATTATTCACATAAACCAATTTTATCTCTTTTTCCTCAACTTTTTCCCTTAGAAAATTTAGTTTGATAGAAACATGTTTTGGTTTAGAGTGTAATACCGGATTCTTAGATATATCAATTGTTGTAGTGTTATCACAATATATAGTGATAGGTTCCTTGCATTTTACCTTTATGTCTTTCAACATTTGCTTAAGCCATAGTACCTGTGTACAGTTAGTTGCTGCTACAACATATTCTGATTCTGTTGTTGATAAAGATGTACAACTCTGTTTCTTACTCAACCAAGAAACTAATCTCTTTCCAAAAAAGAATGCTCCGCCTATGGTTCTTTTTCTATCATCCACATCTCCTACCCAATTTGCATCTTTGTATGCACATAGATCAAAATTTTCATCTCTAGGATACCATAATCCAAGATTTGCAGTGCCTTGTAGGCACCAGAAAATCGTTTTTACTGTTGATTCATGATTTTCCTTAGGATTACTTTGAAATCTTGAAACAATACATACTACATTCATAATATTAGGTCTGGTTTGTGTCAAATATAGTAAACATCCTATCATAGATTTGTATCTAGTTGGATTAACAGGTGTAGATTCATCCCTTTGAGATAATTTGTCATTTGTAGTCATAGGTGTGCTTACCGGTTTAGAGTTCTCCATTCCAAATTTCTTTAGTAACTCTTTTAGGTACTTGGATTGACTCAAAAATATACCTTTATCAGTCTGTGAAATCTGCAATCCTAAAAAGAATTTTATTTCTCCAATCATAGACATTTCAAATTCTTGCTGCATTTTAATAGAAAATTCTTTACATACCATCTTCTCCTCCAAAGATTATATCATCAATGAATACTTCTATAATCAAGTTGTCATCATTAGTTATTTTGTAATATAAATTGCTATCTACATTTCCTTTAGTAAAACTTGTTTATGGTGAAAATGGATACAACAATGTTGAAAGACTAAATGAATTCAACCACAAAACCCTAGCCTAACAACAACAAAGATCCACCATAACATATGAATATTACCTAAGACAATGCAAATCAAATGAAATCACAAAGATTATACCATCACATGTCCAATAGGGTTTTGGATCTCCATTCTTCCTATCTCCATTGATCTTGTTTGATATATTTGCTCTTAGATTTTATGTGTGCACAAGAGCTCAACAAAGAATGAAAATGTGGTTGCAAGTAGGATCGCATATGAAAGTGCAAAGCGTAGTCAGGGTTGAATGCATAGTGAGTGTAATCAATTGATTAGGATGCATAGATTGATTAGGGTTGATAATGAAGGAAGCATATCCTTATATATAAGACACTATAAGAAATGGAGGGATAAGATTGAGAGGTGTAAAAGAGGTCAGCTATGATTAGAGGGTAGGTAAAGAAAATAAGAAAATAATGAAAGGGTAGGTAGTGTATGAATTAAGAAATGAATGACATGTGTCATAGGTGGAAAAGGCTAATGAATTAATTAAATAAATAAAGATTCATTTAATTAATAGAAGAAGTGGGATCAATTAAATAAATAAGATATTTATTTAATTAGACATGACAATTTTAGGTGTCTACATTTTGCCCCTCTTTGAGACAATGCAGCTTGTCGCGTTGTTTCAATGAAGATAATATGAACTGATACAAAGTTGCCCCAAGATGGGGATGATATGCCCCTCGAGAGATTGGATGAAAAATGTCTAGAAAGATCATAGACAATCTTTCAATAAGAAAGAAAGGCTAGAATGGACTGACCGGATACGATAGGGTGACAGAGTCACGGGATAAAGAAGACTGACTTGAGAAACGAGGGCTAGGGCAGTCTATAAGATAGACTATGAGGGAAATACATCCTCATTGTCATCTACACATCCAAGAGATTAGAGTGCAGAGCAAGATAGAGCAGTGATGACATTGGTTCATAGATTCAATCACGTTCGCTGATATCAGAGGCCAGTAGATGCAGGAGAGCCGGTAAGTACCACAAAACGTCCTTGTACTTTGTTGCAATAAATGTTGTCATTAATGCATGTTAGGTAGTACATTTAATGCTTTTTAGAATATATCAAACAAGGTCAAAAAATGCTGAGGCACATCTATGTTTGTGCCAAGCATGTCTATGTTTGTGCCAGGTGCGTCTGTGTCGGAAAAAAGCATGTTTATGTCATGAAGACGTATTTATGTCTTTTAGGTCAAATCGGCAGTTCTGTGATGAACATACGCTATCAATTGGATAAGCTGCTGAGAGTATACACTCAAGTAGGTCCTCTAGGGAAGACTAGGATACTAGATAGGGCTAGGATTGATAATTCTATGATAGAACATACATTGCCAATTAGGAAACTACTCAAGAGGATTCACTCAAGCAGAGGCCCTAAGATAGGATAGATCAAGGCACTTTGTGATGAACAGTGAGTACCAAGACATAGTACTTTGTGATGAATAGGGAGTACTAAAATATGAGCAGCACTTTGTGATGAATAGTGAGTGTAAATGTGAGTAGAACTTTATGATGAACATGGAGTGCAAAACACGTAGTACTTTGTGATGAATAGGGAGTACCACTAGGATAATCAGCAACACTTTGTGATGAACAGTGAGTGTCACTAAAATAGAAGCAACACTTTGTGATGAACAATGAGTGTTACTAGGATAGAGTACCATATGCACTTAGATAAAGAGTAATAGTTTGTGATGAACAGTGAATGCCTCTATGACTGACATGATTGATTTGCTTGACTGCAGGAGCATTTGCCTATGCTAGAGTCATGGGAGAGATTCTGGTCGACTCAGAGGTTGCAACCAAAGTTGACATTCGAGGACAAGGCTGCCATTAAGGGTATGGGTTTGTGATATATTATGTATGTGCCTGAGTTTCAGGAAAACATGGGGTTGTTGACTGTGCTAGCTGAGAGATGGCACTTAGAGACGTGCACTTTCCATTTGCCGATGGGTGAGATGATAGTCACATTGGAGGATGTTTACAGGATACTGTAGGTACTGATCGATGGGGAGCTGATTCCTTATGATCGAGAGGGAGATAGGGAGGCCCTAAGATGAGTGTTTCAGGATCCCAGACTAGAGATGAGAGCTAGACACATGGCATGGGACACAATGACAGTGACAGGACTGGCACTACCAGCAGTGCTAGGAGGAGTGATCAGTGGGTTCCTGTGTCTAGAAAGGGTGACACGAGGGTTGGTTATGGGCTGGGGGAGCACCTTGGAGACATTGGTTACACAGCACACCAGATATGCTTGGGGACCATGTGTGCTAGCACACTTGTACTATGAGCTGCATCATTTTGTGTATCATGGATCCGTAGGATTGGGCTACAGAGTTATATTGCTACTATTATGAGCCTATGAGCATCTACCAGTTACCTGACCAATACACCTCAGGGGTAGGGGTCATGGATGCAATTTTGTACATTTATATGATATGATTACATCCCAGCCATAGATTGGTAGGTTGGAGCATTGGTGTTGAGTCCTGGATGAGATCAACACTATGATATGGAGGTTGTACCTTGGGTGTGAGCAGTGGGAGGAGGACACAGTGGACCTACCTTATACCTTCCAGAGCAGATATCTGATTGGGTAGATGCCCTATGTATTGGAGAGAGAGCTAATTGATAGGGTATGTAGGCAATTTGGCTGTATTTAGTAGATGCCATGGGGTTCTAGGATGTATGCTCGGACAGTCAGGGATCAAGCACACTTTGGGCCATTATTGTTGTATGATCAGGCCATGGCACAGCTAATAGAGATGGTGTTGATGCCATGGGATATGTGGCCAAAGATTGAGGATGTAGGCATGGATGTAGAGTATATGGCATATTAGGCTGAGCATCCCTTTCCATGACTAACAGACCTAGGGGAGGTGATAGATGGAGATGGTGGAGGTAGAGGCTGATGGAGGAGGCAGGGTGCAGTTAGAGAGAGGGTGGGGAGGAGAGGCAGGCTCAAGTGGTGAGGGGTCAGGGTGGATTGCCACTATAGGTGCTAGTAGCACAGGGTCCTAGACAGGTGTAGGGATAGGGGCAGAGGTAGGTATAGGTACAGGCACTGGCACCAGTATAGGGGAACCATAGGTAGAGCCACAAGGGGCTGAGGAGGAGGAGGATGAGCTACTTGAGCTGAGGGAGATCTGCTAGGGATAGGTAGATGAGATTCAAGACCTGGAGAGGGAGATAACTAGGCTTAGGAGGTGACTGAGGGAGACAGAGCATGAGTGGGATCAGGCTATCCAGCACTATACTAAGACTGAGATAGCATTGAGGGCTAGGAGGCAGGTAGGAAAGGATACAGGGGCTAGATATTCCTATGTTCAATGGGTAGGGGAGGAGATAGGTTACTAGCGAGACCTATATTATGGGGCAGTGCCACTAGAGTAGTGGGCAAGGAGCTTCTACAGACCATCGCGGACAGCGACATCTATGGGAGGGAGCCAGAGGAGATAGGTGTCTAGCGGTGGGGTGATGGGTCCTCCACCACCACCAGATAGAGGGGACAAAAGGGATGATCCTGGGGCGGGTCCTTCTAGGGCTCAAACTTCATCGAGGTAAGGTGTCTCCAAGGGAGGGAGTTCATCATAGCCATAGAGGGCTCCCTAAGTATCAGTGTGTTGTACCATTTTGTATTATGATGTAGACACCTTCGGCTGATTTTGTAGCCATATGATTTTGACATCATTGTATCATGACACTTATGATTATATAAATGAGATGATTCATCTTTGTGGTAGCTATATGCATGTGTACCTATGTGATGAGATGTTTCATGATGTATGTTTTTATGTGATGGTTATGATATGGATGCAAATATGTACATGATGGAATGCAATATTTTTGTTCTTTTATGTTTTGAATATCTTATGCTAATGCAAATGTGAATGTATGAAATGCAGATGAATATGATAATCCAAATGACTATATACATGATGAGAATGTAAAATGTGCTAACATGTGTTGTGTGCAGGATGTGATGCAATTATGATATCTATATGTATGTATAAAATGCTTATATGTTGTAATGCAGGTGAAACTACATGAGATGCAAATTTTTTTGGTGTGTCATTATATGCAGTCGTGTGATGGCAGGATACACGGACTCAAGAAGGATGATGGAAGTCAATCAAGAAAGGGGGATGAAGGATAGAAGATATGAGAGTGAAAGAGCTTCTTGTGCATTATCATCATTGAGCTTTATTATGGCAAAATAGGTTATGACAATCGAGGCATATGTTTGACCCAGAAAGTCATTGTACCTGTTTGCATGGAGATAAGACAGTCTCAAACAAGGAGTACCCCAGTTCATACTAGACTCTCAGTGTCCTCATATCCTTGGACAAGTCATAGCATTACTAAGAGACAATTCACAGACAGCAAATAAAAATAGGTGATGATACCCCATCCTCGCCTTTCTAGTCAAAGACATCCTCGAGATAGAATCTCTAGTCAAAGACATCCTGGAAAAGCTAAAAGACATGTCACCAAAAATAAAAATAAAAATAAAATGAAGACTCGACACCAACATTCACTGTAGTCCTCAAGTTTAGAGTCTCTTGTCACTTGTATAAGTCTTGTTTGATTGTGGTCACAATGTTTACTTTCACAAAAAGGACAGATAGCACTGAACCATATGTTGTCTGAGTTTGTTGAAATATTTGATTTGTTCAAGTCCAATGTTGTTGTTGTGTCTCATCTGAAACTAACTGATACTTTATTGCAGAGAAGATGAAAATTTATTGTGGATTGTGATGCAAGTGTTGTTTTATTGTGGATTGTGCACATATAGACTGAAGAAGAGTGGAAGAAACTGTACTCCTTAGAACAGGCAATGCTCTCAGTTCCACACCCATCACTAGACGTAGGATTTGCCTTAGCCATAGATAGGAGCTGATTTATTATGGATGGAAAGGGTGAAAAGGGGGTTATTATGAATGGCTAACCAATCTTAGGTAGATCAATAACAAGCCATGATGGGAATGTGTAGGTTTATTATGGATGAAGAGGTTGTGAGTGTGTGCAAAGTGAAAGGATGAGATGGAATCTTGAAGGAGGGAGGAGCAATGTCCCTGCACAAGGTGCCGGTGACCCAGTTTTCACCATGGTACTTGCCCAGTGTGCCACCAAAGTTATTTTCACCATTGGACGAAATATACATATATATATATATATGTATATATATATACATATATACATATATACATATATATATACATATATATATATATATATTGTCACAAGGCGCTTGTTTGCTAGGTTTTCACCAAGTAACGATTTTTTTATTTTATGATTTTTTTTGTATTTTTGAATTAGGATAATCTGAAGAGCTATGTGTAAAACTTGTGAAGGTGCATGCTATTGATATGATCCTCCAAAGGTTCACCCTCTATGGTTGAGAGCTGATATGAACAAGATCCATATGCTGCTATGATGATGTAAGGACCAAGCCAATTTGGTTCAAACTTGCCCTTCTGCTCTCTATCTTGCTGATTTTTAGGATTTTCTTTGAGAACTAAGTCACCCACCTCAAACGTATGAGGATTCACTTTATGATTGTAGCTGCATCGTTCCTTGACTAAATGATGTGTAGCTTGAGTGATTGTCTTCCTTGATAAAGGAACTGAGATAGAATTAGTAATGTGTGGACTACGTAGGCCCATATGTGTGTCACCTAAAGAAGTTTGGGCATCTCTGATAACCAAGTCCTTTAAGGAAGTTCCATTAAAGGTCCATGATGTATCGCCAGAAGGGAATGGATGTGTGAAACAAGTGGATGAGTGATGAAGGCTTATGATTGCGAAAAGAAGTGAAAGTAGGATAGCATGATGGAGACTTAGGATCAACAAGTATGCTTTTTGACTTGAAATTTTAGAACTTTTGCCCCCAGTTATTTTGATATTAGGGGAGATCATCTCTTTCTCTTTTTTGTTCATAGGAGTTTTTTATTTTTGCAGAGTCCAATAGCTTTTGATTTTGATTTGGACTAAAGGACTTTTCTTTATTTTTGACGTTTAGATTTTTCTTTTCAAAGCTTGATTTTTCATCCCCAATGAGTAAGGACTTTTGTGATTCTTGTTGATCCAAGTCTGGAAGTGGAGTGGAAATGGAATGAGTGGATGAAATGGTAAAGCTATGTGAGTTATCAAGAGGGTTGGTGATACACTCAATAGATTCTTCATTGGATCTACTCTTAGGACTATTGATATCAAGAGTTGCTTGCACCACTAGAGGAGATTTGCATTCAGACTTAGTAGCCACAACACTAGGTGGTTCACACCCAATTCCTTGGCATTGAAAATTATTTGTATATTGTTCCTATTGATTGAATACCTTAGGAGATAATCGGAGTTGATCAACATGAAAGATATACTCACCACATCCGAGGTCTTTAAACTTGAACTTTTCTTTGAGCTATGTTTGTTTTGATGTCGAAGGTTTCAAGGATTCTGGATCCACATATGTCAAGGATGGAATAGCCTCTTGGTTGACTAGTATTATTATTTCTGATCTAGGTCATAGATTGTTGCAATATATGAATGGTTTTGGATCACCATTAATGGTCACATCAACTCCATTGTGTGGGAACTTGATACATCGATGATATGTAGATGGGACTGCGCTCATCTCATGAATCCATGGACATCCTAGTAATATATTAGATGTGAGATGTAGGTCTAGGACTTGACAAACCACATCCTTTGTAACTGCCCCAACTCTGAGAGGCAAGGTGACAGTGTGTTTGGATGAACACTCTTCATCATCATATGCCTTGATGGTAATTTTATTTGTAGAATTTATAGCTTTATCTGAATATCCCAAATGTTTAATATTGCTCAATGTGCAAATGTTTAGACTTGCTCCTCCATCTATCAAGACTCATTTTATTTGATGTTTGTGTATGAAGGCTTCAATGTGTAAATGTGCATTGTGTGGCTGACTTACAGAGGAGTCATCAGGTTCTGTGAATGTAAGGGAGTGTGGAATGGAAAGGTATCCCACCATGGCTTGAAACTAGTCCACATTCAGATTAGTAGGGATAGGAGTGTCTCTCAAGATTTTGTCAAGAATGGCTTTATATGCAGGAGATATGTGTAAAAGCTCAAAGATGGAGATGAGTGCGGGTTTCTTTCCTAGCTATTCTACAAAATCGTATTCAGGCTTGGTTGATGAGGAAGCAGTGTTTTTAGCTAGAGTACCTTGCAAAGTGAATTTACCTCAATGAGTTGTGACATTATATTCAGAGGTAGGTTCAGAAGAAGATCCAACGCCTTTTAGGACAATCTTGGGTCTTTGGGTAGAATTCCTAGGTGTTTTGTCCTTGATGATAATGGTAGAGACATAATTGTCCATTGAGATGTGATTGATAGTTGAATCATAGTTATAGGATACTCTTGTATAGTTGGTTTAATCATCTGTGACTTTAGCTTTTCCCTTGTCATGCTTTGGGAATGGTTCCTTAAACATCTCATGTTCTTGATTGGAGGAATGTCCTTCAATCTCAATGTCACCTCTATCAATGAGATCTTGTATGATGTTCTTCAGTCGATGGTAATTTCCTATTTTATGTCCCTTGCTTTTATGAAATTCATAATACTCATCATTATTCCAGCAATTTGGTTTGACCTTTGGCTCATATGGAGGTAGATCTGGAATTGTTATTATCTTGTTTGCCACTAGCTTTTTGAAAACTGACTCAAGTGGTTCTCCCAATGGGGTGTACTTCATTCGTGACTTTGAAGTTGTTTGAGTATTCACTTGATTGTTTGTAGAACTTGATCCAAAAAAAATGATTTTTGGTCGTACCGTATTGGCATCAACAACACCATCATTGACTGTGTTCTTGTTTTTATTCCAAAATCTTGGCTTGTCTTTTCCTTTAAAGTCATCTTTGTTTTCCAATGTCTTTTTTAACATTTTGGGTGAACATCTGTATCATTTGTTTTTGTGGAATTTCACAAGAGCATCTACTCGCTAGATTCCTCCATCTTTGTAAAAATGATGAAAAAGACTCTCCATCTTTTTGCTTGGTGTTGCACAAAGTAGTGACTGATATGTCTATCTCTATGTTGTAGGAGAAATGTTGGATAAATGCCTCTGCTAAGTCACCCCATGACTTAATTCTAGGTGGAAGTTGGGAGAACCATTCCATATCTTGATCACCTAAGCTTTGTGGGAATAATCTCATCAAATATGTCTCTTCTGCTGCTACCTCAATGCAAGTTGTGAAAAATTGTCTTATATGTGCCTTAGGATCCCCTTTTCCTCTGTACTTATAAAACTTAGGTGTCACAAAGTGTGTAGGAAATGGAGGCATTGGAATGCTTTTGTCAAATGAATAGGGACATATGTCTCTCATTGTGTAAGTTGGCTTTGGTGTATTTATGTCCTCCATTTTCTTTTGTAAGTCCTTGATTTGTTGCTCCAAATTGTTCTTAGGTGGAGACTGACTCTTGGACCATACCCCATGCCTGAAGCACTGAGTGGAGGAGCATGTTGCATATATGGATGATATTGATCATACACATGTTCATATGGAGGAGGTCTATAATGATGTTGTGTATATGGACCACTTGGTATAGATTCATGTTGAGGAAAGACATATCTACTTTGTCCATGTCTACCATACTCTATAGGAATGTCATGAGTTTGTTCTAGTGTGTTGCCCCAAAATTTGATGCGGGGTTTCCTTGTGTCAAAATTTTGAGCATGCCTTTGAATCCAATTGCTTAGATGGTTGATCCTTAGAATTGGCATGTGATTGAGTGTATTTTTCTGCATAAGACTTCCATGATCATGGTTTGCAAAGATGAGTATCATATGCTTGACCATGTGTGTATGGGACCTCTAGTTTTTGAAACAAAGATGATGGTGATTCAGGCACCATATGTGGTCCTCTATTGCCTCCACTATTAGGCCTCCTTTGATCCATGTTGGAGTGAGATTGTTGCAAAGGTCTATTTTCCATTATTTGAGACATGTCAAAATCATGAGGGATCTTGGCTCCACTTTGTGCCATCACTTGTAGAAAGTATTGTCTATCTCTCCTCATTATTTCCTCAACCAATCGATTGAAATGGGGATTCATAATGGTGTCTTCCACTTCTACTTAATGTATGAAAAATTTGTCCATATTGTCATTGTGTGTTTCATTGTTATTTGTAGTGTCCATGTTCTCAACATTTGGAATGTTTCTATAGGCATCCATGTCAAGTAATGTTTTATGATCATAATTGCAAAAGACATCATTGTCATACTCATAGACACTCATGTTTGTAGACTCTTGAGCCCCTTTAGCTTCTCTCCTAGTTTTTTGGAAACTGGTTTCAACCATGAACTAGGTATTGACCGAGATGTTTGAGACTAGATGAAAATGGAAAGAGTATGGAAGACCAAGAGTTGGATGGAATGTAAATGAATCTGAAGTTTACTTGCAATGTCCAAAGTGTAAGACCAAGTATGCATGTAGTAGAGTAGGTGTGGCTTCCAAAGAGATGATATTTTCTCTTGATGAGGTAAGTTGACCTTGACTCTAAGTAAAACCAAATGAGACCCAAAGGTGATAGACCTTGATGAGGGACCACTTAGCAAAATGTTGTTGTATGTAGTGTGTTGACAAAATATGATGAGGACAAGCAAGTGATCTTTTGACTCAAGTTTAGACAAATGTGAATGTAATGTAAGGTGTAAATCAATGATGGACTTTATGAGACCCAAAGATAGGTTGAATGCTAGATGAAAACCTGAAGAGATAGCCTAGGAAGCTCAATAATGCTGAAACTGATTGCTCTTATTTGTTGGATTGTAGAATTTTCCAATTTGTGAAGTTGTTTGTTGTGACCAAATCTAAATCTTTGACTGTTTTTTGTGACAAGAGGACACAATGTGGATGAGGACTCAATGTTTGCAAGTGTTTAGACTCAAAATGACTCTAAGAAAAGTGTGTTGTTTGATGTAAAACTGTTTTGCATACACTTAAAGATACAAAAGACACAATGTTTTGTTATTTGGTTTTGAATGTTTGATTGTTCAAAATAAGTCAAGCACAATTCTTATGGTTGGCCAAGACAATAGTTGTTGATCCCACATGGAGTTTCCCTTGAGCACTATTCAGAGTGGATACTTAGTTGCTTGACCCCACTAGCTTCACCCTCAGCACTCACTTCTCGGGGCAGCCAAGCATCAATCCCCATGAAAACTCCCCATGGAAAACTTTGTATCTCTACTAGGAACTGTATGTGTGCGGGCCACTACTAGAGGTCCAACCTCCTACCCCAACAACTAAAAGGATTTTGGCTTCTAAAACAAAAAGGTGCTAGTAAGGGCATCCGCTCGTATGGCCATACATGCGGCACTTTCAGCTCTATAAATACAGAAGGCTCCTAGCCAGTAGGGGTTACACTCTATAACTGATCAAATAAATTTGATCAAACGGGTTTATGGGGAGACATAGTGTCGGTATGAACTAATCAGCACATGTTATTCATAGTTTTCACCATGAATACAGTTATTTATAGTGGTTTGGAAGAAGATGGATTTTCTTTTGCTACCACTTGGGTTGTTCTCTCCTCACTAGTAGTCCTAATGACCACATGGGGAGATAGGCCCTCTAAAGATTAAACAAAGAGCCTATTGCTCAAGACACAAAAGACAATGGTTCAATTTTAGTGCACCAATTGAAGTGTTTGCTAATATATGAAAACAAGGCACACAATAAAGATCAAAAACCCTTGCCAAGGCCTTGCAACAAATATTTGTTAGTAGTTTGGATTGTTTCAAATGATCACCCCTTCTTGCAAGCACACAAGTTAGGTAAATTTTAGATCCAAAAGACTTTGTGAAATAGGGGCCTTTAACAATGCATTTGGTTGACCAATTCAAATATTTGATTCATAAAAAGAGACCACCTATAAAATTTTAAGAGATTTCTAGAAATGTAAGAAAATCCAAAAAATTTGCTAATTTGCTCCAAAAATTAATTTTTTTATGAAACATCATAAAAAATTCATATAAAATGCAAAATCGATCCAAAAAATCTGAAATGTTTACTGGAGAGTATTGATGGTCTTCCAAACCCGCATAAAAAAATTTCTACAACAAATCAAAGTAGTTTGTGAGATATGAGTAAAATAATGCAAAACCCTAATTTTCAAAGATCTGATTTTTGAGGAATGATTTTGCATAAAATTTAAAATCACAAACAACATATCTTATGTATAATTCTAAGAGATTTCGAAAAATGTAAGAAAATCTAAAAAATTCACTAATTTGCTCTCAAAATTAATTTTTTATGAAAACTCATAAAAAATTCATTTTAAATGACAATTTGATCCAAAAAATCTGAACTTTTTACTAAATCCTTATGATATTTTTCCTAACCTGTACAAAAAATTTGATGCCAAAATTAGAAGCCATTTGTGAGATCTGATCAAAATAAGGAAAAACCCTAATTTTTAAAGATCCGATTTTGAGGGAAATATTTTGCATCAAAATTAAAATCACAAACAATAGATCCTATGTATAATTATTAGAGATTTCCAAAAATGTAAGAAAATCTAAAAGATGCTCTCATTTGCTCTCAAAATTAATTTTTTATGAAAAATCATAAAAAATTCATAGAAAATGAAAATGTGCTCCAAAAATTCTGAATTTTTCTTTGAGAGCTCCTGATACTTTCTTCAACCTGAGAAGAATTTGGTACAAAATTTCTAAGCCATTTGTGAGATATGATCAAATCTCTCCAAGATCTTGATTTTGTGTCCAAAACCCTTGCTGCACAAGATTATTCTCCAAATTGTTTTACAAAACAACAATATAGGGTTAGAAAAATCTATAAAAAATATAGATCTAATAAAAATCCATGTCCCACGGGGCATGCCAAAATGTATATGGTGAAAATGGATACAACAATGTTGAAAGACTAAATTAATTCAACCACAAAACCCTAGCCTAACAACAACAAAGATCCACCATAACATATGGAAATTACCTAAGACAATGTAAATCAAATAAAATCACAAAGATTATACCATCACATGTCCAATAGGGTTTTGGATCTCCATTCTTCCTATCTCCATTGATCTTTCTTGATATATTTGCTCTCAAATTTTATGTGTGCACAAGAGCTCAACAAAGAACGGAAATGTGGTTGCAAGTAGGATCACATATGAAAGTGCAAAGCGTAGTCGGGGCTGAATGCATAGTGAGTGTAATCAATTGATTAGGATGCATAGATTGATTAGGGTTGATAATGAAGGAAGCATATTCATATATAGAAGACACTATAAGAAATGGAGGGATAAGATTGAGAGGTGTAAAAGAGGTCGGCTATGATTAGAGGGTAGGTAAAGAAAATAAGAAAATAATGAAAGGGTAGGTAGTGTATGAATTAAGAGATGAATGACATGTGTCATAGGTGGAAAAGGCTAATGAATTAATTAAATAAATAAAGATTCATTTAATTAATAGAAGAAGTGGGATCAATTAAACAAATAAGATATTTATTTAATTTAGGAAAAGGGACAATTTAAATAAATAATTGTATTTATTTAAATAAGAAATAAGGCTAGAATAGGATAAATGAATTAATTAAATAAATAAAGATTTATTTAATTAATAGAAGAATTAGGCTTAGATAATTAAATAAATAAAGATATTTATTTAATTAGACATGACAATTTTAGGTGTCTACAAAACTAATCTTTTAAAGATACTTATCCAATCTTGCATACCAAGCTCTTGCGGCTTGTTTCAATCCATACAGAGCTTTTCTTAATCTGCAAACCATATCATTGTCATCTGTCAAAGAAAATCCATCAGGTTGTTCAATATAGACTTCCTCTTCAAGATCTCCATTGAAGAATGCACATTTAATATCCATTTGATAAACTTTGTAGTTTTAATGAGCTACAAAAGCCAAGAATAATCTGATTGCCTCAATTCTAGCTACCGGTGCAAAGGTTTCATTGTAATCAACTCCTTCTTTCTGAGAATATCCCTTACACACTAGTCTTGCTTTGTTTCTAACAACCTTACCACCTTCATTAAGTTTGTTTCTAAATACCCATTTAGTTCCAATTACATTTTTATCTTTAGGTTGGGGAACTAATGTCCAAGTATTGTTAACTCAATTTGTCCTAATTCTTCTTCCATAGCTTTAATCTAGAATTTATCTTCACATGCCTCATTTACAGATGATGGTTCAATTTGAGAAATAAGACATACCTCTTCATTTGCTAGTCTTCCTCTTGTCATAACTCCTTTATATTTGTTTCCAATTATCTGATCTTCAGAATGATTCAATCTTACATACCGGGGTGTCTTAGTTTGTTGTTCTTCAATTACTGTGGAATCCTCTGATGGTACCGAGGTAACTAGATCTTCATTCTGCACTGGTGGATTTAATGTAGGTTCATTTATCAAAATTTATGTTGTCAAATCAGAGTCTATATACCTTGAAGTTCATATGAATTGTTCATCAATTTTTACATTTGTACTCTCAACAATTTTCTGCAATCTCTAGTTAAAACATCTATATGCCTTGCTCTTAGATGAGTAACCAAGAAATATTCCTTCATCACTTCTAGGATTAAATTTTCCAATATATTCATCTCTTCTAATATAACATTTACTTCCAAAAATTTTGAAATATTTAAGAGTAGGAGTATTTCCAAACCATAGTTCATGAGTGGTCTTACCTGGTTCACCTTTGATGTGAACTTTGTTAAATGTATAGATGGCTGTGTTGATTACTTCTCTCCAATACACATGTGGTAAGTTTTCTTTAGATAACATGCTTCTTGCTGCATCTAAGATAGTTCTATTTTTCCTTTCAACAACTCCATTCTGCTGTGGTGTCTGAGGTGCTAATAGCTGTCTTCTGATCCCATTCACTTCACAAAATGTGTTAAAGTCCTTAGATGTGAATTCTCCTCCTTGATCTGATCTTAAACATTTGATTTTCTTACTGGTTTCATTTTCAACCATTGCTTTGAATAATTTGAACTTTCCAAGTGCTTCTGATTTTTCTCTGAGAAAAGTAACCCAACACATTCTAGAATAGTCATCAATAATTAGCATAAAATATCTATCACCTTGTAAGATTTTAGTTCTAGCTGGACCACATAAATTAGTGTGAATAAAATCAAGAGCATTATTGGATTTTTCTGGAATACTTTTGAAACTATCTCTAACCTATTTTCCAAATTGACATTCCTTACAAATTGTATTCCGAGGTTTCACAATTTTAGGTAGATCTCTAACTGCTTTAGAAGTACCGATCTTCACAATGCAATCAAAGTTTACATGACAGAGTCTCTTATTCCATAACCAGCTTTCATCTATATGTGCAATCAAGCATGCTTTTTCATTGTTATTCAAATGAAAGATATTACCTCTAATCTGATTACCGGTTGCAATTTCCAAACTAGTTCTATTCATGATTTTGCATTTTCCATTCTTAAATTTTAACTGAAATCCTTTTTCAACCAATTGACCAACACTTAAAAGATTATGCTTTAATCCTTCAACATAGTAGACATTGTCAGTGTTATGTTTACCATCAAGAGATATTGTACCTTTACCTTTGATTGAACAGGCTTTGTCATCTCCAAATCTTACTAAACCTCCATTGTATTCTTGAAAGTTCAAGAATTTGCCTTTGTCACCTGTCATATGATGTGAGCATCCTAAGTCACTGATCCATTCATCCTTTACTTCAACTTTAGCTGCTAGGGCTTGTTCCACCAGTTGATCTTCTATTATAGCAACAAAAACCCATCCATTGTCTGTTGGATTCTCATCAGAATCATCAATCACACCTTCATCAGCAATGTAACATGATTTGTCTTTGTTCTTCTTAAATATGTATCTTTGATATTCAGGATTAGGCTTGTATGTTCTTCTAGCTTCTTCTCTAAGTCTGGCATGTCTATCAGGGCATCTTGAAGCCATATGACCAATCTTATTGTAGTTAAAATATTTAATGGGTGCTTTACCTTCATGCTTACTTCCAATTGGACCTTTTGGTGTTTTCCTTGCAAATAGTGCTTCAAGTTCTTCAATCTCTTCATTCTCCTTCCTAGATTCTTCAAGTTCTCTTGCATAAAAGGCTTTCCAATTTGATTTGTCAAATGATGGAGTAGATGATGTTGATGCTTTGAAGGCCAAATTTGTCTTTATGGTAGCAACAAGGCCAAATTCTTCAATTTCAAAAGTTGGAAGTTTTCCAATCAATGTATCCCTAGTTATTGATGTATTAGGCATTGTTCTTAACTCATTTATAGTAGTAACCTTCATTTTATATCCTGGTGGCAATCCTCTTAAGATTTTTGAAACAATTTCATCCTCACTCAAAGTTCCTCCACAACATTTAATTCCCAAAACAATTTCATTTACTCTTTCCATAAAGGCAGAAATCCTTTCATCTTCTTCCATTTTCAAATGTTCATACCTGACCCGGAAGCTTTCAAGTTTTGCAATCTTGACTGTGGAATCTTCTTCATTCAATGTTTCCAAATGATTCCAAATAGCTTTAGTAATAGACCTATCTAATAATCCCATGATTTGTTGATCTGATAATGTGCTCAAAAGTGTTTCTCTTGCTTTGCAATCATTTTCTTCATCTTTACCTAAGGTAGTTGGAGCAGGCTGACTGGGAGTAGCAGCAGTATAACCATTCTTTGTATCTTCCCAAATGTCCTTCCCAATGCAATTTAGATGTGTCTCCATCCTAATCTTCCATATCCCATAGTTGGTTCCATCAAGTTTAGGGTTGTCCTTCTTGAAATAATTAGTAGATATTGGATCTCCTCAAGTTGTTAAACTTTTGCAAAAAGAGGACTAGGCTCTGATACCAATTGTTAGGTCCTAGAGACAACTGAGAGGGGGGCTGAATCAGTTGTCTTAGAAATTCAAATCAAAAACTACTTAACCAACTAATTGCTTAATACTGATAAACCAGTTAAGTATGCCCATAGACAGTGTTAACAGTAAATTTCTATACCGGTAAAGATTAATGCATGAAACATAAATGCAAAGTCATTCACAACACATAACACCAATATTTTTACGTGGAAACCCTGTAAGGGGAAAAACCACGGTGGGAAACCTTACCCACAATCAGATGACACTACTGCAAATAGTAAGTGTACATAAATGGGGTCTGCACATGCAGAAAGGCTAACAGCCTAGAGCTCACTGCTTAATCACAAAATGGGAGTCACACTGACTACAGTTGGATGGTTGTATCCAATAAGAATGTACTGTGCAAAATGGCATCTTCATATGCTGGATTCAGTACTGGTGTAATGTTGATATGATTTTCACTAACTTCACCTTCAAATGATGTCTTCATGTATAGCTCTGCTTATTCTCACATATACCTTCACAATATATCTTCTTTGCATTCCACATTCGATCTTACATTTAAGACCTTACATTTATATCATAACCTAGGATCATTTTTAGTAGGTCGGCTCTACAAGATGTTACAATGAAAATATTTTACAATTAATATAATATCCGATGCAATAACAAATTAAACATGTCGGCTTAATACATTTACATTAATAATAAATCATATTCATAGTGTGCCATGCTGATTTGGAAAAGATAAACCTGCTGGTGTAGTCTTGGGTAACCCTGGACCTATTTACCGTTAAAAGCAAATATGCAAGTATGAATATACCGATGATTAATTCTTCAAAACAAAGTGTCCACATGATGTCTTCAACATTACCAGGTGTCTTCCATATCATTCCATGTGTCAGTGATCATTGTATCCTGTCGGTGAACCATATACCAGTAACTGTGCAATAGTTAGTTTCTTGTCGGTGAATATTACGGGATCTCCAGAGTACTAGTGTTTAGTAGGTGTTGACATCAATGACAAAACCATAACAAAATACCAATAGAGAGAATAGGGGATATGAAGAGAGAGAGAGAGAGAGAGAGAGAGGGAGGGAGATTGAGAAAAGGAGAGGGGGAGAGGGAGAGAGAGGGATATTGGAAAAAGGAGAGGGAGGTAGAGAGAGATAGTGAGAGAGAGAGAATAGGAGATAGGAAGAGAGGGGAGGGAGAGAGAGAGGGAGGAGAGAGGAGATTGGAAGAGGGAGGGAGGAGATGGGGAGAATAGGATAGAGAGAGAGTAGGATAAAGAGAGGGGGAGGGAGGGAGATTGGGAAAAGGATAGGAGGAGAGGGAGAGAGAGGGAGATTGGGAAAGGGATGGAGAGAGAGAGAGAGAGAGAATAGGGTCAAAAGAGGGGGAGGGAGAGAGAGAATAGGATAAGATAATGAGAGGGATAGGGAGAGGAGGGAGAGGGAGAGTGAGGGGTAGAGAAAGAGAGAGAAGGAGGAGAGGGTGAGAATGTTAGGATTCCCAAAGATACTGAGGGGGGGTTGAATCAGTATCTTGTTGGTTAATAGATTTTCTAATTATAGTAAACAAATTGCATTCCAAAATAGTGTATCAGTAAACCAAAAATAATGCAGTAAACAAGATCAATAACCACAACATAGAAAGCACACCATAACACAATATTTTTAATGAGGAAACCCGATGTGGGAAAAACCTCAGTGGGATTTCTGACCCAAAATATTCACTCACTGGCCAATAAATGAATATTACTTATAATAGGGGCCTACACATGTAGGAAGGCCAACTCCCTAAAGCTCACTACTTAAATACAAAAGGGAAGTCTCACTAACTTACAAAAATGGATTATGCAAATCCAATATCATGTATTGCTTTGGTTCAACATCTTCTATGTCAGGTTCAGTACCATTTTAAGCTCACACAACTTCCATAAACCTTATTTCAAAATTTGCCTTAATATTCACATGATCACATTTGCCTATTACAATCCACTTCCTTACTTACACAAATGATCCTACAAGATCTCATACTTATATGATTTTTATTACAATTCACCTTGTTATCTTTACAAAAATATTTTATAATTAAATACAAAATAAAATCCTATCAGCTGGGGTGTTGGTAATCATCTCATTGTTGCCGCTCTCGGTGCCTGTCAGTGCCATAGGATTGTAAGGTTTTCATCAATGACAATACCTTCAATCACCTACAATTTCTCATTGGAGTGTGCATTTTCCAACAATCTCAGCCTTTGACATTTATGGCAACACTCATGAGAAAAAATCAAAATTGTATCCAAAAATGTGTTGTCCAAAAATCTGCCAAAACTGTGTGCTCCAAAATTGTGTGCTCCCCTTGAGAAAATGATGTCTTCTACCAATCATTTTTGCCAGTCATTTTTCTCATTCGACTACTCCCCCTTTGCCATCAATGACAAAGGTTGTCAATTAATGTCAATTGAGTGTAGTTTTTCTCAAGATCTCTGTAACCGGTGGGTTACAATCTAATATAGATCCACTAATGCAAAATTCAAGCTGTTAGTGAACCTTTCACTATCCTTCAATGCTTCTTCTATCCTTTGGATGGTACCAGTGAGTATGTGCATTTTCTCTTCCGATGTCTTAATTCCTGGAACGAGAGCCTCAAAAATCTCTTTTCTCAAAGAGATGAGGATGTCTAGCTTCAGACCAAGTCTGCATTTAAGTTCCTTAGCCTTATATTTTATTCTTTCCTTCTCCTTTTCCAGTTTCTCAAGTTTCTCCTCAAAACCTACTATTTCTTTCTCTATAAATGATATAGGTTCTGATGATCCAATGAGATTGTCAGCTATATCATTTATTTCCTTTTGTGCTATGTTGATTTCCTTGTTGATATCCACTATCTAAAGATCAGTCTTCCAGGTGTCTCTATACAACTCCTTAAATTTCATTAAAGTTTTGTTTAATGCTAGTAGAAGGGTGTCAATGTGTTCTGTGCACTTCTTTATTGTCTCTTCAAAGAATTTTTCTTTTTCCTTGTTCATTTTCTCACTGAATGTCTCCTCATTAATCTGATCAACTGTCAAAAGATTATCAGTGATGTACTTAGACAATGTGTCTAGTTGACTCAAAGAATCTTTATTTTCCGTATTGCACTTGGGTGCAATCAATTTCAATAAAGGAATAGTGTCATCAATAGCCTTATAAGCCTATGCATTACACTCTATGATCTTCTTGATGAAATATAATAATACCTTTGTTACATTTATCGGTTTGAATTTTGTTAAGGAGGAACTAGATGATTGTCCAACTGCCTTAATGATCTGCAATCTAGCGGTGTGAGTAACCTCTTTGCTTATGTTGACCTCTAGTAGGTCAGTTTGAGTCTGTATTTCTACTGGCAAAGGTTTGGGTTTCTCAGCTGTTGCTAGTGGCATTGTCTCTATTTGAACCATTTCCTCTTCATGTTTCTCAGAATGTACCTCTGTTATTTTCTCTATGCTTTCCACTGTCAGTTTCTCTGATTGTGTCTCATTGTTAATTACCAGTTTTTCTGTGTGTACCTTTGAACTATGTACTACCTATATCTAACAGATTTATCGGTAGCTAGTTTCTCAGTAGGTTTCTTAGTGTGTACATCAGTGGTATCTTCCTTTCTAGTGTCTAGGGCATCTATTGATTGTTTCATACATGTTTCGATCCCAATCTCAATATTACCAATTGTATCCTCAACATTTGTCTCAATTGCAATGTCTTTAGCCAGTGTCTCAGTTACCACATCTCTCTTCTCAGTTGTTTCCTTATCACCCACAATGTTGACTTCTTGTGTGTCAATATTTATGGTATACAACACCTCTGAATCAGGATTAGTGTCTTCATGTGTTGTCTCCATACTCTCAACATTTTCTGTTACCGGTGGTGTATCAACAGTTTGTGTCAGTGGAGTATCAGAAGAAGGTTGGGGCAAGTTATCAGTTATCTTTCTGCTCAGAGAACCACCTACCTTGCCTTTACCTTTATCCTTTTCTTTTTGATAGACTTTAAAAGTCTTTGGTCATTTAAGCTCTTCTTTCTTTTCCTTTTCTACAAAGAAGATATCCCATTTGTCCATTTTCTCTTCAGTGATATCATTTAATCTGCTAGCCATTATTGCTACATGTCGGTGACCGGTGGAAAATACAGTCTCGTTTGCTTCACTTATCAGTTCATTAATTTCTTCTGTTGATTTCACTAGGTGAACTGCAAGTAATTTTTCTACCTTTATCTTCTTATCTAGTTCCACAATTGCTAACCTTTTTGCATCTAACATTCTATACAAGTCACCCAGAAAATAATCTACAACTTCTATCAAAAATTTCTTTTAAATATCTAAGTGTAGAATAACATCATTTTCTATGCTTTCTTTTTCTTCATTAGTAAAAGTGTTATACAACTTGCTAACATTTGACAAGTTTCCATCTTCAGTAATTTCATTCAAAATATTATCAAGTGGGGGGATAACTTGTTTTTCCTTTTTCTTCCTTGGTGTTATTTTCTTTGTCGGAGGCCTTACTGCCTATTGTTTCTGTCTTGTTCTCTTAGGTGTAGGAGTGGGTATCAGTGAAGGTTTCCTTTTCCTTACTACCCTTTTTAGTTTAACCGATATTTCACTGTCAGAGGAGGTAGCAACCAGTGAAAGATGTGTTTCTGGTTGTAATCCTTTCAAATCACTCTCCTTAATACTAGTTATATTCAACATATTTTCCTTGATTACCCTTGCCTATCTTGTTGCATTTCTAATTGTTTGTTCTATTTTCATTATTCATTTCTGTGATTGAACTTTGCTTTCAATAGTTTCAACACTACCAAATATTTCTTCTGTTGGTTCTCTAGGGACTTCTAGAAGTGCTTTTGCATACATTTCTATTATGTTCTCATCAGCCTCATAACCCATCTCTATAACCCAAACTGTCCACGGAACCACTGCCTCCATCCAGATTTCATCCTTCTTTATAACAAAACAAATCTCTTTTTGATATTTATCAACTATGGATTGAGATAATCTTTCCCTAATTTTCATTCTAGCCTTCAGTGCTTGAAAGTGTTCAATTATGTTCTTCTCCCTATCATCTCCCATGTTATTAAGAATATCCAAGAGTTGTTTTCCTACCAAAATGTCAAAACAAAAATCCTTTTTGCCAATACCGGGAACTTCCTTGGTGATATACAACAATAGATGTACAAGTAAGTTGCCAAATCTAAATGTGCCTTTCTTATCACCCTTAAGTTTCTTCAAATTGTCTATTAGCTCATCTTTTAACCATTCACATATGTCAATCTTTGCATTATTGTTTACTAAGTTGTAAGCACTTTTGATACATAAACTAGAAACACAATTTAATCTGTTGGGATGTGTAGCTTTGTATCCAAGAATCATGCTAATGAATCTTACATTGATATCCTTTACATCATTGACTCTCAAGGATCTCTTATCATAGGTTGCATTGGCTAGGGTCATTATAGTGTCATTTGGAACCTTTTTAGTCTTGTCAGGCCTGCTACCGGTGGAAGGTAAGCCTATCACTACCCTAACTGCTTCTTTTTCTATTTTATGAATGGAATCTATCCAAAAGAACTCCCCAAGAACTCTTCTTAATACAATCCTTATAACCTCCTTGGGAAAATTAGGAATGCTAAGTATCTCCACAAAACCTAGGGTTTCAATTATCTTTGTTTATAATCTCTTCAGCACCTAGTTCTTCAATATGACAATGTATGTAAATTCTAGGATCCTCAGCATATGCAAATCCTTTGGGTATTTTAGAAAATTCTCCTAGGTTATCATCCTTCTTCACTATTGCGGGAATGATTTTAAATATGGGCCTAGGGCATTTAATCACTTCAATTACTATAGGGTTTGCAATGAATTCAGGTGTAGAGGAGGAAGCCATTGTATATACCTTAATCTATCTTTAGGTTTGAATGCTTGAATGATTTGCTTCACTTCTTGCTATAGATGCCTTCGCTTGGGTTTTTCGTGCTCTACGGAAATTTAAATTCTCAGTGAATGAAAAAGAGTGAAAAACACTTGCTTTATAATGTCATTTCCTTCAACTACCACATTAAATGCCTACCGGTTAAGTGAAACTTAACACATCTGTCGGTAAAGAAGTAATTCAACTTCTCACCATCAACCAAGGGTAAACTAGCATGTTTTTCAATTTGTTGCCATACCCCCAAAAGGATTTCTCTTTAGTTAGATAAAGAATCTCCTACTAGTGGAGTTATACTCTATTTGACCGGTGAAGGAATAGCCTCATTAACATTCTGATCTAACTTTCTAATCCATTGTTTTGAGAATTCTTTCTTTACTTCTTCAACGTTCTCTTTACCTTTCAAATTGGGTCCTTTTTTATTTGCCGATGATGCCTTACTTCTACAAAATTTTGCAATATGTCTAATCTTGTTACAAGCATAACAAGTCACATTATTTTTCTGAATAGCTTTTCCATATCCTATGTCGGTATGTGTTCTACATTGATTAGATAAGTGTTCAAATCTTCCACAAACATAACATCTTACATTCATTTTGCAGTATTTTGAATTATGACCAACTTTGTTACATTTAGAACATTGACCAGTAGGTGCATTGGTGATCTGATAGTTTCTAGATCTACACTGATTTTCTCTATGACCATACTTGTTACAGTTAAAGCATTTACCATTAAATTTGTAGGTATTAGGTTGTCTTACCGGTTTACTATGATCATGATTGTTTGCAATATCAAAGCTTTCACCAACTTCAAAGACGAGACCATTAGTATCTCTATTAGGTTTCTGATTTTTCAGCATGTCATCAAGTTCTTATGAACTTTTCTTGAATTTCTCCTTGTGTTGATTTGCAGTAGCCAAATCATTTTCTAAGAAATATTTTTGTCTCATGAGTTTAGTTTTATCATGGCCCAAGTGAATCATATCTGTCTTCAACATATCATTTTCATGACTGAGTCTTAGATTTTCATTTCCAACATCATTGATTCTCCTAGTCAATTCATCTTCATTCTTCTTTTGGTCTTCAATATCTTTACAAAACCTCATAGTCATATCTTGCATCTCATTCCTCAAGGTCATGTTCTCTTGCTTCATTTTTCTTACATGATCATTAAGAGTTTCTTTTTCATCATCATCACTCTATATTTTCTCATGAAGTTCTATTCTTTTGTTCCTAGCAATAGTGAGATTTTCTTGAAGTCCTTGAATGATTTCCTATGCAACCTTCAGATCATCTTCAAGTTTCATATTTTTCAACTTTTCTACATCATAATCTGCAAGAGTTGTTTCCATCTATACCGGTGTTAGAATCTTCCTCAAGCTGTTAGGATTATAAAAATAGAGGACTAGGCTCTGATACCAATTGTTAGGATTCCCAAAGATACTGAGAGGGGGGGTAAATCAGTATCTTGTTGGTTAATAGATTTTCTAATCTTATTAAACAAATTGCATTCCAAAACAATGTACTGGTAAACCAGAAATAATGTAGTAAATAAGATCAATAACCACAACATAGAAAGAACACCATAACACAATATTTTTAATGAGGGAACCCGATGTGGGAAAAAAATTGGTGGGATTTGTGACCCACAATATTCACTCACTAGCCAATAAATGAATATTACTTACAATAGGGGCCTGCACATGTAGGAAGACCAACTACCTAAAGCTCACTGCTTAAATACAAAAGGGAAGTCTCATTGACTTACAAAAATGGATTATGCAAATCCAATATCATGTATTGCATTGGTTCAGCATCTGCTATGCCAAGTTTAGTACCAGTTAAAGCTCATACAACTTCCATAAACCTTATTTCAAAATCTGCCTTAATATTTGCATGATTGCATTTGCCTATTACAATCCACTTCCTTACTTACACAAATGATCTTACAAGATCTCATACTTATATGAATCTTATTACAATTCGCCTTGTCGGCTTTACAAAAAGATTTTATAGTTAAATACAAAATAAAATCCTATCGACTGGGGTGCCGGTAATCATCTTGCCATTGTCGGTGCCATAGGATTGTAAGGCTGCCATCAATGACAATACCTTCAATCACCTACAATTTCTCATTGGAGTGTGTATTTTCCAACATAGAATAGGATAGGATAAATAGAGAGAGAGAGAGATAGAGAGAGAACGAGATAGGGAGAGAGAGTAGGATAAGGAGGAGAGGGTGAGAGACATGAGGTAGAGAGAGAATGAGAAGGAGAAAAGGATAAGATACCTAACAAAGAGAGAAGTGTGAGGGGGAGAGATATGAGATAGAACTCAAGGAGGATAATTAGGGATCAAAATAGACATAGATGGTGATGAAGAAGGAAGATGAGAGAGGGAGGAAAAGAAGAGAGACATGCATGTATACAAATATATACATATATCCATATAAATATATATAACTATAGATATGCATATATACATACATAATCACATATTATATATGTATGTATATATATATGTGTAGTAAGTTATCAGTTTACAAGCATACATTATTATGTCTTCATAACACGTACTGATTTTGTGAAACACAAAATAATGGTTTTAGTTCTATATAACCTATACGAGTTATGTAGAACTATGAATAGTACTTTTTATTTTTCAAAACCTATGCATGTTATGGAGAACTATGAATAGTAATTTTTTTTTTCAAAACCCATGCAGGTTTTGGCTTGGGAAGATGGTTGGAAAATGACCCTAAGGCTTGCAAGCCCATTTTCCCCCCATTTTTGTCCCTCTACATGTTTTTTCATCTTCCAACATGATTTCTCAACTTTGTCATCATTGGGCTTACAAATGATCAAGTAGGTATCTCTAAAATTACCACCATAATCTCGAACGTCTTCTCATTTTTCTGACCATATAATGTTTTCTATTTTTAAAAAACATTAGCATAGTAAACTTTAATTTTCTTTACCACTGCCTTGGCAGTCCTCATAGACATATGTCTACCATTTTTTAATAGCTTTTAATATACTTGACCAAATTCAAAATAAATTACATATTATTTTTCTAAACTAGATTATATACAAACTAGTAAAATTGGGCATTTCACAAACTTTTAACTAAGTACTTTGTGGCTTAGAGGAAGAATCATTTCATCACTTATTTTTACATTGCACTTTTGCCTCCCAATTCTAGTTCTTCATCATGAATAAACTCCAAGTTATGATCCCCTTCTCAAAATCTTTATGGGATATGTTTAACTCCTAGCCTCTTTTATTTTTTTCATCAACTTTCTCAGGCATCTGGAAATGTGCTCTTGCTCACATCATTTGGACCATCTAGTGGGAGAGGAATAAAAGAATTTTCAAAAAAGCATCCTCTTCTCTGGATCAAGTTTTGATTAAGTTGGAAAATTCAATTGCAGAAATTATAAATTCTTCTCTCACTAATTCCAAGGACATTCAATCATTCACCCAGTGGGATAAGGTAATTCCAAAATCATGGAATGGTATTATTTTGCCGATTGGGATTCCTCTGAATTGGTCTCCATCTCATGTTAGAGATAGGTCTTCCATAAAATTGGTACCCCCTACACCTAATTTCTTTAGGATCAACTTCGACGGCTCTTCCCATGGAAACCCAAGGAAGTCGAGAATTGGAGTCTGCATTCAAGATCATTTTGGCAAAATGTGTGCTTTCCTAGAATCTCCCATCCCCTCGAGTACCAATAACTTGGTGGAGGAAAATGCCTTACTAGCTGGTCTGGTGCTAGCAAGGAAATGCGGTCTCTCCAACATTCATATAGAAGGGGATTCATTACTTATCATCAATGCAATTACCTCAAAAAGATCTAAGACATGACACCTATCGTATGTTTTGAAGCATATTTTAGATTTACTTGACACATTTTCGGATTAAATTTCCAATCACACATTAAGGGAAGGGAATTATGTAGCTGACAAATTAGCAAATACGGGTTGTGATGGCATTTCAATTGAGTCTGTTGCATCTCCCATCAAATTGTCCTCATTCCCCAAACTGCTTGATTTGGTACAAAAGGAAAGTACAACATTTAAATTACAAATTACATCTTATTAAGTACTCACATGTATGTTTTTAACCTAAAGCCTGTGATCAAGATGACTAACAGGACACTTGCATATATGCATTTAAATGTAGCTTGCATATGGTATGAATGAAAGATTAGTGTGAGGACTCTGAGATTTTCATGACGTCATTTCACATGAGGCAAAGTAAATTTTTGCCTCTCACACATCCTCTCAATAGTATTACTGTCATTTGTTAATGCAAGAAATCATGAACTTGATTTTAAAGACCGACTAATTATTGCATTTTGAGATTTTAGGTTTGTTTATAAATGGAAACTTTCTTGCTTTCATATACACAATTTTCTAGGAAAGTTTTTGAAGTTTTTGAATCTTGTAGTTTCTTAGTGTTTAGGAATATGGAGAATGGCTCTTGTGAATGGTGCAAGCAATTTCACTGGGAATACATGCCATAGAACGACCGTGCTCCAGTATGCATTATAGAACCCTCGGCAGCATTCCATGGACATATCAATGATGGGGACCTCAATCAACTGTTTCATCTGCATAACCCACAACTAAGAAGAGCAGTCAAAGATTTCATTGGTGAGGAGATTTTGTCCCCTTAAGACAAAAGAATTCTATTCCCCCACCAACTTCTTAGTTCTTTCCTATCCAATGCTCTTAACCTCTTGCAATCGATCCCTCTACTTGAATTAGTGTTTTTTAAGTTGGTAAGGCAGAATGTGCTTGCTCCTGCCTTGTTCCATGAAGCCTTGGCCAATTATAATCTATGGCAAGGGTTAGCTCTCTTTGGGGGCCTGTTTCCATGACATTTTAGTCAATCTAGTCATGCATACATGGTGCTTTATGACCGAATAAAGCATGCCATCGAAAGGCAAAAATTTTGTCATGTGAAGAATGGTCTGCAACAATTTGGCAGACAACTAGATGAGCATATTGTGCATAGAGTCAGAATCAAAGTTGGGGCTCTAATGGTGACCTTGGAACTAGAAAATGTTGATCCCAGCCTACCAATTTTGCAACTAGAGGAAAAGGGATGGGCTTCACATCAGGTGCCAGACCTTAATGCACCGATGTAGGATGGGGCCTTGGGTTGGACTAGCTCCTCTCAACCTGAAGTGACAAAGGAGTGGGAAAACTTGCATCGACTCCTTCGAGAGATGCCATACAATGACAACATACGGAGGTCAATATCTAGGAGGTCTTTTGTTTCCCTCAAGAAGAAGTCTAGTCAGTGCAATGGGAGAAAGATATTTTAACCTTCAACACCTCGAAAAATCAAATCCTAGGTGGTGCAACCATGGAAGAGTAAAATTATTTTGGCTCTATTTTTTGTTGCTTTGAATATGCTCCATTTTGATGTATAAGGATTCCGTTGGCAACTGATATGGCTCAAAATTTTTGCCTTTTTTTTTAATTATGCTGATTTTTTCCAATTTTACACTAGATAATATGACTTAAATATAGAGTACTTTTTGAAGATCCAAATGTTTCATTTTGCAATAGGTTCTTCTTTTGATTGTGCTCTTTTTGGAAGATTAAGGGGGGCAAGTTTTAGGTGATATCCTTCAAATGCCCTATTTTTTTGAGAGCTGATATAGCCTCATTGGTTTAGCCCTTCCAGTCTACCATATCCGATTCTTCCAAACCACCACAGCCTAACCGATATAGTTATGTCAGTATGGCTCATTTGGTTCCCTATCTGGTTTACCTTTACCGGTTTACCTAATTTGGTGTAGTCCAACTAACAACAAAATTAGCTACACAATCAACTAGTAAACGGGATCCTCAAGTTACCGTGGTCCAATATACACATTTGCTCACTGGTGTCTAGTTGTCGAGGTAGATCTATAGTGAACTGACATACAGAATGGAAAACTGGTGCTCAAGTTTAGTGGTAACCATTAGTGGGGTTAGTTCTTCTTATAGCTATGATTCCCCTTTGTTCATTGTAATTGAGCAAGGATATAGGGTTTTCTTTCTGGTTCTTTCCCTATTGAGCTCTTGAACTAGTTTTTATTAATATATATATTCCAATGGCTTGCCACTTTTTCTTAAAGAAAATAAAAAATAGAAGTTTGCATTTTTGATTATTTTGGTGCAAGTTATGCCCAGCGCATGAACAGGTACCAAATTTTCAGGATGCGGTCACTTCAAAAAATCATAAAAAAAAATTCTCAACAAAAAATAACAAAAAAATACACAACTTCTATATCTCACTCTTACCTATAATCCTACCAAATGGTTTTGCAAAATACTAAATCTAACTATATATTTTGTGCAGTGCATGAAAACAACTATGTTATGTTTTTCTAAAAAAATCAAGAACAATTTTTTGTGCACGAGAGGTTTGACCCTCTTAATCTTATCCAATTTTAAAAAACTTTAATGGTTTAGAAACTATATTCAAAGCACTACAATTCTTATTATTTTTTCAACTCCTAGTTTTTAGTGCATGACCTTCAAATATCTCTTTGAAGTTCAAGTTTAAATGTTTTCAAAAAAAAAGTGGCCACTTATACCCCCCTTTTTGTTCACCATCTTGGTGCACTTACCCATAAATGTACATATACATATAAATATATAGATACATACACATGTACTATATATACATACATACATACATACATACATATACATATATATAGATACATATACATGTACTATACATACACACACACACACACACACACACACACATATATATCTGTCTGTATATATGTATATATATGTACATATGTCATGCCCACTTTTTAACCAAGTGAACATGACTCAACACTAACAATTTTTTTTTCAAACTTTAACACAAATAATATGATATTTCAATGGAAATGCAGTTCCCAAAATGTACACACTTAATAAACAAAACAAAACATAAATAAATTACCCCATAGTTTACTATTTTTCCAAATTTCTTATTAACCACAATAAATAGTGGCAAATAATAAGTTACCATTTCGAATAGGATGAATTGATAAAAAATAACTTAATGCTTTCTTTAGTTCCCAACAAAATATACCTCCTTCTTACCCATGTTTCTCTTGCATTCCTCTGTGATGTGATTACCTTGCCTCCTATACCTGCACCTATGAGATGTCTATTTGTCTAGATGTTCAAACATAAGATCAGAGGAAATTTAGATACATGATTACCATGAATCATTAATTTAACTAGATCAATTTATAACAATCACTTACTAATTTTCATAGATGAGTAGAGAATGCATAATATTGTCAAGGAGTGTTAAGTTCAATCAAAACTCAAACAAGCAAGACCTAAGGGTCAGACCTAGTGTCTCGAGGGTTCATCAAAGATGGCATTGCCTACGTGAATGCTCAGAGAATTTGTAGTTCACACAACAGTTTAAAAGCCATATAATAAGAAAGTATTAGAGTGAGTATTCAACCCTTTCTAGGGTCCAATCCCTAGATAGTTTTCTCATCCGTTATCACCCACTTAGATGAAATAGAGATAATGACTTAGATAGAAAAAATGGACCTTCTATAGCCCATTGAACAATATCTATTGTAAAATTATGATGAAAGTAAAAACCATTCTACATGTTTCATGATTTGATTATCTCTAACACACTTATGTGACGTCCAAAGAGTTCTAACAACAACATTATTCTTATGACTTTCATGATAGCTCACTTTTGGGATATAGAGATATCAAGAATTAAAAGTGCAGACCTCACAAAACATATACCACATAGTTGGATAATATAGTTGTAGTGTCCCTCCTAGACTTACATATTGACTCATGATACAATAGACTTATCTAGACTTATGATGATGGTTATGACTTTATTTCTATGTAGTAGACATTTATGATTCTATATGGACATGTGTTATATTGGTGACATTTGATGATCTATGTGATGGATGATATGTTATGATTATTCAATGGATGGTATTTCTTGATGGACTTATATGTATTTGAGATTCTTATGTGATTTATATAATTTAATGAAATATGATGATGATACTAACCCTACTTCATGATGATGATTTTATAAGATGTGTTTGTATTGGGTGACTATCTTTGTGAAAGGGATGATGCATTATCACTCATCACGAACATGATAAAGTATAGTGATTCTCTTTCACTTGCTTGCTACTATGATGTTGTATATATATGTTCTTTTGTGTTTATTGGTGGATGCAGGATTGCAAGTACTAAACATTGACTCCACCTGGTCTCACAAGTCTAACCGTGTCCTAATCCCAATGGTAGTTGTTGGAGATGACTTGATTTTCCATCACCTACTCATGGTCTAGTATGTTCACCTTGTCAGTCATGTGAGGTGTAAGTGTTGTCTACTCTTGAGTCGGTATCTCATTCTATCTATGTGTGGTTGGTCATCTGTGTGTGTATGATTTATCATGGATTGGATTAATTATCATATGGTTGGATAAATGTTTATTTAATTAATTAATTAACAATGATTAATAGTTATTAAAGTTATAATTAATAACTTAATTAATGGATATTTAATTTATTATTATTGAGTTTACTAACATTTAATTTATTAATTAATTTGTTTTATTTTGGATTTAATTGAATGCTATTTATTTAATTGATTTATTGACTATTGTTTTATTTAATTAATTTTATCCTTTTGATTTTATTTATTGTCAATTGATTTGCATAATTTATTTTAGATATAGCTGTTAAGTTGATTTTGATTATTAATAATTCTAAAGGTATAAAGCCTATTTCTATTTCTACAATCTTAAAAAGTAATAATATTATTATATTGCTTTTACTATGCATGGGAGGTATAATAAAATAAAATAAATCTTACCTACCCTCCTAATTGATTGGGTGAATTTGGAATAATAGATAAGAAATATAATAAAATATTCTTACCTTGGAACTATACACGATAGGTTAGAAATATTGATTTTATGATTATTTTGATTGGCTAGGATTTTTGCATAGTTTGTTGTGTATTTTCAATTTATTTCAAATTTCTGGATGGCTGTCAGGTTACTAGTCGGCAGGATTTTGATTGGAGCTTTGAGATTTTCTTTTGGATCTTGGTTTGCATTTGGATTTTGGAAGCTTGGATTGTGGATTCTCGTCTTTAGATTTCATCCTTGGATTTGGGATCTCCAAGTTGGAGTTCTTTCATTTTTAGTTTTTCTGAAACTTTTGTCTTCTCCTTGTCTTCCCATGATAATGATTTATTTGTGATTGTTGAATGGATGGGAAAAAAAACACATTATAGTTTAAATCCTTTGGAATTAAATGAATAAAATGGGAAATTGCAGATTGATCCTTATGTTTGAGTCAGATTCTTAAGTGGATTTGTCTATATAGTGGATAGTGGATAAATGCATATATGTATTTTCATTGTTTGTGTGTTGGTAGAATGATTTTATTGGTATTTAATTGTTTATTCAGGTATTATACTCCTTATGAAATCCTTGTTGAGATAGGAGTTGTTTTCCTTGGTTTGAATGTGTCGGTAGCATTGTAAGAGCTCCTGAAGCTCACAGTGAATTCCCATGTCATGATCAGACATTTTTAATCTTGTTGTTGGAGTATTGTAGTGTTTGGAAATGTTTTGGTTCATTTCTTTTGGCCTATGCAGACATTTAGTTCTCTCTTTTGCTCTTTAAATCTAAAATGTTGTTTTAGCCAAAATGGTTATCCACTAAGTTGCAAACTTATTTATGTGAGTTGCATTTGATGCATAAACCATGGGTACACCCCTTCTTATTCTTATCCAACCATGTATTCATTCCCTTAAGGTCATTTTTGTCTCCTGAGTCAATCTTGGTAGTCACCTTACCTTTAGGATGATTCAAACTTGAGATATTGCACACTTTACTAGAAACACCACCATACTAACCACAAACACCACCCTATCTACCAGGTGATGAATACTAAGAGGGGGGGGGGTGAATTAGTATGCCAAAAATCTTTGCACTAAAACACTTACACAATCTAACATTTAAACCGGTTACCACATATGCAAACCAAAATGTGAATAAAGCATTCACCCACAAAAGCAATACAACCATAACACAAGATATTTGACGTGGAAACCCAACTGTGAAAAACCATGGTGAGATGGAACTCACAAGTCACTATTTGGAGAATAGAAACCAAACCGGTTAAGGTCTTACAATGTTCTTCACCAGAATAGATCCTATTAGGAATCTCAATCTCTACTAGGAGATAAGTCTGATTAAAGACTACCTTGTTAGAGGATTTTAGATTCACATGTGTGAACCACCTTGTTATAGGATTTTACAAAGGCTTTGAGGCCTACCCGGTTAAGGGCTACAAACTTGTCAAAGATGTGAGTAATCAACAAGTGTTTGATCTATCTAATAGCACAAACTGCCTAGTTAGATCTAGTATTGCTCACAGCTAATGCATTCCAGCATTACTTCAGTCTCCTCTATCTCTCTCTCAGTTACAACTCGATGTTCTTAGATAAGATTGCTCTCAACTTCCACCTTAAACCCTAGCTCAATATTAACCATTTTCGCAACTTCTTCAACAACTTAAAAACCCTAGACATGATGTCCTTTTAAAGGAATCTGATTTCATGTCGGTCAAATAGGATTACATTACAATTTCCTAGGTTCAATGAATCTAGACATACTTAGTAACATGACACAGGAATCACCGTTAATGTGTCGGCACTGTCAAACAATTGGTGGATTGGTAACTCATTAGAGAGTATTACCAGTTCATACAAAATACCGGTTGCTAGTTTGACAAAAATGAAGATTGGTAAGAATGTGTTGTGCCACTTTGTTCCCTTGTACTGCTTGTGATCTGTGAGCTACTTGGGGTCGACATGCCACTTCAGATCAGGAAACACATTCTGCAAAATCACTACTAGTCTTTCACTAGTATACAACATACTGGTTGGAACAAAATACCAGTTGAGCATAAGCTCATACATATAAAGGGGATCATTATACAAGTGTGTGTCCATCAATGACAATCACAACATAAACATCGAAAATGCCAACAATCTCCCCCTTTGGCATTGATGGCAACACTTAGGAAAATAAAATTTTGACATCCAAGTGTTTTACAATAGAAAAACTTGCCATTAACAAAATTGCTCCCCCTAAGCATATACACTATCCCTTAATCAACAGAGTGTATAGCAATTTTGCATTCAGAGCATAATCATCAGAGCATATAGCATATATCATAGCATTTATCAAAATTCCAAAATAGATACTTCTCCCTCTAATATATCAAAATTTCAAAATTTAAAACCATATACTTCTCCCCCTTTGCTAACAATGAGAAAGTACCACTGAAAAACTTGTTTCCATATATATATAAAAGAGTTTATGACAATAATGAATAATACTTGTCGAAAACTGCTTTGTAGTCCTACAAAAATTGTTTCATGGAAAGAGACCAGGACTCAAGTAGGGAGGTCGCCACTTCCTTCTCTGTCTGCATTTGTGATACTTGTTCCTCCATGGCATCTATTGTGCTTAGTTCTTGTGTGACTATCAGGGCATCCAGGTTCAGATAACATTTTTGGAGAATTTGCAATCATGGAAGTAATACCAATTGAAGCTCCTCTAGATCCCTAGACCTTGTGTTGATCTCTTGCTCCATGTTGGCTGATTAGATCTGGAACCGGTGAACGGTTTGCCCATATGCTACAAAGGAGTCGTAAGGAGTCTTGAATGTGCTCAAGTAGGATTGTAAGTCCATTTGAAGCTATTGATTCTTGGCTAGCACATCATCACAGAATAGATGAGGTTGATAAATTTTGCTGAGTAGCAAGTTTCCCTCATCCAAGGCACTCCTTATGTCCTTTTGATCTTTTATCGTTTTAGTCCTAAGCTCATTCAGTTTCTTCACTAGAGCAACATTAAGAGCCTTTTGGTGCTCTTTCTTTACATTGGCCTCTGCTACTTCTTCTAGACTCTACACCTGATCATCCACTACAGTACACAGAAGTTTAAGTTGTGCTAGTGATGAATTAGTGTCAAGAAGATTAGTACCGGGGATTAAACTGGTAAGATTGTCTACATCTGTCTGAATGATGTCCTGTTCCTTTTTCCAAACAACCTTGATGCTCTGCATAAGCTCCAACTCACTTGTAGATTGGATATCGATAGGACTAGAGAGATCAACTGGTGAGGTTGACTTCTGGTTGCCTTTGGAGTCTCCATCTCAGAGCTTTTTGCCGCTTCTCATTCCTTGGCCTCTTTAGCTTTCTTCTTTTCCACTTCTCTTCTCTTCTCTTCTTCCTTGTCTTCCTCTGCCTTTTTCTTCTCCTTTGCTCTCCTCTTTTTCTCTTTCTTTTCTTCTTCTTCCCTCTTCTTCTTCTCTTCCTCTTCCTTTTTCTTCTTTTCTTCCTCTTCCTTCTTCTTCTTCTCTTCCTCTTCCTTTTTCTTCTTTTCTTCCTCTTCCTTCTTCTTCTTCTCCTCTTCTTTCTTCTTCTTTTCTTCCTTGTCCTCTTCTTCTTTATTCTTCCTTTCTTCTTCTTGTTTCTTCTTCTCTTCATCTTTTCTTTTCTCCTCTTCCTCTTTCTTTTTCTCTTCCTCCTTTCTCTCTTCCTGATCTTTTTCCACTTGTTGTGTGTCCATAGCTTGTTCACCACCCTGATCAGCCTATTCCCCCTACTCAGTTCCCTTAGAAGGTATGTCCTGAGTGACATCTTCTATATCCAGGGCATCAACATCTATGGTGTCAATTGGTTCCTCCACCAGGTTTCCTTCCTCATCAAAAACCTCATCCGGTTTGGAAATAACCAGTTCTTTTTCCACTTGGAGGTTGGCCATTCAAGCTTTGTGAGAGCTGATAGCATGGGCCATGTGTTGATGTGTATCCTTTTCTACATCATCAACTCTCCCCTCCAGCAACCAGAGTCTTCTTCTCCTTGTGAAGAAGAGACCTTTATTTTGATCTAATACATCAAATAATTCTAAATTTGAGAGTTTGGGGAAGTACTGTTCAAAAAATTTCTCCCTAATCTCCTATTCCTTTTCAATGGAAATACACCATTTTTTATCCAATGCTTTAAATAATGAATCCAGTGTCTGAGATTTAATCTCTAATGGTGACCAGCCATTTTTACATAAATAAAGAATGATTTCCTGTAGTACTTCATCTTTTTCCTCACTATTGAGTTCATCATAATAATCTATTAAATCATGAAGTATCTTTCTTATATTCTTTACTATTCTTTGACAATGTGTCAAAGGTTTGTAAGAGGAGATATCTATATTTACCGGTGCAGATGCTGCCGGTTCATTCTTCTTCATCTTCTTGGTCTGTCTAACCTTCTTTGGCTGATCATCAAACTCAGTTTCTTCAGAGTCTGATTCATTTGCCTTAGTCTTCCTCTTTCTTTCGAAGACTTTTTCCAGTTTTACCTCCAGTTTCTTCTTTGCTAGTGACCGCTTGGTCACTCTTGGAGTCATAGTGGTAACCGGTGCTGATGTTGCAGGCACTACCTTAGCTTTCTTAGCTACTGGTTCTTTTCCCTTCTTCACCGATGGTTCTTCAATTGGTGCAATCCTTTCCAAGTAGGTTCTAGTTCTCTTATCCTTTGGATCAAGAGGTGAGGCAATAAGGGTTGAAGCATACCCTTCTAGCATGTCAAACATGACCTCATAGCTCATAGGCTCCACTTCCTCCATTCTAGGCTCAACAGCCTCCATTAGACATTTGTCCACCTGAATAGTGAAACAGATGTCATCTTCATATTTTTTCACTATGTCTCCTGAGATTCTTACCCTCTGACTCATCAAAGTATTTGTTCAGTACCTCAGGGTAGCTGGTTCCAATGGCTTGCACACTTTCCTTTATCTGCTTGGTTACCGGTTGGTCAGGGGACCACTAGACATCTCCTACACCCAAAAAGTAGCCTTGGAAATAGAAAAACAACCCTACCAATAGTTGTCCAAACTTAAATTTTAGTGAATTGTCCTTTTTGATTGCCTTAAGGTTTGACAGGAGTTGCCTCTACATGCCGGTACATAAGTCAAATGATTTATCCTCTATAATCATATGGTAAGCGACATTTACCACTGCAGCAGATACAGAATTAATCCTACTAGCTGAGAATGTTCTATAGCCTATCACCATGCAGGTGTATTTTACCAGTTCATCCTTGATAGGATTAACTATCATACATTGTGAATCACTTGTCGAACCATTCTCAGAGCTGGCACTTCCCTTGTGTTGTAGAAACTAGTGACTGCATGAATTGCCTCAGGCATGATATCATGTATTCTATCCAGGTACATCTTGTCACCATGGACTCTACTCAAGATGATCCAGATGTGATCCTCTATAAAGTCTTCTAGAAAATATACCGCATTATGGAGTTTCTTCTTCTCTAAGATACTGAACTCCGGTTTGATCCTTTTGTCTTTTCTGCAAAATAGAGCTAATTGAGTATGAGTGGCTAAGGACCCTAGGTCTTCTATCTTGCAATCAATATAATCTGAAATTCCTTCTTCAACTATGACTCCAGTTGGAACTTGTGACAAAGCATTATATTTGGCCTTCCTCTGATTAAAACTTTCTAACTCAATGGATGTGCTTGAACTGGTATGAGATGCGGAAGCCATTGTAGAGTATTTCAAGAATATGAAAAATACCTTTCAAATGTGAAATTAGGGCTTCTTGATTCTGCTTTACTTCACTCTCCATCGGATGCCAAATCACCGCTTTGCATTCTCCACTACTGCTTGCAAACTAGATTTGAATCTCTTTCAAGGTTATCCAATTTCTTGAAATCTAAACTCAAATTGCCTTTTCTTCACTCTGCACTTGAAAAATTTTCTTTGCTCGAAAACAGATAGTGAGAAATGATTTGAAAATTGCATTTATACATGTCTCTCACCTACCATCATTAATGCTCCTCTATTAGGGTGTAAACCCTAATTTGCCCTTTTTTACAATTTTTGGTCTTCTTCCAAGTGACAGATGTAACATATCGGTTAAGGTCTTTTACCAATGTCAACTGAGGGTTCGAAAGTATTTTGCCATTTGCTCCCCCTAAGCCTTTGAGGCTTAGTTTGCCGATTCTGATATTTCCACACTAGGTGCAGAAACCGGTTCCTCTTCCAACATTGTTGGTTTCTTCTTCCATGTTTTCTTCATGTCTCCTTGAACTTTTTCAATGTCTATTGCTCCTTCCTAAGTGACTAGTATATCATCAGATATACTTTTTCTGCTTCTGCAGAATCTTGCAATGTGACCCGGTTTGTTGCAGTGTAGCAAACAAGTCCAAGTGCTCTCCAAGGTCCATTGTACATGTTTCCATTCTTCCTTCTACATGTTGCAGCAGTGTGACTATGACCATGATAGATCATACAACTTTCTCTCCATCTAGTTGCCGCTTGATGAGCACCGCTTCTTGACTGATGATTGAAGACATTAAACCAGTTGTGGTTCCGATTCATAAAAGATTCAGGAATAGTTCCTTGGGTCCTCTAAGGATATCTTCCAGTGTTATCCATTACAGACCTGCATTCAAATGCTCTATGCCCAAACTTGTTGCATGCATAACAATGACCATTGAACTTATTGGATCTAGGTACATTGTTGATAAAATAAGGAAAATTATTGTAGGCTTTTCTCCTACATACATTGGCAATGTGTCCTTCTTTAAGATAGTTAAAGCAAACAGGTTTGAATTTTTGCTTACCTTTTCCTTTGAGTGTCAGTTTCTTCTTTGATGCTTCAGCATTTGTTCCTGAGGATTCTCCTTCCTCATGTCTAGAAAAACCAAGACCATTGGTATTCTTTGCTGGTCTAGATGACTCAAGCTTTTGCTCTAGCCTGACTGTACTTTTGCCAAACTTAGCAATTATTTCCTTTGACTCAAAGAGTTCTTTGGAAATAGTAGTGTTTGTCTCCATAAGACTTGCATTTTTAGAGATGGCAATGTTCAGTTCTCCTTGCATGTCTTCTTTTTCGATTCTACTCTCATGAAGGCAAGCAGTTAGTGCACTAATCTCATGTTTAAACTTGGAGATCTCATGATCTCTATCTTTTACCAGATCTTTAGTGTTTCTCCAGTTCTCAAGCTCTTGACTAAACCAAATAGTCAGTCCTTCCAACTCCTTTCTCAAATTGGAGTTTGAATCATTCAGCTTATTCACTTCAGCAATCATAGCTTCCATGCTAGCTTCATCTTCAGAACTACTTTCAAATAGTTCCATCAACCTCTCTGCATGTTCTCTTCTTTTTGCTTGAGATGCCTTGTATTTGACCATAAGATCATCATAGGCTTGCTTAGACTTAGTGAGCCGTTGAGTAAGCTCCCTCAAGGTGTATTCCCCCATATCTCTTTCCAAGTGGTTAAACTTATAGAAAGGTTGGCTCTGATACCAATTGATGAATACTAAGAGGGGGGGGTGAATTAGTATGCCAAAAATCTTTGCACTAAAACACTTACATAGTCTAAAGATAAATCGATAAAGCAATCTAACAGTTAAACTGGTGACCACATATGCAAACCAAAATGTGAATAAATCATTCACCCACAAAAGCAATACAACCATAACACAAGATATTTGACGTGGAAACCCAACTAGGAAAAACAACGATGAGATGGAACTCACAAGTCACTATTTGCAGAATAGAAACTAGACCGGTTAAGGTCTTACAATGTTCTTCACTAGAACAGATCTTGCTAGGAATCTCAATATCTATTAGGAGATAAGTCTGATTAAAGACTACATTGCTAGAGGATTTTAGATTCACATGTGTGAACCACCTTGTTACAAGATTTTACAAAGGCTTTGAGGCCTACCCAGTTAAGGGCTATAGACTTGTCAAAGATGTGAGTAATCAACAAGTGTTTGATCTATCTAATAGTACAAACTACTTGGTTAGATCTAGTATTTCTCACAGCTAATGCATTCCAGCATTACTTCAATCTCCTCTATCTCTCTCTCAGTTACAACTCAATCTTCTCAGATAAGATCGCTCTCAACTTCCACCTTAAACCCTAGCTCAATATTAACCCTTTTCGCAACTTCCTCAACAACTTAAAAACCCTAGACATGATGTCCTTTTAAAGGAATCTGATTTCATTTCAGTCCAATAGGATTACATTACAATTTCCTAGGTTCAATGAATCTAGACATACTTAGTAACACAACATAGGAATCACCGTTAATGTGTCGGCACCGTCAAACAATTGGTGGATTGGTAACTCATCACAAAGTATTACCGGTTCATACAAAATACTGCTTGCCAGTTTGACAACAATGAAGACTGGTCAAAATGTGTTGTGCCACTTTGCTCCCTCATACTGCTTGTGATCTGCGAACTGCTTGGGGTCGACATGTCGCTTCAGACCGGGAAACACATTCTGCAAAATCACTACTAGTCTTTCACTAGTATACAACATATTGGTTGGAACAAAATACCAGTTGAGCATAAGCTCATACATATAAAGGGGATCAGAATTCAAGTGTGTGTCCATCAATGACAATCACAACATAAACATCAAAAATGCCAACACCAGGAACATTGATATGCATACTAGGAACACCATAGTTCAAACCTAGAGAGCTGACAAACTGACCTGGAGAGCTAACCTATAGATTGAGAAAGCTGACCTATGGACCCAAAGTGCTAACCAATGGACCAAAAAAATTGTGCAATGGACCAGAAATGCCACCATACAAACCAAGAATGCCACTGTGCATATCAGGAGAGCTAAACTACTCTGGAAGGCCCGTTAAGGTCAAATTTAGTGTTGTAAAATCCTAGTATGGATAGTGTGATGTTCCCAAAGGAATGTGAAGTATATGTTGAGCAATTGTGATTGGTTCATGATGTTATATTATGTTTTGTAATGTATTTTGTGCTCCAGTAAGTGGGATCATGCCCTACCATGGAGGAGTTTACTTATGCAAAAGTTTCTCCAGCAAGATGTACTTGCCTCGTTGTTTGAGGATTGGTTCTATGACTACAGTGGGATGTTTTGTACCTCATTTTTGAGGATTTGTTTTAGTTTATGATGTTCTTATGTTTCATGTTCTTGCATTGGTACTATGCCTATGAGGCATTGGTGAAGGCCCTATACTTGTAGTGGTCCATATGTGTGCACTATGTGCAATATGTTCTCAGTGATGTTATATGTTCTTGGAAGTCTTTTACGAGCCTTAATTATGTGTTATAATTTCATTTTATGTGTTGTCTTATGTCTTGGAATATTATTAGGGGGAGTGGGCTTCCTTGTGATGACTAGGATCACATGAGTTAGGTTGCTAGACACCTAGACTACCATGACACAATGGAAGCTTTCCCTTTTTGTAATTCAATGATACCATTTAATAATTGATTGTGTTGGGTTTCACCTAATAAGATAATGTTATGTCATGTGATGACACTCCATTCCTACATGTGACCATGTCCATATGCCATGATTTATTATATACCTTTGGAAGTCTATTATTGATTTCAGCCTTGTATTGTCATGTGAATATTGATGGGTTTGAGTTAGATTATTTACGTGTTAAGAAGGGTTATTACTTGTTGTTATGATTTGTGTATGAGCATGTGGTTAGTAATATTAATTTTATGATACATGAACCTTTGAGAAATGATCTAGTTCTACTTATAGAGTTGGATATGTGGTTTCATTGCAAGTTAGATGATTCTTGTAAGAATGTGAATGAGAAGCATTGTTAGTGTCATAAACGATCTTAGAGATTGAAGTAAAATAAAAATTGTAATAGTGTGTTGTTGACATTTCATATGGTATGTGTTAAGAGATGCTATTATGTATGGATTAGATGGAAATGATATAGGTATTGCATACACCTAAAAATGTCTCATTAATTCTACAGTAATTATTTGTATATTTAATTAAGTAATTCTTTAATTATTTGATTAGACTAACTATTTCTTCTAATCATCACCATTCAACACTCCTAATTATCGAATTTCTATCATTTCATCATTTAATCAATTAACCCTATGTCAATTATTAATTAAATATCAATTATTTAATTAATTATAATTTATTCCTTAGTTAAATAATCTTTATTATTTAATTAATTCAATCTCCTAGGTTTAAAATTTCATTTAAATTATTTAAATAAATTAATAAAATTCCTTCAATTCCCTAAATTAAATTTCCAATTAATTTCATCCAATTTCATTTCGTCTTTTCCCAATTTTGAATTTCACTTAATTTCAATTAATTTCACATTTCCAAATTCACATTTCACCAAATCTGAATTTCACTTAATTTCATATGCATTTAAGCATTCGAATGACCAAATTCAAATTCAAATTGAAAATGAGAATCAAATTCAATTTCAACATCCTACAACACATGCTAAAATCAAAACTGATTGATCAAATCAGTTGTGTAATCAGTTAACTCATCAATCATCCTTTTTAACTCAAAAACAACTTTTTATGACTAATCCATCATTTCAGTCTTCTAATCCATATATTTAGTCATCTCCCTAGTTTATTTAGTTTACTAATCAACCAATTGAGTTTACTAGCCAATCTATTTAGTTCACTCTCCAATCAATCTTGTTAATAGATCAATCAAATGAGTTAACAAATCAATCATGAATAGTTCATTGATCAATCAATCTCAGTTATCTATCAATCAACACTTAAGTTCTATTTCTCACCCCCTTTGTGTTGAAAATATATATAAACAATATCATTTTCTCAATTCAATCTAGAATCATAGAATCATAGTCTTCAAAATTGTTGTTCATCTTATGCAGGAAATCAAGTGCAATATGTGAGAGACACCTACATCAACAACAATGGAGAAGAGAAATGGAAACCTTTATATTTCAATTGAGGGAGTTTTAGATAGATCATTCTTTCAATTCAATTGATGTTGCATTATTCTATTTTCATTTAGGAGTAATATTGATTAGATTAGAGTTTTGATTCGCTCTTTCCTATCTAATTATGTCATTTATACTTAATTTACCCCTAAAGACATTTGATGAATCCAGCGTGAAAGCATGCTAACTTTAATTGTCTATTTAAATTGATTTTGTAAGTCCGTACTCAAAAGGAGATCTTGATATTGCAATTGTTTATGCATAAATTCACATTTGCAAATATCACACTACAAATAATAGCATATTATACTACAATTGATTAGTCCCTGCACCACAATTGCAAAATAGTTCACAATTTTCTTAGGAATTTGCGAAATTAATTTGTCTTATGTCATTCTATCATTATTTGGTCTTGCGCATCTAACCCAGAAATTTCAATTTCTACATATAAAATGTGTCTAATTCAATGGTAGGAAAGGTGAGATTTAAAATTTCAGGTGCAAGGAAGACAAACTAGCATAGGAGACAACAAAGGATGTATCAAAGGCTCTTAAAGGCAGAAAGGGAGCTCTGTGAAATCGATTAAAAAGAAGAGATTGCTCAATATCATAAAAATATCCCCCATTTCTTAGCCAAGTACAAATTTTACAATGACATTGATGTTATGGCTTGAGTGGTGTGGGATAATATCATTGTAGAATAATCCTTCTATCTTCTATCTTTTTCAACAATTTCTTAAAAATTCAAAATCAAAATTTTTTATTTTTATTTTTTTTACTGATGAGCAATTGATCTTATATCAATTCGCAATTGATCAGTCATCACATTGTAATTACTTAATCACTATCTCATAATTGATGATATATCAATTCATAGTTGATCTGACATCAATTTGCATTTGATTTGTAGGTAACTTGCAATTATTAGATTAGATTTTTCTCTTTCTGTCCTGGTTTAGTTCTAGTTTTTATTAGAATTTCTTTCTGTTTGTAAAAAGATAGAGCTTTGTAATTGGAAAATTAGGATGGGTAGCCCACCATGTGCTTACTAACATCATTTTCTATAGGGGTAGCTTAGAAACACTTCAATTTGGTGCTGATAAAATAAACCATAAATAAACTTATCTTCTTTTCCACAATTTCAATGAAAGTTAAAATTGAACCCCACACTTTTTTGGAGCAACATCTCCAAATAGATTAGAAAATCATTGTGATAAAAGGTTAAAAAGAACCCTTGTTTTTCTTGTCTTCGAAGGGATGGGTATTATTCTCTCCCCTTCAATAGTGATAAAAAATCTAGATTCTCTTCTTTCATGTTTTTGTTTATTTTTTGCGATTAAATCCATTAGAAGGCCCACCCTCCCAAGTTGCCCCTAAGGTACCATTAAGGCTAGTGAGAGGGGAATGACCTAAGTGGCAAAGACTAAAGCCAAGTAATCCAAGACACTATAAATAAATGTGTATGTGATGAAAATCATATGTGATGAGTGTTACATGTTGTCACAATGGTGTTATGCCTCCCTTAGTGCCTATATGGTATGTTAAAATCTGTAGAGCGTAACCTGTATAGACTAGGAGACCTCCCTCAACAAAGTGTAAAACACTACTAATTGTGACCACTCAAACGAAACCCTTTCTAAACACCATAGAAATTAGAAGCCCAACTGAGTCAGTAACCTGACACTTTTTTTATCATAGTACAAGGGTGGGGAATAATCTTCCCCCAAGATAGTCACCATATATCTCCTAGGATAACGAACCAATTGAGGAGCAATCTTCTTTGGTCTAATTTTCTAGAAAAAGGCAAAAAACCAGGTGCACCCTAGGGTGTGACAGGGTTGTTTGAGTTGATGGAGTATCAAGATGTGGGTTGTGGTAATACTTGTGACATTTTGACCTTAGGAGAGTCTGTCTGATGTGATATCAAATTGCCCCAATATATTGAAAACAAAATGAGATCTTGAGAAAGATCCCAACATTCATGGAAATTTGAAAAAATTCCTTAAATAATTGTTCTTTTCATGGTTTTATTATTTTGATGTGACCATTGTGTCCTTTACTACACTTCAACAAATTCAAATATTGTAGGAAACAAATCACAACCTCAACAAAGTTAAGCTTCAGTATTCAACAAGATCAAACAAAAACTTAACAAAGTTTTAGTGTTTAACAAGATCAAATCACAACCTCAAAAAAGTTAAGTGTCAACATTAAAACCAATGTCAGATCCAAACCTTTGCACAAATTCAAAGATGATATACATGTTACTTTCAAGTGATCTTAGATCCTAGGCATTCAATTCATGCATAAATACAATTAGAATCATCACATAAGGTCTTGGCACAAGTCATTTCATGAATTTTTCATTCACTCACTTAAAATTTAGTGTTACATTAGAGTATAGGAATCATACCTAAGTCCATGGGTATTAGAGGAGATGAAGAATTTCCATTTGAAAAACCCAATCTTGGGCCAAAAAATGACCAATTAGCAATAATTGATGGTTTGTATAACCTCACTTGGGAAGTAAGAGTCAATCATGCTCAATATGACATAGTTGAGGCTATCATAAATGATGAAATTTGGAAGTCTATTCATCTTGATGAGAAACTAAGGAAAAAGATACAAAGAGAAACTCAGAAAGAAGCCATTAGACAATTGGTAGAAAAGACCGTAGAAACATTTGTAAAGCCTTTTAAAAAAAAGAAAAGTGTCAATCATTTCTAGGGTTTGCATAGTCTGCATAGTAGTCTTCAATGTATGGGTCTAAAAGGAAACAATACATTCCCATTTGAGCAACCCAATCTTGGACCAAACAACTTTCAATTAGAAATAATTGATGGTTTGAATATTCTTGCTGAGGAATTAGTAGTTGATCAAGACCAATACAACATAGTCCAAGTTGTCATAGATAATGGAGTTTAGAAGTTAGTAGAAATAGACATAGACCTCAAAAATCAAATCAAAGAAGAGGCAGAATTAGAAGCTTTTGGACAATACGCTAAAAATCTTGTGTTCAAATTTCAGAATCCTCGATAGAAAGTCATCATTCATAGATTGCATTGTCTACACTTTATTATTTAGGAAGTCATAGAAGCATACTTAGCAACATTTAATCAAGTCTTGCATACACATCTTAGAGAGTCAAGATCACTTTGGAATAATATTCATGCCATTAATGCATGCTCAAAAGGAAAAACACTAGATGGATCCTAACAATGACCCCTTAGTTAACCCCACATGGAATATGGATCTATCCACACAACAACAAACACATGGTCACACACCCACAACATTGTCAACAAACACAAATAGGACACCTTCCATTGATGAAATACAACATAATTTGACAAAAGAAGAATTGGAAGCAACCCAACAAGATTGTGTGACACTTATGATTCTCAATGCTCTCATCAATAATGATAGAGATAGATATCTCGCTCTCTTAGTCTAGAATGGGGCCAAGTTACCTCCAAGGGTAGATATTTTAGCAATATTGCCATAAGGTGTGACTTTGAATCAAAATATACCTCAAATGCCTATTACAACACAGACTCAAGAAGAAGTTGCTACATCAACACAAGGTATATCTCAAAGTACCCATATGGCTACAACCTCAACATAGTCAACAATGGCATTAGAAAGTACCAATCTCACATCTCTGACAACTCTCAATGTGATGATGCAAGATACAATGGATCACAACACTACTTTGGAAAATATAACTCAACCCTTAGTTTCAGTTGGTTCGACCTACACTAGCCAGAATGTGAATCAAGGGACAACTAGCTCAACTCGGCCTAATGCCAGTCTAGGATTTGTGTACTTTGCACCACCTAGTGGAACTTATGGTGTTAAATTACATGATCAGTCTACATTCCAACAAGCTCAAAGGTACTCCAATAATATCCCTTTTGTGGTCTGAAATACTCATCAATTCAATGCACCATTGACCCAAATAGAGATCCTGACTCAACAAATGGAGAACCTTGGAATGAAAATGGCCAGTATGCAAGAAGTTTATGATAAAAAGAGATACACAATAGAGCACCTCTTTTTGTATCCTTTTGACATAAATTTATACATGCCACCATTTCCCCCATATTTTGAAACTCCAAAGTTCAACAAGTATCAAAGGAAAGGTGATCCTTGAGATCATGTCAGAGAATTATTCACAACATGTATTGAAGTAGCTCATGATGATACATACTTAATGAGGCTATTTTCCAAAAGTATTGGAGGGACAACATTGGAATGGTTTTCACACCTTCTACCCAAAATTACTTCATGGGGAGAATTGGCTGAGTTATTCATATCCAACTTTACATTCAACATAGATAATCCAATTACCTTAATGGATTTATGTGCAACAAAGCAAAAAGAAGGTGATTTTTTTGTCGCATTCATGCAAAGATGGAGAGGCCTATATCATAAATGTCTTAGTCACATCCCTGAAGCTGAGCATGTAGATATTTTCAATGAAAATCTTGTGCCTCCAATCAAGTATCCATTGCAAATGCAATGCATGAACAATTTTAAAGACATAACAAAAAAGGAATCAAGTGTGAGAGAGGCCTGTTAGAACAAAGGATACTAAAACACCACAAGGATAGTGGATGAACCACCAATACAAACAATGAAAGGCCAAAATTTTGATCTAGGAACAAAAATGTCACAAGTGATGGAGTTGTCGATGCACGTGTTGTATATAGAGCTCAACCAATAGGATCTCTACAAGGACTAGCTGATTTTGCCAATAAGAATCAATCTCAGACAAACAATACCAAGGCCACCAAGGATAGGTGTACCCAGAAGAAAATTTACACCCCTTGGTGAACCTATTGAATCAGCACTAAAAAAGTTGATACAGAGCAATGCCATAACTTTACTAGAAGCTAGGCCATATGAACTAGGTCCATTCAAGCTTGCTTGGTGGAATAACAATGATTTCTATGAGTATCACCACAATAAGGGTCACAAGACAACAAGTTGCTACAAATTGAAGAACCTCACACAAGATCTCATTGATCAAGGTGACATTACTGTGGATACCAATAAGGCACCAAATACAGATCATACCATTTTTAAGGATCATTTCATCAAACATGACAAAGGAAAGGCTTCTATTTCTAATGCACAAAACAATACTACCAACTATACCAATGTCACATTTAACTATGCCATAAACACACTAAGTGTAGGAGATGAAATGGTACCTACAATCATAGTGAATCCTAAAAGAAGAGATTGTGTTGTTATCACTAGAAGATCAAAGGTCACATTACAAGGGGTGCCTTCAAACCCCCATTCAATAACTAGAAACTACAATATGGTGGATTAGTTGAAGCGAACACCAGTCCAAATTTTATTATTTGAGTTATTGCGCATCTCGTTAGCTCATAAGACAATCCTGGACAAAGCCTTACAAGATTCGGTTGTTGCTAGAGATATTGATGAGAACACATTCCAATCCATGGTTGGAAACTTGGAAGCTTCAAAGTTTGCATTCACTAAAGAGGATGTACCTACAGATTGACCCATACATAATGATCCCTTACACTTAGAAGCTTTCATCGAAAGCAGGTTCGAAGAGTACTTACAGATGGTGGAGCTATCCTTAATATATGGACACTACATTTGATCAAATCTTTGAGATATTATGAGCATTATATTGATTATGCCAAGAGAATCAATATCAAAGCCTATGATGACAAGGAATGCCTTCTAAGGGTTTGGTGAGTTTACCAGTACAAGTGGGACTAGTTACAACAGACATCACCTTTCAATTCCTAGACAGAGAATTTAGGTACAATATATTGTTTGGTCACCCATGGATACATACCATGTAAGCAGTACCATCAAATTTTCACCAATGTGTGAAGTTCCCATATAATGGCATACAAATCACTATCCATGGTTACCCAAACCCTTTTCAACACTGCAATTATTTAAGGGCAAGCACAGATAATCAAGTACCAAAAAATCAAGAGGGCCTACCTCATTTACAAATGGAATCATTATCAATCAAAGAAACAGAGAAAAATACACCAAACACATCTTCTTTCTAGATTAAGGAAGTTGGCTGTACAGAATATTCTATTTCAAGTACCTCAGATGAAAAATAATCATCTTTTTCTCCAAGGTCTTTTGGGAAGCTTCTGAACACCACAATGAAGCAAGATAAAAGAGAATAGATAGTGAAGTACTCAGATTCATTCTCTTTCATTATATGGGGAGAATTGCAAGAAGAATCTCTAAATGAAGATGTCAATCACTGGATATACAAAAAAGAAGATGACATGATAGTACCCGGGTTACCTCTACATCAATATGGATATGACTTCAAGATATTAAAAAAACATGAGTATGATGGAACCATAGGATTGGGACTACAAAAGAAAGGAATATTAGAACTTGTTTTGCCACATGAAAACCCAAAGATTCAAGATTTGGGATATAAACATGTAACGCAAATAATAGAAGCTAGACAACATACATTAGATATACTGAACAAGCATAGGTTACCCTCATAATACATACCTCATAATTAGTCATCAACAAGAATGTATTCCTCTTCATATTAGAGAAGAAAGAGAGAACAAAAATCTCCTATTATGGAATCATATGGCAAAGACATGAGGCAACTTCTACAAGAAACTAGCACAAAGTCTTCTAGCAATATAGTACTTGAAACATCTGCACAAGAAAACATGGTAGTAGATATAGTCTTACTACCAACAAATGATCTAGATCCTTGGTTGCTGTCAATACTTTTTTCCAAGGGAAACAACTATAGGTCCTCCATTAGAGTCAAATGAAGAAAGACTACAAAGATTGATACCGGGCTTAAGAAGGGTATCCAAAATACAAAGAAGATCCACTAATCTACAACAAACTCAGTTACAAGAATAAGAGCAGATGAGTGACAATGAATAAGAAAGTGAAACATATATAGAAAGTGTCATAGATTCCCATGACTATGAATTCCCATCTGATAATGAAGACAACCCACCACCGATTTATGATGAGGACACATAAGGTCATAACCAAGTATGCATGGTATCAGGATCTTCTACGACAACAGGGAACAAAGACTTACCCCTTGTACATCCATATTTGATTCACTGGGGTCAAAAAGCAAAGCCACAATTAGATTGGTTTCAAATGATGAAGCCATAGATAAATTCTTGGGTGTGAGGAAAAAATTTCCTTATAATGATCACAAAGCTTTCTTTTCAATAGATTTAGATAGAATTGCATATTTTGGAAAAGAAGCTCCTCTCCTAACCAAGACAATAATAATAAAGAAGAACACATTCCTCATAAAATAATGGATTCTCTACCTATTGATAAAGAACAATCAACATTATTGGTAGAATAAACTAAGGAAATCAACATCGGTTATGCTGAGGAAGTTCATAACATTCAACTAGCAAAATCCCTAAATTCGATAGAAAAAGAAAAATTTATCAAATTCTTTAAGCAAAGAACAATCAATTTTGCATGGTCTTATGTAGATATGCCTGGATTAGATCCTGAATTGGTCTTACATCATTTTCCATTGCTTCAAGGAGTAAAACCATATAAGCAGAAGCTTAGGAAGATGCACCATCACATAGCCTTGTTAGTCAAAATTGAGCTACAAAAATTGTTAGATGTGGGTTTCATTAGGCCCATAGACTATTTTGAAAAGATTTCAGATCTAGTATCAGTATCCAAGAATATTGGAGGTATCAAGATCTGCACCAACTTTAGAGATCTCAAAATATTACTTTCCACTCCCTAACATAGACATCATAGTGGACTTGATAGGTGGAAATGAAATGCTATCACTCATGGATGGTTTTTTAGGTTATAATAAAATCAAAATTGCACCAGAAGACCAACCTAAAACAACATTCACTTGTCCATGGGGAACATATTGTTGGAATGTAATGCCATTCAACCTTAAAAATACAGGCACCACTTATCAAAGGACAATGACCACCTTATTGTTAGAGTAAAGTAATTAATTAACTTTACTCTCCTCTTAAGATTTCACTTTATGCATATATTAGTCATTTAATAATTAATATTTAATTATTAAATGCACTCACCTTAGGGTTAGGTTTTCCTTTCGGTGTTGATCTCCTTTATAAGGATTGATCTCTTGTATTATTTCTACTTCTTGATTAATTTTTTCTCTGATAATAAAATTTTTCACTTTGTTAGAGCCAAAACCCTTGTTTCGTTCTCTCTCTTTCTCTGTTACAGGTTTCTTGCATGCAGGTTTCTTTGGGTTCTGTGAATTTGTATTTCTCAAATCCTACATGGTATCAGAGCCAGATCTGCTACAGCTTGTTCAGTTTTTTGAAAGATTTTGAGATCTAGGTTTTGGTTGCATTAGATCTGTGTTTGTCTTCTGTTTTTTATTTTGGAATAGGGGTACTTTTTTTTTGGTGCACTTTGAGCCCAAACGGATCTCACTGTTGAGCTCGTAGTGCCCAAAAACCCCTATTTTCATATAATATATGTCTGATTCGGACACAGTTGCTCCAGAAGGCAAAAAAAATTTTGCCCCAAGGTCATACGGCCCTAGGGCATGTAGTTTGAGGTGAGAAAAATTAAAAAATTAAAAAAAAAACAATGAAGTTTTGCAAAAAATTGAGCGCCACCTATTTCAACCATCGCACCATCGGTGTGCAGCCCGGCGGCCACTGCCCAACCACTGCCGCCGGCGGTAACAACCGGCCGCGACCAGGCAGTCGTCGTTGCGCCACCGACGAGAGCGCTGCTGACTACGCCACCCACGTGACTCTCACCCTCCACCAGCACTAGTGGCATTTCCCCCATGCCACCAGCTCTTGTGCTAGCCCTTGGTCGCCCAGCGGACCAGGGGCCACTTTTTTTTAAGCCCCTGAGGGCTAGAAGGGCCAAACTAGACCTTTTGGAGCTACTTTACAAAATCGTGCATAAATTAGGCGTCTGATCTCTGTTTTTCAAAAATGAATAGGTGTTGGAAAGCTAGCTTCGAGCCCATTCTAATGGTGTAGGAATTTTTTTAGATTTTTCTAGTTTGATTGCATTTTTTCGTAGTCAAAGTCTGATGAGCCTTTTGCACTCCAAGGGGCATAACTTGCTCGTTTTTGCTCTGTTTTTTGAAAGAGAATAGGCATTAGAAAGGTGGTTCTATGCTCCTTCTAGATCTACAGTCTGTTTCATCAGTAAATTCTTTAGGTACTCAAAATTTGTCTCAACCAGTTACTACTTTCTATCATTTTTCGGCTTTCAGCTCGTACTGGGGATTAGTTTTTTGTATTGTGGGGGGGTGTTTTTTTCTTGCTTTCTATTATTTACATCAAAAAACCAAAATCTACAAACATAAAAACAAAACAAACAAACCCCTTCTGCATCTTCTGTCTAGTTCTAAAAGACCACTTAATAATAATTAAAAAAATTCAGAGCAGTTGAGGCATAGTTCACAGGATGGTCGATAGACCTATTGAACCTCTCACACCGCATAATTACCACACTTGGAAGGGTCACATGATGACTCTTCTCTAGTCTCAAGGGTTATGGTCCTGTTTGGATGAGGTTCAACCTCAGTTGACATGTGCCTTCGAGGTTATGCAGCATAGGAACAATATGGATTAGGCTATGGGATTGATGGCTTTACACATTTTCGACAGTCTCCTATTTCATCTTGAGGGTTATCTCACTCCTCAAGCCATTTGGACCAAGTTTGATGTACTTTTTGGTACTATCAACAAGTTCAGAGCTTTGCATCTTGAGGCAGAGTTAACTTCCTTGGTACTTGATTCGTTTCCCTCTATTGAAGACTTTCCGATGAAGTTCAAACAACAAAGATCTATCTTTCAGGGTTGTGGTAAGACTAAGACTGATATAGAGTGCATTTTCCTAATCCTCTCCAAGCTTCGGGGTGCATTTCAGATCTTCTCTTTGACCTTCTATTCCACCATGGATGCCTTGGGTGCTCGACATGTCATGCCTTCTTTTGAGGTATTTTGTGATCATCTAACTCATGAGCAAGCTAAGCTTAAGCAATTGGATTCACTTTCAGGTTCACAAAACAAAGCATTGGTAGCCCAGTCCTCCAAAGGAAAATAGAAGTAGAAATCGAAGCCTCAGAAAGATTCAGAGGCTAGTGAGAATCCCTCCAAGCCACCACCTAAGTCTGATTCAAAACCACAATCCAATTCTAAATAGGGAAAATCTTCAAAGTCTGGTGAGTCTTCCTCCAAGACTAAGAAGAAATCTAGTGATCCTTGCAGTTTTTGTGGCAAGGAAGGACATCCAGTTTCCAGGTGTTGGAAACATTTAGAGGCTTTGGAGGAAGCCATGTAGCAGCATAATATCAGTGCACCTCAGCCTCCTTCATAGCCCATAGGGAAAGGTCATGCTCTTTCTACACGAGCATTGTCCTCAGCATCCACTTGGATTCTAGATTCTGGTGGCTCTCACCATATGACACACACAAAGGATTTTGTCACTGCTCTTGCCCCTACAGGAACTAGATATATTGCAATTGGTGACTCAGCACAACTTTCTGTTCAGGGTTCTAGTACTATTTCATTGGATGGTGGTTGTCTATAGGATGTGCTTTTGGTTCCTAACATTTCGAAAAACCTTCTATCCATTTATCAGATTTGCCACTCTGGCTCTGGTAAGATAGTTGAGTTCTCACTTCATGATGTGGTTATTCAAGATCTTCATGATCCTGACTTGGTTGTGGCTACTGGAAGTGTGGATTTTGCATCTCACTTATATAGATTTGATGGCTTTGAGAGTTCAGACACTATTGGTTCCTCTCTTATAGCACATGCCAATTCAGTGAGCAGGCTTTGGCATGAGCATTTTGGCCATGTCAATTATAGATATCTATAGTAGATGAGTACATAGGAACTTGTGATTGGGCTTCCACAGATTTCTTGTACTGATGGTGTATGTCGTGGTTGTGTCCTTGGCAAACATCATCGAGATCCTTTTCGTAAGGGTCGAGCCTCTCATGCTAGGGCAGCCCTAGAGTTGGTACACAGTGATCTTATGTCCTTTCCGACTCCTTCCTTTTCAGGGGCCTGTTATGTGCTCACTTTTATTGATGACTTCTCCAGATGTACATGGGTGTACTTTCTTAAGTACAAGTCTGATACCTTTGACTCATTCAGGATTTTTAAGACATTTGTGGAGAAGCAATCTAGACTTTCTATCAGGAGGATACACACAGATAATGGGGGGGATTATGTTAATCAAGATTTTAGAGATTTTTGCACTGAGCATGGTTTACAGCATTAGTTTATAGTTCCTTACACCCCTCAGCAGAATGGTGTTGCTGAGAGAAAGAACAGAACCTTACGGGAGATGGAAAATTGTATGATACAGTCTCGAGCTATGAGTTCTTCATTTTGGGCTAAGGCAGTCAATTGTGCCAATTATATTCAGAATCGGATGCCTTATGAGGCATTGTGACATATGACTCCTGAGGAGGCTTGTACCCATGTCAAGCCTGATGTTTCTACATTCTGAGTTTTTGGTAGTAAGGCTTGGGCATTTATTCCTCATGCTCAGCAGAAAGCCATGGAGAGGAAGAGCCAACCACTCATATTTGTTGGTTATTGTGAGGATGTTAAGGCATACAGGTTGTTTGATTCTTATTCCAGAGAGGTCTTGTTTCAATAGGATGTCCACTTTGATGAGCGCTATCCTCAGATGGATTCTCCATCACCAACTTCTCCCTCGTTGCCTACTCATTCCTCTTAATCTCGTGAGGATTACTTATCTCTTGAGGATGATGTAGATGATGATCCACCATCTCCACCACAACCAGTTGCTCTGTCTTTGCTGAGGTGGGCCCGTGTCACTGTTGATGCAGCTAGTTCTTTGGCAGGTGATCCTTCAGATACTCGTCACACTCGTGCTTAGACACCTGGTTCTAGTCTTTTGAGTCATGCCATTTCAGATGATCCTCCTTGAGTGGGATAGGGCCATGGATGAGGAGTATTCTTCTTTGATGAAGAATCATACTTGGGATCTTTGTCCTCTTCCTAAGGGAAGAAATCTGGTTTAGTGCAAGTGGGTGTATCATACCAAGTATGCTGCAAATGGTTCTATTGATAATTATAAGGCTCATCTTGTTGCGAAGGGGTTTTCTCAGGTAGAGGGTATTGACTACTTTGAGACCTTATCTCCTATCACCAAGATGAATTCTATATGCCTAGTACTTTCCCTTGCAGCATCACAGGGATGGATAGTGTTTCAGATGGATGTGAAGAGTGCCTTCTTGCATGGAGACCTACATGAGGAGATCTATATGGAGTAGCCTCAGGGATTTGTGTAGGACACTTCTTTGGTTTGCAGACTTTGACATTCATTGTATGGTCTCAAACAAGCCCCTCAAGCTTGGTATGAGAAGATGGACTCTTTCTTGCTTTCCTCTCACTTCACACACTATCATTCTGATCACATAGTGTATATTCAGTGTCAGGAGGGTGATCTTTTGATTCTTGTGCTATATGTAGATGATCTCATCCTTACAGGTAGCTCATCCTCCATGATTCAGCATGTTCAAAGAGCTTTGATGGAGTAGTTTGAGATGATAGATCTTGGTCTCTTGCACTTCTTTTTGGGTCTACAAGTTATTCAGTCTTTGGATGGGATTTCCATATTTCAGGAGAAGTATGCTCTTGATATGCTTCAGCGATTTGGCATGCTTGATTGCAAGTCTGCCCCCACTCCATTTCAGTCAGGTGTTGTTTTGTCTTCCACTTGCTCTACTCCTTCAGTAGACCCCACTTTATATAGGCAGTTGGTTGGTAGTTTGTTGTACCTGACACATTCTCATCCTGATCTTTCCTTTGCAGTTAGCCTTGTCTCTCGGTTCTCCCATGATCCTCATGAGAGCCATTGGCAAGCAACCAAACATATTTTGAGGTACATTTGGGGCACCACTCATTATGGCATTCACTACACTTCAGGATCCCCTCACATCATTGGCTTCACTGACTCCGATTGGGCTAGTGATGTCAATGATCGGAAGTCTACTTCTGGCTTTGCTTTTTGCCTTGATTCTGGTCCTATCACATAGTCTTGCAAGAAGCAGTCTACTATTGCATTATCATCTATAGAGGCTGAGTACTGTGCAGCAGTGTTAGCCAGTTAGGAGGTTTTATGGCTTCGACAGTTGATGATAGAGTTTGGGTTTCCTCCAGATTGTCCCACTATTCTTTGGTGTGACAATCTGAGTGCCATTCACATTTCTCGCAACCCAATGGAGAATCAGCAGACAAAGCACATTGAAATCTACATGCACTTCATCAGGCAATTGATTTAGGATGGTTCTCTCATCTTGGAGTACATTCCTACAGAGGAGCAGGTTGCAGACATCTTCACTAAACCTTTGGCATCTCTGTGCTATCTTCAGTTGCGCTCCATGCTTGGGGTGAAGGAAGTTGTCCTTGGGAGGTCTCAGTGAGGCCTTCCTTCCTTCATGTTTTCTTTTTAGCATGATTCTTTATCTCTTTTTGGAGAGGAGGTTTTTCCCACTGGGTTTTCTCCTTTAATCCGCTTTATAGAGATTTTCTTGTATTCGGGTACCTGATAAGACCTTGTTGCCGGAACCCTCTATTGCATTGTAGTTCCTTTGCTTTCTTCTACATTGTTTGTAGCTGCATTGTAGCTCATCTTAAGGGGGGGTGTTAGAGTTAAGTAATTAATTAACTTTACTCTCCTCTTAAGATTTCACTTTATGCATATATTAGTCATTTAATAATTAATATTTAATTATTAAATGCACTCACCTTAGGGTTAGGTTTTCCTTTCGGTGTTGATCTCCTTTATAAGGATTGATCTCTTGTATTATTTCTACTTCTTGATTCATTTTTTCTCTGATAATAAATCTTTTCACTTTGTCAGAGCCAAAACCCTTGTTTCGTTCTCTCTCTTTCTCTGTGACAGGTTTCTTGCATGCAGGTTTCTTTGGGTTCTGTGGATTTGTATTTCTCAAATCCTACACTTATTCCATGACATAATACACACAATCATGGAGGACTATGTAGATGAATTGCTAGCAAAGTTTAACACAAGGGATAGTCATCTAGACATATTGGCTAAGATCTTTGATAGACTTGACCAATAAAATGTAAGACTCAATCCAGAAAAATGTTTCTTTGGAGTAAAATCCGACAAACTCTTGGGGTTCATTGTATCCAATTGTGGCATTGAGATAGATCTAGGGAGGGTAAAATATATTTTAGGCATGCCATCACCTACTACACTCAAGCAACTAAGAATTCTATAAGGTAGATTATAGTGTTAGGTTTTGGAGACAACTAAGGGAGGGGGGGGTGAATCAGTTGTCAAATAAATTCAAACCAAAAACAACTTAACCAACTTATATGCTTAATACCGGTAAACTAGTCTTTTATGTCGGTAGATAGTTTTATCAGCTAATTGCAATACCAGTAAAGATTAATGCATGAAACAAAAGAACAATAACATCCATAACACATAACACCAATATTTATACATGCAAACCCTGTAAGGGGAAAAACCATGGTGTGAAACCTTACCTATAATTAGATGATACTATTGCAGATAGTATGTGTATACAAATGGGGTCTGCACATGCTGCACATGCAGAAAGGGCAAGCACCTAGAGCTCACTGCTCAAACACAAATGGGAGTCACACTGACTACAATTGGATGGTTAAATCCAATGATGAAGTACTACTCAAAATAGCATCTTCATATGTTGGATTCAGTACCAGTTTAGTTCTGATAAGCCTTCAAAAACCTTCCATCAACCTTTTAGAGATGTTTGCATAAATAGCTCTACTTATTTTCTCATATACCAAATTACAATCCTTCTTACATTCGCATATTGATCTTACAAATAAGATCTTATATTTATACCATAACCTAAGACCAATTTTAGTAGGTTGGCTCTAAAAGATATTATGATAAAATCAATTTACAAATAAATCAATGACCGATGCAATAAGCAATACAACATGTCAGCTTAATGCATTTACAATAATAATAAATCATCCCTTAGCGTGCCATGTTGATCTAGAATAGATAAGCCTACTGGTGCTTATCCTGGACCTATTTGCTGGTAACATCAAATATGTAATTATGAATATAGAAATGAACAAATCTCCAAGACAAAGTGTCCAAACAATGTCTTTGACATAACCAAGTATTCTCCATGTTATTCCAAGCATCGATGAACTAGATACTGATGATTGTGCATAAGTCACTTGCTTTCTAGTGAACATTGCTGATTCTCCAAAGTGCCAGAGTTTAGTAGGTGTTGACATCAATGACAAAACCATACCAAAATACCAAAAATCTCCCCCTTTGGCATTGATGGTAACATAAGATAGAAAAACCATCAAAGTACCAAAACAAAAATGCCAAATACCAAGAACCAACAATCTCCCAAAAAGAGATCATAACCAGAAATCAAAATATAGATACAGAGATTAATTAGTCTCTCTCAAAATAACAATCTCTACCCAAATGAATAATCTCTCCCCAATAGATAATGTGTTTTTCATATCAATCTCTCCCCTTTGACATCAAATGCCAAAGCAATATTTAAAAACCACAAAATACCAACCAATTCAGTATACTTACTCCCCCTAAGAAGTAGCTTCCTCATAAAAAATCAGAGTAAAATATTTCTCTGTTAGTTCTGTCAGTTGATGACAAACATCAACTATCTAAGTCTCTACCGATGGGGGTATGACCCCAAGCTGGTCTCTAAGATATTCAAAGGTCTCCTTAGGCAGAGGTTTAGTGAAAATATCTACAATCTACTTTTTAGTATTCACATAAACCAGTTTTACTTCTTTTGCTTCAACATTCTCTTTCAGAAAATTCAGTTTGATAGAGACATGTTTAGTTTATAATGTAATACCAGGTTCTTAGATATATCAATTGCTGCAGTGTTATCACAATAGATAGTTATAGGTTCCTTGCATTTTACTTTTATGTCCTTCAACATTTGTTTAAGCCATAATACCTATGTACAATTTGTTGTTGGTGCAACATATTTTGATTCTGCTGTTGATAAAGATGTGCAACTTTGTTTCTTATTCAACCAAGAAATTAATCTCCTACCAAGGAAAAATTCTCTGCTAGTGGTTCTTTTTCTATCATCTACATCTCCTACCCAATTTGCATCTGTGTATGCATATAATTCAAATTTTTTATCTCTAGGATACCATAAGCCAAGATTTGTAGTGCCTTGTAAGTATCGGAAAATCCTTTTTACTACCAATTCATGATTTTCTTTAGGATTACTCTAAAATCTTGAAATAATACTTACTACATTCATAATATCAGGTCTTGTTTGTGTCAAATACAGTAACCCTCCTATCATAGATTTGTACCTAGTCGGATTAACAGGTGTTGATTCATCCCTTTGTGATAATTTGTCATTTGTAGTCATAGGTGTGCTTACTGGTTTAGAGTTCTCCATGCTAAATTTCTTTAATAACTCCTTCAAATAATTGGATTGATTTAAGAATATACCTTTATTAGTCTATGAAATCTACAATCCTAAAAACAATTTTACTTCTCCAATCATAGACATTTCAAATTCTTGTTACATTTTAATAGAAAAGTCTTTACATAATTCATCTTCTCCTCCAAAGATTATATCATCAACAAAAACATCTATAACTAGGATGTCATCATTAGTTACTTTATAGTATAAATTTTTGTCAACACTACCTTTAGAAAAACCAATTTTTAAAAGATATTTATCCAACCTAGCATACCAAGCTCTTGGAGCTTGCTTCAATCCATACAAAGATTTCCTTAATCTATAAACCATATATTTGTTATCTGTTAAAGAAAATCCATCAGGTTGTTCAATATAAACTTCTTTTTAAAGATCTTCATTCAGAAATGCACATTTGACATCCATTTGATATACTTTGTAGTTCTTATGTGCTGCAAAAGCCAATAATAATCTAACTGCCTCAATTCTAGCTACCGATGCAAAGGTTTCATTATAATCAATTCCTTCTTTCTATGAATATCCCTTACACACTAATCTTGCTTTATTTCTGATTACCTTACCATCTTCATTAAGTTTGTTTCTGAATACCCATTTAGTTCCAATTACATTTTTTTCTTTAGCTTGGGGAACTAATGTCCATGTGTTATTTTTCTCAATTTGTTCTAATTCTTCTTCCATAGCTTTAATCTAGTGTTTATCCTCATATGCTTCATTAATTGATGATGGTTCAATTTGAGAAATAAGACATACCTCTTCATTTGCCATTCTTCCTCTTGTCATAACTCCTTGATATTTGTTCCCAATTATTTGTTCTTCAGAGTGGTTCAATCTTACATACCAGGGTGGCTTTGTTTACTGTTGTTCATCAGTTATAGTGGAATTTTCAGATGATACTGGTGTAATTGAATCTTCATTCTATACTGGTGTACTTAGTGTAGGTTCATTTGTCAGTATCTTTGTTGCCGGTTAAAAGTTATGTACCTTGAAGTTCCTCTAAATTGTTCATCAATCTTCACATTTGTGCTTTCAATTATTTTCTGCAATCTTTTGTTAAAACATCTGTATGCCTTGCTTTTATATGAATAACAAGAAATCTTCCTTCATCACTTCTAGGATCAAATTTTCCAATATACTCATCTCTTCTAGTATAGCATTTACTTTCAAAAATTCTGAAATATTAAAGAGTAGGAGTAATACCAAACCATAGTTCATGAGGGGTCTTACCAGTTTCACCTTTGATGTGAGCTTTGCTAAATGTGTAGGCAGTTGTGCTTACTGCCTCTCTCCAATATACATGTGGTAGATTTAATTTTGATAACATACTCCTTGTTGCATCCAAGATAGTTTTGTTTATCCTTTCTACAACTCCATTTTGTTGTGGTGTCTGGGGTGCTAATAACTCTCTTTTGATTCCATTCACTTCACAGAATGTGTTAAATTCTTTAGATGTAAACTCTCCTCCTTGATCTGATCTTAGACATTTGATTTTCTTATTGGTTTCATTCTCTACCATTTCCTTGAATAGTTTGAACTTCCCAAGTGCTTCTGATTTTTCTCTGTGAAATGTAACCCAACACATTGTAGAATAGTCATCAATGATTAGCATGAAATATCTATCTCCTTGTAAACTTTTGGTTATAGCAAGACCACATAAATCAGTATGAATTAAGTCAAGAGCATTATTGAATTTTTTTGGAATACTTTTAAAAGATGCTCTTACTTGTTTTCCAAATTGACATTCCTTACATACCAGATTGTGAGGCTTAACAATCTTAGGTAAATCTCTAACTACTTTAGTAGTAATGATCTTCACAATGCAATCAAAATTTACATGACAGAGTCTCTTATGCCATAGCCAACTTTCATCAATATGTGTAATCAAGCATGTCTTTTCATTGTTATTCAGATGAAAGATATTACCTCTAGTTTGACTACTAGTTGCAATTTTCAAACTAGATCTATTCATGATTTTGCATTTTCCATTTTTGAATTGTAACTGAAAACCTTTTTCAACTAATTGACCAACACTCAAAAGAGTATGTTTTAAACCTTCAACATAGTAAACATTATCAGTATTGTGCTTACCATCAATAGATATTGTACCTTTTCATTTGATTGAACAAGCTTTATCATCTCCAGATCTTACTAGACCTCCATTATATTCCTAAAAAGTCAAGAATTTACTTTTATCACCAGTCATATGATGTGAGAATCCTGAATCAATTTTCCATTCATCCTTAACTTCTATTTTAGTTGCCAGGGCCTGCTCTACCGGTTGAACAGTCGGTGCTAGTTGATATTCTATTATAGCAACAAAGACCCATCTGTTGTCTGCCTGATCCTCATCAGAATCATCAGTGACTCCTTCATCAACAAGATAACAAGATTTGGCTTTATTCTTCTTAAATCTGTATCTCTGATATTCACAGTTAGGCTTGTATGTTCTTCTAGTTTCTTCTCTTAGTCTAGCATGTCTATCAGGGCATCTTGAAGCTATATGACCAGTCTTATTACAGTTAAAACATTTAAAGGGTGCTTTACCTTCATGCTTACTTCCAACTGGACCTTTAGGCATTTTTCTTGCAAATAGTTCTTCATTTTCTCTCCTACTTTCTTCAAGTTCTCTTGCATAAAAGGCTTTCCAATCAGATTTGTCAAATGATGGTGTAGATGATGTTGATGCCTTAAAAGATAAATCTATCTTTATAGTAGCAACATGACCAAATTCCTCTATTTCAAACACTAAATTTTTTCCAATCAATGTATCCCTAGTTACTGATGTATTATGCATTGTTCTCAACTCATTTATAGGAGCAACTTTCATTTTATACGCTAGTGGCAATACTCTTAAAACTTTTGAAACAATTTCATCTTCACTTAAGGTTCCTCCACAACATTTAATATGAAAACAATTTCATTAACTCTTTCCATAAAAGAAGAAATTCTTTCATCTTCTTCCATTTTTCAGATTTTCATACCTAACCCAGAAGCTTTCAAGTTTTGCAATTTTGACTATTGAATCTCCTTCATTCAATGTTTCCAAATGATCCCAAATGGCTTTAGTAGTAGACCTATCTAATAATCCCATAATTTTCTGATCTAATAATGCACTCAAGAGTGCTTCTCTTGCCTTGCAATTATTTTCTTCATCTTTAGTCAGATTTGGTGGATCAGGCTGGCTTTGAGTAGGAGTAGTATAGCCATTCTTTGTAACTTCCTAGATATCCTTTCCAATGCAATTCAAATGTTTCTCCATCTTGATCTTCCATATCCCATAGTTGGTTCCGTCATGTTTAGGACTGTCCTTCTTGAAATAGTTAGAAGACATTGGAACTGCTCAAGCTATTAAACTTTTGCAAAAAGAGGACTAGGCTCTGATACCAATTGTTAGGTCTCGGAGACAACTACAAGGTGGGGGGGTGAATTAGTTGTCAAATAAATTCAAACCAAAAACAACTTAATCAACTTATATGCTTAATACTGGTAAACCAGTCTTTTGTGCTGGTAGATAGTTTTATCAATTAATTGCAATACCGGTAAAGATTAATGCATGAAACAAAAGGAAAATAACATTGACAACACATAACACCAATATTTGTACGTGGAAACCCTGTAAAGGGAAAACCACAGTGGGAAACCTTACCCACAATTAGATGATACTACTGTAGATAGTATGTATATACAAATGGGGTCTACACATGCAGAAATGCCAAGCGCCTAGAGCTCACTGCTCAAACACAAATGGGAGTCACACTGACTACAATTGGATGATTAAATCCAATGATGATGTACTACTCAAAATAGCATCTTCATATGCTGGATTTAGTACCAGTTTAGTTCTGATAAGCCTTCAAAAAACCTCCATCAACCTTCAAGAGATGTCTATGTGTATAGCTCTGCTTATTTTTGCATATACCAAATTACAATCCTTCTTACATTCACATATTGATCTTACAAATAAGATCTTATATTTATACCATAACCTAAGACCAATTTTAGTAGGTCGGCTCTAAAAGATATTATATAATAAAATCAATTTAAAAATAAATCAATGACTGATGCAATAACCGATACAACATGTTGGCTTAATGCATTTACAACAATAATAAATCATCTCCTTAGCATGCCATGTTGATCTAGAATAGATAAGCCACCAATGCTTATCCTGGACCTATTTGCTGGTAACAACAAATATGTAATTACGAATATACCAATGAACAAATCTCCAAGATAAAGCGTCCAAATGATGTCTTTGACATAACCAAGTATTCTCCATGTTATTCCAAGTGTCGGTGAACAATATTTCCTATCGGTGAACCAAATATCAATGATTGTGCATAAGTTGCTTGCTGATGAACATTGTTGATTCTCCAAAGTGCCAGAGTTTAGTAGGTGTTGACATCAATGACAAAACCATACCAAAATACCAACTTATAGTCCATAAGGCATTTCATTGCGCAATTGGTAGAGAAGTACCAAGCATTTCAACATCTTTTAAAGAAAGGCATCATATTCAAATGGACACAACAATGCCAAGAAGCATTCAAGACACTAAAAGAATATCTTTTGTCCACACCAATCTTGTTTCCACCCATGCATGGAAAACCATTACTCCTATATATAGCTGCAACAAACTCCTCCTTAGGTGCTCTCCTAGCATAGAATGATGAACAAGGAAAAGAGAGAGTTGTCTAATACATTAGTAGAACACTCATTGGATATGAAATCAACTACACACCAATAGAAAGAGCATTTCTTGCAGTAGTTTTTGCATCACAAAAAAATGAGACATTATATATTGAGTCATAAAGTACAACTCATTGCATAATTTGATCCATTCAAGTACCTGATGAATAGAGCAACACTAATCGGAATACTTACAAAGTGGGTTATGATACTTGGTGAATTTGACATTGAATATATCAATAGAAAAGTCATAAAAGGAAAAATCATAGAAGATCAACTTGCAGAAGCACTCCTACAAGACAATCATCCAATGGTGATAGATTTTTCAGATGAATCAATATTTGCACTATAAGCACAAACAAAATGGAAATTATTTTTTTATGGTTCACATACAAATCATGGAGCAAGAGCAGGAATTCTATTCATAACTCTTTAAGGAGATTCAATTCCCAAATAATTCAAGATTATCTTCCCTTGCACCAATAACATTGTTGAATATGAAGCCTTGATGGTAGAACTATGAACTACACTACAATGGAAGGTCAAGGACCTACAGGTCTTTGGAGACTCACATCTTATTATTAATCAAGTCAACAATGATTACAATATAAAAGATGATAAGCTAACACTGTACAAATAATTGTTGGAAGAATACAAGAAACACTTCACCAATGTAACATTTGAACAGATACCAAGGGTAAAAAACAAGGTAGCAAATGCAATGGAAATGGTAGGTTCTCTCTTGGATATGACAAACGATGCAACTCACTTTGAATTTCAAGTGGAACAACTCATTCTCCCAGCTTATGAAATATAATCCACTGAATATGTATGTATGATAATAGGACTTGAGTCCCCATGGTACAAAGATGTATGCATACCTTAATGATCAATATATACCTCCTGATCTTTCACGAAATCAAAGAAAGGCACTTATTCAACAATCATCAAAAAATTTAATTATTGCTAACACTTTGTATAGAAAAAGTGTAGATAACACCTTACTCAGATGCCTTAATATTGAGGAGGCACAAATCTCCCTGAAAGAAGTTCATGATGGCATATGTGGCACACATTCTTCTAGACCTTCTCAAGCAAAAACACTATTGTGAACAGGTTATTATTGGCCTACAATGGAAAAGGATTCTTACAAGTATGTCTGAAGATGTAAGCAATGCCAAATACATGGGAACCTAATTCACGCACTTTCTCAAGATCTTCAGCCAATAACATCACCATGACCAATTTCACAGTGGGAATTAAATCTTGTAGGAAAAATAAACCCTACCTCCTCCAGCAGACATAAGTTTATCCTCACAACTACATAATATTTTACAAAATGGGTTGAAGCAATCCTGATGACTTTCACAACAGGAAAGAAAATAGCTAAATTCATTTTGAATTATATTATTTGCAAATATGGAGTGCCCATGTGCATTGTAACTGATAATGGATGACCCTTCAAAAATCAAGAAGTGGGTGAAATTTGTGAACAATTTAATATCCAACAACATTTTACAACACCCTACTATCCCCCAATAAATGGTCAAGCTGAGGCAACAAACAAAATTAGTTTGAAAATTTTAAGGAAAGTTGTCAACGACAATGGATGAGATTGGCATCTCCAACTGAATCTAGCTCTCTAGGATTATTGAACTAGTATCTGCATAGCAAATGGTACCACATCGTTCTCTTTGTTTTATGGTTCAGAAGCTATTTTGCCTACTGAGGTAGAATTTCCATTGCTAAGGGTTGCTCTAAAAACATTATCTCAGAAGAAATAGAATTCCTAGATGAAAAAGGACAAAGCACTCTGAATCATTTACAAGGATATCATAACAAAATGAGAATAAGCTACAACAAGAGAGTCAAACCATGTTACTTTAAAATAGGAGACATCTATCTTAAAGAAAATCAAAGGAACCTCCCTAAACGTGAAAAACCAGTAAAATTTGAGCCTAACTAGTTAGGTCCTTTTATCATAACCAAAGTAATTGGAAATGACGCTTATCAATTGCAAACAATGGAGGGAGATCCACTCCCTGATCCCATTAATAGAATGCACCTAATAAGATATTACATCTAAGGGTGGGATCATTTCAATTTTTAGTACTGCATTTGCATATTTCTTTACTGCATTGCATTGCATATATCCATTTCAGGATGCAACATATAGATGCATATTGTTATTCCTTTCTCCTATACTGGCATAAATAAAAATATGATGATTGTCTAAGTTATTCACCTATTTGTACTAAAAGAAATGAAGGTTGTTTCATTTCCTAGATACTTGTTCATGAAGTCTTTAAGAGGCCTTTAGTCATTCATCTTCAAGATCACCTTGTGATTAAGCTTTATCCTTGGTTGGGTAGAGGTTTCACTATCAAGTCTTATTACCCAAAATCTATCAATTTCTATATCTCACACATTAATCAATAGCTCTAGGTCATTACAAATACATAGTTGGTCATGTGGCAGGTGAAAAAACCAATATTCTGCTTTAGCGTCGCTATAATTATCATACCCAAGTAGGATTTTGTTGGCAATTGACACTGAATTTGTTGGTTTAACTATGTTGTCATTGATGGCAACATGGTATTGTATTTTGGCTTCATGTTTTGGTTTAGTTGTGTACTAGTAGGCACTTCACAACCTCTACATCAACACTAGTAGGATAGAGGGATTTATTTGGTTATCGGCATTGTAGGACGACATGGTTTAGAATATGGTTATTGGTATTGGAGACCGACATCTCTTGGATATGACATCGACAATTGTTTCCAATATTTATGCATTCATGTTATCTAGTCGACATATAATTTGATATTGTAATTATCTTTGTAAGCCGACATAAGTGATGACAAGTTGTATAGGGTATATAGGTCAGTTTGATAGATCATTTTATAATAATCATCATGCGAATATGTAATTGGAAGGGGATAATATAGGAGATGTAAAATATATTAGAGAGATCATATATGTAAGGATATTTATGTAAGTGTTATTATGGTAAAGGGTTTAGGGTCTTAGACTAGAATAGACAAAGCTTAAACCAGAACTATATTTTGGCTTAAAAGATGCTATCTTAGTAGTTCAACACTTCTTCAAATTGTAGTCTAGATTTATATGTAGTTGGTGAGGCTCCATTTGTGATTTAGTAGTGTGCTCTAGATTGTAAGCCTTCCTGCAAGTGGAGGCCCCTTATATTTTGTAATATCTCTTCATATGGTCAGTGGATTGATATTATGGGTCACAAGTCCCATCGTGGTTTTTCCTCTTTGAAGTTTTCCATGTATAATTCTATGTTTTATGATTCTCATTTATGTGATTGGCTTATTGGTTGCTTTACTTCTTTCAATTCTTTATGTACCGGTATACCAGTTGGTGTATGCATGTTTTAATAAGGCTAAAATTGATCATTTTGGTGTAACACTAATTCACCCCCCCACTCTCAGTGTTATTGGATTCCAACAAATTCATTACTTACAAGTAAAGGAAAGAAAATAAAAGAAAAAAATGATATATTACTGAAATATCACGCATACAAGTGCGACAACAAAAAGTTTAACTATGAGAACATGCGAATGACTCCATTAGGGCTATAGACCCATGTTGGAAATGGAGCAATATTTGAGAGATTATGGTGTATACCCTCGTTAGAGCCCTAAAATCTTATTGGCAGTGAGGCTCTATCTAGGATGCTTTTGAAGTTAGAATAACTCATGTAGCTAGCCACATATGATTCCAAGGGTCTTTGATTACTATAAGAGTTAGAATGAATCCAAATGCTGACACATGGGAAAAAGAAGATCAAAGTTTCAAGAAGCAATGGAGAAGCTTTCCATGCCTCCATTCATAAATCTTGGTTACATAGTGTGTTAGGTTTGTTGGAAACCAGTAACACTGAGAGGGGGGTGAATCAGTGTTATACTAGAATAGTAGATTTTAATCTTAAAAAAACATTCATACACCAACTGGTATATACTAGTATAAATAGAATTGAAATAAGTAATGCAACCAATAAGACAAACACATAAATGAGAATCATAACACATAGATTTATACATAGAAAACCTCAAAGAGGAAAAATCACGATGGTATTTGTGACCCACAATATCAATTCACTGGCCATATGAAGAGATATTACAATATATGATGTGCCTCCACTTGCAGGAAGGCTTACAGCCTAGGGCACACTGCTCAATCACAATAAGAGCCTCACTAACTACATAACATTCCAAAAAACAATCCAAGGAAGTATGAACTGCTTAATATAACACCTCCTATGCCAGAATATAGTTATGGTTTAAGCTCTGTCTGTTCCAGTTAAAACCCTAAACCTCAATACAAAAATAACCCTTACAATGAATTCCTCACATACATAATCTCTCAAAATGATTTCGCATCATATTTCCATGTCCATACTCATCCTTATCCATATTTTCCATATTACAAAATGATCTATCAAACTGACATATATACCCTATACAAATTTTATGCCTTATGTTGGCTTACAAAGATATATACAATATCATATTACATGTCGGCCAAATAACATAAATGTATAAGCATTAAAATAATTTGTCGATGTCGGATCCAAGATATGTCAGCCTCCATTATCGATGACCTTTACAATACCATGTCAGCCTCCATTGTTGGTGACCAAATAAATCTTCTATCCTTCTGGTGCTAGTGCCAATGTAGAGTCCGTGAAGTTCCTGTCAATACACCATATGAAGCCAGAACCCAAAATCATGTTGCCATCAATGACAACATAGTGAAACCAACCAATTAGAGTGTCAATTGCCAACAATCTCCCCCTTTGGCATTGATGGCAACACTCATGTGAAAAATGGTCATGGTTTCACTTGCCAGTTTCACCTTTCCCTTCTCCCCCTAAGCTAAATATGCAAAATACTCCAGTATTCCAAAATTCCAAAAAATTTGTAACTCCCCCTAATGTATGCAACTCTTCATTGTTTTTCACATGTATACTACTCCTCCTTTGACATCAATTCCCCAAAATTGTAAAAAGAATGTCAAAGAATAAGTACTGTACACTGAATACCTCAAAAAATGTCTTACCAGAGATTGACTAATTTCAAGGTTTCCGGATAAGCTTTCTCCAATAACTCCACATAAGTATCCCAGCTAGTTTTGAATATGCTGGAGATAGATACAAGTCCACTCAATAAATATACAAGAGATTCTTTCTCAGTTACTTCTACAAGTGTGGGCTTTCCCGGCATATCCATGCATTCCCTCTTATGTACACAAAGTGAATCCAATCTTGGACTCACCAAACCTCACAGACTTCTAGCTCTCCAAATGATTTTATCTCTTTCCTTTTCAAGAGCAGAAATTTGGTTTTCCAAAGTCAAAATTTGTCCATCAATTGATGTTGTTAGTGAAATTAGTCCATCAAAAGAGTTAGCAATATTAGCAATCTTCTCTTGTATCTCTTTATCTTCTTATCTATATTTGCTGTAAGAATCTTAGTATTGCAACATACCCTGTATATGTTAGTAGACTGTTTCAATGAATTTTCAATTAGAATAAGTTTCTCCTCAATCTTCTTCTCTATCTCAATGATCTAATCAAAAGCATCTCTCTTAACCAGAGTGAATCTTTCAAGCACTTGCCAGTTGGAGATATGATGTAATGATTGAAAATATTTTTTGGTGTTCTCTATTATTACCTTAAGATTAATGGAAGGGATCACTTCATTCTCAATCTTACATTCCAGGACCAATCTGTGCAAAATAGTTATTGTCTGATCTATTATCCCCTTATCTGTGGATCCCTCCTTCATTAGTTTTTGAGCAACCATCATTATCTTCTCTATGGGACTCATCTCTATGATAGTTTTCTATTCTACTAGAGAAGTATCAATTGTAAACAATGATGGGTTCCCAACTAGTAGCCTACCAAATTCCCCTATTTTCTCTAGTGATTTATCTTTTATTTCCTCCTCACTTGCATTGGTGGCTTCACAACTTGGTGTAGTATGTGAAACTGTCGGTTCCTCTCTAGGAATAATATCCTCAACTTGTACATTAGTATCTAGAGGACAAGTGTACTCAATGTTAGTATCATGTACAATATTTTTAGTATTAACCAGTGTCTTAGTATGTGTCTGTACATTTGTGTTAATCAGTGGTTCAATTTCTAGTAGCTTGATATTCTTCAAAACTATGGGTGGAGTACCCATAATTCCTTTTCCTTTCCTTTCAATCGGTGTATCTATAGTCTTGGTTTTGGTCTCGGGTGAAGTAAAGAATCCTCTATTTTCTCCCAGAAATTTTATCCAAGCCTTCTGAGTTTCCTTTATTACCTCATTCATTCTTCCTAACATCAGGCTAGTTATTCTATGTTTGTTGTTAAAAACCTTTCTATCTGCAACCTCAATTGTCTTCTCCATCTCATCTGGAGTTATAGTAACACAGATAGCAAAAATTTCTTGCATCTTAATGATCTGATTTATGAAAACCAGATTACAATACCTAGTGTGATACTTGCGGTATTGTAGATTTCAACACAAAAATTGACAACAAGAAGATTGCAAACCAAAAACTGTCTCCATTCTATTCAAAATTGGAGTTTATACAAGTCGAATGTATCCCAAGGGTCACACAAATCCCTTGGAATTGAAATCAAGAGTCATCATAATGTTTATTACAATTAAACTATTAAAACTATCAAAATTATCAAAAAACTAAATATAAAATTTCAGTCCACTTTGAGAAGGCATAACTTTCTCATCCTAACTCCGAATTACAAACCGTTTGATACGTTGGAAAGGTATTCAAATAATCTAGAACCAAATTTTGAAAACATCGATGATGTTTGCGAGCACCATATTTGTCTAGAAATGCACCGAAGACCCTCAAAATTGCAATTTACTAAAACATATAAAATTTTGGAAAAATTAGATTTCAATATTTTCCCAATTTAATCTTGATCATTCCTCCCCCCTTAAGAGGCAATGGGCCCCATTGCACTAATCTGCTGCAACAGATGAGGAAATTGTTCTTCAATTTGTTCCTTAGTAAGCCACTTGCCTTGATGAGAATGCTGACCAGCTCGAACCACCCGATACAAAGGAATTTTTTGATTTCTCAAAGTCTTTAAAATGGCTTCAGTAACATGGTCACGCTAGACTGGAGCAGTAGTAGAGGGGTTTAACTCTGCAGCTTGAATGTATTCAGTAGCTTGGGAGATATCCAATAAAGGAGGAAAATAGGGTCTCAACAACTCCACATTGAAAACTGGATGCAGTCCCAAAAAGGATGGCAAATTAAGTTCAAAAGCATTCTCACCAACTTGTTTCACAATAGTGTATGGTCCATAACAAAGAGGTCGAAGCTTTCTATTTGGTCCATGTAGGCACTCTTTCTGAAAATGTAACCATACCTTGTCACCAACCTGAAACTGATGGGGAGTTCTATGTTTGTCATGTCTTTCCTTATACTTCTGATTACTCTGCTCCAATATCTCATAAACTTGTTGTTGTAGGTGTCTAATGTTATCAATGAATTTTTCTGCTTTATCTACCTCCTTGTCACCATTCAATGGACTACTAGACTATAGAGATGGTATTGCTACATCCATAGGTGCCAACGGCTGGTACCCAAGAGAAACCTCAAATGGACTGTGCCCTGTAGTACTATGGAGTGCACGGTTGTAGCTGTGTTGCACATAGGGTAAGCTTTCATCCCACGTGCGAGGATGTTTTGAATGATACATCCGTAAAATATGAATAATCATTCGATTCACCACTTCTGTCTGCCCATCTATTTGGGGATGGAATGTTGTGGACTTTGTCAGTTTTGTGTCCATTTTAGCCCATAGTGCAAACCAAAATTTGCTGATGAACCTGCTATCCCTATCAGAAATAATGGTTTTTGGCAAACCAAAATGAACCCACACATGTTCAAAAAATAGCTTGGCAGTATCTTCTACAGAAATCATCTTTTTACATGCCACCATGATAGCCATTTTAGAAAACCTATCTACCACAACATATACACAATCATGCCCCCGCCTGGTAGTTGGAAGCCCAGACATAAAATCCATTGAAATAGACTGCCATGGCTTATCAGGAATAGGTAATGGTAAGTATAGACCGAACTTACGGTTTGCTGGTTTTGCAATCGCACAAGCTTGTATATGTGAAATGACATCTTGCTTCATTTTTGGCCAATAGAAATACTTTTGAAGGATAGCAGTAGTCTTACCAATACCAAAATGTCCTGCAACATGACTGTAGTGAGCTTCCCATATCATTTTCTTCCGTTCTTCGGTGGGTACACATATGTGACCATTATGGCAAAGAAACCCATCCTGCAAGTGAAAATCAGAGATAGATTTTCCTTCTACCAAATTATTATAGATGTTAGCAAAATTAGGGTCAGTACTATATAGTTGTTCCCAAGTGGATGATTGATGACCGCATGAATCCAACACTATTGTCAAACCTGCAATTGGAGGCCTACTCAAACAATCTGCCACCTTGTTATTGCTTCCTTTTTTATGACGAATGTTGAGGTGAAATTGTTGTAAATAGACTAATCACCGTTGATGTCTATCATTTTGTAGCTTTCCTTGTGTTTGCAAGAATTGGAGTGGTTTATGGTCTGTATGTATAACAATTTCTTTTCCCAGTATATAGTGTTTCCATTGTTTGCAAGCCTGAACAATGGCATACAACTCCTTATCATAGGTGGGATACATACGTACTGTATCAGAAAAAGTTTCACTGTGATAGGCAACAGGATGCCCATTTTGTGTGAGTACCGCACCAAGAGCATAATCTGATGTATCTGTTTCTATCTCAAATGCTTGGTGTAGATTTGGAAGGACCAATACTGGTGCTGAACATAGTCTTTTCTTTAACTCCTCAAATACTTGTTGTTGTGCCTCTGTCCACTGAAATTTTGCTTGTTCTCCACCCCTGAGTGATTGATTAAGAGGCCATGATATGTGTGAGAAACCAAACACAAATCTACGATAGAAGTTGGCTAAGCCCAAGAAGCTGCGAAGCTCTGTGAAATTTTTAGGGGATGGCCAATCTTGAATTATTTGAATCTTTGCTGGATCAACATGAACACCCTCAACGTCAATGATATACCCTAAGTATTGAATACTCTGCATACCAAAAGAACACTTCTCAATGTTGGCATAAAGTTTGTGTTTTTGCAGAGTTGAAAGAACTTGTTCAACATGCTGCAAATGCTCAGACCAAGTTCTGCTAAAGATGAGTATGTCATCCAAATAAACAACTACAAAAGAATCAATGAATGGTCTAAGCACATCATTCATCAATCTCATAAATGTGGCTGGGGCATTTGTTAGGCCAAAAGGCATGACCAACCATTCAAACAAACCTTCCTTAGATTTAAATGCAGTCTTCCACACATCTGCTGGATCAATTGGTACTTGGTGGTATCTAGACTTCAAGTCAACTTTTGTAAAGAATTTAGCCCCCCTAAGTTGGTCCAACAAATCATCAATTCGAGGGATTGGATATCTATTTTTAACAGAGATTTTGTTTAATGCTCTATAATCAATACAAAGCCTCCATGTCCCATCTTTCTTTTTAGCAAGGACAATTGGACTTCCACAAGGTGAAGCACTTGGATGAATGTGTCCTTTCTGAATCAACTCCTGAATTTGTCTCTTAATCTCATTATTTTCCAAAACTGACCTCCTATATATTGGCTCATGTGGTAGCGGTGTGCCTGGAATTAAATCAATAGAGAGCTTGACTTGACAGTGTGTTGGTACTCCCACTGGTGGTGTAAACGCACTGTGATATTCTTTCAAAATTTTATCTATTTGATTTTGTTGATTCTCTGTTACCTTAGCATGTGTATTAAGAACAACTGACTTTGTTTGTTCAGGGCGAATCATGAGTACAATAAAAGCTCCAGTTTGAGCAATCAAGCATTTACATTGTTTAGCACTAATTAAAGATGTAGTTTGTGTTGGACATACCTCTGGTATTCAGTACCTCTTCTCACCAAGCTTGATTGTAACACTACATGGCCTGGACTCATACACCCCATGGCCCTAGGTGCCTACTTCTGTGCCAGTTGTTTTATGGTAACCTTTCTAACCAGTTGTTTCATGGATTCCACTTTAGGTTCTTCCAATTTCTTCCTTACAACCCTTTTGAATGCTAATGGTGTGTTATCTTCTGACTCAGAATCTACACTCATAGGTTCAATGTGAACTACCAGATCCTTCCTCTTTCTCCCTTTCTCTGGGACAACATCAATAAGTGCCTTAATGTCTTTTGAAACCTCTTGTACAAATTTGCTTTCCTTACATTCTTGTTTTTCCTTTTTCTTTTGGTTGAACTCAGTTTCAACCTCAAGAGTCTTCTGTTGTGCAGTTCCATAGGGTTTCTATGCCTCATCTATTTCTACATCAAGTGGAACTTTTGCATATGCATCAAGAATTAATGCATCTACCTTCTTAGCCCATTTTTGCTATCCAAATCTTTTGGGGCTTGATTGCCTCCATGAGAGTCTCATCTTTCTTAACCATGAAACATATTTCGATAGAGTATTTTTCCACTATATGCTTAGGTACTCTTATTTTAGACCTCATAGATTTTTGAAAAGCCTTGAAGCAACCCCATACCTTATCATCTCTTAGACTTCCCAATGCAGGAATTAATCATTTAAGTTGTCTTCCTATCAGGATGTCAAAAGCCCATTGCTTCCTACTAGAACTGAGAGTATCATTCAAAAAGTATAGCATCCAGTAGACCAACAAATTTCCATACCAGAAGGTGCCCTTCTTCACACCTTTAATCTTCCCTAAGTTGATCAATAACTATTCAAGCATGTAGTCACAAAGATCTAACTTTATATTATCCCTCATCATCCTATATGCAACCAAAATACATGAAGTAGAAAATGAATTCAGTCAGTTTGACTGAGTTACCTTGTAGCCTATAACCATGCTTCCAAACTTGATGTCGGTGTTGGTGATAGTGCTCACCTTCATCGATCTCTTATTGGATGTGGCATTGGTGATCTTCCTCATGAAGTCATTTGATACTTTCTTATTTGGATGTTGCCCTATCAATGACAAGCTAGTAATTGCCCAGATGGGTTCCTTAGTGATTTTATATGGACTATCTAGCCATATGAGTTCCCCATGTACTCTTCTTAGTACATATCTAGCTATTTCATCTTTGAACTCTGGAATATCCTGAATATGTGTGAAGCCTAGATCTTCAATGTGTTGACATGCTAGTTTAATCTTACCAGATTCTCCCATGAGTTCATTCATATACATTCCTTTGATTTCTAAAGTACCTAAGTCCTCTATATGACAATGAATGTAGGCCCTAAAATCTTCTACATACACCACTCCCTCCAGAATGCAAGAAAACACTCCAATTGAATCTTCCTTGATAGCCACATGTGGATACCATTTGAAAATTGGCCTAGGGTGGTCCTTAACCTCTACTACAGTTGGGTTTGCAATGAAAATAGGAATAGAAGATCATCCTACTTCCATGATTCAAAGAAAAATACCATTAGATCGTTGTCGGTGAAAACCTTTAACAAAACCTTCTAGATGTCGGTGTGATCGCTCAAGAAGAAATTTGATTTCCTCTGAATAGCTTATGATTTCACTAAGTCACTCTGAATCACTCTAAAATTTCTCCTGAATGATGGGTGATTAACAATGAAGTGTAATTGACCTTTTATCCATCAAGAAAACCCTAATCTTCTATTGAATAAATGACTACCAGTGAAAGATACCAGATCTTACTCTGAACATATCAATGCCAGATAATCCTCTCCACTATTTGGAACATCTTCCAGAACCTCTTTTCAGGGCATATGCATCATCTTCCATGAATTTTTGCCTACCCCTAAGGCATTTTCCTTAGTTACCAGATTAGCTCACTACCAGTGCAGGAGCAACCTCTTCTATTGGATAGATAATTGAGACATTCCCATATGATCATTGTTCTTTAGTCTTCCTAACCCATCTCTAAGTGTGATCATGCTAGATTTCACTAACCTTCTCTTTTCCTTGATCCTCCATTGCCTACCGATGGATTTTTGCTTCTACAAAACTTAGCAATATGTCCAACTTCATTGCATGCATAACATGTAACATTGTTCTTTAAAATTGCTTTGCTAAAATTGGTGAAATTGCTTGACCTGCACTGACTAGCCATATGTCCAAATTTTCCACAAGCATAGCATTTAATATTCATTCTACAACCTTATGTCTTATGACCAAACTTATTACATTTAGAACATTTGTTGAGAGCAGAATCAGGGTTTTGATTTACTCTATTTTTACATTACCTATCCATGTGTCCAAATTTATTGCAAACAAAACATCTACCATTGAATTTATAAGCATTGAATTGTCTTACCAGTGCCTTATGATTTTGATCATCATTAGGAGTACCAGAATTCTATCAATAAGTCATCAAGTTATGCTGAGCTGATTTTGAAGTTTTCTTTGTACTCACAAGCAGCAATCAAGTCTTCTATTAGTATCATCATTTGTCTCTCTAGCTCTTGCTTATTGTTCTGGGATTGTACCAAATCAGTCCTCAACATCTCATTTTCATGAATCAACCTACCACATTCTTCAAATTTGTTCTTTAGTGATATAACAAGATTTTCTTCATTTTTCTTTCTATCCTCAATCTCTTTAGACATCCTCATAGTCATAGTTTTCATTTCATTCTTCATAACCATGTTCTCCTGACACAATTTATGACATTGTACCTTAAGTGAATTTTCATCACAAAATATTTTCTTCTTCAGCAGCAGCAAACAATCTCTTAGGCCTTTTTACTTATACCCCAGATTTCCCTCCAAACACCAATTCAAAATTCAAGTAGTTAGGGTTTCCTCACCATCCTCAGGGAAAACCAAATCCAATCAAATCTTGTATGATCTAATCTTTCTGACATTTGAATGCATATCTCTGCCATAGTCACATCTCCTTGATCATGCCCTTCAATCCTGACGAATTGCTTTTTACCCTTATGACAAATCCTTTAGTCAGTCATGAAAGATCTGTCAAGTTGTTTCCTTCTTCATTTCTATCTTCTCAATATCTCTTAACTGGCTCATAGTTGTCTTCTAGACCTCGAGCCCCAAACCCCTACAATTTCTCTATAGCAAGTTCAAGATTTGTGGGGCATTTCATTAAAGCTGACCAACCCTACAACAACCTTATCGTTGTACATTCTATCTTTATCCAATTGCAAGTTTTCCATGTTGACTCCATGTTGACTATTTTCCACCTTGGCACTTCAAGTTGGTCCAAGTAAGGTCACCGACCAACCACCATGCTGGTTCCTTTCTTTGGCCGGGTTGCTAACCCTTCCGGTCTCAACCATTCTACCAGTTATCTTGTTATATCTGGTCTCATCTTGGACTATCAATGGAACTCTCAAACTGATCTCTAGACTGGTAAGTCCAAGATATCTTCTACTACTTCACCTTGCTTATACAACAGATGAACTCATATACTGGTTACCACTCCTGATGACACCATGTCATCAATCTCCCCTAGGCACCACCTTCTTTCAGTCAGGTCAGATTCCTCTATTTGCATCTACTCAGCCTTGCCTTTTCCCTGATTAGCTTTGACCATATCTCAACTGGTTTTTCAAGATGACAAACACTTCATACTCCCTCTATATAGGCATCTCCACATACCTCTTCATTCTTATCTCACCAAACTAAGATGCACTCAATGAATAATAGGAGATAAGCTTCACTTGATAGATTAGATAACACTTTGTCTTCTACATTCTGCAATGTTCTTTATGTGATCTGATGTGAGCACATTTACTATTAGTCAATGCTTCACATGATGACTGCTACTTCATCCAAGGGGAGTCCTGTTGTTCTGCAACCTCTTAGCATACCGATTCATTCTTCTCTTCTAGTGTTGGTGTGATGTAGATAACATTTTGCCTCTTCATCACAAGAAACCGCTCAAACCACTTCTCCATCTCATCACACAAGTCAGGTGCTAACTTGTGTACTGATGACTTCCGTGAGAATATTCTTTACCTTTATCGGTGTTCAACAACACAAGGTGATATCCAAGCTATCACATACTCTACTCCTTCATATCAGTGTTTCATATACATCTCATCTACTGGTGGTTATCCCATATCGGTTGACATCAATGACAACACAATGCCAACAATATTTTTTAGAAATCAAGATTTTTCAGAAAATTTGAAGGACAATCCCAGTTGTTTCAACTTTGAATGTTAATAACTTTCAAATGGGACCTTAAATTGAGGTGATTCATATTTTGAAAGTGGATATTTTTTTGAGTACTATCCATTGGTGGGTTTTTGAGGTTGATGATGAATAATGATGAATAGAAAGTACTCAATAGATACTAAGAGGGTGGGGGTGAACTTGTATAGACAAAAAATTCCTAAAACCGATTTAACTACAAAGACTGAACTAATCGGATATAGCATCATTGATCTAAGATAGGCCTCTATCGATAAGACACAGTGAGACTATGAAAGAAATAGATCGGCTAACACTTAGATCTTCACCACACCTAATATCTCCTTTCCACTTCACTTATATGCATAGACAAGTAATACATAAAAAATATAAAGACTACTAGTTCAACATGCATTACCACTTATCAAAGTATACTAATCATCACATGAAAAGACATCACACATGACACACTAATTTTTCACGTGGAAACCCAACTGGGAAAAACCACGGTGGGGATGAATACCCACAAGCTATTCTTTGAACTCTTCTAAAGTCTGCTCTATTAGGAGCCTAGTCAAGTTAAAGACTTTTACAATAGGTTCTACTAGGAACTGATCCTGCTAACAATCACCTAGTTAAGGGATGGCTAAATACCTAGTTAAAGGTTAGAACCCTGTTAAAGGTTACCTCGTAAGAGGATTTGAATAACTCATTGAATTGAGTCACCTTATTAAAGGATTTACACAAAAGCCTGTTAAAGCTACCCGGTTAAGGGATTTTCCAACTGCTGAAATGGTTAGAAGTCAACAGGTAATACACTGATCTAATAACAGCACACAATGCCAAGGCAAATCCTCTTTAGCTCCTTTGCTTCTGCAATCACACTCTGCAGGTATCAACACACTTCTCCGGTCTGGCAAGAATCAAGTATCTCTTCACTTGGATACACACATAATATTTTCCAACAACTTCAAAATGAAAAACATCATTGACCTTATAGGAAATAGATAGGTTGGTAGCATAAAACCTAAACATTTAAGTTTAACAATTCAATTAGATCAACCCTGACTGTTAATCACACTACATTGATTGCAATAGTCTTGAATAGATCTCAAGATGTTCTCCAACATTCATTCTTTCCTACTTCAGGAAGTTGATAACCCATCACGTGCTCTCCACTATTTACAGAGACTTCGCACATTCCCAAGGTAGATAGGATCAATCTCCATGCAAGATCCTCAAGGAAATCCTTCATGCACACAAGGCTAACATGGCAACACGATCTGATCTTCATTACAATGCTCACTTTATCACAAGATATCATCAGTTGAATTACATAGGCTTGGAATGCATCAATTGGAAACCTTGAAGCTTAGACTACTAACCGATAGTCATGCCAAATGAAATCCTGATACAAAACTTCCCATATATCGGTTCTCATTCCAACATACCGGTTCACTTTGAACAAACATACCGCTTCACTTTTTCATATATGTACCGGTTCACATCATCATGCTAGTTCTCTTACCAGTTGGCTTATATCAATATACCGGTTCATACTTTAGCATATTGACATCAATGACAACATGCAATATCATCATGTCATCAATCTCTGCACATATGCCAACAATCTCCCCCTTTGGCATTGATGGAAATATACAAAGATATCTCTCTACTTCACATCTTCTTCTCCCCAATACTGCAGATATCTTCTCCGCTTCACATCTTCTCCCCCTTTGAAAACAATGCCAAAGTGGAGGCACACACATCTATGTTCCACTATGCTACTCCCCCTAAGGAGTAGCATCCTTCAACACATCAATCCAGAAAAAAAATTATCATTGCAATACTTGACTGATGTAGAGTACACACCTTTAGTTCACCTCTTGATGGGGTAGCACCCCTAATTCACCTCTTAAATAGGTAAATGTAGCCTTTGGTAGAGGCTTGGAAAATATGTCTGTTAACTACTCCTTACTGGAAACATGTTCCAATACAACCTCTTTGTTCTGAACCTTCTCCCTCAAGAAATGATACTTGAGCTCGAAGTGCTTGGTTCTAGCATGAAAAACCAGATTCTTGGAAATATTAATTGCACTTTTGTTGTCATAGAATATACTCACCAATTCAGATACCTACTTAATACATGATTCATCCAAATTGTCTGGGTGCAGTTCATAAATGTTGCAACATATTCAGCTTCTGCTATAGAATGAGAGATACAACTCTTCTTCTTACTCATCCATGAGACTAGTCTAGTACCAAGAAAGAATGCACCACTGGTTGTGCTCTTTCGGTCATCCACATTCCTAGCCCAATCAACATTTATAAACACTTTGAGGTTGAAATCATTATTCTATGGATACCATAAACCATAGTCAATAGTTCCCTTCAAATATCTAAGAATCCGCTTGACTGCTACCAAGTGGGATTCTCTTGGACTTTTGTGGAACCATGCAGTAATGCCCATTGCATGTGCAATGTCTGGTCTGCTATGTACTACATAGTGTGACTTACCAAATCATTGATCGGTATTCCCTCTCATTTACCAACACTGAGTCATCCTATTTTGACAATTTACAACTGGTCACCATCGGTGTACCAACTGGTTTGCTATCTTTTATGCCAAAGGTCTTCAACACCTCTTTGACATACTTGGACTAAGTGATAAAGATACCATCTTTCATTTTTTGAATCTGTAGTCCAATGAAGAACTTAATCTCCCTTATAAGTGACATCTCAAATTCCTTCTTCATCTCATCTGCAAAATCATGACTCATCTTGTTCTTCACAGATCAGAATCTAATCTCCTTCATCATCTCCACCAAAAATTATGTCATCAACAAATACTTCATAGATCAGAATCTAATCTCCTTCTGACTTCAAATAGATATTGCTATCTTCACTTGTTCTTTCAAATCCAATCTTCACAAGATGGGAGTGTAAGCATTCATACCATTCTCTAGGTTCCTTCTTCAATCCATACAAGGCTTTATGTAGCCTACACACCATGTCACTGTCTTCTGATAGGGAAAACCCATCTGGTTGCTCTATATGCACCTCCTCTTCAGTATTCCATTCAGAAATGCTGATTTTACATCCATTTGATATACTTTTAATCCCTTGAAGGTTGCATATGCAAGAAGCATACAAACACCTTCCAATCTAGCTACTCGAGCAAAGGTTTCTACATAGTCTTCTCCTTCTTCTTGAGCATATCCCTTCCACACCAGTTTGGCTTTGTTTCTTACCACTATGCTATCTTCATTCAACTTATTTCTGAAAACCTATTTGGTGCCAATGACATTTTTGTGCTCAGGTCTGGGTACCAAAGACCATGTACTATTCTTTTCTATCTGGTCAAGTTCTTCTTCCATTGCCTTGATCCAGTCTTCATCTCTATGTGCCTCTTTAAATGTTTTAGGCTCAAATTCAAAGATCATGCAAGAGTTTTCTCTGACCTTTCTTCTTGTAATAATTCCTGCATCCTTGTCTCCTATGGTCTACTTTGGGTCATGATTCATCTTTACATACCTAGGAATGATCTTATTTGTTTCCTCTTGCTTTTCTTCATCATCCTCATCTTCATTAGTATGAGCATCTACCAGTGTAGAAGCACTGTTACTGGTACTAGATTGTTTTGCAACCGGTTCCTAGAAGGTTACAATCGGTTCATCTACAATTTGCTCACTATCGGTTTCCTTATGTTTCTCAGAGGTTTCATCAACTCTAACATTGATACTTTCAATAATTCTCTGAGTCCTATTGTTGAAACATTTGAGAGATTTTCTCTTTGTGGAATAACCTAGGAATATTTCCTCATCACATTTTGCATCAAACTTGCTCTGGTGTTCACTTCTCTTGATATAACACTTGCTACCAAACACTCTAAAGTATCTTACTACTGGTGTCTTACTAGTCCAATACTCATAAGGAGTTTTTCCTTACCTTTCTTGATGGGTACCCGGTTCATAGTGTAGACTACAGTACTCACCGCTTCTCTCCAAAAAGTGTGAGAAACCTTTCCTTGAATCAGCATGGTTCTGGCTGCTTCAACTATAGTCCAGTTGTTCCTCTCTGCTAGGCCATTCTACTATGGAATCTAGGGGGTAGACAATTGCCTCTTGATGCCATTTTCTTCACAATACTTATTGAACTCACTAGAAGTGAACTCACCTCCTTGGTCAGTTCTAAGGCATTTAATTCTCTTACCAGTTTCTTTTTCAACTAGTGCTCTGAAGGCTTTGAATTTTCCAAAAGCTTTAGACTTGTCTTTCAAGAATGTGACCCACATCTTTCTTGAGCAGTCACCAGTGAGAATCATAAAGTACCTATCTCCCTGCACACTCCTAGTTTTCATAGACCACACAAATCAGTATGCACAAGATCAAGTAAATTGTTTGCAGTGAAAGATTTACCTTTGAAGGTTGAGGAAGACATTTTCCCTAGTTGACATTCTCTGCATAGAGGACTCTCCAGTTTTCTCAGCACAGGCAATCCTCTAACTTGATCTTACTAGCCTTCACAATATTATCAAAGTTTACATGGCAGAGTCTCCTATGCCATATCCAGCTATCATCAAACTTAGCCATTAGACATGTACTAATATTTGCATTCAGCTGAAACAAGTTACCTCTGGTCTGCATACTGATGGCCATCAGTTTACCACTCTTTCCTTTTACTTTGCACACTCCATATTTAAATTCCAGAGTGAGTCCATTATCATTCAGCTAGGCAACACTCAAAAGGTTATGCCTGAGACCTTCTACCCAATACATATTATCAGCACTACTTTTTCCATTTAGAGAGATGGACCCTCTTCCTTTTACCATACATGGTGCATCATTACCAAATCAGACCACACCACCATCATACTCTTCAAGAGATAGAAAATTACTTTGCTCACCAGTCATGTGGTAAGAACAACCACTTGCAATAATCCACTCATTGGAATTATCAAAGTGGGATAAAAGAGCCTTCTTATCTGACACATCTTCCTTGACTTCTACAAACACAATGTCTTCACTTTCTTCATCTTCTGATTCCTCATCAGTGACACCTTCATCAACTGCTACAAAATAGTTTCTTCTATTTCTGGTGTAGGAGCACCCTTCAAAGCACTCCCACCATTTTTTTTGTTTGTGTTCTTGCTTCTTCATGAAGCCATTGTACATAAAATAAGAGCCTTGTGCTCATTGGTCCTAGTTAGGGTCCTAGTTGTGGTCTTAAGAGTCATAAGTCAAGATTGAGATTTTCTTGAAAATAGAGGGTATGTGTGTCCTTGAGGTGTTTAGGGGTCCTTCATAGCATGGTGGTGTCCTTAGGTTGGTCCAATGTGGGTCTAGGAGTCAAGAAAAGCAACATTGGGAAAGTTGCTCAAAAGTTACAAAAGTTGCATGACAACTTTTAAATGTTGTCAAGCAACTTTTCCATCGAGTAGCCAAAATTCTTAGTTTGGCATGGACAACCCTAATATGGGCACATAGACTAAGGAGAGGGTAGCATAAGTATTACAAAACCCTAAATTGATAGAGAGATGTCAAACATTGTATGGCCCAAGAAAAGTGATCTGACTGAGACTGCAAATTTGTTACTAGTCAGTTTGAATGAAGCAATTGAGCAAGTTAATGGATTGATTTACATGAAAAACTATGTGGATTGACTTGAATGGTGTATATACTTTCATTTTTAGCAATTATATTAAGTTTTGGTTTGTACGTGTGGTGTGCTTGTAAATATTTTGTAAGTTGCCTTGTCACTATCTAGTTCTTGACTGGTTTATGCAAATGGATTCATAACTCCATTCCCCATTGTGGAACCACCATGAGACCATGCAGAATGAGAGTTTACACCTTGTACTATAGTCTAGAGCAAGTAGGGCCCTTGAAAATGCAAGGAAGTCATCTAAAGACCCATTCCTAGGTGAGACTTGATAGTGCCTAGTTAGGAATGGTTGTTGGTGCAGAGTTCTTGGAGAGCAAGGTTGGATAGAGGAGAGTGAACCCTTTGTAGGAGGTGTAGAGGAGTGTGTGAAGCACCACTAGTGTGAAGGAGGAGCCTCCACCAATCCAAACAAGGTGGCAAGAGCACTGTACCTACACTATGACTTTGGTAGTCCTAAAAACCCTCCTAAAAATCCTTAAAAACCTTAAAATCCACCCCGGGCAATGTACGGACACTTGGAGGCCTAAAACCTAAAAAATAATTGAGTCCTTGCCAAATGAATAGTAGGTCTTTTGGGAAGTTTCACAAGAAAGTGCACTGGTTGTGAGAGGGAGCCCTAAAAGTCTGGGTAGGAGGCCTAATTGGTCCTAATCCTTGTAGCCCTATTTTGTAGGCAAAAACACAAAATAGTGAAATTAGTAAGGGGTTGGAGTCTTGAAACCTCTTGGGGACACATGAATGGGTTGAAAAACCATGAATTAGACCTAAATTAACCTTGCTAAGACCTAGGAAGTAGTAGGACAAGCCAAGCCCTTATTAGCCATAGTAAGGGGGGGTTGAGTCTCATGAGTAGGTAAGACCTTAGGAGCAGCATTGCAACTCATTGGCGGGTGGATTGGGCAAGGTCAGGGGATTCCTCAAGTAAGGGAAGTCCTAGAGACCCTAAGGTGTGAGGAGAACACCAAGTGATCCAAGGGAAGGATCCAAGAGCATAGAATTGGCTAGTCTATCCCAAACCCCATCCCATCAGATTGGTATCAAATCAAGTTAAAGATTTGTTGGACTGTGTATGTCTGTACATATTGGTGAATTAGTAGGGGAGAGTAGAATGGTCTAGAGTTGGCTAGGGAGGTAGAAGAGAAAAAGGAGAAAAATAGGCTCCTTGAAGTTGCTATGAGTGAGATAAGAGACAAGCTACAAGAAGTGGTGGATCAGGGAGCACAAGGACTTGAAGGTGAGGACACTAAGGACAAAGGCAAGAAGACTATTGACATAGATGACATCATACCTGAACCAGACCTTGTAATCAATGAAGATCCTTTCTTGAAGGCCATGAAGGCATTGAATACTAAATCTTTAGAAGGATTGTCATTGTTCAGTGGAAGGATGGATATTGACACCATCATGGAATGGATTGAGGGTATGGAGAATCACTTTGAGTGTGAAGGTGTGATAGAGGCTCAAAAGGTTAAGGTTGCCAAATCAAGACTAAGGGGAGCAGCTTTGACATGGTGGAAGTACTTGCAAGATGAGAGGGTTAGCATGGGGTAGCTACCTATTGCCAATTGGAAGGCCATGGTGAGTAAGATCAAGGAGAACTACTTACCAGAGGATTATGAAGTCCAAATTCATAAGAAGAGATAGGGATTGAAGCAAAAATACCTTGATGTGACCTCCTACACTGAAGAATTTCAAAAACTTTGTCTTAGATCCAAAGTCCAAGAAGATGAATCTATTAAGGTGGCTAGGTATCTAAGTAGCCTAAAGTGGAATATTCAAGAGGAGATAAGCCTATGGACTCCTACTACTATTCAAAAATTTCATCATCTTGTTGTCAAGGTGGAAGAGAGGAACAAAAGGAAATGGGACTCCAACAATAGGGGTAAAGGCAGAGGTAGAGAACAAGTGAATCACCGAGGTGGTTACCAAAGCAAGTCAAATGAGCAGAGGAACCAAGGAGAAGCCAAGTTGACTAAGCATGGTAGTGAAACCAATATTAGAGGGGGCCATTCTAGAGGAAGAGGTGCACAAGGTGGTCCAAATAGGGGTAGAAGTACCGGTAGGGGTAACTCCTATTTTGCAACTATGAAGTGTTACAACTGTGGACAATTGGGACACTTGGCATATAGATGCCCTGACAAGCCTACCTCATCAAATAGTGGAAAGAGGGTTGCTTATGCTCATGAAGACTCATCAAGAAACAAAACACCAGATGTGGACCAGATTGAATTAGAAATTGGTGAGAATTTGATGTTCAATAGGATTTTGATCAGACAGCCAGTTAAGGAGGAACCCAAACATAGGAGAGCATTGTTTAGGGTGAGGTGCAAAATTCTTGGTAAAGTGCACAAGGTTATAGTTGATTTAGGCTCAACTAACAACATCATATTAGAAGAGGCAGTTAGGAAGTTAAAACTCACAAGAATACCCCACACTGGCCCTTACAAGGTGACTTGGTTGAACAAAGGACAAAGTGCGCTTGTCAATGAACAAACTTGGGTAGAGTTTGCTATTGGAGGATATAAGGATAAGATCCTTTGTGATGTGTTGCCCATGGATGCTTGTCACCTATTGCTAGGAAGACCCTATAAATTTGATAGGAAGGTGGTCTATGATGGAGAGGAGAACTCCATATCATTCAAGTAGGATAACTAGACCTTCAAGATTTAGTCTTTGATAGAGAATAAAGAGGAAACTGCAAAAACATCTAGTGTCTTATTGGCTACTGGTAAAGAGTTCTTAAACTTGCTACATGAGGAGGAGATAGTGAATTGTGCCATCTTTGTGAAACCAAAGGAGGAAGAAGACAAGTTGTAGATAGAAGTAGCTAAGGAGGTGAAGCAAATGTTGCAAGAATATAAGGACATAGTGAGTGATGGAGCACCTACAACACTCCCACCAAGAACATCTATAAGCCATCAGATAGACTTTGTTCCTAGTGCATCCTTGCCTAACAAGGTAGCATATAAGCTCACACGTGATCAGAATAAGGAAGTAGCAAGGCAAGTGCAAGAGTTGTTGGAACAAGGATTGATCAAGAAGAGCATCAGCCCATGTGTAGTCCTGGTAGTACTAGCATCAAAGAAAGGAGGCAAGTGGAGACTTTGCACTGATTCAAGGGCAATCAATAGGATCACCATAAGGTATAGGTTTCCTATTCCTAGAATAGAGGATTTAATGGATTGTTTAGGAGGTGCGATGTATTTTACCAAACTAGATCTTAAAAATGGTTATCAACAGATTAGAATCAAGGAAGGTAATGAGTGGAAGACTACTTTCAAGACCATAGAAGGGTTGTATGAATGGCTTGTGATGCCATTTTGACTTACCATTGCCCCAAGCAACTTCATGAGGTTTATGAATGAAGTGTTGAAAGACTTCATAGACAAATTTGCGGTGGTGTACCTAGATGACATACTCATCTATAGCAGAACCAAAGAGGAGCACCTTGAGCATTTGAGGTTAGTCTTAGAGAGGTTGTATGAAGAGAAGTTATCCATCAACCTAGAGAAGTGTGACTTCTTGAAACAAGAGCTAGTCTACTTAGGATTTGTGGTGTCCAAGAGAACCTTGAAGATGGATCCAAGCAAAGTGGAGGAAATCTTGAATTGGCTTGCCCCTAAAATAGGGACTGAAGTTAGGAGTTTCTATGGATTAGCTCAATTCTATAGGAAGTTTGTGAGGAACTTCAGTGGCATATGTGCACTAGTCCTTGACACCATAGAAGGAGGCCTTAAAACTAAGTTTAAATGGACTGAGCAGGCTGACAAAGTATGTCAACTTTTGAAGCAAGAAGTAGCCACAAAACCTATCCTTCTCCTACCTACTTTTGATAAGCTATTCACATTGGAGTGTGATGCAAGTGGAATTGCAGTAGGAGGTGTATTGAGTCAAGAGGGAAGATCTGTGGCATTTTTCAGTGAGAAGCTCAATGAAGTAAAGAAGTACTCAGCCTATGACCTAGAGTTGTATGCATTAGTGCAGTCTCTATAGAAATGGAGGCATTACCTACTCCCAAAGGAATTTGTGGTGTTCACAGATAACCAAGCATTGATTTACATTAACACTTAAGAGAAACTAGGCAATAGACACTTGAAATGGATGCAATACCTCCAATCCTTCACCTTCACCATCAAGCATAAAAAGGGACAACTCAATAAGGTGGCAAATGCTTTAAGCAGGAAGTTATTGACAGTTCAAGAACTATAGTTGTAGATCATAGGAATAGAAGGTTTCAAGGATTTCTATGAAGGAGATGAAGACTTCTCATCAGTTTATAAAGTTTGCAAGGAGTTTGAGAACCATTTCCATGGTGAGTATGCAGATTACACTCTCCAAAATGGTCTCTTGTTCAAAGGTAACCAATTGTGTGTATCGAGAGGATCCATGAGGGAGAACCTCATCCAAGAGAAACACAATGGTAGTTTAAGTGGACACTTTGGAGTCAACAAAACCTTGGATTTAGTATAGAGGTACTACTATTGGCCAAAGTTGCTAAGGGATGTGAAGAAGTATGTAGACCAATGTGGTGTGTGTCAAAGAGCAAAGGGAGGATCAAGAAATGTTGGTCTCTATCAACCATTGCCAGTCCCAAATAAGCCTTGGGAATGTATAATCATGGAATTTGTAGTAGGACTTCCCAAGACAAAGACAGGTATGGATAGCATCTATGTGGTAGTAGATAGATTTTCCAAGATGAGCCATTTCATTCCATGTAGGACTACACATGATGCTAGCTATGTTGCACATCTTTTCTTCAAGGAGGTTGTTAGGATTCATGGACTCCCTTTAAGCATAGTTTCAGACAAGGATAGAAAATTCATGGGTCATTTTTGGCAAACATTATGGAGGAGACTTGGAACTAATCTCTCTTTTAGCTCAGCTTACCATCCACAAACAGATGGTCAAACTAAATTCATCAATAGGGTGTTAGGCAATTTGTTGAGGTGTTTAACTAAGGAGTATGGACAGAAATGGGATCTAGTCATTCCTCAAGTAGAGTATGCATATAATGACAGTGTGAATAGGACCATGGATAGAAGTCCTTTTGAGGTTGTCTATGGTAGACATCCAAGAGGAGTATGTGAGTTGATAGACCTTGGTACTTTGGAGATGAAGAGTGAGCAAGCAGAGGACTTCACTCAAACCATCAAGGAAGTCCAAGAGAAGGTTAAGAAAGCCATCCTTGAATCCACTCAAAAACTAAAAGCCAAACTGGATGAGAAAAGGAGAGAGGTTCAGTTCAAGGTGGGTGACTTTGTGATGGTCCATTTGAGCAAAGCTAGGATGCAAAGTGGTAAGCCTACCAAACTACAAATGAAGAGGGTAGGACCTTGTAGACCCTACAAAGTTGATCTTCCTCTAGACTTAGCCATTTCACCAGTCTTCAATGTTGCTGATCTAATCATATACAAGGGTGAGATAGAAGGACAGACTGAGAACCAAGCCAAGGTACTCCAAGAATTGGATGTGAATACCTTACCTCAAGTGAAGTAGCCTATAGCAGAGGAGATCTTGGAGTCAAGGGTGAAGAAGTCTACTAGACACCAGGTCCACATGGACCATTTGGCAAAATGGGTAGACCAACCAATATCTGAAGTGACTTGGGTTGAGGAGAGCAAGTTCAAGAAGCTTGGCATTGATCCAACTCTTCTCACTCCCCTAATTTATTAGTTTATTGTAGAGAGTGAGTATGGTGTAGGAGCACCCATCAAAGGGCTCCCACCATTTGTTTTGTTTGTGTTCTTACTTCTTCATGAAGCCATTGTACATAAAATAAGAGCCCTATGCTCATTGGTCCTAGTTAGGCTCCTAGTTGAGGTCTTAAAAGTCATAAGTCAAGAATGAGATTTTCTTGAAAATAGAGGGTATGTGTGTCCTTGAGGTGTTTAGGGGTCCTTCATAGCATGGTGGTGTCCTTAGGTTGGCCCAATGTGGGTCTAGGAGTCAAGAAAAGCAACATTGGGAAAGTTGCTCAAAAGTTGCATGACAACTTTTAAAAGTTGTCAAGCAACTTTTCCACTGAGTAGCCAAAATTATTAGTTTGGCGTGGACAACCCTAATATGGGCACACAAAAAAAGAAGAGGGTAGCATAAGTATTACCAAACCCTAAATTGATAGAGAGATGTCAAATATTGTACGGCCCAAGAAAAGTGATCTGACAGAGACTGCAAATTTGTTACCAGTCAATTTGAATGAAGCAACCAACCAAGTTAATGGATTGATTTACATGAAAAACTATGTGGATTGACTTCAATAGTGTATATACTTTCATTTTGAGAAATTAGATTAGGTTTTGGTTTGTAGCTGTGGTGTGCTTGTAAATATTTTGTAAGTTGCCTTGTCACTGTCCAGTTCTTGACTGGTTTATGCAAATGGATTCATAACTCCATTCCCCATTGTGGAACCACCATGAAACCATGGGGAATGAGAGTTAAGACCTTGTACTATAGTCTAGAGCAAGAAGGGCCCTTGAAAATGCAAGGAAGTCATCTGAAGACCCATTCCTAGGTGATACTGGATAGTGCCCGGTTAGGAATGGTTGTTGGCGCAGAGGTCTTGGAGAGCAAGGTTGGATAGAGAAGAGTGCACCCTTTGGAGGAGGTGTAGAGGATTGTGTGAAGCACCATTGGTGTGAAGCAGGATGCTCCACCAATCCAGAAAAGGTGGCAAGAGCACTATACCTGCACTGTGACCTTGGCAGGCCTAAAAACCCTTAAAAACCTTAAAATCCACCCTGGGAAGTGTACAGACACTTGGAGGCCTAATTGGTCCTAATCCTTATAGCCCTATTTTGTAGGCAAACACACAAAATAGTGAAATCGGTAAGGGGTTGGAGTCTTGAAACCTCTTGGGGGCACATGCATGGGTGGAAAAACCATGAATTAGACCTAAATTAACCTTTCTAAGACCTAGGAAGTAGTAGGACAAGCCAAGCCCTTGTTAGCCATAGTAAGGGGGGTTGAGTCTCATGAGTAGGTGAGACCTTAGGAGCAGCATTGCAACTCATTAGTGGGTGGATTGGGAAAGGTCAGGGGATCCCTCAAGTAAGGGAAGTCCTAGAGACCCTAAGGTGTGAGGAGAACACTAGGTGATCCAAGGGAAGGATCCAAGAGCATAGACTTGGCTAGTCTATCCCAAACCCCATCCCATCAGTTTCCTCCTTTGAAATTCTTGAACTTCTTCAGCTTGTCCTTTTTATCACCATTAGGATAGTTTATACTAATGTGTCATATCCTATTGCAAGAGAAGCATTTCAAAGAGAGCTTACCTCTGTATTTACCAGTTCCCTTAGGAATTCTCTTGGCAAGAAGAGCTTCAAATTCCATCAGGATCTCCTCATAATCCATTTCTATGCCTTGTCTTGGTTCACAGCTAGTGCTAGCTTCTTTTTCCTTTCTAGATGGTGTAGCAGACGCTCTAAAGGTTGATTCAGTCTTTTGAATACTACCATCATAATTATTTAGCTCATACGTGGTCAACTTAGCAATGATGGAGTCTAGGGATACCTTTGTCTTGTCTATAGACCTGAACTCCTGAATAGCAACAACCCTTATTGTATAGACTGGTAACAAGGACCTCAAGACTTTGCTAACAATAGTGGAATCATCTATTTTACCTCCTGTACTATTGATGTCTCCAATGATAGTTTTGATTCTTATTCCACATTGTTGAATGGTCTCTCCTTCAACCATCTGTATGTCTTCAAACTTTCCCCTAAGGTTGTCTTCCTTAGCTTGTTTCACATGCTCATCACCTCCATAGATATTCTCAAGAGCATCCCATACTTCTTTGGGATTGTCTTTATCCTAAACATCAATAATCTCAATGTCAGATAGACTACTGATTAGGGCTTCCATGACTTGCCCATTCCCTTAATCTCTCTCTTTTTATCATCAGTGAGAATAATGGTAGGGATAATATAAGCATTCTCAACATAGCTCCAGTGTTGAGCACCCATGATTTTGATGTGTATCTTCATTCTATCCTTCCATATTTTAAAGTTATCTATGTTGAACTTTGGACCTTCCCTCTTCATCATTAGAGTAGGATCTTTTCCTTGAGTAGTTAAGCTTACAACACAGAGGACCTGGAGGATGCTCTAATACCAATTGATGAATAATGATGAATAGAAAATACTCAATAGATACTAAGGGGGGGTGAATCAGTATAGGCAAAAACTTCCTAAAACTAATTTAACTACAAAGACTAAACTAACTAGATACAACATCACCGATCTAAGACAAGGCACTACTGGTAAGAAATGGTGAGACTATGAAAGACATAGACCGGCTAACACTTAGATCTTCACCACATGTAATATATCCTTTCCACTTCAGTCATATGCATAGATAGGTAATACATCAGAAATATAAAGACTACTGGTTCAACATGCATTACCACTTATTAGAGAATACTAATCATCACATGAAAAGACATCACACATGACACACTGATTTTTCATGTGGAAACCCAACTAGGAAAAACCATGGTGGGGATGAATACACACAAGCTATTCTTTGAACTCTTCTAAAGTCTGCTTTGTTAGGAGCCTAGTTCAATTAAAGACTTTTACAATAGGTTATGCTGGGAACCGATCCTGCTAAGGATCACCCGGTTAAGGGATGGTTAAGGGATGGATCAACACACTTCTTCGGTATGGCAAGAATCAAGTATCTCTTCACCTGGCTATACACATAACATTTTCCAACAACTTCAAAATGAAAAACATTATTGATTTTATAGGAAATAGATAGGTTGGTAGCATAAACCCTAATCCCTAAACATTTAGGTTTAACAATTCAATTAGATCAATCCTAACCGTTAATCACACTGCATTGAATGCAACAGTCTTGAACAAATCTCAAGATGTTCTCCAACATTCATTCTTTGTTGCTTTAGAAAACTGATAACCCATCATGCGCTCTCAACCATTTACAAAGACTTCACACATTCCCAAGGTAGATAGGATCAATCTCCATGCAAGATCCTCAAGGAAATCCTTCACGCACACAAGGCTGGCATGGCAACATGATTTGATCTTCATTACAATGCTCACTTCATCACAAGATATCATCAATTGAATCACACAGGCTTGGAATGCATCAACCAGAAACCCTGAAGCTAAGACTACCAACCAATAGTCATGCCAAATGAAACCTCGATACAAAACTTCCCATGTACCGGTTCTCATTCCAACATACCGGTTCACTTTGAACAAACATACTGCTTCATTTTTTCATATATGTACTGGTTTACATCATCAGACCAGTTCTCTTACCAGTTGGCTTATTTCAATATACTGGTTCATACTTCAGCATATTGACATCAATGACAACATACAATATCATCATGTCATCAAGCTCTACACATATGCTAACAGTTGTAATTTTGATATTATATTTTATCTTTAGTATTTGAGTCTACATTTGGACATTGAAAAACACTTAAATAACTCCAGAATTGTAAACGCACTGATTTGTAAAGTCCAACCATAAATTTTTTTTAGGGTGGATCATTGATTTACTAAAAAAGGGGGGCACTCTCTTGGTGTTTGTGTTTCTGATGTACCTTCTTGTGCTCTTTCATTTTTAGTTATGGATTCTCCTAACTTTTCACTCTTAACTCCACATAATTATGCAACTTGGAAAGTTAATGCATGGAATAAACTAATGGAAAATGGCCTAAATCATACTGACTTGTGTCGACCAACACAAATGAGAAGTGTGTAGGGTGACATTTCATGTTGTTGATTGATGACTATTCCATAATGATGTGGGTTGCATTTTTGAGAGAGAAATCAGAAGGATTGCACAAATTCAAGATATTCAAAGCTAAGGTGGAAACAGAGACAAGAATGAAGATAAAGTGTCTGAGATCAGACAAAGGAGGAGAATTTACATCTGGTGACTTTAATTATTTTTGTGAGAAGCATGTAATCAGAACTTAGATATCTACTCCTAGAACCCCTCAACGAAATGGAGTTGTTGAAAGGAAAAATAGAACTATCTTGGATGTTGCAAGGACTATGTTGATTGAAGGAAATGTGTCAAAGATCTATTGGGGAGAATTTGTTAGCAGTATTGTTTACACATTCAACCAGGTGCATATAAATAGTGATTCTGGTAAGACTCTTTATGAGCTATGGTTTGGTCATGTTCCTATTGTAAGATACTTTAGAATCTTTGAAAGCAAGTTCTATATCAAGAGACATGAGGATATAGGAAATTTTGATGCAAGATGTGATGAAGGAATCTTCTTGGGAAAATCTACTAAGATCAAAGCCTACCAGTGTTACAACAAGAGATTGAGGAATATGGTGGAAAGGGAAAATGTGAAGGTTGATGAAAACTATGGAAAAGAAATTAGAACATGCAGATATGAAGATGTTGATTAGAATATTCTTTTAAAGAAAAATCAAACTAAAGAGTTGAAGCGGAATGATCTGGTAGAAACTATTAATCTAGATATTGTTGCTACTAGTGAAAAAGTGTATGAAACTAAAAATCTAAGTAATTAGAAGACTCTGAGGTATGTAAGATTGAATCATTCTAAAAATCAAATCATTGGTGATAAGAATAAAGTTGTGAGGACTAGAAGAAGACTTGTTGTTGAAGAGGTATGTTTGATTTCTAAAATTGAACATAAAGATGTTTTTGAAGCTTGTAAAGATGAGAATTGGATAAAGGCCATGGAAGAAGAGTTGAATCAAATTGAAAATAACAATACATGGGAACTTGTGCCTAGACCTAAAGACAAGAATGTGATTGGTACTAAATGGGAATTTAGGAATAAATTGAATGAAGCTGGTGAAGTTTTCAGAAACAAAGCAAGGTTGGTATGAAAAGGTTATTCACAACAAGAAGGAATTGATTATGAGGACACTTTTGCTCTGGTGGCCAGACTTGAAACTATGAGATTGTTGCTTACAAAGATTTCAAGGTATATCAAATGGATGTTAAGTTAGCCTTTTGTTAATGGTGATCTCAAGGAAGAGGTATACATTGAACACCCTAATGCATTTTCCTTATCGGATGATGAAGACATGGTATGCAAACTGAAGAAAGCACTTTATGAATTGAAACAAGCCCCTAGAGCCTAGTATGCTAGATTGGATAAGTACTCGATACAACTAGGATCTGGTAAAGGTACTACTGATGGTAATTTGTACTTCAAAATTGAGAATGATAACATTTTAATTGTTGAAGTCTTTGTTGATGACATTATTTTTGGAGGAGATGATGATTTGAGCATGAATTTTGCCCGTGATATGGAAAAAGAATTTGAAATGTCTATGATAGGTGAGATTAAATTTTTCTTAGGTTTTCTAGATTGCATAAACTGGTAAAGGTATTTTTGTATCTCAAGCTAAATATGTTAACAAATTATTGAAGAAGTTTGGGTTAGATGATTCTAAATCGGTTGAAACTCCTATGGTAACTGGTTGCAAATTGTCTAAGAATGATGAATCTCCAAAGGCTAATCAGACTTTGTATAGATCTATGGTTGGTAGACTACTATATTTGACTCAGAGTAGACCTAGCATTATGCATGTTGTGTGCATGGATGCTAGATATCAATTTGATCCAAAATAAAGTCATGTGATTGTTGTGAAGAGAATATTTAGATACCTAAAAGGAACTGTGGATTATGGCTTATGGTATCCAAAGAATGATGATTTTATGCTATGTGCTTATACTGATACTGATTAGGTGGGTGATATTGATGACTAGAAGAGTACCTCTGATGGTGCATTCTTTTTGGGTAAGAAATTGGTTTCATGTGCAAGTAAGAAACAAGGCTCAGTTTCCCTTTCTACTGCTGAAGCTGAATACATTGTTCCTACTAGTAATTGTACTTAGGTAGTTGGATGAAGCAAATGTTGAAGGATATGAAAGTTATCTATGATGAGCCTATTGTTATATATTGTGATAATTCAAGTGCTAATAATATGTCCAATAATGTGGTACAACATTCAAAGACAAAGCATGTCTCAATTAAGTATCATTTCTTGAGGGAGAAAGTCAGTGAAGAGGAAGTGAAGCTAGAATATGTGTCTATAAAGGAAAAAATTGTAGATATTTTTACTAAGTCATTTCCTACAAAAACATTTGGATACTTTACAGACAAGTTAGGGATTTTTGTCCCTCCTAATCAGAACTATATGCACTAAGTTGCATCAATTCGGTGGACTTAATGGTCCTGTTCTTATATCCAGATTGATGTGTTGGTACCGCTACTTTTCTAGAATATCAGTATGAGGTTTAGTTGAGTTTGTTATGTCTCTTAGTGGGAGAGAATCATGATTTTCATATTTTCATTCTAAGGGAGAGATAATTAGATCTTCTGAGCCTTTTTCATTGATGTCAAAGGGGGAGACAAAGCATGTGAAAAATTGCATTATCTTTTGTTGGTAAGCCTAATCTTAGGGGGAGTTGATTAGAGATGATTTATTTATTTGCATTGATCATTTTTCACATTCATATGTTGCCATCAATGCTAAAGGGAGATACTATTGGATATTGCTACTGCTAGGATATATTGTTGTCATTGATGTCAACATATTCATGTGATTTATTTCTCTAGTGGTTGTAGATTGGTTTAATGGGTTTGTGGTTTAGTAATGGAGTGTTCCTAGTATCCTTGTATCATTCCTTGCTAGTTTTAGTTATTTGGGAGCTTGCTTGATCATATTGTTTGATCTAGTATTTGGTTTGGTTCTTCTGATTAGTTTATTATAGAGTTCAGTATTTTCTCTAGTATGCTCTAGTGGGATCTAATCTTGACCTGCAGTTTTGGGAAATTATTTGAGATGTTCATGTATATCTTCATGTTGGATGGTTTGTGATTTGGTGCTCCACAGGTTATCTTTCCATGTGGTAGTTGCATTGTTTGATTGTTCTTGAGTTTCAGGTGTTGATCGATGAAGATTTGATAAGTGGTGTTGGTGCAAATATTGTAGATTATTTTAGCATTCTTGCTGGTGTTTTCTAATTGTGTCATATTTGATTTGATGGTCTGCATTGATCTTTGTGCATGATATTGGTGTTCTTGTTGGTCCAGTGGTGTTCTTGATGTAGTATGAGACCTATTTGATGGTGTAACATGTTGCAATTGATCTTGGAGATGATTACAGTGGTGTAGCATGTTTGAGAATAAATTTTTTTGGGTCCATGTTATATCATTCATATCATATATTGGTCTAGTGGTTGACCTTTGTATCGTGTGGTGGGATTTTTATAATTAAGTCTTTTTGGGTTGAGCCAACCTTGTTGTCAAGGTTGATGGTCGATACATATAGATGTGTTTTTCATGTAATTCAGTAGATGGTCAAAAAGGTTGTGTCTGCTTTATCAAAGAAGGTTATATGTATGAGTAAAGTTATTGCATCCTTCGAAGAAGTGTTTGAGCAAAGATTGTAGTGTTCTAGAGTAGACAGATGTGCTTAATCGGAACTATCATTGGCCATATAGAGATGTTATTCTTTTAGTTCATGTAATCTAGATTGTTGTCCCAATGTTTTTGTAACTTAGTAAGACTTCCAGTAAGGTAGTGAGCCTTCTTTGAGGATTGTAGGCTTCTGAGTTATTTTATTTGAGTAGTGAGCTCTAGGCATTGTGCCTAAAAACATGTGCATTCCCCATTGTAACATTTTCACATACTACTATAGAGTATCATCTCATTGTGGGTAAGGTCCCACCATGGTTTTTCCCTTTATCAGGTTTTCCACATCAAAATCTTGGTGTTATGTGTTCTGCTATTAATTTGTTATCCTTGTTATTGTTGCAGTTGATCAAATTTGCATTTAAAGATTGAATTAATAATCCAATGAAAACTAATTTACCTCCCCTCTCAGTTTTTCTTTATTTTTGTTGCCAACACAATCCATCCTTTACCTTCAAATGCTTTCACAATTCACTTATCTCCTTTCCATGAATCTATCCAACAACTGGCTTTCGTTCCATTCCCAACTTTTTAAGAAAGATAATTTATTATGAGATGACAGGTTTCCCATAAAAATGTCAAAACTGTCGAGCCTCCATAGAAATTAAGTAATGTCAAAATTCTTTTCGGTTCATTGATCCAAATAATTACATTTCATAATTTTGCACCATGGTTCTTCAAGCTCCTTATATAATTTTCACACAAATTTTGCCCTGAGCAAGATTCTATAATTCCATGTGTCTTAACCCAAATCTCCCTTCTTCCTTTGTGAGACACATCATATCCCAAACAATGAGTGGGATTCATTTTATCTCCTTCACTCCTTCCCAAAGGAAATTTTTCATGAAATTTTTGAGAGCCATCAACACTATACAAGACATTTTAAAACATGGCATTGAATATATAGGTAGAGAAACTAATACACATTTAATCATTGTGATTCTTCCAGCTTGAGAGAACCACTTATTAGTTCATGCTCCTAATTTACTATTGCATTTGACAATGATCCCTTCCCAATAAGAAGATTTGGATTTACCTACAAATAAGGGGAATCCCAAATATACTCGAGGAAGTGAAGCCATTGAGAATCCTAAGATCCTTGCAATGGTATTTTGATGTTATTTTTTAGTATTGAATAAATACACTATAGATTTTTCTTTGTTCACTTCCTATCCTAAAGCTCTTGCATATGTTTTTAGGGCCTTGTCAATTACTTCAATCTCTTTGAGTTTGCACATCTAGCTATTAGAAAGAGATACTGCATAGGTGGTCAAATGTTTTCATTGATAGAAACTGATGTTAGACATTCCATCCACAATTCATGATTTGATCATACCATAAGTGTGATTAAGTTTTGGTTAGGTTCGGCAAGATAGAACTAGACATCCAACAATATGTAGTATTTTGGTTCGCAATTCATCCATGTTGAATATTTTGTGTTGTAGATCTTCGAGAAGCATTATGGATATGTTATCTACCTTATTCCAATATTGTGGCCTCCGGTGTTGATTATTGAGTAATTTGGAAAGTTTGGTATATAATTTTTTGGTTAGAACATTGTTCATCAGTAGTAATGTGTGGATATTCATTTTGCAGATTATGTGGATCAAATTTGGTGGTTTTTTTGTGTTCGAGGATGGTAAGTTGACATGTGGGAAGCATGTGAACAATTTGTTTTGGTTTGTCTGATTTTTTTGGTTTGGATTGAGCCAACTTGGTATACATGTTTCATCCTTTCTATCGTGTTCTTAAAGCTGACATGTAGAAAACCTAGTTTGATGTTGTGGATATAAGAGACTAGTTGATATGATCATTTTTGGTATTGATGTATGTGTGGAAAGAATTTGTGTGATTGTGCATAGTTTAACATGCACAAGTAAAGGATTTGTTCTCTAGAATATAGAAGAACAACATAATAGAGCAGTATAATAGAGAAGTTAAAGATTGTGTATTTTGTTCTTAATCGGAACTATGTTTTGGTATTTACAAATACTGTTTATCATTTTAGAAATTCCAATTATATTTGTAATCATTTTGTAAGGCAATGAGCCTTCTGGGGTTGTTTTTCTTATTGTAATTTGAGCAGTGAGCTCTAGGCAATGTGCTTGAATATATGTGCATTCCCCTTATGTAATATTTTTATACTTCTACAAAGTATATTAATATTATGGGTCTCGATCCCACCATGTTTTTTCCCTTAACTGGGTTTTCCATGTACAAATCTTGGTGTTATGGTTTTGTGGATATTTTCTTTAAGTGTTTGCATATTTCTTTTGTTGACTTGAATTAGATGGTTAAAAAATCAAATTAAGAAGGTTAAAATTTGCATAACACTGATTCACCTCCCCCCCTCAATATTCCTTGATTCCAACACAGAAAAAATTGTATCATTTATGAACTGAGAATTAGTGATTGATCCAATTTTTGATCAATAGTAAATCATTTCCACACCTGAGGTGATCTCAATTTCTTGATATGTCACCCCAAAGTCTCAACCATAATTACAAATAGGAATGAGGATATGGGATCTCCCTATCTTAGTCCATTGGTAGCTTTGAAGAACCCAAATAGAGAACCATTCACAAGAACATAAAATATTATAGATGATATGCATACTTTAGTCATCTTAATCTAGATTTTATCAAAATCAAATATTTCCAAAATAGAGAATAAAAAATCTTATTGTACCTTATCATAGGCCTTGTTGATGTCTAGCATAATAGTTATGCCTTTGATCTTCTTTGAATTGATTGAGTATAATGTTTTTGCTACAAAAAATGATACTATTAGCAATTTCCCTCTCTGGAGTAAATCCATTCTATTCACTCGAAATGAGTTTCCCCAATATTTTCTTAAGGTGATCAATAATAGCTTTGGAGATGATTTTATATATGGTTCTATATAGTGATATTGTTCAAAAATCATTCATCTTTATGCATTTAATTTACTTTGGAAATAATACCAGTGCATTATTATATATCTCTCTAACAAGCCTCTTATGCCTCCTTACATCTTCAACCACTTTATGAATATCTTGGACTGTAAATTTCTAGCATTCTTGAAAGAATTTCATTGGAAGTTCATTGGGCCTAGGAATCTTTTATGGAAGCAATTGAAAGAAAACCCATTGGATATCATCTTCAATAAAGGGTGCTAGAAGCATATGGCTATCCTATTCTATAATTAGTTTAGGGATTGCATCAAGGAGATAGTTGCCTTGCCTGTCCACTAGAACACCACTTCCCAACATGTCGTGAAAGTAATTCACAACAGTTTCTCCAATATTCTCTTTGTCCTTGAATTCCCTACCCTCCTTATCCCTAATGTGATCAATTTGGTTTGTTATTTTCCTAGATTTTGTTGAGGTATGAAAAAAATTGTATTAAGATCACCATCTTTGATCCAGCTTTCCCTTGCTTTGTCCCTCCAAAATAGTTCTTCCCTTACTAGCAGTTCTAATAGTTTTTCTTTTAATTATTTCTCTCTAATGTAGCGTTCCTTCAACATTCTTGATTGGATAACATTTTCATTTAATTTTTCCATTTCAAATTTGAAAAACCTCCTTGTTCCATATATGCAGATTCTATTTAACATACTACAACTTTTTGATAAAACAGTTACTCTTAATGTCTTTGAGATTGATATTCTCTTTCCACCAAACCTCAAGGAGTTTACAATATTCCTATCTTGCCACCACATGCTTTTTTTGGTATTTTGATCATAATTAGTTATGATTGTCATTGATGGACACAGACTTATTTAATGTATGAGTTATTCTCAATCAGTAGTTGTTCCAACCGGTATTGTATGTCATTAATATGTATAGTCTTTATTTGTTGAAGACTATTAGTGTTTTGTAGAAGATGCTTACCAGTCAAAGAATGACCGAAAACCTCAAGCGGTCTGAAGATCTCAAAGCGGAATGAAGACCCCAAGCAGAAGTTAATCTTTTGATCGGAACACTATGTTCCAGTTTTCCAGTCTTCACTTGTTAACTGATAATCAGTATACTTTGTTAACTGGTATAATTGTAATGTGTGATGAGTTATCATCCACCGACACTTTGGTGGTGTTTCTGTGTCGTGTTACCAAATGTGTCTAAATGCACTATACCTAGGAAATTGTAGTCTAATCCTATTGGATTGACATGAAATTAGATTCCTATATGAGGACATCATGTTTGGGGTTTTAAAGTAGTTGTAGTGTGCGAATGAAGATAATGTCTATGTGAGAAAAGGTCTCACACAACAGAGATAGAGAGTGTGAAATATAGAAGACTAAAGTAATGTTGGAATGCATTAACAAGGAGTTGTCAAGGATCTAATCAAGCATTCTGTGCTACTATCTAGATCATTCACTTGTTGATTACTAATATCTTTGACAAGTCTAAAACCCTTAACCGGGTAGGCCCAACCAAGCCTATTGGAAAACCTCTAACAAGGTGGTTCACAATTGTGGATCTAAAATCCTCTAACAGGGTAGTCTTTAGGAGGACTTATCTCCTAATAGAGATCTGGATTCTTAACAAGATCTGTTCTGGTGAAGAACATTGTAAGGCCTTAACCTGTCTGACCTTAACTGGTTTGGTAACTATTCTATAGATAGTTGACTTGTGAGTTTTACTCATCGTGTTTTTTCCCATTTGGGTTTCCACATCAAAACATCTTGTGTTATGGTGATTTTGCTTTTGTGGGTGAATGCTTTATTTTCTATTTGGCTTATTTATGTTTTAACCGGTTTATTGTTTAATCGGTCTGTAGTTAAACTACTTAAGAGTTTGTTTAAGTTTTTGGGCATACTAATTCACACCCCCCCCCCTCTTAGTATTCATCATATTTGAAATTTAAAATAGCCACAATTAAGCTTTGGACTATACCCAAAATCTAATATAATTTAGAAGTTGTCTTAAATAGAGACATGAATTATAGAGGATGAGAAGGAAACTTGTTTTCCAATCCATCCCAACCCATAGAAAAAAGTGATCAAGTCTCTTCAAGTAAAAGTATGGATCTGTGTCATAGCTAAACCTAATTTGTATGATCTGGCAGGAATCTTTCTAATCGAACCAATATGGCAGTCATGTGGCACCAACATATCAAAGGGGTTCTGGCTGGAACCCCTTCCCCTATATAAGTTGCAAAAAAGACTTTTCCCCTCATTTTGTGTTGACCAGCTAAGAGTTCAGCACTTGAGGAGGAAAAGGGGGTAAATGAGTTCAGCCAAAAATGTTTCCCAGGTAGGTTTTTCTATTTTTTTAAAAAAAAAATTTCAAAAAGAAATAGTATTAATATATTAACTATTTAGATTTTTTTTATAATTTTGTATAGTTTTTTAGTTTGTTAATTCTTAATAATATATTAGCTTTAAAAAAATTTAATGTTTAATAATATATTAGTTTTAAATTTTTTAATGGTTAATTATTCATAAATGTGATATACATATATACAACTTTAGATGTTAGAATGTTATCCTACGACCTTTGAGCACATACTAGGACCTCTTAAGACAATTAGGGCCCCATAAGAAATTGATAGTCCCTTAAGATAATTAGGATAACTTAGTACATCTTTTGATCTCTTAAGACACTTAGGAGAACTTAGTACATCATAGGACCTTTCAAGACATCATACAACCCCTTAGTACATCCTAGAAGCTATTAAGACAAGAATGACCCCTTAATACAACCTAAGACATCTTTTGTCACCTTTTAGTATCCTCACATGGATAACATAAGACCCCATACCACATCATAAGACCCTTCTAACTATAATGACATCTTATGACTGTAATGACCCATAATACCTTATGACCCATAATAATACCATTGTTAGAATCCAAGGAAATTGAGAAGGGGGGGGGTGAATCAGTGTTTTGTCAGTAAGATAAGTTTTAGCCTTATTAACAAAGTGTTTCAGTAACCAGTAACCATAAAATAATATAACAAGTATAAATAATGCCACCACAAGAATATGCACCATAACACAGAGATTTATACATGGAAAACCTCAAAGAGGAAAAACCATGGTGGGATTGATGACCCACAATATCTATCCACTGGCCAAATGAATAAATATTACAATAGGGGCCTACACATGCAGGAAGGCCACCTAGAGCACATTTCTCATCATAAACGGAGCCTCACTGACAACAAATAATAAATACTAGTTTAAAAATAAAATTATGAACTCACAGAATGCATCTGCTATGCTAGATGAGTTCCGATTCAAGCACTGACTCTACTATTTTTGGTTGTGTCCTCCTTTACCGATAAATTGCTCTGCATCCCAAACTGACTACAAAATATTATATTCATATATAGTCAATCAGTATTGTTTGCACAATATCATATCACTATATCTCGCATTATATATGTGTCTCTTAATATCATATCTATCATCTCCAAATATCCTAACCAGATTGACTTAAATACCCTTCCCAAACATAAACATAAATTCCTTATGTCGGCTTACAATGATATTACAATTTATTTACATGTCGGCCTAGACAAAAATAAATACATTAAACTTAATGATCGATGCCGCTAATTTCTACCATGTAGACCTATCAGATCAATCTCCTATGTTAGCCTCATATACCAGTTCCTAGTTTGTCAGTTTTCAAATCATTAATACCAGTGATTATTGGTTAAGTTTCCAACCCAAAATGATGTTGGCATATGCACACTCCAATGAGACATTGTAGGTGATTGAAGGTTTTGTCATTGATGGAAACCTTACAATCCTATGACACCAGCAAGGCATTCCACTGGCACTAGCAAGATCAGACTCTACACTGACACTCAGACCACCAGCACCGATAGTGGAAGAAAGCATACTGGCATAGAGGCCAACGGGATTTTTGTTGTAATATATTTTGTTTATTATTGTAAAATCATTATAAGCCGACTTGGTAACATTGTAAAATGACTCATATATATAAGAGATCATTGTAGAACATTTAGGAAAGGGTGGAAGAATGTAATTAGGCGAAATAAGGCAGACCTATTATGCAAATTATAGGTTAAGGGTTTATGTAAGAAGCAGAGCAAAAACTAGTACTGGATCTAGCATTATAGATGCTATTTTGAAGCAGTACAAGACACTTGATTTATATAATCCATTTTGTAAGTCAGTGAGACTTGCTATTTTGTATTTGAGTAGTGAGCTCTAGGCACTTGGCCTTCCTACATGTGCAGACCCCTCTTGTAGCAGTAATATTCTCTTATTGGCCAGTAAGTGAATATTGTGGGTCACAAATCCCACTAAGGTTTTTTCCACACCGGGTTTCCTTGTTAAATCTTTGTGTTATGGTGTGATTTTCATGTGGTTGTTTTATATCTGTTTATTGCATTACTTCTTGTTTACCGGTACACAGTTTTAAATTGCTTTACATGTTTTAAGTTAAGGAATTCTACAAACCGGTAAGATATTGATTCACCCCCCCCTCTCAGTATCTGTGGGAATCCTAACAATTGGTATTAGAGCTTGGTCCTCTATTTTTAGAAGCCTAACAGCTTGAGGAAGATCTTAACACTGGTAGAGATGGAAAATCTGATGAAGCAACTTGAAGCAGCTCTCTCAGACTATGATACAGAAAAATTGAAAAATATCAAACTTGAAGATGATCTAAAGGTAGCTTAGGATATCATTCAGGCACTTCAAGAGAATTTTACCATTGCAAGAAATAAGAGAAGAAAACTATGTGAAAAGATGCAAAATGAGAATGATGAAAAGGAATCACTTAATGATCAGATATGCAAGCTAAAACAAGAGAACATAACATTGAAGAATGAAATGCAGGATATGACTATGAGATTCTATAAGGAAATTGAAGATAGAAAGAAGAATGAAGAAGATTTGACTAGAAGACTAAATGATGTAGCAAATGAGAACACAAGACTTTGCCTTGAAAATGACTTGTTGAAAATAGATCTGATGCATACACAGAATGACTCCAATGAACTAATGAGGTAGAAAGAGATCTTAGAAAGATAATTGGATATTGCAAATCAACACAAAGAAAAATTCAAGAAAAGCTCAGAAGAACTTGGTGACTTATTGAAGATTCAGAAACCTAATGGTGACACTTGTGGAATTGGCTTTGAGGCAAGAGAAAGCTTCACTATTGCAAACACATAGGATCATAGAAAACCAGTAAGACAACCTATTGCTTACAAACTTAATGGCAAATGCTATAACTGTAATAAGTATGGTCATAGAGAAAATCAATGTAGATCTAGAAATTATCAGAATATCAATACACCCACCGGTCAATGTTCAAAATGCAACAAAGTTGGTCATAACTCTGAAAATTGCAAAATGAATGTGAGATGTTATGTTTGTGGAAGATTTGGACACTTATCTAATCAATGTAGAACACAAACCAGCATAGGCTATGGGAAGTCTATTCAAAAAAATAATGTGACTTGCTATGCATTTAACAAGATTGGACATATTGCAAAATTCTATAGAAGTAAGGCATCACCAACAGACAAAAAAAGTTCGATTTTGAAAGGAAAAGAAAAAGTTGAAGAGGTTAAGCAAGAATTCTCAAAACAATGGATTAGAAAGTTAGACCTAAATGGTCTTCGAAATACTCCTCCACTGGTAGAACCAAGCAACACTCCACCAGTAGAATAGAGTAGTACTCCACCGATAGGAGACTCTTCATCTAATTGAAGAAAATTTCTTTGAGGGTTTGGCAATCAAATGAGACATATGCTATTATTCCCTCAGTTGATGGTGAGAAGTTGAAATTACTTCTATACCGGTAGACAAAGTTAAGTAACTACTTAACCGACATGCATTAAATGTGGTAGATGGCAAATCAACATTATAAATTAGTGTTTTTGGCTACATTTCACTTCACCGAGAATTCAAACATTCGAAGAGCACAAAATTTCTAGAGCTAAGGCATTTCGAGCAAAGAGGCAAAGCATTTTCAGCAATCAATCTTTCCTAAGGTAGAGAAAGGTATTTATAAACATGGCATCTTCTTCTATACCTGAATTCATAGCAAACCCTACTATATTCAAGGTAATCAAATGCCCTAGGCCCGTATTTCAGCTAATTCAATGACCTCCTTGTCTTCTGATCCTTCCTTCCTCAACTTCTGAGTTGCAACAAACATTAATTCAAAACTACTCAGCTGCTCAATTTTCTTCTGCCCAAAATCAACTTGACTGAAAGAGCCAAGTGCCAACAATGAATGACTAGACTCTCCAACCTATTGACTAGCACCAATGGCTTCGCCACTTGGTGCAGTAACCATCTCAACCTTAGCCTCTTCAACATGTACATTTGTTATCGAATGTTCAACATCCTCAACCTATTTATTATCTATATCCGTATCAATAATATCTACATCTGAAAGTTTCATTCCAGAGTATCCTACTTATCATGCATAACTTCAAAGTTATCTACCATTTTCTCTACATTATATACAGGTGATACTATTAGAGGAATATCCTCTATTAGTTTCTTCCCCAAAATTGGTGAATCCATACCTAATAAAACTTTTCCCTTACCATCAATAGATATGTCTTGAATACCAGACTTAGGCAAAAATACTAGTGCAGTAAAGAAATCTGGTTTGTCTACAAATAATTTTACCCATGCTTCATGGGTCTCCTTAACTATTTCATTTACTCTACCTACCATGAGACTCACATGTCGGTGTCTGCTCTTAAAAATTGTTCTATTAGCATATTCAAGACTCTGCTAAAACTCCTCATCAGTTATAGCACCACAAATATTTAATAACTCCTGCAACTTTATATTTTTATCCTCTTCAACTGTACATAATTTCCTAGCATCTAGCTTATTGTACAAATCTCTTAGTATTTGATTTTCAATCTCAAGTAATACCTTTTATATATCTAAATACAACAAAATTTCTTCCTCCATCTCCATTTCATCCTTATCATCCATATGTTCATAATAATGTTGGATATTATTCAATATTCCATCTTTAGTTATTTGATCTATCAATTCAACAATCAAGAGAGGACGAGTGACCTCAATACTTTTACTGGATTCGAGAGCTATATCTAATTCTGATCTCTTTTTCTTGGCAGGAGTAGAAGTAGATTCTTTGATTAGTTCCCTCTTCTCTGTTGGTTTCCTCTCCTTTAAAATTTTCTTAGGGGTTGCTGGAGGAGTGACCTTTACTTTCTACATCTTTCCTTCCATAGGCTTATTCCTCTATATCCTGATGTATGTCTTGGGAATATTTGGGGGCACAAGATCAGTATCAGAATCAGATTCAATAGGGGCAATATAAGTTTCTGGTTTCTTCCTCTTCAGTATATCCTTACCGGTTGTTGCTAGTGGTGGAGTCTAAACTACTGTCAGAGATGATCCTTCTACCAATCCAATGATCTACTTGATTTTAGAGGACATCTTCTCCACAACTTCCCCAACCTTCTTGATTTTCCTTCCCTCTTCTTCTAATTGAAATCTATCTAAACTTTGGATTCTTTTTTCTTTTTTATCCCAAAGGTTTTCTCATTTTCATCAATCAAGGCTTCAATAAGAGTCTTGGCATATAAGTCCACGATCTTAGCATCAACCTCATAACCCATATCATTGATCCAGATCTTTCATGGTTGCATTGCTTCCATCAATGTTTCATCTTTTTTAACCATAAAGCAAATTTTTGTAGAGTACTTATCAATAATATGTTTAGGCACTCTCTCTTTTCTTTATAGCCTTCTGAAATGATTTGAAATAACCCCATAGAATAAAATCTCTCTCCTTGTCCTATCCTAAAGCTCTTATAGAATTCTTTGTTAGGAACCAAAAGAGCAACTGAGAGGGGGGTGAATCAGTTGTCAATGAATTTCAAGCCAATTATAACTTAATCCAATTTAATACTTAATACCAGTAAACCAAACTTAATGTCAGTTAATAGATTAATAGTTTATATCAATATTGGTAAAACTTAATGCATGAAACAGAAAGAGAAATAACATCCACAACACATAACATAGATATTTATATGTGGAAACCCTATAAGGGGAAACACTATGGTGGGAAACCTTACCCAAAATCAAATGATACTACTGCAAATAGTAAGTGTATACAAATGGGGTCTGCACATGGAGAAAGTCCAACCACCTAGAGCACGCTGCTCAAATGGGAGTCACAATGACTACAATATGATGGTTAAATCCTAGAATAATGTACTGCTCAAAATATCATCCCCAATGGTGGATTCAGTACCGGTTAAGCTCTTATAAACACCTTCAAACCTTCCTTGAACCTTCTCTATGGTCTGCTCATACGATCTTCAATATTCACACATACCATGTTACAATACCATACCATAACCTTATCCTTGTCTCTCATCTCACAAATGAGATCTTACATATATACAAAGCCTAAGAACAAATGTGTAGGTTGGCTCACTAATAATATTACAATTAAATCAATTACAAATAAGTCTTGATGTGATACAACATGTAGGCTCAATACATTTACAATAATATCCAATCAATAAATCATCTCCATAATGTGTCGTGGTGATCTGGAATAGATAACGCATATCGATCCATAACCTAGACCAATTTGCCAGTAACAACAAATATGTCAACCCGATTAGACCAATAACCAAAACACCAAAACCAATTATCCAAACCATGTCTTCAACATAATCAAGTGATCTCCAAATGATAACAAATCACCATCAGTGTCGGTGAACCATATAACCTGCCGGTGAACAATATACCGATGATTGTGCATAGGTCACTAACCTTGCCGATGAACACAATGTGCTTGTTCAATAGTAAACCAATATAACCATAGTGCCAAATCAACAATGTAGATCTCTAGAAGGATAAGTGTTGACATCAATGACAAAACTAATGCAACACATCCATAATACCAACAATCTCCCCCTTTGGCATTGATGGCAAGACTAGATGGAAAAACATCTAAGTGCCAAAGCAAAATGCCAAAAACCAAAAACCAACAATCTCCAGAAGAGATCAATACCAAAAATCACAACCAAAATTCAAAGACTAAATATCTCTCCCCTAATGAATAATGTCTTCGCAAATACTAAGTTTTTCCATAGATATCTCTCCCCCTTTGTCATCACATTGCAAAGCAATAAAAAAAAATACTAGAACATACAACCAACTACTCCCCTTGAGAAGTAGCTCTCCTCCATCAAATCTAGAAAAAAGATCTCTATTAGTTTTTGTTGGTTTGATGCCAATATTCAATCATCTAAGTCTATGCCGGTGAGGTTATTACCCAAGTTTCTCTCTGAGATATTCAAAGGTTTCGTTAGGCAAAGGCTTTGTAAAGATATCTGCAATCTTCTCTTTAGTATTCACATAAACCAATCTTACTTCTTTTGATTCAACATTCTCTTTCAAAAAATTATATTTGATAGAAACATGTTTAGTCTTAGAGTGAAATACCAAATTCTTTGATATATCAATTGCTATTGAATTATCACAATAAATGATTATAGGTTCTTTGCATTTTACCTTTATGTCCTTCAACATTTGCTTAATCCATAATACCTATGTACAATTAGTTGCTGCTGCAACATATTCTGATTCTGTTGTTGATAATGATGTACAACTCTACTTCTTGCTTATCCAAGAAATCAATTTGCTACCAAGAAATAATTCTCCACCAGTGGTACTCTTTCTATCGTCTACATCTCTTGCCCAATTTTCATCTGTGTATGCACATAAATCAAAATTTTCATCTTTAGGATACCATAAACCAAGATTTGTTGTGCCTTGTACATACCTGAAAATCCTTTTTACTACTAATTCATGATTTTCTTTAGGATTACTCTGAAATCTTGAAATAATACATACTACATTCATTATATCAGGTCTTGTTTGTGTTAAATATAGTAAATCTCCAATCATAGATTTGCATATTATTGGATTAACAGGAGTTGAATCATCCTTCAATGTCAATTTATCAATTATAGTCATAGGAATACTTACCGATTTAGAGTTTTCCATACCAAATTTCTTCAGTAGTTCCTTCAAGTATTTTGTTTGACATATGAATATACCTTTATCAGTTTGTGAAATCTATAATCCTAAAAAGAATTTTATCTCCCCAATCATACACATTTCAAATTCTTCCTGCATCTTGTTAGCAAAATTCTTACAAAATCCATCTTCTCCTTCAAAAATGATATCATCAACAAAAACTTCAATAACCAAGATGTCATCATTAGTCACTTTGAAATATAAGTTGTTGTTGGTATTAACTTTAGTGTAACCAAGCTTCAAAAGATTTTTGTCCAATCTAGCATACCAAGCTCTAGGAGCTTTCTTCAATCCATACAAAGCTTTCCTTAATGTGCAAACCATATCTTTATCATTTGTCAAAGACAATCCATCAAGTTGTTCAATGTAAACTTCCTCTTCAAGATCACCATTTAGAAATGCACATTTCACATCCATCTTATATACTTTATAGGTCTTATGAGCTGCAAATACAAGAAATAATCTAGCTACCTCAATTCTAGCTACCGATGCAAAGGTTTCATTATAATCAGTTCCCTCTTTCTATGAATATCCTTTACACACTAATATTGATTTGTTCCTAATTACCTTACCATCTTCATTAAGTTTATTTCTAAATACCCATTTAGTTCCAATTACATTTTTGTCTATAGGTCGGGGAACTAATGTCCATGTATTGTTCTTTTCAATTTGTTCTAATTCACCTTCCATTGCTTTTATCCAATGTTGATCTTGACATGCTTCAATAACAGATGCTGGTTCAATTTGAGAAATTAAGCATACCTCCTCACTTTCTAGTCTTCCTTTTGTCATAACACCTTGATACATAGTCCCAATTATCTAATTTTCAGAGTGATTTAATCTTATATACCTAGGTTTATTCACATGCTGATGTTCTTCAGTCACTGTGGAATTCTCTGATGATGTCAGTGTGACTGGATCCACATTTTGTATTGGTGCACTTTGTATTGGTTCATTTATGAACATCTCAACTACCGGTTCAAAATCTACAGACCTTTAATTTCCTCTAAAGTGTTCATCTATCTTCACATTATCACTTTTAATGATCTTTTGCAATCTTTTATTAAAACATCTATATGTCTTGCTCTTAGATTAAGAACCAAGAAATATTCCTTCATCACTTCTAGGATAAAATTTACCAACATACTCATCTCTCCTAATATAGCATTTTCTTCCAAATATTCTAAAGTATTTAAGAGTAGGAGTATTACCAAACCATAGTTCATAAGGGGTCTTACCAATTTCACCTTTGATGAGAACTCTGTTGAAAGTGTAAACTGCTATATTCACTACTTCTCTCCAATACACATGAGGTAAATTTGCTTCCAATATCATGCTTCTAGCTACTTCCAGAATAGTTTTGTTCTTCCTTTCCACAATTCCATTTTGTTGAGGTTTCTGAGGTATTGATAATTGTCTTTTGATTCCATTCACTTCACATAATGAATTAAATTCCTTAGATGTAAACTCTCCTCCTTGATCAGATCTTAAACATTTTATTTTCTCACTGGTTTCATTCTCTACCATTGCCTTGTATAACTTGAATTTTCCAAAAGGTTCTGATTTCTCCTTGAGAAAAGTAACCCAACACATTCTAGAATAATCATCAACAATTAGCATAAAATATCTATCTTCCTATTGGACCACACAAGTCAGTATGAATTAAACCAAGAATATTATTGGATTTCTTAGAAATACTCTTAAAAGTTGTTCTCACTTGCTTTCCCATTTGACATTCCTTACATACCAAATTATAAGGTTTCACAATCTTAGGTAAATCCCTTATTGCCTCATTTGAACTGATCTTTACAATACAATCAAAATTCACATGACAGAGTCTCTTATCCCATAACAAACTTTCATCAATATGTGTAATCAAACTTGTCTTATCACTATTATTCAAATGAAAGATATTACCTTTAGTCTGATTATAGGTTGCAATCTCCAATCTAGTTTTGTTCAAGATTTTGCATTTACCATTCTTGAATTGTAACTGAAATCCCTTTTCAACAAATTGACCAAGACTCAAAAGATTATTCTTCAAGCCTTCAACATAATAAACATTGTCAGTATTGTGCTCGTCATCCAAAGATATATTTCCTTTTCCTTGGATTAAACAAGCTTTATCATCGCCAAATCTTACTAGACCTCCATTATATTTTTGAAAAGTTAAGAATTTACTTTTATCACTAGTCATATGATGTGAACATCCACTATCAATGATCCATTCATCATTTTCCTTAATTTTAGCTGCTAGGGCCTACTCTACCAGTGGGATAGTAGGTCTGGTTGATCTTCTTTTATTACAACAAATGCCTAGCCATTGTCTATCAGTTCTTCATCAGAATTATTTGTAACTCCTTCATCAACATAGTAACACGATTTATCTCTGTTTTTCTTAAATCTGTATCTTTGATATTCAAGGTTAGGCTTATTGTTGGCATATGCACACTCCAATGAGACATTGTATGTGATTGATGGTTTTGTCATTGATGGCAACCTTGCAATCCTATGGCATTGGCAAAGACATTATATCGGCATCAGAAGATCACACTCTACACCAGCACAGAAGAAAAGAAGTATATCGGCACAAAAGAAAAGAAGTATACCGACATAGAGGCCGACAAGATTTTGTTATACAATATTTTGTTTATTATTGTAAGATGACTTGGCAAATTCTAAAATGACTCTTATATATAAAAGAGATCATTATAGACATTTTGTAAGACAGGATGAAGTAGAAAAGAAAATAATAAGGTAGACCTATTATGCGAAATATAGGTTAACAGTATATGTAAAGAACAGAGCACAAACCGGTACTGGATCGGGAATTGAAGATGCTATTGTAAAGTAGTACAAGTTATTGGATTTGTATAATCCTTATTGTAAGTCAGTGAGACTTCCCATTGAGCAGTGAGCTCTAGGTAGTTGGCCTTCTTGCATGTGCAAGCCCCTATTGTAAGTAATATTCTCCTATTGGCCAGTGAGTGAATATTGTGGGTCACAAATCCCACCAAGGTTTTTCCCACACTGTCTTTCCTCATTAACATCTTGTGTTATGGTGTACTTTTCATATGGATGTACTTGATTTTGTTTATTGCATTATTTCTTGCATACTGGTACACTGTTATATTATGTTCTGCATATCTTAAGTTAAGAAATTCTAATCACCGGTTAGATATTGATTCACCCACCCCTCTCAGTATCTGTGGGACCCATAACAATTTGTATCAGAGCTTGGTCCTTTATTTTCAGAAGCCTAAAAGCTTGAGGATGATCTTGACATTGGTAAAGATGGAAAATCTAATGAAGCAACTTGAAGGAGCTCCTATAGACTATGATATAGAAAAATTGAAAAATATCAAACTAGAAGATGATTTAAGGGCAGCATAGGATATCATTCAGGCACTTCAAGAAAATTTTACTATTGCAAGAAATAAGAGAAGAGAACTTTGTGAAAAATTGCAAAATGAGAATGATGAAAAGGAATAACTTAATGATATGATAAGCAAGTTGAAACAAGAGATCATGACAACAAAAAATGAAATGCAGGATATGACTATGAGATTTTGCAAAGAGATTGAGGATAGGAAGAAGAATGAAGAAGAATTGACCAGAAGACTAAGTGATGTAGCAAATGAAAATACAAGACTTAGCTATGAAAATAACATGTTGAAGATAGATCTGATGCATACTCAAAATGACTCAAATGAATTGATGAGACAAAAAGAAATCTTGGAAAGAGAATTGGAAACTGCAAATCAACACAAAGAAAAATTTAAGAAAAGCTCAAAGGAACTTGGCACCTTGCCGAAGAATCAAAAAGCTAAAGGCGACACTTCTGGAATTGGCTTTAAAGTTGGTGAAAGCTCTGGTACTGCAAATACTCAGGATCACAACAAACCGGTAAGACAACCCAATGCTTATAAATTCAATGCTAAATACTTTAACTGTAATAAGTATAGTCATAGAGCAAATGAATGTAGATCTAGAAATTATCAGAATATCAACACACCCACCGGTCAATGTTCCAAATGCAACAGGGTTGGTCACAACTCTGAAAACTGCAGAATGAATGTGAGATGTTATGTTTGTGGAAGATTTGGACGTTTATCTAATCAATGCAGAACACAAACCGACGTAGGTTATGGGTACCCTATTCAGAAAAATAATGTAACTTGTTATGCATGTAACAAGATTGGGCATATTGCTAAATTTTGTAGAAGTAAAGGAACACCGGTAGACAACAAAAGTACTAGCTTGAAAGGTAAAGAAAAAGTTGAAGAGGTTAAGCAAGAATTCTCAAAACAATGGATTAGGAAAGCTGATCTAAATGTTGGGAATACTCCTCCACTGGTAGAACCAATCAACACTCTACCGGTAGAACATTGTAATATTGCACCAAAAGGACAGAGCAGTGCTCCACCGGTAGGAAGTTCTTCATCTAATTAAAGAAAATTTACTTGAGGGTTTGGCAATCTATTGATACATGTGCTATTATTCCCTCGGTTAGAGACAAGAAGTTGAAAAAAAAAATTACTCATTATCGGAAAACAATGTTAAGTGAATACTTAACCGACATGCAATTAATGTGGTAGATGGCAAATAGACATTATAAAGTTAAGGTTTTGACTCCATTTCATTTCATTGAGATTTCAAATTTTCAGAAAGCGTGAAGACTCCGAGCTAAGGCATTTTGAGAAAGAAGCAAGCACACTCCAAGAAATTATCCATCGAAGGCAGTAAAAAGTATTTAATCATAGCATCCACTTCTACAATTGAATACATAGCAAACCCTACTTTTGTTGAAGTGATAAAAAGACCTAGGCCAGCATTTCAGTTAGTTCCCGAGATAGCAAAGAAGGATGATACCTTAGGTGCTTTTTCTCAAATTCTGAAGGGATTTGTTTTTGTTGAGAACCCCCGAATGTACAAGACTATGATATGTGTTAATACTGACAATGTAAAGAATGAATACAAAATCATTGAGACCCTAGGATTTATAGAGATCCTTAGCATTCCTGAATTTCCAAAGGATGTGATTAGGATAGTTTTAAGTAGGGTACATGGAGATTTTTTCTAGTTAGATGCAATCCATAAGATCACCAAGGAAGCTGTGAAAGCTATCACAGGGTTACTGACCACCAGTAAAAGGCCAGATAAAACCAAGAAGGTTTACAATGACCTAGTTATAGACCTAACTAGTGCAACATTTGACAAGAGGTCTCTAAGGGTTAATGATGTAAAAGATATCAATGTGAGATTCATCAGTATGATATTAGGGTATAAAGCAACTCATGCTAATAGACTAAACTCAATTTCAAGTTTACGCATTAAGAGTGCTTATCATATGGTAACAAATAATGCAAAAATTGACATATGTGAATGGTTAAAGGATGAATTAATTGACAATCTTGGAAAGATCAAGAAGGAAAAGAAAGGAACCTTCAGATTTGGAAATTTGTTGGTATGCCTAATGCTACACATAATAAAATAGGTTCTCGGTATAGGTTACAAAGAACTTGGATATGACATACCGGTAGGCAAACAATTGACTGGACTATTCAATAACATGGGCGAGAACAAGGAAAACAATATTAATGACTTCTTTCAAGCATTAAAAGATAAAATGAAGAAAAGAGTAAGGTTATCATAGAAGATTGTAGACAAATACAAAGATGATATATGCTTTGTCATCAAGAAAGATGAAATCTGGATGGAAGCGGTCATCCCAATAACAGTTTGGGTAACTGAGATAGGATATGAAATAGATGATCACATAGTTGAAACATATGCCAAAGCACTTCTTGAAGCCCCTAGAGAACCTAAGGAAGAACTATTGGTGAGTGAAAAAGGTTGAGGCAGTTGTAAGAAGAGGTTCCAAACAAGCAAAGGCCATCAAAGAAGATGTGTTAAAATAAACCGGCATAACAGAGGATGAGTTAGCAACTGTACAACCTGAAACTCACCTATCAACGGTAGGTACTTCTTCAGAGACTGATATGCCTGCAACTTTTAAAAGAGTTGTAAGGAAAAGAGATCCCTCACTAGCAACCACACCTTCACCTGGAAGGACAAGGCAAAAGAAACAAGCAGTGAAATCTCTGGTTAGAAAGAAGAAACTAACACCCAAGAAGAAGAAAAGGACAAATAAAGATTTTGCCCCTCTTGATATATTGTTAAATGAAATCATAGAGGAAGGTAAACTAAAGAATATAGAGAAAAATTATGACACTCTAACAGCTGATGAAAAAGAGCAAGTTGAGAACAGTGTTATATTACATATGGATATGTACAAGAAATTTTTGTTGGAAGTAGTAAATGAAATACCTGATGAATTATTCAAAAGACTTGAGGCAAGAAGATAGGCAGTGATAGAATTGGATAAGAAAATAAAAATTGAGAAGCTACTTGCTGTATATCCGGTAAACTCTCCAAAAGAAATTGATGATTTGATTGCTCAAGCAAACCGGTCAGTATTCTCTACTGCACACCGACATATTTCACTAATGGCAGGAAGAGTTAATGAGGTAACAGAGGAAATAGAAGATGGATGGGATATATTCTTGGTTGAGAAAGAAAAACAAGAGTATAGGAACCCTAAACCTATAAAGGTATATCAGAAAGATAGAGACAAGGGGAAAGGTAAAGTTGGTAGACCACCAAGCATCAAAGTTAAAGACAACTTACCCCCACCTTCTTTAAATACTTCATCGGTGAAAACAACAACTACTGAAGATCAACTGGCAGCCGAAAGTATGGATGTAAAGGATAATAATCCTAATTCTGAAGTCCTATATACTATGAATGTTGATACTCAGAAGATCAAAATAGTAGTAGACAAGGATTCAACTGTTAAGTTAGATATGGCTAGTGAGCCTCTGGTGTTAGGAAAAATGGTGTCTCAACCTTGCATTTATGTGAGGTTACTATTTATAGTAAGTTTTTCATTTGAGCATGAAATGGTGCGAAACTCTCCCTGAAGCTTCTGGTTGGCTAGATAAGCATTCCGGTAAAGTTTCGTCGCAAGGTCACAGCTAGTTTTGAAGATATTAAAGTTTTCGTCTTGGAGGGGTGCAATAAAATATTTAAACTTAATTTTTGGGACTTTAGAGGCTCTGAAACACCCTGAAAAGTGGCCGTAACTGATGAAGCTGGTTATGAGGTGATAGAGCACTTCGCGAGCTTTCCGGCGCTTCAAATGGTTTGTCAATCGGACACCCGGTTCTCAAGTTATGGCCTCCGAAAGTTTGTACTCCTGAAATAGGAAAAATAATTTGTATCGGATACATAAATGAGCAGTAAAAGGAAGCGACATGTGTTGATGTGTGCTTTAACATGTCATAGGGAATCTAGAAGGGAGATAAGGTCGGCTACACTTTATTGGGTGGTTTTAGCCCATGGTTTTGTAATACCGTTTGATGATTTCTTGTATTGTATCTCCTATTTATGAGGTGTGTGAGATAGAGGTTGTGTGTAAGAGTCCTATGGCTATTGAGTTGCCTCTGAATCTCTGATTAGTGATACTCCTGCGAAGAGCTTGCTCTACAAGTATGTTGTAATCTATTTTTGATTGCTGAATAAAATATTGAGCTGCTTTTGGAGGGTGGGGTTTTTCTCCCGAAAGGGTTTTCCCCACGTAAATCACTGTGTTGTGGTATGATTGCTATTATATCTATTTCTATTTTTTGTAACTGTTGTAATGATCTGAAAAAGTTTTGCATTACCCTCCTCTCAAGGTTAGTGTAGGAAGTTGTTTCTGCTACTTAACTTCCTTACAAGTGGTATCAGAGCCTGATCACCTTTGGTTTCAATTGTGGGCAGTTGGGTTTTTTGAACTAATCTAGATTTGAGTGGGAGCTTGTGCAGAAGACACTTTTTGATCTTGTTGCAGGAATATTCAGATGGCGAGTTCGTCAGGGAGAATAGAGGTGGAGAAATTTAATGGAAGTAATTTTGAGATGTGGAAGCTGAAGATGGAAGATTTGCTAATAGATCGAGATCTTTGGGATGCTGTTGATGCAAATGTCCAAAGGCCCTCAGATCCTACTGCAGCAGCTCAGTATGATGTTATGGACCGAAAAGTCAAGGGTCTAATCAGACTGTGCCTGACAGACTCTGTTCTAATCAATGTCCATGAAGAAAACTCTGCAAAGAAGCTATGGACTAAGCTTGGTGAGATGTATCAAGTGAAATCTTTATTAAATCAAATTTTCTTAAGAAAGAAATTGTATTCCTTGAAGATGGAAGAGGGTGGACAAATTGCAGACCACCTAGAAGAATTCAATATGATTGTGGCTCAATTAGTATCTGTCAGCGTTAAGATGGATGAGGAGGAGAAATGTCAGATCTTGCTTTGCTCTTTGCCTGATTCGTGGGATTCTCTTATTATGGCTATCGGTAGTACTTCTGTTGTTTTGAAATCTAAAGATGTGGTGGGTGCCCTACTCAATGAAGAGATGCGAAGGAAGGTATCCATTAGTTCAAAGGAAGCCCTAACCATTCGTGGAAGACCTAAGGAGAAAGGCAAGAAGAATGAGAAGCGTGGCAAGTCCAAATCCAAAGGGAGATCAAAATCTCCTGGAAAGTCCAAAGTCATTTGCTGGAATTGCGGTAAACCGGGTCACATCTGTAAGGATTGCAAAGAAGAAAAGAAGAAGAAAAAGAAAAAGTTTGATTCTGATTCTAAGTTCGACAAGGAAGATGGCGATGCATTTATTGCAGCTTTGGCGACTCATGCAGGTAATGATGCCTGGCTAATTGACTCAGGTGCATCTTTTCATATGACTTCCAATAGAAATTGGTTTTTTGAATATGAAGGATTTAATGGAGGTAAGGTGTACTTGGGTGATGATTCACCTCTAGAAATTGTTGGTCGAGGTAAAGTTAGAATCAGGTTTTCTGATGGTAGAATAAAAAGGATTAATGGTGTGCTGCATATCCCTGGATTAAAATGAAACCTGTTATCTGTGAGAAAACTAATAGATGCAGGTGTGCAGGTAGTCTTTTTTGAAACAGGATGTAAGATGATTAAGGGTGCTATGGTAGTTGCTAGAGGTGTCAGGTTTAGCACTTTGTATAAGCTTGAAGCATACACTGTTGAGTATAATAGCACTTCTATAAAAGGTAAATCTGTGGATACTTCACTGGAAGATTTGAAGGTTTCACCTTCAGCAAATGGAAATGGTTTTTGGGTACCTAAGGGTGCTCTTTCATCTGAAGCAAAGTTACCTGCAGAGAAGACTATGTTATGGCACCAGAGACTTGGCCACATTGGAGAAAAGGGTCTAAGGACCTTGAAAAATAAAAACCTTGTTGAAGGTTTGAATGATTGTAATCTTGACTTTGATTTCTGTGAGCATTGCATTTATGGAAAACAAAACTGCGTTCAGTTTTACTCGAGTTCTCATAAAACTTGTGGTGTTTTGGATCTTATCCATTCTGATATGTTTGGTCCAGTAGATGTCTCTTCGATTGGAAAATCCACATATTATGTTTCGTTTATTGATGATTTTAGTAGAAGGACATGGGTATATTTTCTAAAGAGTAAATCTGAAGTTTTTACTCATTTTAAAGAATTTAAAGCAATGGTTGAGTTGCAGCCTGGAAAGAAAATAAAATGTTTGAGAACTGATAATGGCGGTGAGTTTTGCTCTAATGATTTTGATAGATTCTGTAAAGACTGTGGAATTAATAGGAAGAAGACAACTCCATATTCTCCACAGTAGAATGGAGTTGCAAAAAGAATGAATAGGACACTGATGGAGAAGGCTAGGAGTATGTTGAGTGGTGCTGGTCTCGAACAAAAGTTTTGGGCTGAAGCTGTTGCCACTGCTTGCTACCTGATTAACAGGTCTCCTACATCAGCTCTTGTTGACGCCTATGGAAGCATGGTCAGGTCACAAGCCTTCATTGAGACATCTTAGAGTTTTTGGTTGTGAGGCATATGCACATGTGCCAAAGGAGAAGCGAACAAAGTTGGAGAACAAGGCTGTGAAATGTATCTTCATCGGGTATAGTTATGGTGTGAAAGGATACAAGCTTTGGGACCCTGTTGCACAAAAGGTAATTCATAGTAGAAGTGTTATTTTTAGAGAAATTAAGTCTCCTTATATTACATTGCAGCCAGAACAGACTAAAAAAGAAGATGTGATTCAACTTCCTTCTACACTTGAAAGAGTTGAATCGAGACCCCTAGATAGGCAAGAATTTGAGGAGAGCTCATCTAGCTCTGAATCTTCAGAAGAGGAGGAAGAACCTCCAACTCAGCTTGTTTGAAGGTCTACAAGACATAGACAACCACCTAAAAGGTATTCACCTGATGATTGGAGATGTATTTTTGCTCTGAATACTAGTGTGGATGAACCTAAATCTGTAGAAGAGGCATTAGGTATGAATGATGCAGAATCCTGGAAGATTGCTATGGAGGAAGAAATGGCAGCTTTGAAAGAGAATGATACATGGGATCTTGTACCATTGCCTGAAGGACGAAAACCTGTTGGTTGTAAATGGGTGTTCAAGAAAAAGATTGGTTCAGATGGAAGCATTGAGAAGTATAAAGCAAGATTGGTTGCAAAAGGCTACTCTCAGGTTGAGGGTGTTGATTACGGTGAGATATTTTCTCCTGTTGCAAAAATGACATCCATTAGATTTTTGCTTTCTATTGCTACTGCTTATGATTTAGAGGTTGAGAAAATGGATGTGAAAACTGCTTTCCTTCATGGTGATTTGGAGGAAGATATTTATATGACACAGCCGAAGCACTATGTGGTGAAAGGCAAAAGTAATTTGGTTTGTAAATTGAAGAAATCTTTGTATGGCCTCAAACAAAGTCCTAGGATGTGGTACCAAAAATTTGATACATATGTGTTGAGTTTGGGATTTGAACATTCTAAATCAGATCACTGTGTTTATTATAAAACTTATGGTGATCATTTCTTATTCATTGTATTGTATGTTGATGATATGTTATTCATTGGTAAAGGGAAAGGTATGATTTCAGAACTGAAGTCTCAGCTCGCTGCTAAATTTGAAATGAAAGATCTTGGTGCAGCAAAGCACATTCTTGGGATGGAAATTAGAAGAGATAGGGTGAACAGAAAGCTATGGCTAGGCCAGAGTAAGTATGTGAATTCAGTGTTACAGAGGTTCAACATGCAGAATTGTAGACCATTGAGTGTTCCTTTTACAGTTGGAATGAAACTATCTATTTCAGATTGTCCTACATCCCCATTGGAGATGGAAGACATGAGCAGAGTGCCTTACCAGAGTGCGGTTGGAAGCTTGATGTATGCTATGGTCTATACTAGACCAGACATTGCCCAAGCAGTGGGAGTACTTTCTAGATATATGTCTAATCCTGGTAGAGTTCATTGGGATGCAGTCAAAAGGGTCTTCAGATATTTGAAGGGTACTTCAGAGTATTCTTTGTGTTATCATGGTAATTCAGTTGTAGACATGACTTCCCTTGATATCCATGGTTATGTGGATTCAGATTGGGCAGGTGATATTGATAGCAGAAGATCCACCAGTGCTTATGTGTTTACTTTGTTTGGTGGTGCAATTAGTTGGATGAGTAAGCGATAGGCTGTGGTTGCTTTATCCACTACTAAAGCAGAGTATATGGCAGCTACTCATGCTTGTAAAGAGGCCATTTGTCTTAAGATACTGTGTTCAGATATTGGAATAAAACAAGGTACAGTGACAGTTTACTGTGACAGTCAGAGTGCAATTAGCCTAGCTAAGAACCCGACATTTCATGCCCAGACCAAACATATTGATGTTCAGTATCATTTTGTTAGAGATATGGTCGAAGATGGTAGGGTGAAGCTGGTTAAGGTGGAAACTTTGATGAATGTTGCAGATGCTTTAACTAAGGCTATGAGCACAGAGAAGTTCAGATGGTGTTCAGAGTCTATGGGCCTTATGGCCCGTAGCAATTGATTCATTGTGTTGACATTCCCTTCCGCTCCTGCAAGGTGTTCGACAAGTGGGAGATTTGTTAGGAAAAATGGTGTCTCAACCTTGCATTTATGTGAGGTTACTATTTATAGTAAGTTTTTCATTTGAGCATGAAATGGTGCGAAACTCTCCCTGAAGCTTCTGGTTGGCTAGATAAGCATTCCGGTAAAGTTTCGTCACAAGGTCACAGCTAGTTTTGAAGATATTAAAGTTTTCATCTTGGAGGGGTGCAATAAAATATTTAAACTTAATTTTGGGGACTTTAGAGGCTCTGAAATGCCCTGAAAAGTGGTTATAACCAACAAAGCTTGTTACGAGGTGATAGAGCACTTCGCGAGCTTTCCGGCGCTTCAAACGGTTCGTCAATCGGACACCCGATTCTCAAGTTATGGCCTTCGAAAGTTTGTACTCCTGAAATAGGAAAAATAATTTGTATCGGATACATAAATGAGCGGTAAAAGGGAGTGACATGTGTTGATGTGTGCTTTAACATGTCATAGGGAATCTAGAAGGGAGATAAGGTCGGGTACACTTTATTGGGTGGTTTTAGCCCATGGTTTTGTAATACCGTTTGATGGTTTCTTGTATTGTATCTCCTATTTATGAGGTGTGTGAGATAGAGGTTGTGTGTAAGAGTCCTATGGCTATTGAGTTGCCTCTGAATCTCTAATTAGTGATACTCCTGCGAAGAGCTTGCTCTGCAAGTATGTTGTAATCTATTTTTGATTGCTGAATAAAATATTGAGCTACTTTTGGAGGGTGGGGTTTTTCTCCCGAAAGGGTTTTCCCCACGTAAATCACTGTGTTGTGGTATGATTGCTATTATATCTATTTCTATTTTTTGTAACTGTTGTAATGATCTGAAAAAGTTTTGCATTACCCTCCTCTCAAGGTTAGTGTAGGAAGTTGTTTCCGCTACTTAACTTCCTTACATCTGGAAGCAGGGGAAATAGATAAACTGGCAGAAGATAAAGAGCAAAAGGTAGAAATTGAGTCACAGATTGAGGCAATTTAACATATTGAGAAACAAACAAAGCTAAAGGCTCTGGAACAACAACCACCAGAATAGGTACATAAGGAAATAGTGCCACCAGCAACTAGTGAAGTAGGAAAACTAGTGCTTAAAGAAATGTAGACACAAACTGACCTACCGGAGGTCAATACAAGCTTGGTAACTTCCACCAATACTTAGATTGTTGAATCATCATTAGCATACAAATCAAATGTGATTGAGGTATTACTTGATTCTATCAAGAAAATAACTGACTATAGCTCACAAGCTTACAAAACAATTGATGATTCCATACCAATTTTCAAGGTAATTGCACCTAACTGTAATATAGATAACAAAGATTCTTTAGGACAATTGAACACACTGTGTAAATATATCTCAGAGAACATTGAGAAAATAAAGGAAGAGTCAGTAAAGGATAAGGTAGAAATTGAGAAACATAAATTCTTTGATGAGGAAATAAAGAAGTGTAATAGAGGTTTGGACACACTTCTACCAGAACTATGTAATTTATTGAAAGAATACAAAAATCTATATAAAGATACTTGTAAATCAAACTTTTTGACTATAGATATTGACAAGAAAATAAGCAAGGTATAGGATGAGATAAATAAACTTGTAGATAGCTTTGTCAACTCACCTGATACACTATCAGCTTTTGAGGAAAAGATAACAAATTTTGAGGAAGAACTACTCAAATTGGAAAGGGAGAAAGAAAGGATAATAAGTAAGGCAAAACATTTGAGATCTAAACTAAGTCCAAGATTGGACTATCTAGCATCTCTGTGGAAGGAAATTTCTAAGGCATTAATACAGGGAAGCAAAACACTGGTAGAGCATTTGCAGCATCTCACTGGTACAGTGAAGAGAACTAAGACAACAATAAAGGATAGTAAGAAGTTTATGGATAGTATACACTTAATTTTGGGAGATCTTTTTTAGATTATAACTACCCAACAACAAGGTTGAGTTTATGGAAAGTTGAAACTACAAACTCTACTGACATCTTGACAACCTTTGTCATTGATGCCAAAGGGGGAGTAGTGGGAAGAGAAAATTCAAATCATAGAAATCATATGCTTAGGGGGAGCACACACATTTTTGGTAACGTTTTTTTTGGACTACACATTTTTGGATACTCTTTGAAATTTCTCATGAGTGTTGCCATTAATGCCAAAGGGGGAGATTGTTGGCATATGCACACTCCAATGAGACATTGTATGTGATTGAAGGTTTTGTCATTGATGGCAACCTTGCAATCCTATGGCACCGGCAAAGACATTATACCAACATCAGCAGATCACACTCTACACTGGCACAGAAGAAAAGAAGTATATCGGCATAGAAGAAAATAAGTATACCAGCACAGAAGAAAAGAAGTATACCGGCACAAAGGCTGACAGGATTTTGTTATACAATATTTTGTTTATTATTGTAAGCTGACTTGGCAAATCGTAAAATGACTCTTATATATAAAAGAGATCATTATAGACATTTTGTAAGATAGGATGAAGTGGAAAAGAAAATAATAAGCTAGACCTATTATGCGAAATATAGGTTAAGGGTATATCTAAAGAACAGAGCAGAAACTGGTACTGGATCAGGCATTGAAGATGCTATTGTAAAGCAGTACAAGTTATTGGATTTGTATAATCCTTATTGTAAGTCAGTGAGACTTCCCATTGAGTAGTGAGCTCTAGGCAGTTGGCCTTCCTGCATGTGCAGACCCTATTCTAAGTAATATTCTCTTATTGGCCAGTGAGTGAATATTGTGGGTCACAAATCCCACTAAGGTTTTTCCCACACTGAGTTTCCTCATTAACATCTTGTGTTATGGTGTACTTTTTATATGGATGTACTTGATTTTGTTTATTGCATTATTTCTTGCATACCGGTACACTGTTATATTATGTTCTACATATCTTAAGTTAAGAAATTATAATCACCGGTTAGATACTGATTCACCCCCCCCCCTCTCAGTATCTGTGGGACCCCTAACACTTGTATGTTCTTTTAGCTTCCTCTCTCAATCTTGCATGTCTATCAGGACATCTAGATTCTATATGACCAACTTTATTGCAATTAAGACATTTAAATGGTGTTTTAACTTCATACTTACTTCCAATTGGACCTTTAGGCATCTTCTTTGCAAATAGTGATTCAAGTTCTTCCAGTTTTTCATTTTTCCTCCTAATATCTTCAAGTTCTTTTGCATAAAGTGCTTTCCAATCAGATTTATTAGATGATGATGATGATGTTGCAGATGATGATGCTTTGAAAGCTAAACTTGTCTTAATTGTAGCAACAGGACCAAATTCCTCAAGCTCAAATGTTGAAAGTTTTCCAACCAAGGTATCTCTAGATACTGATGTATTAGGCATTGTTCTCAACTCATTAATAGTAGTTAATTTCATTTTCAATGTTGGTAGAAAATATCTTAAAAATTTAGAACAAATTTCATCTTCACTTAAGGATCCTCCAAAACATTGTATACCTAAAACAATTTCATTAACTCTTTCCATAAAAGCAGAAATTCTTTCATCTTCTTCTATTTTCAAATTTTCATACCTAACCTGGTAACATTCTAGTTTTGTAATTTTGATAGTGGTATCTCCTTCATTCATTGTTTCCAATTTATCCCAAATAGCTTTAGCAGTAGATCGGTCTAATAATCCCATGATTTTGTGATCTAATAATGTGCTCAGAAGTGGTTCTCTTGCTTTGCAATCATTTTCTTGATCCTTACCCAAGGTTGGTGGATTAGGTTGATTCGGAGTAGGACCAACATAGCCATTCTTTGTAACTTCCCATGTCTCTTCCCATGCAATTCAGATGTGCCTCCATTCTGATCTTCCATATACCACAGATAGTTCCATCAAGTTTCAGACTGTCCTTTCTGAAAAATGTTTGCTGACATAGGATCTCCTCAAGCTGTTAGGCTTCTAGAAAAAAAGGACTTAGCTCTGATACCAATTGTTAGGAACTAGAAGGGAAATTGGGAGGGGGGACTGAATCAATTGCCAATGAATTTCAACCCAATTATAACTTAATCCAACTTAATACTTAATACCAGTAAACCAAACTTAATGTCGGTTAACAAATTAACAGTTTATATCAATACCAGAGAAATTTAATGCATGAAACAAAAAGAGAAACAACATGCACAACACATAACACATAGATTTATATGTGTAAACCTTGTAAGGGGAAAAACCATGGTGTAAAACCTTACCCACAATCAGATGATACTATTGCAAATAGTATGTTTATAAAAATGGGGTCTGCACATGCAGAAAGGCCAACCACCTAGAGCACACTACTCAAATGGAAGTCGCAATGACTACAGTAGGAATGGTTAAATCCTAGAATAATGTACTGCTCAAAATAGCATCTCCAATGTTGGATTTAGTATTAGTTAAGCTCTAATAAACACCTTCAAACCTTCCTTGAACCTTCTCTATGGTCTTCTCATATGATCTTCAATATTCACACATACCATGTTACAATACCATACCATAACCTTATCCTTGTCTCTCATCTCATAAATGAGATCTTACATTTATACAAAACCTAAGACCAAATGTGTAGGTTGGCTCACTAAGAATATTATAATTAAATAAATTACAAATAAGTCTTTATGTGATACAACATGTCGGCTCAATACATTTACAACAATATCCAATCAATAACTCATTGATCTCCATAATGTGTCATGTTGATATGGAATAGATAACACATACCGATCCATAACGTAGACCAATTCATCAGTAATAGTAAATATGTCAACCCAATTAGACCAATAGCCAAAACACCAAAACCAAGTATCCAAACCATGTCTGCAACATAATAAAGTGATCTCCAGATGATAACAAATCATCATGAGTGTCAGTGAACCATATAACCTATCGGTGAACAATATACCAGTGACTGTGCATAGGTCACTGACCTTGCCGGTGATCACAATGTGCCAGTTCAACAATAAACCAATATAACTATAGTGCCAAATCAACAATGTAGATCTCCAGAAGGATAAGTGTTAACATCAATGACAAAACTGATGCAACACACCCATAATACCAACATTCTTTATTTTCTTTCCTACTAGCATATCAAATGCCCATTGAGTTTTACTACATCCTAGTAAATCATTCAAAAAGAAAAGCATCAAGAAAACAATAATATTGCCATACCGAAAAACACCTTTCTTTTTACCCTTAATCTTCCCTAGGTTTAAAATAAGCTCTTCACACATCCATTGACAAAGATCATACCTATCATTTCCCTTAACCATCTGATGATCACAGTAAATGCATGAACTGGAAATAAAGTTCAATTTGTTTGATTGGGTTACGTTGTAACTGATGATCATGCTTGCAAATTGAACAACTTTGTCTCTGATAGTGCTTATCCTCATTGATCAGTTCTCAAAAGTTGCATCAGTTAACTTCTCAACCTCATTGTTAGGTATTTTCTTCCTTTCAGGAGTCTGATGAGTTTGGGGCAAACCAGTGATTACATGAATTGCCTCCTTGGTGATTTTGTAAGGTCGGTCCAAACATATGAATTCCTTATGGATACAACTTAGTACATACTAGATCATTTCATCTTCAAATTATGGCATCTCCAATATGTCTGTGAAACCCTGATCCCTTAGAATATAAAATTTTAGTTTCATCAATCCTCTCCTATCTAGAAGATTTGTCATGTACATTTTTTTGATCTCAATTGAACCTAAATTCTCTAGATTGTAGTGGATATATGCACGAACATCTTCAACATACAGAACTCCATCTAGAACCCTAGAAAATGTGCTAACTAAATCATCAAACTTTGCAATCTGAGGGCATTGCATGAAAATTGGGTGTAGATAATTCTTGATGTCAACAACAATAGGGGTAGCCACACCTACTATAGCAGGAGTAGATCCAAAAGCCATTTCAAACAAAAGATAGTCCAAAAATTGATAAAATACCTCACAACCTTCACTGGTGAAAGATCTTGAAAATTCACACCAAATGCACTAGAATTCATTTGAAAATGCATTTCATTTCCTTGAATCACCTTAAACTTGCTCTACTTTTCTCTGAATGTTGTGTGATCAGAAATGAACCAACATTTCTCTTTTATTTTGCGAAAACCTTAATTTCTCATTGACATAAATGCATGCTAGTTTATCATACCAGATTCAAAATCCATCACCTCAATGTTGAGAAACCTTCAGACTGACTAATCTAAGATCTGAAACAAGCTTTCAAACCACTACCAGGGGTAATTCAAGATCTATCAGTAATTTGCCTCCCCCTAAGGCAATGCCTTAGTTACCGGATGAGTTTCCTATTAGTGTAGAAACATTCTGATCTACTAGTTGAGTAACCGGGTTGATTATCTCTACCAGTTGATCTTCAGATTTCCTAACCTATTTCCTTTCATGATCCTTCTAGATATCATCAACTTTTTATTTTCCTTTTTCATCATTTCCTACCGGATTGTTCTTGCTTTTGCAAAATTTAGCAATATGTCCTATTTTGTTGCATTCATAGCAAGTGATATTATTTTTTTGAATTGCCTTAATGTATCCTTGATCATTCATTGACTTGCATTGATTAGCTATATGTCCAAACTTTCCACATGCATGACATCTCACATTCTCTCTACAATCTTTTGTCCTATGACCATACTTCTTACAATTTGAACACTGACTGAGAATTGCATTATTATCTTTATTTGCTCCATTTCTACAATGTCTTACCATATGACAAAATTTATTGCAATCAAAAAATCTACCATTGAATTTATGTGAATTGGGTTTCCTTACTAGTGACTTTTTGTTGACTGGTGGATTGTCCTTTTGACCGGTTGTTTCAACTTCATTTGCAATACCAGAGATTTCTCCTTGCTCAAATCCAAGACCTCTAGTGTCTCCCTTGCACCTTTGATCCTTCAATAGTTCATCAAGCTTTGCAGAACTATCTTTGAACTTATCTATGTATTCATTTATAGTATCTAGGTATCCTCTTAGGACTGTTATCATTGTTTCCAACTCCAGCTCATTATTTTGTGATTTTACTAGTTTAGTTCTCAACATATCATTCTCATGTGCCAACCTAATGCATTCCTCAAATCTGTCTTTCAGAGATCTGCCAAGATTTTCTTCATTATTTTTCTGGTCTTGAATATCCTTGGACATCCTCATAGGTAGGGCTTGCATTTCATTCTTCATAACAATATTCTCCTAACTTAGCTTCTGACATTGTTCTTTAAGGGCATTCTTCTCTTCATCATCATAATTTTGCAAAAGTTCCTTTCTTCTAGCTTGAGAAGATGAAAACCTCTCTTATAGGATAAGAAATAATTCCTTTGCAGAGTTCAACTCATCTTGCAATTTCAAATTTTTCATCCTTTCAGCATCATAGTCTTCAAGAGCTTCTTCAAGTTGTTTCTCTAGATTCATCTCCATGGATTCTGGATTCAAGATCTTCCTTAAGTTGTTAGACTTACTTTAAGGCACTAGGATTTGATACTAATTATTGGAATCAAAGAACACTGGGAGAGGGGGCTAAATTAGTGCTATGTTAGTAAGATAAGTTTGAACCTTATTAACAAAGTCTTTCAGTAACCAGTAACCATAAAAGAATATAACAACAAGTTTAAATAATGCCACCAGAAGAATATACACCATAACACAAAAATTTATACATGGAAAACCTCAAAGAGGAAAAACCACAGTGGGATTGATGACCCACAATATATATCCACTGGCTAAATGAATAAATATTACAATAGGGGCCTTTACATGTAGGAAGGCCAACAACCTAGAGCACACTGCTCATGACAAATGGAGCCTCACTGACTACAAACACCAAATAGTGGTTTAAAAACAAAATTATTAACTTAGAGAATGCATCTGCTATGTTGGATGAGTTTTGGTTCAAGTACTAACTGTATCGACTCCCATTATGTCATCCTTTACTAGTAACATGCTCTACATCCCAAACCTTTAAACCAATAGCCAAAACCATCTATAGAATATTACATTCTCATACAGTCGATCACCATTGTTTGAACAATATCATATCACTATATCTCACATTATATATGTATCTCTTCATATCATATCTATCATCTCCAAAATATATTAACCGAACTAACTTCAATACCATTCCAAAACATAAACATAAATGCCTTATATCAGCTTACAATGATATTACAATATATTTACATGTCAGACTAGAAAAAAATAAATACATTATACTTCATGACCGATGTCATTGATTGCTACCATGTAGACCTATCAGATCAATCTCCTATGTTGGCCTCATGTACCGGTTCCTAGTTTGACAGTTTCCCTAAATGTCGGTTACCGAATCATGAATACTAGTGAGTACTGGTTAAGAATCCAACCCAAAATAATATGTGTTTCCATCAATGATAACACAAATAAACTGGATGAGTGTCAATTGCCAACAAATAATACGTTTACAAAATAATCCCTTATGACACATAATGACCCCTATTGACCCCATATGTGTTAGGTCCCAGAGACAACTGAGAGGGGGTGGGGGGTGAATCAATTGTCTACTAGATTCAAACCAAAAACCAGTTAACCAACTTAATGCTTAATACCGATAAACTAGTTAAGTAGTCCGGTAGATAGTGATAACAGTAAATTGCTATACCAGTAAAGATTAATGCATGAAACATAAACATAAAGTCATCCACAACACGACACCAATATTTGTATGTGGAAACCTTGTAAGGGGAAAAACCACGGTGGGAAACCTTACCCACAATCAGATGATACTACTACAAATAGTAAGTGTACATAGATGGGGTCTGCACATGCAAAAAGGCCAACAGCCTAGAGCTCACTGCTCAATCACAAAATGAGAGTCACACTAACTACAGTTGGATGGTTAAATCCAATAAGAATGTACTACAAAATAGCATCTTCATATGCTGTATTCAGTACTGGTGTAATGCTGATATGCTTATACAAAAACCTAACTTCACCTTCAAATGATGTCTCATGTATTCCTCTACTTGATCTCGCATATACCTTCCACACAATCCTTTTTTGCATTCCACCCTTGATCTTACAAATAAGATCTTACATTTATACCATACCCTAAGACCAATTTTAGTAGGTCGGCTCTACAAGATATTACAATAAAATCATTTTACAAACAATAGAATATCCATTGCAATAACCAATTAAACATGCCGGCTTAATGCATTTACATCAATAATAAATCATCTCCATAGCGTGCCATTCTGATCTGGAAAAGATAAACCTGCCAATGTAACCTTGGACCTATTTGTCGGTAAAAGCAAATATGCAAATATGAATATACCAATGATTGATTCTTCAAAACAAAGTGTCCATACAATGTTTTTGACATTACCAAGTGTCTTCCATATCATTCCAGATACCAGTGAACATTATATCCTTCTGGTGAACCATATACTAGTAATTGTTCAAAAGTTACTTGCTTGCCGGTGAATGTTGTTGGATCTCCAAAGTGCTTGGTTTTAGTAGGTGTTGACATCAATCACAAAACCATACCAACATACCAACAATCTCCCCCTTTGGAATTGATGGTAACACAAGATGGAAAAACCATCAAAGTGCCAAAATAAAAATGCCAAGTGTAAAACTAACAATCTCCTTAAAGTAACAATCTCTCCCCCTGGGAGCAACATGAGTTTATCCAAAGACCAATCTCTTTTTCAAATGTGCTTTTGAAATCTTTTCCTAAAAGATAATGTGTTTTTCCATATATCTCTCCCCCTTCGACATCAAATGCCAAAGCTACAAAATTTAAGTCCATACAAAAATACCAACTACTCCCCCTAAGAAGTAGCTTCCTCATCAAATACCAGAATAAAAAAATTTGTCTTTTTAATTCTGTCGGTTGATGACAATCATCAACTGTCTAAGTCTCTACTGGTGGTGGTATGACTCCAAGTTGATCTCTGAGATATTCAAAAGTCTCCTTAGGCAAAGGTTTTGTGAAAATATCTGCAAGCTATTCTTTAGTATTCACATAAACCAGTTTTATCTCTTTTTCTTCAACTTTTTCCCTTAGAAAATTCAGTTTTATAGAAACATGTTTAGTTTTATAATGTAATACCGGATTCTTAGATATATCAATTGTTGCACTGTTATCACAATATATAGTAATGGGTTCTTTGCATTTTACCTTTATATCTTTCAACATTTGTTTAAGCCATAATACCTATGTACAGTTAGTTGTTGCTACAACATATTTTGAATCTGCTATTGATAAAGATGTACAACTCTATTTCTTACTCAACCAAGAAACTAATCTCTTTCCAAGAAAGAATGCTCCTCTAGTGGTGCTCTTTTTGTCATCCACATCTCCTACCCAATTTGCATCTGTGTATGCACATAGGTCAAAATTTCCATCTCTAGGATAACATAATCCAAGATTTGTTGTGGCTTGTAAGTACCAAAAAATCCTTTTTACTGCTGATTCATGATTTTCCCTAGGATTACTCTAAAATATAGAAACAATACATACTGCATTCATAATATTAGGCCTGGTTTGTGTCAAATATAGTAAACCTCCTATCATAGATTTGTATCTAGTTGGATTAACAGGTGTAGATTCATCCCTTTGAGATAATTTGTCATTTGTAGTCATAGGTATGCTTACTGATTTAGAGTTCTCCATCCCAAATTTCTTTAGCAATTCTCTCAAGTACTTAGATTGACTCAAAAATATACCTTTATTAGTCTGTGAAATCTGGAATCCTAAAAAGAATTTTATTTCTCCAATCATAGACATTTCAAATTCTCATTGCATTTTAAGAGAAAATCCCTTACATAATCCATCTTCTCCTCCAAAGATTATATCATCAACAAATAATTCAATAATCAAGATGTCATCATTAGTTATTTTGTAATATAAATTGCTATATGTATTTCCTTTAGTAAAGCCAATCTTTAAAAGATACTTATCCAATCTTGCATACCAAGCTCTTGGGGCTTGTTTCAATCCATACAGAGCTTTTCTTAACTTGCAAACCATATCATTGTCATCTATCAAAGAAAATCCATCAGGTTGTTCAATATATACTTCTTATTCAAGATCTCCATTCAAAAATGCACATTTAATATCCAGTTGACAAACTTTATAGTCCTTGTGAGCTGTAAAAACCAAGAATAATCTAACTACCTTAATTCTGGCTACCAGTGCAAACGTTTCATTGCAATCAACTCCTTCTTTCTGAGAATATCCCTTACACACTAGTCTTGCTTTATTTCTGACAACCTTACCATCTTCATTAAGTTTGTTTCTAAAAACCCATTTGGTTCCAATTAAATTTTTATCTTTAGGCTGGGGAACTAATGTCCAAGTATTATTTTTCTCAATTTGTCCTAATTCTTCTTCCATAGCTTTAATCCAAAATTTATCTTCACATGCCTCACTAATAGATGATGGTTCAATTTGAGAAATAAGACATACCTCTTCATTTTCTAATCTTCCTCTTGTCATAACTCCTTTAAATTTGTTTCCAATTATTTGATCTTCAGAATGATTCAATCTTACATACCAGGATGTCCTAGTTTGCTATTGATCTTTAGGTACTATGGAATCCTCTAATGATACTAGAGTAATTGGATCTTCATTCTGTACTGGTGGATTCAATATAGGTTCATTTGTCACAATTTCTGTTGCCGATTCAGAGTCTATATACCTTGAAGTTCCTCTGAATTGTTCATCAATTTTTACATTTGTACTCTCAACAATTTTCTGCAGTCTCTTATTAAAACATCTTACTCTTAGATGAATAACCAAGAAATATTCCTTCATCACTTCTAGGATCAAATTTGCCAATATACTCATCTCTTCTAATATAACATTTACTTCCAAAAATTCTGAAATATTTAAGAGTAGGAGTATTACTAAACCATAATTCATGAGGGGTCTTACCAGTTTCACCTTTGATGTGAACTTTGTTGAATGTATAGGCAATAGTGCTAACTGCCTCTCTCCAATACACATGTGGTAGATTTGCTTCTGATAACATACTTCTTGCTGCATCCAAGATAGTTATGTTTTTCCTTTCAACAACTCCATTCTGTTGTGGTGTCCGAGGTGCTGATAATTGTCTTCTGATTCCATACACTTCAAAAAATGTATTAAAGTCCTTAGATGTGACTTCTCCTCCTTGATCTGATCTTAAACATTTGATTTTTTGACCGGTTTCATTTTCAACCATTGCCTTGAATAGTTTGAACTTTCCAAGTGCTTCTGATTTTTCTCTGAGAAAGGTAACCCTACTTTTGAAACTATCTCTAACTTGTTTTCCAAATTGACATTCCTTACAAATTGTATTCTGAGGTTTCACAATTTTAGGTAGATCTCTAATTGCCTTAGAAGTACTGATTTTTACCATGCAATTGAAGTTTACATGACATATTCTCTTATGCCATAATCAACTTTCATCTATATGTGCAATTAAGCATGCCTTTTCACTATTATTCAAATGAAAGATGTTACCTCTAGTCTGATTACTGGTTGCAATTTCCAAACTAGTTCTATTCATGATTTTGCATTTTCCATTTTTAAATTTTAACTGAAATCCCTTCTCAACTAATTGACCAACACTTAAAGGATTATGCTTTAGTCCTTCAACATAGTAGACATTGTCAAAGTTATGTTTACCATCAAGAGAAATTGAACCCTTACCTTTGATTGAACAGGCTTTGTCATCTCCAAATCTTACTAAACCTCCATTGTATTCTTGAAAGTTCAAGAATTTACACTTGTTTCCAGTCATGTGATGTGAGCATCCTGAGTCAATGATCCATTCATCCTTTGTTTCAACTTTAGCTGCTAGGGCTTGTTCTACCGGTTGAGCAGTAGGTGTCGGTAATGAGTAATTTTTCAATTTCTTATCTCTAACCGAGGGAATAATAGCACATGCATCAATAGATTTCCAAACCCTCAAGGAAATTTCCTTTAATTAGATGAAGAACTTCCTGCCAGTGGAGCACTACTCTTTCCTTTCGGTGAAGTAATACTCTGTTCTACCGGTGGAGTGGTGATTGGTTGTACCGGTGGAGGAGTATTCCCAATATTTAGATCAGCTTTCCTAATCCATTGTTTTGAGAATTCCTGCTTAACCTCTTCAACTTTTTCTTTTCCTTTCAAGTTAGTACTTTTGTTGTCTACTGGTGTTCCTTTACTTCTACAAAATTTAGCAATATGGCCAATATTGTTACATGCATAACAAGTTACATTATTTTTCTGAATAGCTTTCCCATAACCTATGCCGGTTTGTGTTCTGCATTGACTAGATAAATGTCCAAATCTTCCACAAACATAACATCTCACATTCATTCTATAGTTTTCAGAGTTGTGACCAATTTTGTTGTATTTTGAACATTGACTGGTGGGTGTGTTGATATTCTGATAATTTCTAGATCTACATTCATTTGCTCTATGACCATACTTATTACAGTTAAAGCATTTACCATTGAATTTATAAGCATTGGGTTGTCTTACTGGTTTACTATGATCCTGAGTATTTACAATACCTGAGCTTTCACCAACTTCAAAGCCAATTCCAGAAGTGTCACCTTTAGGTTTTTGATTCTTTAGCAAGGTGCCAAGTTCCTCTGAACTTTTCTTGAATTTTTCTTTGTGTTTATTTGTAGTTTCCAGTTCTCTTTCCAAGATTTCTTTTTGTCTCATTAGTTCATTTGAGTCATTTTGAGTATGCATCAAATCTATCTTCAACATGTCATTTTCATAGCTAAGTCTTGTATTTTCATTTGCTGCATCACTTAGTCTTCTGGTCAATTCTTCTTCATTCTTCTTCCTATCCTCAATCTCTTTGCAAAATCTCATAGTCATATCCTACATTTCAATTTTTGTTGTCATGATCTCTTGTTTCAACTTGCTTATCATAACATTAAGTGATTCCTTTTCATCATTCTCATTTTGCAATTTTTCACAAAGTTCTCTTCTCTTCTTTCTTGCAATAGTAAAATTTTCTTGAAGTGCCTGAATGATATCCTATGCTACCCTTAGGTCATCTTCTAGTTTGATATTTTTTAATTTTTCTACATCATAGTCTGTAAGAGCTCCTTAAAGTTGCCTCATTAGATTTTCCATCTTTACCGATGTCAAGACCTTCCTCAAGCTATTAGGCTTTTGAAAATAGAGGACCAAGCTCAGATACCAATTGTTAGGTCCTAGAGACAACTGAGAGGGGGTGGGGGCTGAATCAATTGTCTACTAGATTCAAACCAAAAACCAGTTAACCAACTTAATGCTTAATACCGGTAAACTAGTTAAGTATTCTAGTAGATAGTGATAATAGTAAATTGCTATACCAGTAAAGATTAATGCATGAAACATAAACATAAAGTCATCCAAAACACATGACACCAATATTTGTACGTGGAAACCCTATAAGGGGAAAAACCACGATGGGAAACCTTACCCACAATCAGATGATACTACTACAAATAGTAAGTGTACATAGATGGGGTCTACACATGCAGAAAGGCCAATAGCCTAGAGCTCACTACTCAATCACAAAATGTGAGTCACACTGACTACAGTTGGATGGTTAAATCCAATAAGAATGTACTACAAAATAGCATCTTCATATGCTGGATTCAGTACTGGTGTAATGTTGATATGCTTATACAAAAACCTAACTTCACCTTCAAATGATGTCTTCGTGTATTCCTTTGCTTGATCTCGCATATACCTTCCACACAATCCTTTTTTGCATTCCACACTTGATCTTACAAATAAGATCTTACATTTATACCATACCCTAAGACCAATTTTAGTAGGTCGGCTCTATAAGATATTACAATAAAATCATTTTACAAACAATAGAATATCCGATGCAATAACCAATTAAACATGTCGGCTTAATGCATTTACATCAATAATAAATCATCTCCATAGCATGCCATTATGATCTGGAAAAGATAAACCTGCCGGTGTAACCTTGGACCTATTTGTCGATAAAAGAAAATATGCAAATATGAATATACCAATGATTGATTCTTCAAAACAAAGTGTCCACACAATGTTTTTTACATTACCAAGTGTCTTCCATATCATTCCAGATATCGGTGAACATTATATCTTGCCGGTGAACCATATACCAATAACTATTCAATAGTTACTTGCTTGCCAGTGAATGTTGCTGGATCTCCAAAGTGCTTGGTTTTAGTAGGTGTTGACATCAATGACAAAACCATAGCAAAATACCAACAATATGACCCCATAAGATTGTAAAGTGTCAGAAGGGGTCATATGGAGTTGTTAAGGGTCAGAAGGACTATCCATGTGTTCTAACACATGTGTGGCCCCTTCTGACCCCATACGACCCCTAACAACACTATATGACCCCTAAGGACCCCATATGACCCCTTTTAACATCCTAGCATGTACAACAAACCCCTAAGGACCAAATATAACTAACATAGGATCACATAGTGTCTTAAGGGGTCATATGGGGTCATAAGGGGCACACATGTGTTTTAACACGTGTGACCCCTTAGGAACCCATATGTCCCCTTTTAACATCCTAATATGTACAACATACCCCTTAGGACCCAATATGACTGGAAATAGGACCATATAGTGTCCTAAGAAATCATATGGGGTCTTAAGGGGCCAAACATGTAATTTAACACATGTGTGACCCTTTAGGACCCCATATGACCCCTTTTAACATCCTAGTATGTACAACATACCCCTTAGGACACCATATGACCATATTGGATCACATAGTGTCCTAAGGGGTCATATAGGGTCCTAAGGGGCCACACATATGTTTTAACACATGTGACCCCTTAGAACCCCATATGTCTGGCCCCTTAGGATCCCATATGACCCCTTTTAACATTGTAGTATGTACAACATACCTGTTAGGCCCAATATGACCACATAGGATCATATAGTGTCCTAATGGGTCATATGGGGTCCTAAAGGGTCACGCATGTGTTCTAACACATGTGTAACCCTTTAGGATGTCATATGACCCCTTAGGACATCCTAGTTGGTACAACATACCCCTTAGAACCCTATATGACCATATAGTCCCATCACACAGTGTCCTAAGGGGTCGCATGGGGTCCTAAGTTGTCACACATGTGTTCTAACACATGAGTGACCCCTTAGGACCCCATATGACTAGTTTTAACATCCTAATAAGTACAACATACCCCTTAGGACATCATATGACCACATATGACCCCATTGCATAAACCCCTTAAGACCCCTTAAAACCACCTATTAAACATGACATAATATTACTTTAAGATTTTCGAAGATGTTTAAGTTTATTTCAATATTTTATATGTTTAAATGTGAAATGTACAATATACCCCTTAGGAAACCATATGACATGTGCATGTATATTTGTTATTTAAAGTACAAATTTTGTTTTTAAATTGTAATGTACATGTGCATGCAAATATCTATATTTTTCATACCATCATGGCAGATCATCCTAGTTCACATAATACTAGATCTAAGCCTAGTGTTCATCAAGGTGGCAGTGAGCAGGCATCACACCAGTTTGCAAGATTTGTTAGTGAGAGGCAATGTTTTTTTGACCAAACCACACAAACATTACATTGTGCTTTAAAGCACCTCAATCACACATTGGATAACACCCCTAACCTTACAAATAAGGAAAGGGCATTGGCCATTAGAAATGAGCTACATCATATGATTGACATTGTTCAAACATATAACCCATATGATGACATCAACATTGATGCATTCTATTATTTTCTATACTTCTCTTTCACATAGTGTTGTTCATATTGTAAAATGGCAAAAAATCAATGATGATGTTTCTACTACTGATGTGAAGAGTATGTTCCACTTTTATCAGTTGAAAGGTAGAACAAGAGGTTATTTGACTACTAGGTGCACAAATGTACTTATGGCACCTTTTATATATCCTAGATGGTTGGCCACTCATCATAGGTGGCCCCAAAAGGATGATTCATCCCTCTATTTGTGCAAATAATTGTTTGAGAGTTACATTTGTGCTATGATGTAGTCTATATAGATTTTCCTACGCATGTTGGGCAGGGGAGAGGCAGGTTTTTAAATAAGTTTAGACAACCTAATCTGCTAGAACCCGCTAATGAGCTAGGAATTAGTTGATCCAAACCTTTTGGTTCTTCCAAAATGTTTTGAACTCTCACATGTAGTAGGTAGTGTAGCTGATGACACTCGATGAGATTTTTTTTTCAGTATTACTACTATTGCAACACAGGTTGACCAAATGACATCAAATTGTGTGGGCAGATATTTGTTACATTATCGGACTAACATTCCTATAGTTGATGATACATATACAAGTTATGATCCCTACATTTGAGCAGACATACCATCACCTATGGATGTTGCAGGACTACATGAGGTAGATCCTTTGTGATAGATGAGTGCATGTCTATCCGATGATATTTTGGATTCATATCAAGTTTGTGCTTTGGATCATGTGTTCCCTCTACATGAGGCATCAACATATGTTAGACAAGTACTTCATAGATCGACTCATGCTTTCCATTGTGTTGCACATCCTATAGCCCCTCCTCAACATACAAAAGTTGGCCAAGATACACCTCCTCTTGGTGTTAATACATCAGTGGATACCACAACACCTTATATCAAAGTTTAGGGGGATTACACTAGTCTACTTATGGACATAGACCTTGATGGTGATGTTGCAATGGGCTCCTTACATGATTATGACATCAGTAGGATCAGGTGAGCATTATATGTTGCAAATGATGTATAAATATAAAAATTAAATTTAAAAACTATCTATAGTTCACTATAAAATTTGAATTACATGTATATATATATATATATATATATATATATATATATATATGATTTTTATATTCTAGAGCTATAAATTTTTAATTAAAATTATAATTTGTGAATTGTAGGGAATTATGTTAGGAACCTTGTATGGAGATTTGCAGACAACTACTAATCCTATTCATCATGAGACACAAGTATAACTTGTCAATTTTTAAAGTTCAAATTAAAGCAAAACTTATTAATTTTAATTAATTTTTTCAAATTTTCGAGGAAAGTTATTTATCTAATAAAATTTGTACATTGTAGGTTGATCCACAATCATGTCTTTCATCTTCTAGTCATAGACTACATGAACATGGTGGAGATGTTAGAGACTAGGTATGTTCATCTAGACCATATGTATGTTCTTAATCTAGGTTGAATTAGATTAGAAATTGTACATGAGATTAGGTATAACTTATATATATTTAAATTTTTAAATTAAGTTCAAAAATGATTAAATACCTTGATATAAATTATTTAATTAATGAGATTTTTACCATATATTCTTAAATTTATATGTATGAATGTTTAATGTATGTACATGTGTACTCTCCTATATGCACATGGATCAAGACATGGATCAAGACAAGGCCACGACTGGCCCCTTGTACATTCATGTGACATATGTTTTATTTGTGTGTACATCATATGTACACTCACACACACATGTATGTATGTGCATGTGCACACAATTTCTAGGCATTACAAACATTTTATAGACATAAATTTTTTAGACATTTCCTGAACATATTCTAGTAGATACATACATGTGTAGATCTATATTTCATTAGATATTATACAAATATATTACTATTTTGGCTTTACTATCTTACATTTCATGAAGATTGACATTGTTTTGTTATGAACAACTTAAATTTAAATGTTGATTGATGACTTGATAATTTGATTTGTGTTTCACGGGATCTTGAAATGTTAGATATATAAATTATAGATAGATCATTTAAATTAAAATATATATAATTTGTAAGTTAAATTTTATATATATGGATTACTAAAAAAAATACCATCTTAAATGGTCTCAATAAATTTAGATATTAAGGTACTATTTGTTAGACACAATGCACCACTAAGAGGGAAGGGGGTGAATTAGTGGTTCTCAAACTTTTCCCTTTAGCTATCCTATGTGAGAATACCAGTTAATAGATCTAACTCAATGTAGACTTACTAGTTAGTGGGGAGACCAACACAAATGAAATCACACAAGGGAGGTCACATAACACCAATATATACAAGGAAAACCCAAGATGGGAAAAACCTTAGTGAGCAATGCTGTTGGAGTCTATTTCTCCAATCTAGCCTCACAATAAAAATTGTTACAATGTTTAGGGCACCAACCTAAGTAGCACCAACCCCTGATTTAAGCCACCAACCCAAGTAGCACCAACCCCTGATTTAAGCCACCAACCCAAGGAGCACCAACCCCTTCACTGAGCTAAAACTCAGTGATCACAATGATAACTTCAATTACAAAAGTATTTGTCTTGTTACAAGTGAATCTTACAACCATTTGATATACCTTACTCTGCTAGTGAGATACCTTCTCTGCTACACCGAATCACTCTTTTGTTGAACTCTTTTACTGCTTAACTATCAGTAAACTATATCGGTACACCTCTCCACTTCTTCTTCTCTATCTAATCTCCTCCTTACTTCTCTTCACTTTACCAGTGCTAAACTATACTAGTTCTATGTCTGCCTACTCTGCAGCTTCCTCCTCTTCTGCTATGTCAGTATGGACAATACCAATTCTTCTCTCCTACTGATTGAACACTTCAACTAGGTTCTCCCTCACTCTCACTCTATTATTAGATACTTGTTGAGCACTTGGCTAATTTTATCTCACATGCAGAAGTAATACACTTCACAGCAGCACAATATATTTCTTCTATTCAGTAGAAGCTTAACTATGTCTTTGGCCTTCATATCTATAGACTGGTTTTCCCACCAAAAACCAATTCCAAAACTAGGCGGTTAGGGTTTCCTCATCATCCTCAAGGAAAACTAAATCCAATCAAATCTTGCCTGACTTGATCTCCCTGACGACAATCTGCTTTTACCCTATCGACTAATCTCTTGGTAAAACACCAAGATCTGTCTTGATGTTTCCTACATCCACCTCGATCTCCTCAATAATTATTAGTTGGCTCATAGTTTTCCTCTAGACCTAGAGCTAAAAACCTCTACAAGGACTCTACAACATGTCCCATGATTTGTAGGATCTTCCATCAATGTCGACCAACTCTTCTATTGGCATTCTACACTCTAGTGAGAAATAATGGTGTTGTCATTAATGGAAACCTTCAGACAACCACTCGACATTCATCTGGTAAAGACACTGGTAGGCACCAACACTAGCAAACACTTCACCAGTAGAAACAACAATGTATACCGACACCCCAGCCGACAAGAACAAACTTTTGTTTATTGTATTTAATTGTAAATATATTTTGTAAAGCCGACATGGTATATTGTAATAGACTCATATATGTATGAGATCTTGTAAATCCTTTAGAGATGTAAGAGATGGATATGGTAGAAGTGATGAGCGAATATTAAGGCAGATTTTGTATAAGGTTATGGTCATAGTATGAGCTTAAAACAGTACTGAACCTGGCATAGCAGATGCTGAATTGTAGCAGTACATTATATTGGATTCTCATAATCCATTTTGTAAGTCAGTGAGACTTCCATTTTTGTAGATTGAGCAGTGATCTCTAGGGAATTGGCCTTCCTGCATGTGCAAGCACCACATTGTAAGTAATATCCACTCATTGGCCAATGAGTGAATATTGTGGGTCACAAATCCCACCAAGGTTTCTCCCACACTGGACTTCCTCATTAAACATATTGTGTTATGGTGTGTTTTCTATGCTATCATTATTGTTCCTTCTTACTGCATTAATTCTTATTTACCAGTACACTATTTTGGAATACAAAATACATAATAAGGTTAAAGAATCTATAAACCGGTTAAATACTGATTCACCATCCCCCCTCTCAGTATCTTTGGGACTATCATTAATCTTAACAATTGGTATCAGAGCCTAGTCCTCTATTTTCAAAACCCTAACAACTTGAGGAATATTCTGACACCAGTACAGATGGAGAACTTAAGAAAGTAATTGGAAGGAGCTCTTATAGACTATGATTCAGAGAAGTTGAAGAATATCAAACTTGATGATGATCTGAGGAGTGCACAAGAATTCATTCAAGGACTTCAAGAGAATCTTACTATTGCTAGAAATAAGAGAAAAGAACTTCATGAGAAGATGCAAAGTGACAGTGATGAAAAGGAAACTCTTAATGAGCTTATGAACAAGATGAGGCAAGAAAACATGACTATGAGAAATGAAATGCAAGATATGACTATGAGATTTTGTAGAGACATTGAAGAGAGAAAGAAGAATGAAGATGACTTGACTAGGAGACTCAATGATGTTGGAAATGAGAATCTAAGACTCAGTCATGAGAATGATATGTTAAAGATAGATCTGATTCACATGCAACATGATAAAACTAAACTTATGAGACATATGGGAATTTTGGAAAATGAGTTGGCTATTGCAAATCAACATAAAGAGAAATTCAAGAAAAGTTCAGAAGAACTTAATAATATGCTGAAATGTCAGAAACCTAATGGAGATACTAATGGAATTGGATTTGAAGTTGGAGAAAGTTCTGGTACTGCAAAAAATCATGATCACAGTAAACCAGTAAGACAACCTAATGCTTATAAATTTAATGGAAAATGCTTTAACTATAACAAGTATGGTCATAGAGAAAATCAGTGTAGATCTAGAAACAATCAGAACACTAATGCACCCACTGGTCAATGTTCCAAATGCAACAAAGTTGGTCACAATTCAAAAAATTGCAAAATGAATGTAAGATGTTATGTTTGTTGAATATTTGGGCACTTATCTAATCAATGCAGAACACAAACCAGCATAGGATGTGGAAAGGCTATTCAAAAGAATAATGTGACTTGTTATGCTTGTAACAAGATTGGACATATTGCAAAATTTTGTAGAAGCAAGAAATCACCATCAAATAATAAAGGACCCAGTTTGAAAGGCAAAGAGAACGTTGATGAGGTAAAGCAAGAATTTTCAAGACAATGGATTAGAAAGACATATCAAAATGTTGATCAGACTATTCCTTCATCGATAGAATAGAGTATTACTCCACCAGCAGGAGATTCTTCATCCAATTGAGAAGTAACCCTTGGGGTTATTGCAACATGTTGAATATCATACCGTTTACCGTCGGTTGATGGTTTGAAGATGAATTTCTTCTCTACTCGCATATGTGTTAAGTTTCACTTAACCAGCGAGCATTTAATGTGGTTGTTGGAAGAAAAGACATTATAAATCATCGATTTTCTCTCTTTTTCAATTCACCAAGCATTCAAACTTTTAGAGAGTGTGAAATCTGAGCGAAGGAATCCAAGGCAAAGAAGTGAAGCAATTTATTTCAAGCACTCAACCATTATCAGGCAGCTTAAGGTATTTTTCAATGGCTTCTTCTTCTGCTCTAGAATTTATTGCAAGCCCTATTGTTGTGGAAGTTGTGAAACGCCCTAGGCCAATTTTTAAGATTATCCTCAAGATAGCTAAGCAAGATGATTCTATAGGCGGATTTTCAAAATTTCCTAAAGGAATTTCTTATGTTGAAAACCCTAGAATTTATATTCAATGCAATATTGAGGAATTAGATTCTGAGGAAGTGTTGAAGATGTCCAAAACTATTATATGTGATGAAAATGGAAATGTCAAACCCGAACACAAGGTAATTAAAACTTTAGGTTTTGTGGAAATCTTGGACATCCCTGAATTTCCTAAGGAGGTAGTGAGAATTGTCCTTAGAAAATTTCATGGAGAATTTCTTTGGCTACATTCAGTTTGCAAAATCACTGAGGAAGCAATTAGAGTAGTGACAGGTTTACCCTCCACTGGTAGTAGGCTAGATAAGACTAAGAAAGTACCTAACAACATAGCCATGACCTTAACAGGAGCAACATACGATAGTAGATCCCTGAGAGTAAATGACATAAAGGATGTAAATGTCTGCTTCATAAGCATGCTCTTAGGCTACAAGACCACACATACAAACTAACTTAACTCAATATCCAGTCTTTGCATTAAAAGTGCTTATGATATGGTGAATAATGATGCAAAAATAGATGTATGTGAGTGGCTAAAGGATGAATTAATAGACAACCTAGAAAAAGATAAAAGGTGATAAGAAAAGAACATTTCATTTTGGCAATCTTTTGGTATGTCTTATGTTATATTTCATAAAAGAAATCCCCGGTATTGGAAAGAAAGATTTTGGATATGATATACTAGTAGGCAAACAACTACTAGAAGCCTTCACCAGCATGGGCACTAATAAAGAAGAAAAAAATAACTGAGTATTTTAAAACCTTCCAAGAAAAAATGAAAAACAGAGAGAGACTACAACAGAGTGTAGTAGACAAGTACAACAAAGAAATATGTTTTGTGATTAAAAAGGATGAAATATGGATGGAAGTAGTTCTACCTAGAACTGTATGGGTAACTAAAATGGGTATGAGGTAGATGTAAACATTATTGAAACTTATGCTAAAGCCCTGTTGGAAGCTCCTAGAGAACCAACAGAAAAAGTGTTTGGTAGTGCATAATAAATTGAGAGTGATGTACAAACATTGAAACAAAGGAAGAAAAGAGAAAGGCACATTAGGAGTGCATCTAAACAAGAAAAGGAAATAAAAGAAAATATCTTGAACCTAACTGGAATAAAGGAAAGTGACCTAGAAGGATTACAACCGGAGGCACACATCTCACCGGTTGGCACATCATCTGACAGTGAGATACCTATTGAATTTAAGAGAGTTGATAGGAAGAGAAAACCCTCATCGGTACCCTCTCCTCCACCAAAGAAAACAAGAAAGAAGCAACAAACAGTAAGACCACCGAAAAAGAAGTTGACACCAAAGAAGAGACAAAAATAGGTTATACCACATCTGGATAACTTATTGAGTGAAATCACTAATGACTGCAATTTATCAAATGTGATTAAACTGTATAATACATTCTCTGATTTTGAGAAGGAAAGTATTAAGAACAACATTATTCTACATCTAGACATTTACAAGAAAGTATTAATAGAAGTTGTAGATGATTTGCCTAATGAATTGTAAAGAAGGTTAGATGCTAAGAGGATTGCAGTTATGGAGCTAGATAAGAAACTCAAAATTGAAAAACTTCTAGCAATACATTGGGTTAACTCTGTAGAAGAGATTGATGAACTAATTAGTGAAGCTAACATATTAGTTTTTTTAAGTGGTTATTGACATGTAAGCCTAATGGCTGGTAGAGTCAATCAAATTGCAGAGGAAATAGTAGACAAGTGGGATATCTTTTTTTTTTTAAAGTAGAAACAAGAAGAGTTGAACAGACCTAAGAAAACTTTCAAGGTTTATCAAAAGGATAGAGACAAAGGAAAAGGTAAAGTTGGTGGATTACCAAACATAAAAGTGACTGACAACCTACCATCACCTTTGGTTACTACACTGACAAATACTAAGGACATACTGGCTACTAAAAATGTTGACACATCACATGAGGACACTAACCCTAAGTCAAAAAATTTATTCACCATTAACATTGATACTCAGGAAGTGAACATTGTAGTGGACAAGGATAGCACTAAGGTGAAAAATAATATTGCTAACACTGAAAACATTGAGCAACCAACAGAAAATATTAAGGTTGGAATTCAAACAGAGCAAATAGTGCATACAAAGAAACCTTTGGATGGTGAAACAAATACTAGAAGTATTGATGCTAGCACAAAGAAACCGACAGAGATAGAGATACCGGTAGTGGATAAAATAGAGAAATCAACAGAGAAACCAATAGAGGCACATGTACGCATTGAGATAGTACAAATTGTAATCACTGAGAAGACCGAACCATTGCTAGTTGAAATGCAAACTCAGACTGATCCACCAGAGGTTGATTCAAGCAAATTGGTTGCTAGTACTGCAAGTACTGAGATAGTAAAGGTAGTTGGTCAAACATCTGGTACTTCACTAAGCAAATTCAGACCTACAAATGTGACAGAGGTACTTCTAGACTCAATAAAGAATATAATGGATTGTAATGCATTGGCCTATAAGGCAATTGATGACACTATTCCTATTCTTAAGATGATTGCACCAAAATACAATTTAGATCAAGTAAAGGATTCTTTAAGTTAGTTAGACACATTGTTTAAATTCATTACTGGAAATATTTTAACAGTTGACCAAATAAATGAGGAAACATTCAAGGAGAAAATGGAAAAGGAAAAAGAAAAATTATTTGAGGAAACAATAAAGAAGTGCGTGGAACACATTAGCAAACTTTTACCGGCACTAAATAAAACAATTTTGGAGTACAAGGAATTGTACAGGGACACATGCAAGCCACATCTATTAACACATAATATTGAAAAGAAAATAAGAAAAGTACAAAAGGAGATAGATAATATAGCTGATAATATCATTGGTTCATCTAAACCTATATTAGTTATTGAGCAAGACATAGCAAGATTTGAAGAAAAATTGGAGAAGTTAGACAAAGAGAAAGAAAGGATCAAGGGAAATACCAGAGAGCTTAAGCACAAACTTAGTCCAAATTTAGACAACCTTATCTCTCTAAGGCATTAATTCAAGGGAAAAAGTCACCGGAGGAGCATATGAATCATCTCACCAATACAATCCAAAGAATTGAGGCAACCATGAAGGACAACAACAGATTCATACAAAGTTTAAACTTCGTTTTGGCTGACATATTTTAGATTGTAACCAATCGGTTAAGAACTTCAAGGTGAATTTATGCACTCATTTGACAATTTTTGACAACCTTTGTCATTGATGTCAAAAGGGGAGTAGTGGACAGAGAAAAATGGCTAATTAGATGAGATCATCTGCTCAAGGGGAGCACATATTTTTGGTAGATTTTTGGACCTCACTTTTTGGAATAGATTTTTGGATTTTTCTCATGAGTGTTGCCATCAATGCCAAAGGGGGAGATTGTTGGTATTCTACACTCTAGTGAGAAATGATGGTGTTGTCATTGATGGTAACCTTGCAACCTATCGGCAACCTTCAGGCAACCACCCAACATTCATCTGGTAAAGACACCGGTAGGCACCGACACTGGCAGACACTTCACTGGCAGTGACAACAATGTATATAGATACCCCAGCTGATAGGAACAAACTTTTGTTTATTCTATTTAATTGTAAATATCTTTTGTAAAACCGAAATGGTATATTGTAATAGACTTATATATGTATGAGACCTTGCAAATCATTTTAAGATGTAAGAGATGGATATGGTAGAAGTGATGAGCGAATATTAAGGAAGATTTTGTATAAGGTTATGGTCATAGTATGAACTTAAACCGGTACTAAACCTGGCATAGTAGATGCTAAATTGTAGCAGTACATTTTATTGGATTCTCATAATCCATTTTCTAAGTCAATGAGACTTCCATTTTTATATATTGAGTAGTGAGCTCTAGGCAGTTGGCCTTCTTGCATATGTAGGCACCACATTGTAAGTAATATCCATTCATTGGCCAGTGAGTGAATATTGTGGGTCACAAATCCCACCGAGGTTTTTCCCATACTGGGTTTCCTTGTTAAACATCTTGTGTTATGGTTTGTTTTCTATGCTATCATTATTGTTCCTTCTTACTGCATTAATTCTTATTTATCATAACACTATTTTGGAGTGCAAAATACATAATAAGTTTAAAGAATTTGTAAACCAGTTAAATACTGATTCACCCCCCCTCTCAGTATCTTTGGGACTATCATTAATCCTAACATCTTCAACTACCCCATTAGTGTACATTACTTCTTCATTTGATGTAGTTCCATCACCTTGACTCCATGTGGCATCCATGTCGATCAACTGCCAACTTGGCTCTTCAAGTTGATCCAGATAGGATCACTGATCAAACACTCTATCGGTATCTCACATTCTACCAGTTCACTCATCATGTCTACACTCTACTAAACTTCTGGTTGAACTCCTTAACCGATCACCAAACATGTCTATCCTGAGCATGGTCATTCCCACAAGGTGGGAAGACATCTACATCTACACCTTGCTCATAGTACCAGTGGACTTACATACTGGTAAGCACTCTTGATGACACTCTATCATCAACTATCAGTAGACTTCATCTTCAACTTGACCCTTCTACTCTGACTGCATCTACTCCACTTTCCCTTCTCCTTGATCAGCTCAGAACATGTCATAGCCAGTTTGTCAAGCTGACAAAGCCATCACTCTTCATCTATACCAGCATCTCAAATATGCCTTCTCAGTCAGTTCAGTGCATAACCTAGACTTCATGCACTTGAGGCATTCCTTTTGTTTCACCGATGGATCTGGTGTGAGCCTTCTAATACTTACCTTCACCTCTTCTTCCTTATCTCACCAAACTATAATACATGCAATGCATAATAGGAGATAAGCTCCACAAACTAGTGAAGTGACACCTTGTCATCTGCATCCTGCAATGCACTTCATGTGACTTCCCTGTTTGTGCAACATCTCTTCAAATAAGCACATGTGATCTGGTGTGTGAAAATTCACTGTCAGTCATCTCTTCCCATCATTACTGCATCTTCATTCAGTGGGCGTCTTTCTATTTTGCAAGCTCACACCATTTTGGTGATCTGGCCATTCTTCTCTTTCAGTGTTGATGTGATTCAAGTAACATTTTGCCTCTGCATCACAAACACCATCAAAGCATCCTACCCTTCCTGCATGCCCATCCTTGGTAACCATAGACTATCAACACAACACTCATTAGTTGACATCTTTTCCTTGCCGATGATACACTATGTTGGTACCATTCCATCCACACAAGTCAGCCACTAACTTGTGTATCGGTCTCACCAGTGATCACTTTCCCTTTACCAGTATTCTACAACACATGGCAATATCCAGGATACCACATCATGTACTCCTTCATAATAATGTTGCAAATCATCTCTACTACTAGTAGTCATCCCATACCGGTGGACATCAATGACAACACAATGCCAACAATCTCCCCCTTTAGAATTTATGTCAACTCATGTAGTATCCAGCATACTGCATAGTCTTTCTCCACCTTTGTATGATCCAATGGATTCTCACACATGTAGTATGCAGTATACTATAGTCATTATTCTCCCCCTTTGAAAACAATGACAAAGAGCACTATCAAGATATCATTCCTCCCTTTATTTACTGATCACTAACAAAATTCTTTCTCCGCCTTTATATTCATTGGATGCAACTCCTCCTTTGATACCACTTGTTATCTTGTCACCAATTGTTACATTATGTTACATCTTCTCAAGTCACACCACTTGAGATGGAGGATTCAACCATCAACTAACACCAATTGAGCATGCAAATTTTATACCATTTGTTACACTACTCAATTTCAGAGGGATGTTCCAATAAACACTACTCACCTACCGGTCAACCTGCATCACCTCTTGTTTGATCCCAAATTTATGTAGTAATCAAAAGTGATTGTAATAACAATACAACCAAGTAGAGGATAGGTAGATACCCCTTACAATGAAATTCTCCTAGGTATTCCTACTGGAATTTTCATCACCTACAGTTTGGGTAGTCAGTATCCTTACAAGTTCAAGCATGTCGGCTCTGCATCATGAGCACTTGAACTCCCCCTGAGTTACACATCTCAAATTCTCATCACCAGTTAGGTCCAATACCAAGACTCCAATCTTCACCATATATCAGTTGAGCTATGCATATATGATCATCTGATGATCCTTTTGTTCTATTGTATCCACCACAACTTATGACATGATCATGGATCTACACAATGCCAAAAAATGTTATCATCATGCCAAGAATCAAACTAGTTAGCCCAAAAAACATGCATGCATTCATGATCAACACCAGGGCCAACATATGTCATTCAGGTCTTTTCCAATACCACTTGAGACATAACTTCACTTCATGCTACTGGGGCTAATGTAATGATCTCCATCCTCATTGTCTTACATAACCTTCAAGTACTTTGTTAGCAAACATGCCAGTAACATCCTGCACATACCAATTTCTTGTACTAGTCCACTATCACTACTGGAGCATCTTTTTGTGACTCCTAAAATTTTGTGTCACTTTGCATCTAATACAAATTGTTACCTTGTCATGGATAGACACAATAGTAGTGATCCAATATTGATCTATAGGTGTGTAGTCAAGGAAGCCTCTACACATACTTATCTTTTCATTTTCAACCTTCATACCCACAATAGTATATTCTTCCATGTTGCCATCTTCACTGAAGGGGTGAATGATAAGTTCAATGTACTACTCCCTCCAAGGTCCTATATCTCCTTTAGACCTTAGGAGATATCACCTATGCAATGGGTGCACAGTGTTGGTCCATGGTCTTCTTCCTCCATACCTGCTTGATCTCATCCTTCTTCCCATTTTTTAGGCTTGGGAGAAGGTCTTTCCTTCTTCTATTGATGGGTCCTTCCATTTCTTGATTCTCCATTAGAGGCATAAGTAGTGCTATAGTATCACACAACATTCATCCCAACTTCATGTTTGGGGAATCTCTTGACATACCGGTTTGACCATCTTCTTCTGGTCATGTTGTTGTGACTGGCAACCAAAACTAGTGGACCTCCTTCTCTTGTAGGGACATTCCTCCTTTAATTCCATGCAATTCTTTGACTTCCAAATTCTCTATATCCACTTTTCTACAAGGGATCGTTGTTATACTAGACCCCATGTGACTATAGGTTCCTTTTCCTGCATTCAAACTCTTTATGGCTAGATCCATTGCAGTTATGGAAAATAATGTTTGCATAACCGGGAGAGGGGACATGCATGTATCTACTTCTAGATACATTTTTCTTATATGCATGATGTCTATGAGGTCCTAGATTATTCTTTCTCTATCTCATTCTACATTCATCAGCCCTATGGCCATAAGCATTACATACAAATCAATAACTAGTAAATGATGGCATATGACTTATAAATTTATTTTGCCATGCATGAGGAGATCTTACCGGTTTAGCATCTCCATTTCTGCTTCTTAGGGGATGGACACTAGGTTGTCCATTATGTTCCACTCTTCCATCTAGTCTCTTCTTCTCTCACATGTGCCTTGCCCTGTGAGTGGTAGCATTTTCCTATCCTCTACTGGTAGGAGGTGTTCTTTGTAGCTTCCTCACTTTCTTGCTTCCAGTGAAGTTGTCTTCTCCCATCTTCCCCTTTCCTTGGGATCTGTATTGTTCCTTCTTCTTGCAGCACCGGTCTTCTTTCTTGTCTATAAGTCCTCACTAGTTGTATCTAGATCAACCTCCTTTCAGGGAGCACTTCTCACTAAGAAGGTTTGGCCTTTGTTTTCTCCATTAGAGGAGACAAATAGAATGTCATCGTGGGGAACATTCTTGTTGGTGGAGCATTCACCGACATCACATCCTAATCCATCAGTGTCCTTAGCATGCTTTTGCTTCTTCAACATCTTGTCTAGGGCATCACTATTTCCATCAAACCAGATTCTTACCTTGAGCTCATCTTGACACTTCTCAAGGTCATTTCGAATAATCTCCATTTCTCCAACCAGCTATAGATATTCTACATTTTTTACTTTTATCCTTGATGCTAGATCTTCACACCAACATCCCTTGGTGTCTTATGTCTAAGTCTTCATTTCTGATATGCTTTTCTTAGATTCTTCAAGGCATCTTGTCAACTGGTTCTACTCTACTATGGCAGCATTCTTGAATAGCTTGTATTCCCTTATAACTCTACTGGGTTCTTCAAGTATATTTACAAGCTCTCCTTCAAGATAAACTTCTGCTTCATCCTCTTCTTCTCCTTCACTATCACTCCCAAACACATCTAGCTGATGGGACCTATTTTCCCTATCACTTTTAGATGTATGCTCCTCATCTTCATATTCTTGAGCCATGAAGAGGTGAGTTCCTTCTTCATCATTTCTACTCCAACAATTTAATCTACCTCTGTCATCCATGCATGTGTCTACTGCACTATTCTTCTCACTCTCACAAACTAACTCAGTGGTGCAAGGTTCATTTCCATTAAGCTTCTTTACTCTATCCCATAGACTTTTCTGATATGCTCTTATCCACTTCTGAGAGAACATCACAGGTGAGTCCATCGAATATGGTCTTCATGGCTTCCTCATTGCATAAGCAGTTTCTTTCTTCATCAGATCTGAAGGGAGGACTGACATTCCTAGGGAGACTATTGGCATATGTGTAGAGTTTGATGACATGATGATATTGTATGTTATCATTGATGTCAATATATTAAAGTAAGCAAACTGGAAAGAGAATCGATATGATGATGTGAACTGGTATATGTGAAAAAGTGAAGTGGTATGTTGACGATGTGAATCGGTATATGTGAAAAGGTGAACCACTGTGTTGGAATGAGAATCGGTATATGCAAAGTTTGTATCAAGGTTTCATTTGACATGACTACTGGTTGGTAGTCTCAACTTTAGGGTTTTTGGTTGATGCATTTCAAGTCTGTGTGATTCGACCGATGACATTCTATGATGGGTTAGTGATGCAGAGGGTTCAGGGGTCAAATTGATCTAAGCCAATGTGTTTGTTTCAATGCTTCCAACTTCTTGAATTCACCTAGTGTTTCAAAGGCTTCTTAATGGATAAAGAAAGGCTTTTCTCACTCCAACACCCTACAATGGTTCCAAATGGTTTCAAACACCTATTCACACCTATTTCAACAATAATCAATAGGTTACAAAGTTCCAGCCCACCAATAAACACTCAAACCCTTCTAAGCCTCAATTAGGCTACTAGCCCTTACTAGGCCACCTGAGACTGAAAAAATTAGTTTTCTCTAGATTTTCCCAAAGAACTCACCAAAAAAATTATATTTTCAAACACCCATTTTGGAGTATTACAACATATATCAAAATCAGATAGGGTTGTTTTGGACCATGCCTCTGCTGTTCTAAGACTGAGACTATTTTTCCTATGCAAGAACCCCACTTTTACAAAGCAAGTATATGAAGTACTTATCTTCAAACCCTAAAACTTTCAACAGTAGTTTTTTATGACTCCAAACCAAGGAAAATCCAATTTTTTAGGTTCTATGATCTTGTTTTATGTGCAAACCCCAAACCCCTCACCATCTTGCTCCAAAATCAAGGGCCTTTTTGTTTAGGCACTTCCCTTCACTTTCAGACCTCAACCAAAGTTCATATAGCATGTATACAACCTTATATTTGACTTTTTTTCATAAAAAGTATGCCTCCTTTGGGTAGATCTTCTGCTGCTACAAGTTAGTCACCACTTTCCCCTTCTCAACCTGCATTTTCCAATGGTGTACACCCAATTTTTGTTAACTTTCCTGCATGGAACTTCTTAGTTTCATATGGCACATGTTAGATGGAGCCTCATCTATGAGAAACAGGACCTTACATCCATAGAAGGGCTCCAAATTGCATTTTGGGCCTTCAATGCCAATGACACAACCCAGAAATTTAACTACAGTCAGCAATAAATGGAAAAAATCTAATCAAAAACCTCTACAAAAGCATTCAAAAATACTTATTAAAATTCTCAATGATTTCCCAAGGCTTATACCATGAAAGATAAATCACTTTCAAGCAACAAAACACAAGAAATTGCAAGAAAATGAAGGTTTTTTCCACTTTTTCTGTTAAATCCGTACAACATCCGTACTGTAGCATCCAACCACACCAAAATGGAATTAAAATATTTTATAATACCTTCCCCCAACTCCCCAAACCGAAATCAATCAGTTATTTATCATTATAGACTTGTTTAGACTCTAAAATCCATTTTCCCACCTAAAAACAACTAACCGTTAGAATTCAAAAATTTGAATTTCTAACTTACAATTTATTGAATAATTTAAAGTCTAACCTATCAAAATTAATGTTTTATTACTCCTAGAATCCAAAAAAACTTATCTAACCATCCAAATCCTATTTAGGCACTATTGGCCTCCCTTACATAATTTTGGTCCTAAAGCCCTTATTAAGACCTTCAAGACATTTAACTTTAAAATCATATTGATCATTACAAATTGACATTATTGGCTTCAAACCACTCCAATTCACTTGTCTTGATTCATAACTCTTCATGGTCTTGATAGCTTGCTTGGGTGCACCTACACCAGTTAGCATTGAAATGAAGATCAGATCATGTTGCCACATCAGCCTTGTACGTGTGAAGGATTTCCTTGAGGATCTTGCATGAAGAAGATTGATCCTATCTACCTTGGGAATATGCGAAGTCTCAGTAAAAGGTGGAGAATACATGATGGGTTATGAGCTTCTAGAAGCGACAAAGAATGAATGATGGAGAATGTCCTGAGATTTGTTCAAGACTATTTTATTCAATGTAATGTGTTTGAATGGTCAAGATTGGACCCACTATATTGATAACCTAAAGGTTTAGGGTCTAAGGTTTATGCCACCGACCTATTTGTTTCCTATAGGTTGATGATGATTTGCATTGTGAAGTTGTTAGTAAATGTTATGTGTGTATCCAAGTGCAGAGATACTTGATTCTTGCTAGATCGGAGAAGTGTGTTGATACCTGCAGAGTGTGATTACAGAAGTAAAGGAATTGAAATGGATCTATCTTGGCATTGAGTGTCGATATCATATCAGTGTATTACTTGTTGACTTCTAACCATTTCAGCAGTTGGAAAATCCCTTAACCAAGTAGCTTTAACAGGCTTTGTGTAAATCCTTTAATAGGGTGGCTCAAATAATTGAGCTCTTCAAATCCTCTTACAAGGTAACCTTTAATAGGGTTCTAACCTTTAACCGGTTATTTAGCCATCCCTTAACTGGGTGATCCCTAGCAGGATCGGTTCCTACCAGAACCTATTGTAAAGTCCTTAACCAGGTAAGGCTCTTAACAGAGTGGACTTTAGAAGAGTTCAAAGAAAAACTTGTGGGTATTCATCCCCACCATGGTTTTTCCCAGTTGGGTTTCCATGTAAAAAATCTGTGTGTCATGTGTGATGCTTTTTCATGTGATGATTAGTGTTTTCTATTAAGTGGTAAAGCATGTTGAACCAGTGGTATTTATATTTCTGATGTATTACTTGTTTATGCATATGGGTCAAGTGGAGATGAGATATAGGATATGTGTTTATCTATGTGTTACCGGTTTATGTCTTTCAGAGTCATATTGTGTTTTACCGATAGTGCCCTGTTTTAGATGGGTGATACTATTTTCCAGTTAGTACAATCTTTGCAATCAAAGTGGTTTAAGCAAGTTTTTTTCTATACTGATTCAACCCCCCCCTCTTAGTATCTGTTGATTATTTACTATTCATCATTATTCATCAATTGGTATCAAAGCCTCCTCCAGGTCCTTTGTGTTGAAAGCTTAACCGCTTGAGGAAAAGATCCTATTCTAATGATGAAGAGGGAACGTCCTAAGTTCAAAAGAGATAACTTTAAGATATGGAAGGACATGTTGGGACTCATTAAATTTTAGTTAATTTTTGATGCCCATTTCAAAATTTTGCTATTTCATTTTCAAAAAGGCACCTAATCTCATTTAGGTGGCCTAGTTAGAGAGAGGGTAAAATGGAGCCAGTTGATTTTCAAGGGGTAAGGCTTTGGAAACTTGTTGTACACCTTTCATATAGCTAATGAAGTGTATTGCAACTTTCAGATTTAGTTTGGACCAATTTATCGGATACCCATTTCAAGGGGTGAGCTGAAAGTGCATTTTAGGTGCAAATGCAGATTTTACCAAGTAGCCTACTTTGAGTGCTTATATCTTTTCCCTTATTGATTTTCATGAAGAATTTAAAATTTAATTGAATTCTATACATAAATGTGAGTCAACATGCAAAACTTCAAGTCTTTATGAATCCATTTGCTCAGTTTTCAAAGCTCAATCTGTTTGTAGTTGGTGTTGTTTGACAAGTCCCTGTTTCACCAGCTAGTCGGAGCCTTGTTTTGCACAAGTGTAAAAGTTGCCTTAGTGAGTATCATGTCAGAATGTTTATTCCAAGATATTTTTGGTATAAATGACAAGACATGTTTCTAGTTTCAAGCTCCTGCATATCCATTTAATCGGTTTTCAAAAGGGTTTCTTGAGCCAACTGTTTCAGTGTTTTGTACTTTCATTGCTATATCAGTTAAAGTTGCTATTTTCATGAGCGCACCATTTGCACCTAGTCAACCTTTTGGTCAAACTGAGCATTCTAAGTTTTGATATGTACTTCAAGGTACCAATGCCTCAAATTTGAGGGTCTACAGAGATTGTTTGATATTTTTAAGCAAGGCATCATGAGTTGCCTGTGCATTAACTTCATTAGGTCCGTAGTGCCGACAGAGCCATTTGGTCATCTTTGACCATTAATATTTCTTCACTTGGGACTTTTCTTGATAAACTACTTGGTAGAGTCCATGCTTGTATATCAGAGTACACGCTTGCCAGATGGCGAGGTCCAAAAAGGTGTTTTTACCAGTTTGAAAATTACGTCTTCCCGATTAAATGTGAAAATGTGGTGCAAGTGCTTGAAAGTTGCAAAATTCAGTTTGAAGATCCTAAAATGGTTTCGATTGATTCTAGAGGTATTTTTAAGGTTCGTGAGGCATTTTAGAGGTCAGTTGCATGAAAATGAAATTTTTTTTACTCAGACCCACTTTGGGGCCCGACCTGGCTCATGCCCATGCATTAAATTTTATGGCGAACTATTCTTATTTCATGGCAATGCAACTTTCCATGCCTTGGCCTTCAAATCACCATCATCATTCTTCAAATGCCTCTACCTCTCATGACAGTAATAGTGATATGATTAAAGTTTCCTCTAGAGTAATTTCATTCCAGTAAATATTTGAGATTGTTGGTATTGATAAGATGATAGTTTCATCTTATGCACTACGAGAGGGGGTGATTGCAGACACTTTAGAGAAATCATTTAATGAGTATGTTTGTGCTCCTAACATCAGGTGGAGTTCAGTTGCCAGTTTTGCACAAATATTTAACATCAAGAAAAAGATGAAACTTGACATGCATTCTGTTCAATTAGAAAAGGAGCTCCTGGAAGGCTTACAAAGATGCAAGAAAGATGGTCAAGACTGTTTTAGTTTGGCTGGGTTATCAATAAATAAGAATGATATGGAATTGATGGAATCTATAGTTCTTTTGCATGGTATTGGCATGCATATCAATCATAAAGGCTATCAAAGGCATTCATATTATCTTATCAAGAACAATGCATGCCTTCATGGCTATAGTACTATGGAAATGGAGCATACACAATTGTTGTCACACCATCATTAATGGATCCATTTTTCTAGAGTTCAATGAGATATATCCCTTGAGGTGTGGGTAGTACAATCTGAATTTAAGCATTTGAAGTGGTGTTTGGAAGGCAGTGGAAGCTTTCAAACCAAATACAAATGGTGTAAAATCAACAAACCTCCTCCCACATATGGCATGGGCCACATTTAAACTTTTTGCAAGTGCATTGGCAGGCATAAAGCTCTATGTGGTGGGTGAGTTGAAGAAATCATGGAGCTTGCTTGCCAGCATCCTAAACTCCACATACCATAGCAAATTCTCTCCTCCTATGTGGCATGGTAAAGGGTTTAGAACTTTTAAAACAAATGCAGTTAGCAGCAATATGAAAGGTGAGGAAGGCATTGAAATTTTTAGGAACTTCAAGGCAGCTACAAAACTAGTGAACCCCTCCAATCTCACTATGCCTCCTTATTTTTCCTCTACGTGAGATATGAGGTCCATCCTCCCCTTTGCATGGTTGTAGCTTTGGAAGGGGGTTTTAAAGAAAGTAAGTTCAAATAAATGCAAGTTGCTGGGCGTGAAGTGTGGGCCTGTTGAAGAGGCAATGGAACTTCACGTGAGAAGCCTCAAAGAAAAATGCAAACATCTCCTCCATCTCTGTTGTAGCATGGTGAATAGACTACAGGAAACCCCAAAGCAATATGCCCCTACATGGAGAATATGGAGGGCTAAAATAAAATGTAAATGGCAGCCAATGTTTAACCCCCTGCATGGTTTTTGGATTAAATGTTTTCACTTTCAAATCAAATGCAATTAGCATGTGCACAAATTTCTTCTTTCTATGTAGTCTTTGATTGTGCGTGGCTGGTATGAAAACCACTGAAGCTTCCAAGTAATGTAAATGACAGAAAACGCCACTAAAACTCAGGGTAAAACCTTCAAAATGCAGTCCCAGGCAAAATACTTTAGTCCCACATTGGCTGGGGGGGTCATATTTGACATTTAAAACTAAAGCCCCACACAAATATAGTGTTGAAAGATTGAGGCTTTTGATGGATGGTGCCGCTTAGGTGCCCAAGAAGACCCCACGTGTGTAGGTGCGCTTCCCGAGGTGACCAAGGAGGCTAAGTGGGGACTAGGAGAACCCCACCCATGTAGGCATGGTTCCCAAGGAGAGTTTTGTAGAGAAGGAGTGACTTAACCAGTGAGCAGGTTGTAGGAGACTCGACAGTGCACATTGATTCACAAAGGGAAGATGATCGAAAGTTAAGCTTCATGAAATGGGGAAAAACATGTGCGAGAAAGGTGAGGAAGGCGTTGAAATTTTTAGAAACTTCAAGGAAGCTTCAAAACTAGTGAATCCCTCCAATTTCATGATGCCTCCTTCTTTTCCCTCTATGTGAGATATGAGGTCCATCCTCCCCTTTGCATGGTTGTAGCTTTGGAAGGAGGTTTTAAAGAAAGCAAGTTCAAACAAATGCAAGTTGTTGGGCGTGAAGCGTGGGCCTGTTGAAGAGGCAATGGAACTTCACATGAGAAGCCTCAAAGAAAAATGCAAACATCTCCTCCCTCTCTCCCATAGCATGGTGAATAGACTACAAGAAACCCCAAAGCAATATGCCCCTGCATGGAGAATATGGAGGGCTAAAATAAAATGTAAATGGCAGCCAACATTTAACCCCTTGCGTGGTTTTTGGAATGAAAGGTTTTCACTTTCAAATCAAATGCAATTAGCATGTGCTCAAATTTCTTCTTTCTACATGACTATGCATGGCTGGTATGAAACCCACCAAAGCTTCCAAGCAATGTAAATGACATAAAACACCATTAAAACTCAGGGTAAAACCTTCAAAATGCAGTCCTAGGCAAAATAATTTAGTCCCACATTGGTTGGGCGAGGGTCATTTTTGACATTTAAAACTAAAGCCCCACACAAATATAGTGTCGAAAGCTTGAGGCTTTTGATGGATGGTGCCTCCTAGGAGCCCAGCTGGACCCCACGTGCATGGGCATGCTTCCCGAGGTGATCAAGGAGGCTAAGTGGGGACCAGGTGAACCCCACCCACGTAGGCATGGTTCCTGATGTGAGTTTTGTAGAGAAGGAGCGACTTAAATGGTGAGCACGTTGTAGGAGATCCGATGGTGCATGTTGATTTGCGAAGGGAAGATGATCAAAAGTTAAGCTTCACAAAATGGCGAACCGCATGTGCGAAAAAGAAAAGGTTAAAGAGTGAGCAAGTTCCATGAAGATTGACGATCGGCGTGATTTCTTGAGATGAAGATGCATGCCCATTACCCTTCGTGAAATGGTGAAAGGTTACATGGTAGGTCCGGGTGGAGGTCTAGCTTGCAGGTCCCGCTAACGTGTCATTGAAGTGGCGGTGAGGTGGCGTACAACCAAGTAGTCTAGTGGTAGTCCAGTGGTGGTGACAAGGCGGACAAGTGGAAAAAGGTGTTGTGTCATCCTAGGTGGCACCCCATGGACACTCCTAACGAATCACAAGCTACCACGTGACAGGATGCAGGGCATGTGAAATGGTGAAAAATCAAAGTTAAATTATATAGTGCAGACTATAGAAAAAAATTGAAAAATTTAAATGAGAGAGGCACATGAATGATTAATTCGCTCAAAGGTTAATGTTTGGTCAAATATACAAGTATTATATATCATGAGAAAGCTCTTAGAATGAGGAATCCATTCATGAAGTTTGTTTCAATAAATGTGGGATATTTTGAGAGCAGTTTCCATGGGAAGAAGAGGAGATATTCTTGCAGTTATGGAAAAAGGACACTTGGGAGTGTGTTATGCAGACCTAATTTTTCTCCCTCCTCTTTTTATTCTATTTTATTCTCAATTGTAAGGGTTCAAGAAATTTTGGAGGAAGTGCTCCAGATTTCATGGCTTCCAGTTCTGAATTGCTTGACCCAAATGTGTAAAGTTTTTAGATCTTTTTAGGGTGTAGAGGTTACATTACAGTATTATAGATTGTTTTCTAGTTGTAGGTCTTACTTGTGTCAAGCATAAGTAAATTCCACACAATATTGTCTCTAGGCACATATTTCATTATTATAAATTTAATCCTCAAGGAGGATAGAATTTGTCAGTTTCAAGGATATTATATGATTGTTTGTAGGTATCCTTCAATGAAGGTTTTAAATTCTGTAATCAGTCATGAATAAATGGAATATGTGTCCCAAATCTGATAATTTTGTGGATGAATCAAGTAATGCATTGGTATAAGATATTAATGCAGGAATATCTTGTAAGGAAAATAAATTTGCAGCTATGATTCACATTTAGAGTTATGTGTGTGACTCTGTTGCCCAATGAACAAGGAACTGGTCTTTGAAAGATTGAGATAGTTTCAGATGTACAAATTTAAAGACAAATCTATTTCCCTTTATGTTTAGGGGTTTGTGTTCTCTTCATTCCAAGCTCTGTTTTCATTGATGGTTTATATAGATCTAGCCAATCAATAGTGTGTTTCTAAATTGGGTGAGTTTGTGGAATGATTTATCTGCTTATTGTTGATGTAGTCATATATCTATGATTGTTGTATTTAATGCATCAAAAGGGTGTCCCCCCTAGGTCTAGCAGAACCTGAAGTGCAAGAGGATCAATTAGGGTCCTATGTTATGTTGTCCAAGTCCTAATGTGTTCTATAGAGTGAAATTCGCCATTTCATAGAAGGATTGCAGGTGAACTTGGGTTAATCAGTTTTGATGAACAACAAAAATGGCAACTCTACTGGGGAAAAAATGAACTGTTAAGAGTCTCTGGTTAAGAAAATTTGCTTCATATAAAGTTAAGATTATCCCATCCAAGTCACCAACAAAAATGGCGACTCTATTGGGGAAGTTGAATAGAAATTTCCTAATTTCATCCAGTTAGTCAGTCCATTGAGATTGCACAGAGTAGAAAATGTCTTTTATGGTTGAGGGGTTTAGTATTATGTTTTGAGGTTGTAATGGTGTTGTTTGCTATCAGAGAAAATTTCTTGTGAAGGATTGGCAAATGTACATTATTGAAAGTTGTAAGAAGTTCTTGCAGTTGTATGCAATTTTTTCCCCAATTCCTTATTGGGTGGTGACTCTATGGTTCATACCAGTGCTGAATGTCTATGCAAATAGTATAGCATAAGGTTTTATGGTTTTATATATAGTGCAAAGACATGGGTTATCACTGCTAATGCATATTTACAGATAAATTCTTCATCATAAAAGTTTGATATAAAGTATAGTAGAAAGATACACATAGATTTGGTGTTAATTTCCCAAATCCATATGTGTTGAATAGCTTGGAAGAGTGTTTATTGTAGTGAGATTGAAGGAGACAATAAAGAATTTAAATGTGTTGAATGGCATTTTGTTGTTCAAAATGTCCTCTATGCAAGAGGTGGCAACTTTGAGGTAAAAGACTATGTTGAAAGTTGAAATAAATGTTCAGATCTACTAGTCCTACAGCTGCAAACACCCAAGTATTTTCAGAAGTTTCAATGCAAGACATTTGTTCTAAAAATTTGAATGTGTAAAATAGTTTTCCCATTAAATGAACAACACTAGTAAAGAGGGAAAAGCAAAATTACAAGTCCACTTGCATATCTGTTTTGCTGAATATCTAGCATATATGTTCTTCTATAGTATGCAAGTTTGAAGAAAAGCTTTGTGTCAAGCAATGTTATGAATAGATTTGGATGATGATATGTGCTTGAAGTGTTTCATTATTCAACACAAGGTTGTATAATTATTTGTGGGAGTAAGAAAAAATGTGTAGTGAAGTTTTTTAGCCTTGTGTATTTCCACATATAGCCATGTCCAGTAAACTAGAACAACCATGTAATAGGAAAATTTTCAGTATGAAGTACTATGCTGCTCTAAATTTCAAAGATATTCCAGGTTACCCAAATCCCATACCCACAGAAATTAGAAAGTATTTGCCAATATTCAGTTGGAAGAAATTAGAATCAACACATTTACATTTGAAAAGATTTTCAGATTTGATGGGAGAACTTGAAATTTGTCAAGAAGATGTGTGCATGAAGTTATTTGTCCAGTCATCGAAGGAGAATGCAAGGGATTGGTTTTCTTTCTTGCCAGTAAATTGTATTTTCTCATGGGAAGAATTAGTTTCAGATTTCATAGACCAATTTGCTGAGAAGGTGAGTGATTATGACATGCTAAGAGAATTCACATACAAATAAATCAAGGAAGATGAATTGGTACCAACATTTAATATCAGGTTTTCACAAACATTGTCTAAAATTTCTAGTATAAGTTTGATGATAAAGTATGTTTGGATATTTATATGAGTTCTTTTGGGAAGAAGATGGGTTTCTTATTGAGAAACAAAGAACCCAAAACTTTGTATGAAGCCTTTAACAAAGCTAGGGACATTGAAAATAATTTGAAATTTGGGATCTCAAAGAGATTCGTGTCTATTGTTGTTTCTTGCCAAAACACCTTCAATGGTGAAATACCATGTGAAGCTGAACAAATCATTCCTTGTATAGGTGCATCAAGCTCTGCAGTTCCAAATGGTTTTTCTAATGCATGTGATTCAAATTTTGATGAGAGTCAAGAATCTCTGCTATCAATGCTGGTTGTCTCTCACAGTAATGATGGAATGATCAGTGAGAAATTTTGTGATAATGCCGATATATATATATATATATATATAAAGGATATTTACCATTTGATTTGTATGTCGGTTATGCTGATTATGTGGCTGCAAAATATCAAGTAAATCATGCATCTCCCAAGGTTAATAACAATGAAATTAATGAGGGTGATGACCATCGATCTTTACATGATGCTGATGTATTTGATGTTGCAATACCAAATACTAAGGGATCACCAAGTGTTGCTGATTATGCAAGTGAAGATGTACAATATGATGTAAATCAGATTTTGATTAAGTCTGATAAAGCTGAAAATGAAATTGTTGATGTTGATAGTGTTTTCAATGCAAGTATACCTAGTGATGAATGTGTTTCAAAATGGAGTGGTGCTACTGATTATGAGAACACTGAGTTCGATTTTCAGCACCTTGAAGGTATACAAATGAACAATGAAGATCAATTTTAGAATGCGAGTGATCTTGGCACAAGTTTTTCATCTTCTTATGATCAACAAATGAATGTCAATCATCTAGCTAAGGATGCTTATGAGAATTATTATTATTCATCTTGTGAAGATGATAAAAGAGGAGACCAAGTTACATATCTCAGTCATGAATCTGAAAATGAAAGTGTTTTTGAAGATAAAAACATATGTGAAAGTACTGATAATGTTTTATTTTCAGATTTAAGTGAACCTATATTTAAATGTTTTCAAAATTTTAAGTACCATGAAGAGAATGTGAATGTTGATGGTATGCTTGAACCGGATATGAAGTTCTTTGCTTTTGATATAAATGTTCGTAGTGCTGACCTCATTGATGAAAATACTGAATTTTCCCCCTATGTTGAACAAATTTTTAATGTTGATGAAGTTTTGAACAGCAGTAGCATGTGTTGTAAAAATTTACTTCATGATGAAGGTAAGAAGCATGGGTTGTGTGATGACTACTTCATACCAAAAATGGAAGTTTTTTAGGTGGATGTAAGTCCGAATGAGAAATACTTAGCTATGGATTTGCTTCAGCCAGAGGTATGCATTCTTTTCCATGATTGGGATATTGACGATGCGGATGTATTGAGTTTGATGAACAAGGATAATATAGAGCGTGATCAACATTGTGAAGTATCACATCTAGATCAAAATATTTATGTTCCTTATTTGCATCATTTAGTTAGTAATGTCCCTTATTCTATGAATGTAAATGATAATAACGCATGTGCTGATGAGAACTACAGTGGTGAGAATGAATGTTTTATTTTTGAAATTTAGCATGATGATGCCCTTGCAAAGGATAGAGTTGATTGGGATAGTGAAATGTATTGCAGCTTATGGGAAGGCCCCTATAGTGATTTATCTCATGATTTTACTTTTGTTGAAATAGTGTGTGATTACAAACTTCAAAATTAGGCAAAAGGTACACACACTAGTTGTTGTGGTAATGAGATGAAAGGGGTTGATTATAAGGATTATGCCTAGTTGTTGTTGAAAGGTGCCTTTGTTTGGATCATGATATCAAGTGATGAGAATCAGATTTTTGATAAAGGTAAATGGTAAAATTGTTTGGAGCAATTTATAATCAATTATAAGTATATTTGTATATTTTGTACAGCCGCTTTGCTTCAGTTGTGTGGTTTTCAATAAAGTGCCCTGTTGTTTGGGTAGAATAAGGAGCCCTTTGTTTTTGAGAAGAGAAGAGATGTATTTCATTTTTTGGGTGGTCTACTCTAACCATAGATTCTGAATTCTTGTGCTGATCTCGCAATCAACCATCCCCAGTTAGAGCCACTATTGGGACTCACTAAATTTGAGTCAAGTTGTGAGGCCCATTTCAAAATTTTGCTATTTCATTTTCAAAAAGGCACCTAATCTCATTCAGGTGGCCTAGTTAGAGAGAGGGTAAAATGGAGTCAGTTGATTTTCAAGGGGTAAGGCTTTGGAAACTTTTTGTACACCTCTCATATAGCTAATGAACTGTTCTACAACTTTTAGATTTTAGTTTGGATCAGTTTATCAGATACCCATTTCAAAGGGTGAGCTGAAAGTGCATTTTAGGTGCAAATGCAGATTTTACCAAGTAGCCTACTTTGACTACTTATATATTTTGCCCTATTGATTTTTATGAAGAATTTTAAAGTGAATTGAATTCTATGCATAAATGTGAGTCAGCATGCAAAATTTCAAGTCTTTATGAATCCATTTGCTTAGTTTTCAAAGATCAATCCTTTTGCAGTTGGTGTTGTTTGACAAGTCCCTATTTCACCAGCTAGTCGGAGCCTTGTTTTGCATAAGTGTAAAAGTTTCCTCAGTGAGTGTCATGTCAGAATTTTTGTTCTGGGATATTGTTGGTATAAATGACAAGTTATGTTTCTAGTTTCAAGCTCCTGCCAATCCGTTTAATCAGTTTTCAAAAGGGTTTCTTGAGCCATCTGTTTCAGTGTTCCGTACTTTCATTGCTATATGAGTTAAAGTTGCTATTTTCATGAGCGCACCATTTTTACCCATTCAACCTTTTGGTCAAACTGAGCATTCTTAGTTTTGATATGTACTTCAAGGTAATTATGCCTCAGATTTGGGGGTCTACAAAGATTGTTTGATATTTTTAAGCAAGGCATCATGAATTGCCTGTGCATTGACTCCATCAGGTCCGCAGTGTCGACAAAGCCAATTGGTTATCTTTGACCATTAATATTTCTTCACTTGGGATTCATCTTGAAAAACCGCTTGGCAAAGCTCATTCTTGTATATCAGAGTACAAACCTATCAGATGGCGAGATCTAGAAAGGTATTTTGACCAGTTTGAAAATTACTTCTTTGCAATTAAATGCGAAAATGTGGTGCAAGTGCCTGAAAGTTACAAACTTTAGTTTGATGATCCAAAAATGGTGTTGATCTATTCTAGAGATATGTTTAAGGTTCATGAGGCATTTTAGAGGTTAGTTGTATAAAAACAAAAAAAAATTTAGTCGGCCCCACTTTGGGGCCCGACCTGGCTCATGCCCATGCATTAAATTTTATGGCGAACTATTCTTATTTCATGGCAATGCAACTTTGCATGCCTTGGTCTTCACATCACCATCATCATTATTCAAATGCTTCTACCTCTCATGACAGTAATAGTGACATGATTAAATTTTCCTCTGGAGTAATTTCGTTGTAGTAAATATTTGAGATTGTTGGTATTGATAGGATTATAGTTTCATCTTATGCACTATGGGAGGGGGTGATTGCAGACACTTTAGAGAAATCATTTAATGAGTATGTTTGTGCCCCTAACATCATGTGGAGTTCAGTCACCAGTTTTGCACAAAGATTTAACAATAAGAAAAAGATCAAATTTGACATTCATTCTGTTCAATTAGCAAAGGAGCTTCTGGCAGGCTTACAAAGATGCAAGAAAGATGGTCAATAATACTTTAGTTTGGCAAGGTTATCAATAAATGAGAATGATATTGAATTGATGGAATTTGTAGTTCTTTTGCATGGTATTGGCATGCATATCAGTCATAAAGGCTATCAAAGGCATTCATATTATCTTATCAAGAATAATGCACACCTTCATGGCTACAGTACTGTGGAGATGGAGCATACACAATTGTTGTCACACCATCATTAATGGATACATTTGTTGGAGTTCAATGAGATATATCCCTTGAGGTGTGGGCAGCACAATCTGAATGTAAGCATTTGAAGTGGTGTTCAGAAGGCAGCAGAAGCTTTCAAACCAAATACAAATGGTGTAAAATTAGTAAACCTCCTCCCATGTATGGCATGGGCCACGTTTAAACTTTCTGCAAGTGCATTGGCAGGCATAAAGCTCTACGTGGTGGGTGAGTTGAAGAAATCATGGAGCTCCCTTGCCAGCATCCTAAACTCCATGTACCATAGCGAATTATCTCCTCTTGTGTGGCATGGTAAAGGGCTTATAACTTTTAAAACAAAAACAGTCAACAACAATATGAAAGTTGAGGAAGGTGTTGAAATTTTTAGAAACTTCAAGGTAGCTTCAAAACCAGTGAACCCCTCCAATCTCACGATGCCTCCTTATTTTCCCTCTACGTGAGATATGAGTTCCATCCTCCCCTTTGCATGGTTGTAGCTTTGGAAGGGGGTTTTAAAGAAAGCAAGTTCAAAGAAATGCAAGTTGTTGGGTGTGAAGTGTGGGCCTATTGAAGAGGCAATGGAACTTCATGTGAGAAGCCTCAAAGCAAAATGCAAACATCTCCTCCATCTCTATTGTAGCATGGTGAATAAACTACAGGAAACCCCAAAGCAATATGCCCCTGTGTGGAGAATATGGAGGGTTAAAATGAAATGTAAATGGAAGCCAACATTTAACCCCCTACGTGGTTTTTGGAATGAAAGATTTTCACTTTCTAATCAAATGCAATTAGCATGTGTACAACTTTATTCTTTCTATGTGGTCTTTGACTATGCGTGGCTAGTATGAAATGCACCAAACCTTCCAAGCAATGTAAATGACAAAAAATGCCATTAAAACTCAGGGTAAAACCTTCAAAATGTAGTCCCAGGCAAAATACTTTAGTCCCACATTGGCTAGGTGGGGGTCATTTTTGACATTTAAAACTAAAACCCCACACAAATATAGTGTCAAAAGATTGAGGCTTTTGATGGATGGTACCACTTAGGTGCCTAGGAGAACCCCACGTGCGTGGGCATGCTTCCTAAGGTGACCAAGGAGGCTAAGTGGGGACTAGGTGGACCCCACCCATGTAGGTATGGTTCCCAAGGCGAGTTTTATAGAGGAGCAACTTAACCAATGAGAAAGTTGTAGGACATCTGACAGTACACATTGATTCACAAAGGGAAGATGATCGAAAGTTAAGCTTCACGAAATGGCGAAAAGCATGTGAGAAAAACAAAAGTTTAAAGAGTGAACAAGTTCCATGAAAATTGACAACCAACGTGATTTTGTGAGATGAAGATGCATGTTTGTTAACTTTTGCAAAATGGTGAAACGTGATGTGGTAGGTCCAAGTGGAGGTCCAGCTTGCGGGTCTTGCTGACATGTCACTAAGGTGGCATACAATCAGGTTGTCCAATGGTAGTCCAATGGCGATGACGAGGTGGACAAGTGGTGAAAAGTGATGTGTCATCCTAGGTGGCACCCCGTGGAGTGATGAATCACAAGCTGCCACATGGTAGGATGCAAGGCATGTGAAATGGTGAAAAATAAAAGTTAAATTATATAGTGCAGACACTAGTACATTCGGGTCAAAAGTTTGATGGCAAATTGTCAAAATTTTGACACAATTTTGTCGCACTACCGACAAAAAAAGCCATCGAAAACTTTGTGTTGGAAGTTCTGACTATCCTTGTGGTCGTCGCAATTATGACATCACCTCCAACCTTTCCAATGGCTGCCATGGATGCTCATACCCCGAAAGAATACCATCGCGATCTCGGCCTATCGTCAAAATTTTGACTCCAAAGGATAAAATTCTGATAGAGGAGTGCCCTTGGATGCATAGCATCCTCATCAGAACTCTCCTAGAGGTTGTTGTAATTATGACAGCCTCTAGGAGAGTTTTGATGAGGATGTTGTGCATCCGATGGCACTCCTCTGTCAGAATTTTATCCTTTGGAGTCGGAATTCCGACGATAGGCCAATTTTTCAGAAAAAAAAATTATAGAAAAAGATTGACATTGGTATCTCTCTTCTATCTCTCTTCTCTATCCCTCTCTACTATCTCTCTTCTCTCTCCCCTCTCTAGGTCTCTTTCTCCATCCCTCTCTTCTTCTCTCCCTCTCTACTTCTCTTTCTCTACCCTCTCTAGGTCATTATCTCTTCCTCTCACCCTCTCTCTCTCTCTCACCTCTATAGGTCTCACCTTCTATTCCTCCATCATTACCCATGTTGTCAAGTTGCAAGATATTTCCCAAAGTACTTGGTTGCTACGGTTATTTTTCTTAAGTGTTGGAGTCAGAGTTAGATGAGACTTGCATGATTAAGCTATATTAAGTGATCAAGTCACCAAGATCTCAATTGTAAACTTGACTAGGTTCTAGGGTTTTAGGGTATAGCATAGGTCAAGATTAAGGTATGGTGGTCAATAATTACCTTCCAATGACAAAAGAAATCCAAATGATGAATAATGAAGGTAATGAACTCATATAAGTTTGGAGGAGATAATTTGACTAGGTTAAAATTTTGTTTAAGTCATGGTCATGATACTAGCTTTCTCATCAAGAGCAATCTGTGCGAATGAACCCTAGAAATGTGCCAATGCTAGAGAAGCAAGAATTCCAATAAAACCTAAGGCAATTCTAGTAAGGGGTCAAAATTAAAGAATTAGGGTACAAAATTTTTTTTTTGGCTAAGTCGAGATGTTGCTCAAGGATGACCTAAATCATGGAGTGTAAATCAATCATGAAACATGAGAATGGATAAGTCTTGACCCAAGCAACATAAGTCCCCCTTATGATTCCAGCAGATATCACATCACAATCATTGAGTCTATCTGCAATATAAAGTCAAGACCTGACTATTGGAATCTTGGAGTCATCCCATTTGATCCTGTAGTTTAGCACTTGGGAGGATTTTGTTCAAGAGAGGATAGAATACTTAGTATTTTATTTTGTGTTGCATAGTGCATAAAAAACACATCAACATAAACCATTGAGAGGTTTGGTTAAAGCCTTAGAATCACAATCTCTACGAGAAGCTATCAAGAGTGCCTAGAATTTGGAAACTTTAGTATCCAAGAACATAATTCATAAGGCACCACTTTTAGAGCAACCAAGGAAGCCTATCAATGTAATATTTTATTTACCTTGGATATGTTTTATCCTAAGTGTGATATTCCACTATTAAAAAGCTTAATTAGGTAATATTTTTACTTAGGCATAATAAGACAATGAGTTTCACATTCTCCTTCTTTGATTGAGATTCTACTTTTTCCTTGTCACAAATTTGGAAACTTGGATAAGCAATTTCTTTTTTTGGTTTTCTACCTCTTCATGATCCTCATGGATTTGGAATCTTGGAAGCTATATATTGTAGGTTTTTCCTCGATTAACATATCAAATGAAACTATTGTGAGCTTTCATATCTTAAAATACCAAGGGCTTAAGTTTGGGGATGACAGAGGGATGACGAAGGGGACGGGGTGGGATGCAAATATATATACAACTTAAAACATTAATTATAAAAGGATGTGTATAGAATAAGTATAACAACTATAAATAAAACATTGCCACACTATGTAAATTTTACAATAAACATTAAAAATATGTCAATGATTGCATTTAAATTTGAACATTAACAATGGTGGTAGAGTTTTGGAACTTTGGGAACAAACTAAGAATAAGTATAAGAATTGCAGATGAAACTTTGGCATACTAAGTGTTTAAACTAGTCAACATAAAAAAAATGGAAACAATTTCATTAACAATAAGAATGGTGGGTAGAGGTTTGGGGTCAATGGGTAGTGCCCCTTGTGGGGGGTTTGGGGCAGAACCCCCATCAAGGTTAGGGGGCATTGCCAAACCTTTAATACAGATGACATTTTCACAATAATTTCACCATTTTTGTTTATAATTGGAGTTTCTAATTGGGGGCCATGGGAGACTCATAGGCATCCTCAAGATGGTCAAGAGACTCCTTGGAGTCCCTAGGATGTCCCTAAGTGGTGCGGCAAGGGGATGTTTCCCCTAAGTATTGCATCCTGAAAAAATAGAGATTTTGGAGGGGGGGAAGGGGTCCCCATGTTTCAATGGTTTCAAAAGATTCTAAGTTTTTTTTTATCTTGTCATAACAAAATATACTCCTCTTGCATCCTTGGATGATTTGAAAATTGAAAACAATTTGACAAGAAAAAACTAACTTCTAAAGTTTAGACTTAGTTTTCTTTTTTTATCCAAGTCACTAAAACATTTCAATGATCAAAGTATCTTTTTTTTGGTGGTTTTGAAGCATCCAAAATGCTTGAGAAATTCAATATTATCTTTCATTCCACCAAATTGGAGATCAAGAAGCATGCTCACAAACAAGGATTTGTTTGTAACTTAAGGCAATTGACTAGTTTTTGGGGCATTTTCAGGTCTAAAGAACCTACCATTGTGTCAAAAAGGCCCATAAGACCCCATTTTCATCTAAAACTTGTCTCTTTTGGTCGTAGAAGCATTTAAGGAAAAAAAATCACACAACCAATGATATGCCTATACCATACATATTTGAGTTAAAATAAAAATAAAAAATTGACAAGGTTTGGAAACCATTGAACAATTTGGGAGATTGCTAATACATACACTCAATTTATAAAGTCTCAATTTTATGTACTTAATCTTCGAGAGGCCTATACAAAAGTATTTTGTAATTGCGAACTAAGATAAATTTCCATTTTTGGTAGTTTTCATCATGGATTATGGTATTAAATTCCAACATTCTATTGTCAAGATAAATTCAGAGAACCATTTGTACTCGAAACAAGGGATAGTGAAAAATTACATTATGTAGGATCTCCTACCCTATCTCATTGAATTCATTCCTACACCAAGTGACTATGAACAAAAGCATAGGTATTTAACAACAATGACATGGTCCATGGACTAGTGATCCTCCTCTTGATACTCCATCTACAAATGAGAAGATCTCTTATACACGTTGCTACTTCAGAATTAAAAGTTGCTTCTTCTATAACTTTCCATGATTCTTTGCAATAGGATTATATGTCTTCTAGATTCACCCCACTAGGACACATTCCTATCAAGCATCTTTACTTTTTTGAAAAGTAGACCACATTTCAGATCTAGATGACACCATAATGACTTTGATTTCCTCTTGCAAGATATTCCTCCATCATGTATTGCTTCATCAAAGTTCAAATTTTCTTCTTCAAGGGCTGTCAATGATTCTCTATATAGGATTCTTCATGTCTATGAGATCCACTTCATTGGGAGGCCTACTTAAACATTTCACATCTATTTGTGAACTCTCACCTTTCAAATATTGATGAAACAATTGAGAATATTTGTCTTCTCATTGATGACAATGCCCATCAAGTTACATTGTCTCCCATTGTAAATTCACTTGTTCTATCCCCACCATATCATGCAACATGACACATTCTATTTCACATTAATTAAGGTCTCACACTTCAATGATTGTAGTCCTTGAATCTTCTATGGAACAATAACAGCTTAACATCAACATCAAGATACATGAGTCACTTCAAAAACCATACATCTGAATTCCTTTCTACATTCCACTTGAATGGGAATTCAACAATTTGACAACTCAATATTTCCATATTGTGAAAGGAAGGTGCATCATTTGTTGCAAATGAACCTACTACAACATTCACCATTCAACATTTTGCATTGCTTTTCTCTCTTCTTTGTGGAGGCACCAACTTTAGGGAATGGGGTGGGTCTATATTGTCCTTCACATATGTCACTTGGGATGGAGTTTTGTCCTATGGATTTTCTAGTCTCTACTTCGAGAGGGTACACTCTCTTTATAATTTGGGGTTATTTCATATTTTACATGGATACCTAACCTTGTGACCCATTTCTTCTTACCTCAATTGCACTTAAGGGGGTGTGCCAATGTACCATTTTATTCACCAAGTGGATATGTTTTATCATAAGTATGATATTGCATTTGTTTGTTTAGTTTACTTAAGTAATTTCTTTTAACTTGAGATAATGACTTGCACATTCTCCTTCTTTCATAGGATTATGTTTTTTTCGTTATCCTCAAAATTTTGGAAACTTGGATAAACAATTCCTTGTCTTTTGGTTTTCTATCTCATCCTCATCTTCATCCTCATGGATTAAAAATCTTGGATATCGAGTGAAGATATTGTGAACTTTTTCATTTTCTCTCTTATGAAATTTATGCTATTTTGATTTTATTATCATTTATATTTAACAATTTTAAAAATGTTATCACTTACATTAATTTCTAGGTTAATATCTATTTTGTAGATTCTAATAGAATTGAATACCATACCCAAACAATATCTAGTATGAACTAGTTAGTTACAGGCTAGGTTCCAAGTGTACTTGGTAACACAATTTTTGAACTTGTGTTTGTTTATGATTTAACGATTGATGCATCTAGCTTTGCTACACATCTACTTTGAATATAATGAAAGGGTGATTTTGTCTAAGCCAAGAGACCCTACTATCTAATATCACCCAAGAAAGATACTGATATTTTACCTTGGAAATATAAGCCTTTTGTAAGTATGATTCAATGAATTGTGATAATAACTTAAAATGAAGTGAATTAAAATTTGATTGGGTTCCCCATTGTATTTTAACAAATTACCTAGGAAGATGTTCATTCCTAACAATTTCCAATTCTCTTTCCAAATGGATGAAAAAGAAGAGAAAGGAACTAATTAATGTTGGGACGGAATTTAGAAGACCTATGTTTTGTGTATGAAAGCTACTAGCCTAGAGAGAATGGAAACAATTTGAAGTCATGGGAGAGAGAGTTTCAGTTCTATCTCCAGAAATTATGTCTAGTACTCTTGTATTGAATTTTTAAATCCTTCTAAGTTTAAATGTTCATGAGGAAACTCTAAAATTTTAATAAAATACATAAATGAAAACCAATTTTGTTTTTGTAGGAATACTTTTGAAAATCACATCACCTCATTAATTTAACTGTAACAATAAGATTACATACAAAGTGCAGGTTTGCTATGAAACATGTTAAAAGGGTTAAACTGTTTCAATTAATACAAACACTGGAACTATTAAACAACAATAGCTTGTTGGTAATCAAGATTTTGGACTATACCCACATTTTACACCTTTTCATACAGTTACAAAGAACATAGAAAACATGTACGTGGAACTACAGATTCTAACATATGTAAAAATACAACAATCTAAATGGGAAGCATGTGGAGAATGGTTAAGACATGCATAAATAAAAGGAAAACAAAAATCTCTCAATGTGTATCACAAACAAATCAAGGAAAAAAGCTTTTAGGTAGGGAACCGATATGATCATAAAAATTTCAAAACTTCCAAAGTATAGAGCATTTGAGATTTTACAGAGAATGTGCTAATTCAGCTTTATTCATGATGAGGCATATTCACAACTTTTGCAATCGCACCATGGTGTTGTTCATGTTGGCTCTATTGGACCCTGCAATTAAGATTCAATATACGTACATTATTCAATAAGATTAACTGTGCAACATAATGAAATATTGAAAAGTGTGTTTTCTTATTGAGCTTCACTTTGTTTTGAGAATAGTTTAATATTCTATACTTAATAGGGCCAACCACGTGAAGGTGGAAGCTCATTTGGCCCCTCCCCGACCCCCCCTAACATCACTCTAAATTCCCCATTAACATCTAACATTCATTCATTATCACATAATGTTCATTAACACATAAAATTCATTAACTTTCATTAACACGCAGCATTCATCAATAATCATCAACACATATCATTCATGAACATTCATTAGCACATAATTACATTCATTAACACATAAAAAATAGTCATTATCAAATAAGGTAGATTACAATAATTTCTTTCTTTGTTTTTTTTTTGAAGCTATGTAAAGTCTAAGTGGAGCATCGTCTTCTTCATCATTTCCCCCATCTTCGGATGCTCTGCCTTCTTCTTGTGCTCTTGATATGTATGCCCAATCCTATACAAAGGATGAGGATGTTGAACCAAAGGGGGGTCCTCTGCAATAACAAAGAATTGGGTTAAATTCAAAACATTTTTTTATTATTGTTACAAGTATTTCATTAATTTAAAGAACACAACTGTTACACTCTTTACTTGATGGGGCCACATCATCTTCCACATCATTTTGTCTAGCATCAACCTCGACATGCTGAACACCATCTAGATCCTCTAGAGTTGAAATATGCAACGTTACATCAATACATCAATTGCAATTAAATTTGTTTAAAGGAATAACAGTGGTCCTCTTTACCTGATTAGGGAACATCACATTCCTGATGTTGTCTACTCGGATCATGCTCCACTTGGTCACCATCGACTACATGATCTAAAATATTAACAATAAAGGTTACATTAATTACTACACTAATTTTCAATTTAAGATGTTTAATTGTATTAATAATTACATAAAAAAAATTGAATAGCAAATGAATACCTCCACTACTAGGATGTACATCCGGACCTTCATGTACAGGTTTTGTTCCACGATTATCATGCTGCATTCCAATGTCATGCACAGTGTTATCATTGCTTTCTTATTTTAAAAAAATATAGTCACTTTATGTTGAAACTTAACATCAAATAGATTATTGGTTAAGTATTCAATTTGAAATAATTTTCATTTAGCTTATTTACCATTGTGATAGATGCATCAAAATCTCATGTTTGCCCACTCAATTCTTGTAGTCGTTTAGCCACGGCTATATAGCCTTGTTGGTAGCCAATTCTCTTATCATCTTCTGTGGGCGCTCTATTGAATTCAGAGCCTTGCATTTTTGCTTAGTATTGTGAATTTTGCTTGTATTGTTTGATCAAAAAATAATTGTTTACAATTTATAAATATTTTGATGTGATACTTAATTTACTGATTCTTACAATTCTTGCGGCAAGTTTCATATAACCACCAGAGTCGAGTTTGTGTTGCCCATGCTTTTCTTGTCTTGCCTTGGTTGCCTTTTACGTGTCACTCAATCTATGAAAAGTTTGAAATATGTTAGATTATATAAATATAATGAATAATTAGTACATATTCACATTCTTAATAGTATCACATACCTTCTTCTAGTGTCTGGTGGTGTATTTCTTTTTTTCCTTTCAATTCTCTCCTTTGCATCCAAAATCGGGTCCTTCCACTCCCTCTCTAGAATCATGGGGGGATGCTCATATAAATAAACCATGACCATGATCTCATTATCAAGTGATTTCTTATGTATATAAATTGTTAAAATGATATAATGAACAACTTACTAGTGGATGATAATCATGTCCCCCTTCAATGTGACCTACCTACAATGTTTCTTAGCTGTTTTGATTAGAAGTCTTCTAGTCTTTAGGCCCTTACAAATTTTGCAAGGACAATAACATTTCCCATCACCTTTTCTTTTCAAGTTAGACCATAATCTAGCAATTGTCTCCTTATTTTGTTCTTCGCTAATATTATCTGACATGGTCTTTCTTCACAGGCAAAAAAATCAGGCTATGGAAACTTCAGTGCAAAAGCTTCACAAAAATTGTAAATCAAACCAAAACCATTTAACTCTTCTTTTTCATCTTAAAACATTGAACTTAATAGAGAAAATATTTAATGTAGCTGATTGTGTGAATTTCTAAGCATTGTGTCTACAAATTATTACTAAAAGTTTGCCTATTGCAGACTTTCTGAGAGACATTTTTGAGTATTCTAAGCCTTGGTTCTTGTATTTTCACTGGTGATAAGTTGGAAACTTTATGGTAGACCTGTAGCCAATCGATCTAATTTTGACAAGTTATACACCAAGCAAATAGGCATCTAGAACTAGCATTGTTTGCAGGTCACCCCTACCCTATGCCATGGGTATATGACTACCGAAAACTCTAGTTTATGCATCAATCCTGGAAATGATCGGTATATGACTACCTAGAACTCTAGTTTAAGCATTAAGTTACATCATTATTGACCTTACTTTGGGATGCTATGTATGAGATTGGAACCTTTTGTAAGGTGTGATCAATGTGCTATCATAAATGCAAAGCCAAAACCATTTTGATGAGATCATGATCCCACTAATACTATTTTGCCTTGTTAATTTTGCACCCACAAAAATGATAGAACCAGATATAATATGCCATCAATGTCCATATACTAACAATGCTCAAGATGAGCCACTTAGAGGTAGAGTTTAACCACTTTCCATATAGGTAGATTATCTCTAACCTCATTTTCCCTATAGGTAACTGATTAGGTTCAATTTAGAGTCTTATTTCCAAATATGTACCTGTATGTTAGCTTTTTGCTTTATTATTTGCCTGTTTATGCTTAATCTTGTCAATTTTGCATAATTTTACTTAGTCCTTACATCTTCAATGAAATTATATCTAATCATATCCAATCACATCAAAATGGAACAATTAATCATATTGCTGGTCTCTCCTAGAGGAATTAAATTGAACCAAATTGACTATTCCCTAATAAAATGTTTTGAAATGGTGAATGTATAAGTTTGTAGTTTACTTTACTAGACTACGATCCCATTTTGTCAACATTTCACTATGAAAGCATAAATATTTTTTCTTCAAGAGAACATCTTACAGATTATGCTTCAATGTATAACACATTTTCATAATCAATCATTCGACTTCACATGGATAAAAGAATTCACATACTCTAAATCATGATCTGATGATGTGAACAACTCATATGCAGCTATATGGCATGCAAAGCATTTATTTTAACATACACTTATTCATCCACATTGCAGGGATAACAATACAAGGCTCACATATTGGTCTAAGAGGATGCCATGGTCTCACAAAGTAACCAAGAACCATATGAAATGATGGTCTTGAATCCACACACAACTAGGGAGGATCCATATGATTATGTATGACTTCCCCCTTGTTTGTTTAATGGGATTAGCCTCCAAGACATAGCCGTCAATAATCACTAAGAATGTACAAGTGGATAGCTACCCATACAATAAACACTTACCCCTATCCTCAAATTTTCCCAATGTTTGATTCCTTATATACACTCATCCAAGGTTATCTATGTCGATCTTGGTGAGGAATCACATCACAACAAAGAAGGCAACATTTAAAAATAGCAAGAGTCTCACTAAACTACCAAAGATCATAAATATTGAAAGAAAGAAAGAATAGTACCAATAATAAGTCAAATAAATGTGTTCAATTCCAATAGCAAATCAAACATAGCCACAATAACTACACAATAGAGAAAACTCACAATAGTGATTAAAATAATTCAAACAAGATAAAATAAAATTGTTGGTCCATGCAACAAAGATGAGAGATCATCAATAATTGAAGGAAACTTCACAATCCTTAAAAGTGCACATTACATAACTATACGACTAGAAATTTTGGCTAAATAGAGTGAAGATTCATCATGACTCCAATAATAGTCCCTCATGTGTGCATTTGTGGCATGAACACAAAAACTCCCACATGGCATGGCCATGTACCTAATGGAGAAGACATGCCTAGGCTAGATGCCCAAAAAACATGACTATAATAATAGTCCCTCATGCATTCATTTGTGGCCTACACACTACAAATCCTAACATATCATGGCAATATAGCTCATAGAGAAGACACACCTAGGACCACATTGCACATAGCAATGTGCCTCACAAAGAAGACATGCATAGGGCACATGCCACATAGCAATGTGTCTTATGGAAAAATGTGCATGCATGTCACACACCAAAGCTATATGTATACATCATGAGGCACATTCATATGTTATCAAAAACAACCTATTGTATCTAACATGAGTTCCTCTCTACATGTGTGCAAATCTTCCAACACTAATCACCACTAAGAAGGAATAATATAAAATGCATCTTCAAATATTTGTGTGTGTGTGGAATTGTGTCTTTGAACCCAAATCGCTAACATCAACAACATGTAACCATCACCTACACTATATCAAAACATAAGTATGGTGTGACATCATATCTATTTGGATAATGTCAAAACACATGCAAACATGAAAATCATCATAGCATGACAAAAATCAATCTCCACATGTTGGAACAAAGATATAAATAAGATAATAGGGTAAGAGGAAACCCGTACCAAGAACCACATACCAACTATCGGCAATGTCATCAAGATAAATGTAGGATAGGATACCACTATGAGCCATCCAATGGTCCATTCTATGAGGAGAACTAGGGGATACTATCTTTGAAAGGTATGGTCAATAGAGATAATCCCTACTAATGCCACAATATGTCACCATAGCTTCTTGAGTTTTCCATTCTTATACTTAACACCACATTTATTGAGTTCCTCAAGAGCGAGGTTGGTTCTCAATAGGATGCACAAACATGTAAACACACAAGCATGGTTTCATCATACTTGTACAACAATACAAATTCATTTTTCTAGTTAATTACTTAGTGTAAAAATAACTCCATTAGATAACATAGGGCAATAATCACCATAAGTTTTCAAATAAACTACCCAAACATCAATTGGAGTTACCCTTTCTAAGGTACAAACATAATTTATTCATAACTTCAAAATTAAAATAATCACAATACGTCAAAATAAGTTCAATAGTGCATGGAAATAGACAACATTATCCATAATTAAACCCATAAATTACCCTAATTGGATATGCTAATAAAATGGTGTCTCAAATAATAGAGATTATGTTGGACCTATAATAGAGATCTAGACTTTGTTTCATCATACACAAGCATGGTTTCATCATACTTGTATCCAAATACAACATCCATAGATAGGTACTCAGGACCAAAATCTCATGGGTACCCTTTTAGCTGAATTTACCCTATATTTAGGTGAATCTACCCTTGTATCATTCCTTGATCTATTATGTCATTCCACCAATCAATAATTTTTCCATATTCTTGGGAGAATACACTATCCCATAGGTGAATATGCCATATCCTTAAATGAATCCTCCTTGTCATCATCCTAAGTCCTCTTTTTGTTAAGTCTTATCCCTTCATCTTTAGGAAAATCCACCTATCCTTAGGTGAATCTACATTCTCTTAGGTGAATCTATTTCACATAAATCATTTATCTTATCCATCTTTCTTATGCAAATGGTGAACTTTTCCTATCCTTAGATGACTACACTCCCATTTAGGTGAATCTATCTAGTTTTAGTCTCCTTCCATTATTTTGTCCAAATTTGTATCCTCTAGTTTACATGAATCTACTTGTTCTTAGGAAAATCAACCCTATCATTCTAAGGAAAATTCACCTTGTCATCATCCTTAATCATCTACATTTCAAGTGTATAGTCCATCCATCCTTGGGAGAATTTAACATATTATTGGGAAAATCCACTCCCTCTTAGGTGAATCCACCTTTTCCACCTTCTCATCAATCTATTATGTGTTCTAAGAAGGACACAAAAGTGGATAGAAAACAATAGAGGAGATAGTACTCAAACAAGTACTAAGTAATTGCATTAGTGACATGTCACAAATGTGAGTTATACATGTTCCAAATTGATTGATTCTCATGAAGGAACTAAGTTATCTACAATAAATAGCCACCCAAGAAACCTATTTTCTTTAGGCAAACTATCTTCTTAGTAGTAGCTTAATTCTTGAGACACTTGATTTAGATATGATCTTGTAAATGGTGTTAAAAAGATTAATTAGTCACCAACCAACCACACTCTTCATTTGTATATTTAAGAATTAGTTTGGTCAAACCTTAATTGTAACAAGCATAACCAAAATCCTCCATGATAAAGTTAACAAATATATTATTGCATAACCAAATCTTTGTGGTGGGTGTGTTCAACAAATATATTATTGTGTGAATTGCTTTTGTCCAAAATGTAGGAACTTGATCTACATATCCATGAAGGCATGATTAGGTCTCTACACAACATTGTTTTGTTGATGCATATATGTAGTGGTTAGTTGTTTTCTTTTAGTTGTAGATAAACCATTTTGAGTGAATTTCTCATTTACTTGAGCATTTTGCATTTAGAGAACAACTAGATGACCATTCAACAAGGGGTTTAAACTCTTTGAACTTCACAAATGCTTGAGCTTTTCTTGTCAAGCAATGTACCCACATCTTAAAGACATCAAATTATGAAAGATGATATTCCCAAATCTACAAATGACTGTCACAACATAGTGAATAAGGGAAATCCATAGATACATTAACAAGTAGCCCTAGATCAATACAAAGGGAAATACAGTCATGTTTATCTCAATGCAATGTTTTCCATCATCCTCCCTGCGTATGCCAAAATAGGAGCTTTCGAACAAGGTATGGACATCCATCAAAGCATAATCGAGAGAGAATTGGAATATAGGTCGGTTCTTGTCCAACAAGATTCAAGATGTAGGGCCCCCACTAATAAGAGAACCCATAGTGGGTATGGGAGGAAATCGGGTCTTATGTGGTTCAATGCAATCCCCATTCCATTTGTTTGAGTTACTTCATTAATGTCTTCCAAATTCTCAGAGCGGTTTTATTTATCCAATAACAAAAATTGCAAAATGGGGTAGCATACACACGGCATGTGAACTGTATGATGGAATACCTCAAAGAGATGTTATTTCATGGAATTTTAAGATCACAGGAATGCACAAAATAGATTAATTTGAAAAAAACCTTACCTTGCTTATGTAGAGATCACTCTGGTGGACGGGGTAGGGAGGCAAGATGGTCGCCGCTTGTGCTTTCAAAATGAAAATGCATTGTGTTTTTTTTAAAAATAAAATGCCCGAGGTTGTTGGAATTCCGATGAACACGGGCATTTAAAAAAAAAAAAATCAAATTTTCACACAATGCTCCTTGTCTGTCGGAAACCTCCATCGGAATTTAACCCCAAACGTATTAGTGAGACTATAGAAAAAAATTGAAAAATTTAAATGATAGAGGCACATGAATGATTAATTCTCTCAGAGGTTAAATTTTGGTCAAATATACATGTATTATATATCACCAGAAAGCTTTCGAAATGAGGAATCTAGTCATGAAGTTTGATTTAACAAATGTGGGATATTGTGAGAGAAGTTTCCATGGGAAGAAGAGGAGATATTCTTGCAGTTATGGAAAAAGGACACTTGGCAGTGTGTTATGCAGACTTGATTTTTCTCCCTCCTCTTTTTATTCTATTTTCTTCTCAATTGTCAGGGTTCCAAAATTTTGGAGGAAGTGCTCCACATTTCATGGCTTCTAGTTCTGAATTGCTTGACCCAAGTGTGTAAAGTTCTATGGATCTTTTAGGGTATAGAGGTTGCATTATAGTATTATAGATGGTTTTCTAGTTGCAGGTCTTACTTGTGTCAGGCATAAGTAAATTCCACACAATATTGTCTCTAGGCATGCATTTCACTATTATAAATTGAACCCTCAAGGAGGATAAAATTTGTCAATTTCAAGGAGATTGTATGATTGTTTGTAGGTATCCTTCAATGAAGGTTTTAAATTATGTAATCAGTCATGAATAAATGGAATATGTGTCCCAGATCTGATAATTTTATGGATGAATCAAGTAATGCATTGGTATAAGGTATTAATGCAGGAATATCTTGTAAGGAAAACAAATTTGTAGCTATGATTTACATTTACAGTTTTGTGTGTGACTTTGTTGCCCAATGAACAAGGCACTGGTCTTTGAAATATTTGCGGATAGTTTCAGATTTATAAATTTAAAGACAAATCTATTTCCCTTTATGTTTAGGGGTTTGCATTCTTTTCATTCAAAGCTCTGTTTTCATCTATGGTTTGTATAGATCTAGTCAATCTGTAGTGTGTTTCTAAATTGGGTGAGTTTGTGGAATGATGTATCTTCTTATTGTTGATGCAATCATATGTCTGTGATTGTTGTATTTAACGCATCAAAAGGGTGCCCCCCCTAGGTCTAGTAGAACCTGAAGTGCAAGAGGATCAATTAGGGTCCTATGTTATGTTGTCCAAGTCTTGATGTGTTCTATAGAGTGAAATTGGCCATTTCATAGAAGGATTGCAGGTGAACTTGGGTTAATAAGTCTTGATGAACAATAGGATAGAATGAAGATATACATTAAAAGCATGGGTTCTCAACATTGGAGCTATGTTGAGAATAATTATGTTGTCCCTACTGGTACTCTCACCAATTATCAAAGAATAGAAATTTAGGAGAAAAAGCAAGTAAAGGAAGCTCTTATTAGCAGCCTATCTGATGTTGCATTTATAGATGTTCAGGAAAAAGAAAATCCCAAAGATCTATGGGATACTCTAGAGTGTATCTATGGCAGTGATGAGCATGTGAAGAAAGCTAAGGAAGAAAGCCTTAGAGGGAAGTTTGAAGACATGCGGATGGTTGAAGGAGAGACCACTCAACAATATGGGATAAGGATTAAAACTATTGTTGGAGACATCAAGAGTACAGGAGGTACAATGGATGATTCCACCATTGTTAGCAAAGTTTTGAGAACCTTATTACCAGTTTATGCAATAAGTATTGTCGCTATTCAAGAGTTGAGATCTATTGACAAGACACAGGTTTCCCTTGATTCTATCATTGCTAAGTTGACTGCATATGAGCTAAATAGTTATGATGCTAGTGTTAAGAAGACCGATTCAGCCTTTAAAGCATCTATTGCACTATCCAGAAAGGGTAAATAAGCGAGTACCAGTTGTGAACCAAGACCAAGCAGAGATATGGATGATGAGGAGATCATGATGGAATTTGAAGCTCTTCTGGCCAAGAGACTTCCTAAGAGAACTGGTAAATATAGAGGTAAGCTCCCTTTGAAATGCTTTTCTTGCAATAGGATAGGACACATTGCTATAAACTATCCTAATGGTGATAATAAGGACAATCTAGAGAGGTTCAAAAAGTTCAAAGGAGGAAATAGGAGAAACTGTCTTGTTGTAGTTGATGAAGGTGTCACTGATGATGAATCAGAAGATGAAGAAAGTGAAGACATAGTATTTGTAGCTGTCAAGGAATATGTGTCAAACAAGAAGGTTCTTGTCTCCCGCTTTGATAATTCCAATGAGTGGATTATTGAAAGTAGTTGTTCTCACCACATGACTAGTGACCGAAGAAAGTTTCTATCTCTAGAAGAGTATGATGGAGGTATAGTTTGATTTGGTAATGATGCACCTTGTATGGTAAAAGGCAAAAGCTCCATCTCTTTAAATGGAAAAAGTAGTGCTGATAATGTGTATTGGGTAGAAGGTCTTAGGCATAACCTTCTGAGTGTTGCTTAGCTGAATGATAATGGACTCACTCTAGAATTCAAAGATGAAGTGTGAAAAATAAAAGGAAAGAGTGGTGAACTAATGGCCACTAGTATGCAGACCAAAGGTAACTTATTTCAGTTAAATGCAAATATCAGTCAATGTCTAATGGCCAAGTTTGATGACAATTGGATATGGCATACGAGACTCTACCATGTTAATTTTGATAACATTATGAAGGCTAGTAAGATCAAGGTAGGTAGAGGATTGCCTGTGCTGAGAAAACTGGAGAATCCTTTGTGTAGAGAACGTCAACTATGGAAAATGTCTTCCTCAACTTTCAAAGGTAAATCTTTCATAGCAGAAAATTTACTTGATCTCGTGCATACTAATTTGTGTGGTCTTATGAAAACTAGGAGCATTCAGGGAGATAAGTACTTTATGACTCTTACTAATGATTGCTCAAGAATGATGTGGGTCACATTCTTGAAAGACAATTCTGAAGCTTTTGGAAAGTTTAAGGCCTTCAGAGCACTTGTTGAAAAAGAAAGTGGTAAGAGAATCAAATGCCTTAGAACTGACCAAGGAGGTGAGTTCACTTCTAGTGAGTTCTAGTGGAACCTAAAATTAGAGGCAAAAACATGGTAATTGATAACCAGATTGCTCAGGTTGCACAATCAAAAAATTAATCTACAGGGAGTATATCTTACCCAAGAATATTTTTTGCAATGTGATTATATTTTGCATATAAATGATTTAAAAATAAAATATATTTTTACAAAAGGGCAGGGAGAGGGAGTTGAACATTCAACCTCTCAACCCGACCTTCCTAACTACCCATACCTACCCTCCCCTTTTACCAATTGATCTATTGTATTACTTAAAATTTATTAGGGTAAATTACTATGGATAATAATTTGCAAATATTTCCACAAGATTTTTATTTATTAAAGTAATCTTGAAATGTGGAAATACATTTTTAAATATGTGATTTAAATAAATTATTTTTACCCTAAAACATTGGTAAAATATATATTAAGGTAAAATGTTATTTCATATAAATGGATCTTATTTTGAAAAATGTTTCAAAGCTGTGAAATGTTTCAAATCACAAGCGGAGATAATAAAAAGCATTTGTTTATTTAAGTGGATTTTTAATCTTTTCATATGCATATTATTTGCCCTAGAGTTAATAAATTGAATAATTTATATTAGGGTAAACCATCTTATCATGTAGTTAATGGTTTGATTGGTTTGTTGCAAGTATGCATCCCATGTGCTAAATTATTTCCAACCAAATTGAGTTTGCCTTCAAGATGAAAATCTATTTTGGAATATTTGCCAAGGTAATGTATTTTTATCAAGCGGAGGTAGGTATGTTTTAATCATTTGCTTTTGATTTATTATTTTAAAGGTAAAATTAATTTCAAGAGGTTATTATGGCAAATTCTTTGTTACTTTGGAAATTATTCAAATGAAAGTAAAAACACTCTCAAATCTTTAATATCCTTATTTGAATGTTTACTCAAGAAGTTTCCATTTACTTTTGGAGTTTTATGTTAATATCATATTTTATTAGAAATATTTTACCCTAATTGTGTGCAAACATCATATGTCTCTTTAGGGGGAAAATATTTTTATCTGCATGGGGAAAATATTATCAATGATTTTATTAAATATATCCCTATGAAATAGGAACATATGACCTATCAAGCTAGTTGATTTTTTATATGTTTTGTGCAGGATACTATAGGCAAAAATTATATTTCTTGGGTGCATATTAACAGGAAGTATCCCTTACTCAAGAAATTTAATTTAATGTTTTTATATTATAATTTGATGATTTTTAGGAGCACCTTGGCAAAAGAAATCTTGTTTACAACATTTGATAGGATAATAATAGTTTTCAATATTATCTTTTGAAATTACCTTTTGAGAGGTTATAAAGGGATATATTTTATCACAAAGAAAGTTATATTTTATAAGTTCTTTTACCATGGTTAATTCTTTAATTTGATGACCTAATAAATTTTCGCATTTTGATATTATCATTTGATCATTTATATTTTTCACCCTAAGTGAATAAAATGGAACATGTATATATTAGGGTTGATTTTATGCAAGATCAAAGAATGATTATTATTATTTTGGAGAAAATGTACTTTTGCCATAAGTAAAATGATGAAAAGCATTTATTTATTTAAGTGATCCTTCCATATACATATTATTTTCACCCTATGTAAATAATTTGAACATATTCATTAGGATGAGTCATTTAATGCTTGATTGCTTTTTTGCAAAGGTTATTTTATATGATATAATATTTCCCACCCAAATTAAAGATTACCAAAAGGTGAGAAAGTATTGTAACATTATCGGAAGGGAAGTATTTTTTTTTACTTACTATACAAAATCTTTTACCTTATGTTATTTAATAAAAACTATTATTGGAATAAATATTTACAAGTGTTTAATACTTTGATTTAAGTGAATTATTGTAAATAAGTATTTTACATAGGGTAAAATGATTATTGCCTAATCTAAAGTGGAATATGTTTATTCTTTAATTAATAAGGAATTTGAATGGTTTATTTTATGTGCAGGAGATATTGAATATTTATGGGAAGTATTATCAAAGTGGAGGATAAAGGATATATTATTAAAGCTTTATTTAGTGTGTATTTTAGGGATTCAAATGTAATTATCTCTATAAACCAAAGGGTGTGTCCTTTGGAAAAACAACTATATGTAACTCCCTCCTGTATGTGAAAGGGTGTGTCCTTTCACATATGTCTTTTGGATTAGATATTTATAGGGAGTCTTTTTCAGTTAAAACATAAGAGGAGACAATTCACAATCTGTCAAGGTACCAATAGGGGCTATGGGATGTCTGTTGTGTAGTTGTGTAAACTTGCTTAGAGGATTAAATCCACATTTAAATAACTCTTTTGTGCTTGAGAGGGAAGGGTCCTCCCACCTAGGTCTTGTGGAGCTTGAAGTGTAGAGGGATTTGGTCTTCGACCATCCCTGTTCGTTGGCCAAGGCTGATTAGATTTCCTAAGGAGTTGGCAAGTCTTTGGGTTTTCCAATCTGTGGTTTTGGACACCAACAAATTGGCAACTCTGCTAGGGAGGAATTATTAAGATTCTGCTAGGGAGTTAAATTGAAGATATTGGTAAAATATAATCTAGAATCTTTGGTTATAGACTATTGAATTAGTAACTAGTTGAGAGTTCCCCATTCGAGTCCCACAACCAATAGATTGGTGACTCTGCTGGGGAGTTGTCATACATAATTTGACATTCACCTAGAAGCTCTAGTGTTTATTCATTGAAGATTTTATAAGTTTTGTTTTCCCCATCTGAGTCACACAATAGATTGCTGACTCTGCTAGGGAGGAATTATTAAGATTCCACTAGGGAGTTAAATTGAAGAAATTGGTAAAATATAATCTAGAATCTCTAGTGGTAGATCATTGAATTAGTAACCAGTTGAGAGTTCCCCATCTAAGTCCCACAACCAACAAATTGCCGACTCTGCTGGGGAGTGGTCATAGAAGGACTATTCAAAGTTTCTGGTGTGTTGTATCAGACTCTACTGGAGGAGAGATCCCAGAAGATCAGATAAGTTAGGAAAAAAAATTTCCTCAAATTTGAGGTGGTGACTCTATTCAACAAAATATTTCAGTAAGTGACTCTGCTAAGGGAGACAATCCAGAAGGAAATGAAAAATTTGTTTTTAGTTGAAATTAATTCATGATGTATCGAAATGGACAACCATTTCAAAGAAAACCATTTATTCTAGATGGCATCAGGCCATTGGATCTTAGAGGATTTCAATGTGTCCCTACAAAGTGCATACTCCCTTAACATTCACCACTGGTACCAAAGTTTCATGGAGAATGGGATGAGTCAACAATTGATCATTTAAATGCATTTTACACATTTGTAAAAGATTATGAAGTCAATGCAAAGGATCTAGTGATGAAGCTCTTCATCAGGACATTATGGGGTTATACGAGAGAAGCTTATGAATCATTACCTACACAGAGTATTTCATCAATGAGGAAATTTGAGCAATGGTTCTTATATGAGTTTCATGTTGCAGATGATGAAGAAGATGACATTTACTATAAAGAGGATGAGGAACATATTTGCAATATGGAAGAAGAATCATGCATATCCCCTTTGGATTCCTTCTTTGATTTAGAAAGATACGAGGGTGAATCTATAGCGGGATTTCTCACCAGGATGATAAACATTTATGTAAAAATACTCGTAGATAGCATGCCTTCATTTTCAAACAAAATGGATGAATTAGGGATATTCCATGATCCTAACTTAAAGCGTATATTTAAATATTTAGAAAGACATGGTATTATTTAGACCCCACATGAGGTAGAAAATATAGGTTTAAAAAAGGAAGAGGGCATTTGTGTAGTTGAATGTAAGGAAGAGGAAGAAACATTGCTTAGTACAGAGGAAATCTCTTATTTATTAGAGAAGGAATATGAAAGGTACATTCAGAAAAATGGTCCAATTTTTTTTCAAAAAGAGCAAGTTGGACACATTCAAGGTATGTTTGATGAAGTAAATAATGATTCCAAAGAAAAAAATAAATATAAAAAAGAAAAGGTATTTGTAGATAGGAAATGTGGAAATCATCAAAGCAAATAGGAATTAGCCTAGCTCAATCACGAAAACTAAAATGCAGTGATAACAATCCTAAAAACATTCAATGAAAACATGAAGACAAGACATTCTAAATGAAATCTAAGCAAACCAAATGCAAATTTCTCCTTCATGTGGCTCCATTGTCCTTCTTTCTCCTTCAAATAGCTTTGTTTTGTGGATCTCACCTTCAAATGCATAAACCTAATGTGAAAGCAAGATTTGTCATGACAAGATGACAACATAAGGGTACTAGAAGCATGATTGACTCAACCAAGGGCTTTGATTGATGAAATTCATCCAATTTATAGACAAATTGGAGAAAATATCAGATTAGCATGAAAGTGATTCGAATGGAAATTCAAATCAGGAATAGCAAAATTATGACAAGTGTATGACAAATTGCTATGCAAGGATTTATGACAATTTATGACAAATTATGACAAATTGCTATGCAAGAATTTATGACAAGATTTTGAAATAGAAATAGACATTAGAAGCAATTAGAAAATTAGTATAGAAATGATGACTTGGAATTTAGGAAATTGATGAAAATTAGGTAAATTAATTAATAATTTCTCATTCATTAATTAATTTACAAAAATAGGAGGAATTAATTAGCCAATTAAATAAACATTTAATTATGACAAGAAGACTTAGGATAAATAAAATAAATCATTTATCCTAAAGAGAAAAATGGAGAGAAAATGACAAACAAGGTTAAATGAATAAATCATGAAACCCTAGAAGATAAATTAGAAATGCAAGGATGACAATTACATCTTGATGTAAGATTGATTTGATGTTGATTCGATCATGATTTTGAATTGATAAATGATTTGATTGATAAATGCGCCAATTAACAAGGAACAATGACTAATTTATCCAAATTGACATGATTGAGAAGGACGACAATTGATGACAAATTGATCGCAAGATGACAAGATTGAAAATAACAATGATCGATGACAAATTGATTGCAAGTCGACAAGATTGAAAATGACAATGATCGATGACAAATCGATCACAAAATGACAAGATTGATAAGAGGACAACGAGCGATGACAAATTGATCGCAAAATGACAAGATTGATAAGAGGACAATGATCGATGACAAATCGATTGCAAAATGACAAGATTGAAAAGAGGACAAAACCCTAATTAGGATTGATGATGTCCAAAATGATGACAAATGAGCATGCACATTGATGTGACAGGATAAGATTGACCAAAATCATGACTGAAGATTGTTGTCAACAAGACCAAATTTGAGAGCAAGATAAAAATGAGGAATGCAGAAGAAGGTCTCAATGCTCGCAAATGATAAAGACCAAGTATGCAGCATAGAAGAAATGTTAATGTGATGCAAAAACCTAAAATAAGGCAATGCGCCAATGTTAAAATATGACTCCGCAAGCGTTGACCAGTTTTAGACGTCTACATTTTGCCCCTGTTTGAGACAATGCGATATTAAGCATTGTTTCAAAGAACAATAATGAAAATGCCCCAGACAATGACAATGACATATGCATGGCCCCTCGAGGAATTGGCCGGAAACATCTAGAAAAGAGGCCAAGTGATCGATAAGAATGACAGAAGATGATAGGTTCGAACGGATTTCCAAGACTGACAGAAGAAATGTTAGTAAGCAGAAATTAGATAGAGGACAGTTAGAGATGAAGAAAAACTTTCTTTCACCAATGCACAAAAGTAGGTGAGAACCTTTATTTGATATGGCAAAATGGATGGGACGCAACATGGCAATGAAGGCCAAAGTGATAATGCAATCCCTTTGCGTAAGATAGACACATTGCACACAAGGAATAAGTGAATCATCCTAGGGTGCATACATCAAGGGTCGAGGTATGTGCGACATTCATAGAGTGAACGTACTTATCACAGACACCCAATGATATTGTTGCCCCAGTTTGTGACAAACATTCCAAAAACAACAAACACAACAAAAAACAACAGGGACCATGAACAATCTCGATCACTCTAAATCACTCAGTGACATCCTTTAGCAACATAGGAACATGATAAAGCAGTAAAAGATAAGACTCACAAATTCAACCAAGCCAAACAAATAGTCTGATCGTCATTGTCAAAGGTGGAAAATAGGAATGATCACGTTGTTTGGTTTCAGGGAATGTGGTACCCCGTCTAAGATAGGACACAGTCTGGTTTTGAGTATACCACACCTTGTATAAGACCCATGATAGTAGTGACAAGGACAAATGATATTGATGTTAACATTTGATTGAGAAGACAATTGTGATCAGTTTGAATGTCTGGTTTGATTGAAAAAGTTCATCTGTGAATGCATGATTTCATTAAAGCACAATGTTTGATTGATTGTCGTTGGATGTATGCTTAGCGATCTGCCTATGCACAAAGGGGTTTTTTTTTTGTTTTGTTTTTTCAGGACTTTATTTGACCTTTTAGGGAGTTTTTTCAGGACAGTATTTGATTTTTAGGGATTTTTTTCAAGACATTTTTGGATTTTTTTGGATTTTTTCAAGACATTATTCAATTTTTTTTTTTATTTCCAGGACATTTTTCAATTTTTATGATTTTACCCCTAGTGTCTAGCAAGGAAAGGAATATGACAGGTGAATAAATAGGCTTTCTGAAATGTTGGTGGATAGAGGGAAGACAAAGGCCTTTTATCATGGAGACAATATAGATGCAATTTTCAAGGGCTATTGCATGATGGCACAAGAGATTGGATATGACAATGTAAAGCAGTGACATGGCATGAGGGACATATCAAGAGGTTTTTGAAACCATGTTTAAATTTTGTGTCCTTATGTTAGATCAAGATCAAGGAATGAAAAAGAGTGTATGGATAGTGATAAGATATGGATAGCATAAGCAAGACCAATAATGGATAAGGGACATGGACTAAAGGTTGGGATAGGCTAAGGGATAGTGGCAGAAAGTTGCAATAAGATAGGGAATATGGATGAAAGGTTGTAATAAGCAAATGGATAAATGACCAAAAACTATGATAGACTAAAAGCTGCAAACAAGATGCATGATGCTCATGATGATCCTCAACCTTGTCAAGATCAAAGGTGGAAAGGGAAAATGGACATGAGGGACAATAAGATATGAAGGGTAATGACAAGGGTTCGATAGGATAATGGAACAATGAAGGACAAAAGGATATGATAGGATAAAACCTATCCCCAAGTACGGTATGCAAGAAGTTCATAGATTATGCATGATGCCTATTTGTCAGGTTTTCATCATGGTACTTGCCCAAGGCACCTGTTTGCCAGGTTTTCACCAGTGGACGAATTATTTTTGCTTTACTTTTTTTTTTTTCTTTTTTTTTTGACTTTTTCAATTGAAGATGGACACATGATAGAAGATGGAAGAAGGAATCAAGCATCTTTTTTTTGTTTGGATAGTAGCCTTAAAAAAAATGGACCCTGACCTTTAAAAGTATGCTCAAAGACGTTGGTAGGATAAGGACATGGAAAATAAGATGAAACTAAGGTGAGGATTTATGCAAAGGATTGGATCAAAGGGATCGAAGGATGGAAAATATGCATTGGATAATGGATAGGGTATTGGAAGAATTGGGCTTGAGTGGACAGAAATGAAGGCAAGATCAACATTGGAACACACCTTGATGGGTGGTGGATTGATGGAGGAAAAATGGATCTCAGATTGTGAGATTTGGATGGAGGAATAGCTTGGGATTTTGGGACATAAGGGCCCAAAATGGATGAAGAAGGTGATGGAGGAATAGAAACTTTGGATGCCAAGTTGGATGTTTCTTTAGGCTTTTGTGCTTCAAGGAGCCACTTAGGGATCCACATGGTTTTTGATTTTTCATGCTTTTTTGGTTCCTTGGAGTGCATTGCTTGCACAAGGGATTTAGGAGCCCATATAGATTTTGAATTTTGTTTTTGAGCAATGGGCCTTTGTGGCCTTTTGGATATTTCTTTTTCTTTATAGATCATATTGTTCTTTATTTTGACATGTCGATTATATTGGATATGTTGATCCTTGAATACATGTGGATTTCTAGACTTATGACGTTTACACTTGGCATCCAAATTGCTTGGAGGAGAAAAGGAATGCATGGATGGATATGAATGAAATGGAGTTCTTTTGGATTGATGAAATTTAGTCAAGGATGTGTGCCTTTGCTGACCTTGCATAGAGGATGAAGGGATATAAGGACCTAAGATGGATGGAAGGTATGATGGGGAAGGTGTATGTTTTAATTTTGATGGAGGGATACCAACATCTTGAGAGTGAGTTGTGTAGACATGACCCTTAAGATCTTCTTTAACATGAAGGGATTCTTGCTTATGAAGATCTACTCCTTTGCCTTTATGAATATCTTGACTTGTAGGATACTCTTTTCTTTGGGAAGAAGACGCGAGTCCATTATGAGGTGGATATGATATGAGAGAAATAATGAGATCTTGAAGTGGATCAGATTGCACCAAAGTGGAAGAACCCATTATGCATGTCAAGGGTTCATGAACATCTTCCACTGACATGTTAGAATCATGAGGGGGATTAGGATCATGAGGGGGACTAGGATTTTGTAGTGGACATGGTTCAATGACAGGCTCACCAATTAATGTAGTTAGGAGATGTGGAAATCATCAAAGCAAATAGGAATTAGCCTAGCTCAATAACGAAAACTAAAATGCAGTGATAACAATCCTAAAAACATTCAATGAAAACATGAAGACAATACATTGTAAATGAAATCTAAGCAAACCAAATGTAGATGTCTCCTTCATGTGGCTCCATTGTCCTTCTTTCTCCTTCAAATAGCTTTGTTTTGTGGATCTCACCTTCATGTGCATAAACCTAATGTGAAAGCAAGATTTGTCAAGACAAGATGATAGCATAAGGGTACTAGAAGCATGATTGATTCGACCAGGGGCTTTGATTGAAGAAATTCATCCAATTTATAGACAAATTGGAGAAAATATCAGATTAGCATGAAAGTGATTCGAATGGAAATTCAAATCAGGAATAGCAAAATTATGACAAGTGTATGACAAATTGCTATGCAAGGATTTATGACAATTTATGACAAATTATGACAAATTGCTATGCAAGAATTTATGACAAGATTTTGAAATAGAAATAGACATTAGAAGCAATTAGAAAATTAGGTTAGAAATGATGACTTGGAATTTAGGAAATTGATGAAAATTAGGTAAATTAATTAATAATTTCTCATTCATTAATTAATTTACAAAAATAGGAGGAATTAATTAGCCAATTAAATAAACATTTAATTGTAACAAGAAGACTTAGGATAAATAAAATAAATCATTTATCCTAAAGAGAAAAATGGAGAGAAAATGACAAACAAGGTTAAATGAATAAATCATGAAACCCTAGAAGATAAATTAGAAATGCAAGGATGATAATTACGTCTTGATGTAAGATTGATTTGATGTTGATTTGATCATGATTTTGAATTGATAAATGATTTGATTGATAAATGCATCAATTAACGAGGAACAATAACTAATTGATCCAAATTGACATGATTGAGAAGGATGACGATCGATGACAAATTGATCGCAAGATGACAAGATTGAAAATAACAACGATCGATGACAAATCGATCGCAAGTCAACAAGATTGAAAATGACAATGATTGATGACAAATCGATCACAAAATGACAAGATTGAGAGGACAATGATTGATGATAAATTAATCGCAAAATGATAAGATTGATAAGAGGACAACGATCGATGACAAATCGATCACAAAATGACAAGATTGAAAAGAGGACAAAATGATAAAGACTAGTATGCAACATAGAAGAAATGTTAATGCGATGCAAAAACCTAAAATAAGGCAATGCGCCAATGTTAAAATACGACTCCGCAAGCATTGACTAGTTTTAGATGTCTACAGTATTATATGATAGTTACAACAATCCCTTGTATGATGAGACTCTTGGGAAGTATCAAGAATTATATTTCCAGAGTGAATCATCTTTTAATTGTCTTTGTGAAGTTGATGTTCATATATTTCATGCACAGGAAGATACTTCAATGAAGGACATTTGTAAAGACATTGTTATTGAAGATGAAGTGTGTGAAGCATATGATGATAACTCTCAAGAAAATTTTTATGAAGGTATGCATTGTGATTTGTTAGATGATTTTTTGTGCAATAAACTAGAAAAGGGTTTTCATAAGGTTATGCATATATATTCTATATTTTCAAATTCATTGTTTGAAGAGGACATAAGAAAAAATATACCAAATGATGATGTTGCAGAAATATTATATGATAAAGTTTTAGGGAAAAGGAAATAGTATTTTTGCCAAATATTGCCAAGAATGATACATGCCCTAAGTTTTTATGTGAAAAGGATAAGTTATTTCTAGAACACGAGGAAAAAGAAAATATGTTTAAAGATGGTATAAAATTTGTATCAAATTCACATTATAGTAAAGTCATATGTGATGAGTGCCCTAATCTATTATTTGAGAAAAGTGAAATATTTTTCCAAAATAAGGAGATGGTAAAAAAAAGTAAAATGGAACACAATCTGAAAAGGATAAATTTTTTAGAATGCTTCAATAAAGGTTGTGTGGAATTAAATCTGGATATTATGTTGGGAGGCATAAATATTTCCAAAGAGCAAAGTTGCAAAGGAAATTTACCAAATATTTATCTTCCAAAAAATGTCATGCTTGGTGAAAAAGGTAATCAAGTTTATAAAAATGAAAGTTTTCATTACCATTGGCAAGTAAATTCCTCATGGGATGACAAGGTTGATTTTCAAAATTGCCTCAAAGAGAAGGGATACAATGAAGTAATAGGGAGTAAGGGTAAAATATTATTGAGATATAATTTATCTAAATTAAGGTGGATAAAGGAGTGTGAAGGAAACTATGTGTATCATATTCCAGTCCAAATGAAAAAGAACAATATATTAAAGAATGGCGAAGCAAATGTTAATATTTTCAGGAAGGACATATTGTTACATAACCAAAATTAGTTATTTGATAGAGGAAAGAGAAAATGTTGATTTGTGGGGGCCTTGGGCCACCTGAGTCTAATTCACATGTCAGATAATTAACTCCAGGTATGTGTATATTTCACAGATTCAAATCATGCCAGGTGTGCTCTCTCACAACCCTAATGTTTCATTTGAAAGTAGGATACATTCTCATTTTGGTTTACATTTCAGATATTATTATATTATTATGGTATGTTATCATATGTAAATCTAAATGTAATCCATTATGTGAAATATTAAAATGATAGACAGTAAATAATTTTTGTTGCTGCTCAAGAGATGAAATCACGTTTTTAATTTTTCGGTAGAGTTTTGAAGTTGTTTTGGGGCTCTAAATGATTGTTTGTGCTTGTAAAAAAGCTTCCAGACCTTATCCCATGGATAAAAGATAAGTTTATTGTAGATTTACATGTTTATGAGGTGCCAACAACCTCAAAATTGCCTAGATATGTCCAAAAATGGCCAGCAGATTTTGTAACAGCTAAGGAAAGTTTCAAAACAATGCATCCTTTGAGACATAGCTATGTTGATAAAAAATTAAGTGGGACCCGAGGATTGAAAGTGATAATACATCTCAATTGGAACGTATTTAGTAGGAATTTCAAAGATGGTTTGCTCTCCCAGAAATAGCTCTCGCTACGTCCAGGTATGAACACACGTCTCCAATCAGAGCCACTGGTGGAACCTAAAATTAGAGGCAGAAACATGGTAATTGATAACTAGATTGCTCAGGTTGCACAATCAAAAAATTAATCTACAGGGAGTATATCTTACCCAAGAATATTTTTTGCAATGTGATTATATTTTGCATATAAATGATTTAAAAATAAAATATATTTTTACAAAAGGGTAGGGAGAGGGAGTTGAACATTCAACCTCTCAACCCGACCTTCCTAACTACCCATACCTACCCTCCCCTTTTACCAATTGATCTATTGTATTACTTAAAATTTATTAGGGTAAATTACTATGGATAATAATTTGCAAATATTTCCACAAGATTTTTATTTATTAAAGTAATCTTGAAATGTGGAAATACATTTTTAAATAAATTATTTTTACCCTAAAACATTGGTAAAATATATATTAAGGTAAAATGTTATTTCATATAAATGGATCTTATTTTGAAAAATGTTTCAAAGCTGTGAAATGTTTCAAATCACAAGCGGAGATAATAAAAAGCATTTGTTTATTTAAGTGGATTTTTAATCTTTTCATATGCATATTATTTGCCCTAGAGTTAATAAATTGAATAATTTATATTAGGGTAAACCATCTTATCATGTAGTTAATGGTTTGATTGGTTTGTTGCAAGTATGCATCCCATGTGCTAAATTATTTCCAACCAAATTGAGTTTGCTTTCAAGATGAAAATCTATTTTGGAATATTTGCCAAGGTAATCTATTTTTATCAAGTGAAGGTAGGTATGTTTTAATCATTTGCTTTTGATTTATTATTTTAAAGGTAAAATTAATTTCAAGAGGTTATTATGGCAAATTCTTTGTTACTTTGGAAATTATTCAAGTGAAAGTAAAAACACTCTCAAATCTTTAATATCCTTATTTGAATGTTTACTCAAGAAGTTTCCATTTACTTTTGGAGTTTTATGTTAATATCATATTTTATTAGAAATATTTTACCCTAATTGTGTGCAAACATCATATGTCTCTTTAGGGGGAAAATATTTTTATCTGCATGGGGAAAATATTATCAATGATTTTATTAAATATATCCCTATGAAATAGGAACATATGACCTATCAAGCTAGTTGATTTTTTATATGTTTTGTGCAGGATACTATAGGCAAAAATTATATTTCTTGGGTGCATATTAACAGGAAGTATCCCTTACTCAAGAAATTTAATTTAATGTTTTTATATTATAATTTGATGATTTTCAGGAGCACCTTGGCAAAAGAAATCTTGTTTACAACATTTGATAGGATAATAATAGTTTTCAATATTATCTTTTGAAATTACCTTTTGAGAGGTTATAAAGGGATATATTTTATCACAAAGAAAGTTATATTTTATAAGTTCTTTTACCATGGTTAATTCTTTAATTTGATGACCTAATAAATTTTCGCATTTTGATATTATCATTTGATCATTTATATTTTTCACCCTAAGTGAATAAAATGGAACATGTATATATTAGGGTTGATTTTATGCAAGATCAAAGAATGATTATTATTATTTTGGAGAAAATGTACTTTTACCATAAGTAAAATGATGAAAAGCATTTATTTATTTAAGTGATCCTTCCATATATATTATTTTCACCCTAGGTAAATAATTTGAACATATTCATTAGGATGAGTCATTTAATGCTTGATTGCTTTTTTGCAAAGGTTATTTTATATGATATAATATTTCCCACCCAAATTAAAGATTACCAAAAGGTGAGAAAGTATTGTAACATTATCGAAAGGGAAGTATTTTCTTTTACTTACTATACAAAATCTTTTACCTTATGTTATTTAATAAAAACTATTATTGGAATAAATATTTACAAGTGTTTAATACTTTGATTTAAGTGAATTATTGTAAATAAGTATTTTACATAGGGTAAAATGATTATTGCCTAATCTAAAGTGGAATATGTTTATTCTTTAATTAATAAGGGATTTGAATCATTTATTTTATGTGCAGAAGTTATTGAATATTTACGGGAAGTATTATCAAAGTGGAGGATAAAGGATATATTATTAAAGCTTTATTTAGTGTGTACTTAGGGATTCAAATGTAATCATCTTTGTAAACCAAAGGGTATGTCCTTTGGAAAAACAACTGCCTCTAACTCCCTCCTGTATGCGAAAGGGTGTGTCCTTTCAGATATGTCTTTTGGATTATGTATTTATAGGGAGTCTTTTTCAATTTAAAAAGAAGAGAAGACAATTCACAATCTGTCAGGCTACCAGTAGGAGCTATGGGATGTCTGTATTGGAGAAGTCTGTAGGAATGGAATTATCATTTTGAGCAATCGCTATGTAATGGAGTATCTGTAAGCGTAGCTATTGTATGCATTCACTTTCCAAAAATTAATATACAAGATTAGCTATTTCAATTCCATAAATCATGTATACTTTTGTGTTGATGAATTTCATTTTGTCCTCTTGATAAATCTGATAAAGGGTTTAATACAATGTGCCACCACAAGCTATTATAATTGAATATAAGATTGGCTTCTTCATGTTCTTATAGCACTTAATGGAACCTCTGTATTGATAGTCTTGTGTTACAAGTTGCCTGAAAACTATCTCAAGAATTTAATTGAATTATTTGTCCACAAAGTATCATGCATATTCCTTGATAGAGGCACTGGTTTGTTATTTATTTATGAGATTTTGATTTGTATGCATAAGGTCCTTACAGAGAAACATTCTTCCATATCCTATTTGAACTAATCCTTGCAGATTTCATTCAAGTCCTAAAAGTATTTCGTTTTCAATATACAATATCTTTAACATACACTTTTATTCATATTCAGTTTTCAGTTTTCAAAGTATTCAGTTAAAGCACATGATATAGCATAGTTGCAGAACACTAATTTGCCAGTTGTGTAAACTTTCTTAGAGGATTAAATCCACATTTAAATAATTCTATTGTGCTTGAGAGGGAAGGGTCCTCCCACCTAGGTGTTGTGGAGCCTGAAGTGCAGAGGGATTTGGTCTGCGACCATCCCTGTTCGTTGGCCAAGGCTGATTGGATTTCCTAAGGAGTTGGCAAGTCTTTGGGTTTTCCAATTTGTGGTTTTGGGCACCAGCAAGTTCAATAAGTACTATGAAGAAAATGGCATTAAGAGGCAAATGTCTACCCTCTAGACTCCACAATAGAATGGCCTAGTAGAAAGGAACAACCGGACTATAGTTGAAGCAACCAGAGCAATGTTGATTCAAAGAAAGGTTGCTCACACCTTTCCGAGAGAAGCAGTGAGCAATGCAGTCTACACTATGAACCGGGTACTCATCAAAAAAGATAAGGATAAAACTCCTTATGAGTATTGGACCGGTAAGAATCCTATGGTAAGCTACTTTAGAGTGTTTGGTAGCAAGTGCTATATCAAGAGGAGTGAACACTAGAGCAAGTTTGATGCAAAATGTGATGAGGGAATATTCCTAAGATATTCCACCAAGAGAAAAGCTCTTAAGTGTTTCAACAATAAGACTCAGAGAATTGTTGAAAGTATCAATGATAGAGTTGATGAAACCTCTAAGAAACCTAAGGAAACTGATAGTGAGAAAGGGGTAGATGAACTGGTTGTAACCTTTTGGGAACCGGTTGCAAAACAGCCTAGTACCAGTAACAGTGCTCCTACACTGATCGATGTTGATGCTGATGAAGATGAGGATGAAGAGGAAAAGAAAGAGGAATCAGTTAAGATCATTCCTAGGTATGTAAAGCTAAATCATGATCCAAAGCAGATCATAGGAGATAAGGATGTAGGAATTCTTACAAGAAGAAAGGTCAGAGAAAACTCTTGCATGATATCTAAATTTGAGCCTAAAACATTTAAAGAGGCACATAAATATGAAGACTGGATCAAGGCTATGGAAGAGGAACTTGACTAGATAGAAAAGAATGGTACATGGTCTTTGGTACCTAGACCTACACATAAAAATGTTATTGGGACCAAATGGGTTTTTAGAAACAAGTTGAATGAAGATGGCACAGTGGTAAGAAACAAAGTCAGGCTGGTATGTAAGGGATATGCTCAAGAAGAAGGAGAATACTATGGAGAAACCTTTTCTCTAGTAGCTAGATTGGAAGGAGTTCGAATTATTCTTGCATATGCAGCCTTCAAGGGATTTAAATTGTATCAGATGGATGTGAAATTTGCAATCCTGAATGGAATACTTGAAGAGGAAGTGTATATAGAGCAACCAGATGGGTTTGCGCTATCAGAAGACAGTAATATGGTGTGTAGGCTACATAAAGCCTTGTATGGATTGAAATAGGAACCTAGAGCATGGTATGAACATTTACACTCCCATCTTGTGAAGATTGGAATTGAAAGAAGAAGTGAAGATTGCAATATCTATCTAAAGTCAAAAGGAGATTAGATTCTCATTTGTGAAGTGTTTGTTGCTGACATAATTTTTGGTGGAGATGACAAGATGACTTATACATTTGCAAATGAGATGAAGAAGGAATTTGAGATGTCACTTATAGGGGAGATTAAGTTCTTCATTGGACTAAAAATTCTTAGATATCTGAAGGGCACTATTGACTATGGATTGTGGTATCCATACAGTAATGATTTCAATCTCAAAGTATTTATAGATGTCGATTGGGTTGGTAATGTGGATGACCAGAAGAGCACAATTGGTGGTGCATTATTTCTTGGTGGTAGACTAGTTTCATGGATGAGTAAGAACCAGAGTTGTATCTCTCAGTCTATAGTAGAAGCAGAATATGTAGCAGCATTTATGAACTACACTCAGACAATTTGGATGAAGCATGTATTAAGTGGTTTCAAAGTCCTTGTATCTAAACCGGTGAGTATATTTTGTGACAACACAAGTACAATTAATATTTCCAATAATCTGGTATTGCATGCTAGAACCAAGCACTTCGAGATCAAGTATCATTTCTTAAGGGAGAAAGTTCAAAACAAAGAGGTTGTATTGGAACATGTTTCCAGTAAGGAGCAGTTAGCAAATATATTCACCAAGCCTCTACAAAAGGCTACATTTACCTATTTAAAAGGTGAATTAGGGGTGCTTCCCCTTCAAGAGGTTAACTAAAGGTATGTGCTACACATCACTCAAGTATTGCATTGTCAAATCTATTCAGGATTGATGTGTTGAAGGATGCTACTCCTCAGAGGGAGCAGCATAGTGGAACATGGATGTCTATGCCTCCACTTTGGCATTGTTGTCAAAGGGGGAGAAGATGTGAAGAAAATAAGATATTTGCAGTTTTGAAGACATAATATGAAAGAGATTGGGGAGAATATATAAAGTGAAGAGATATCTTTGTATATTGCCATTAATGCCAAAGGGGGAGATTGTTGGCATATGTGTAGAGTTTGATGACATGATGATATTGTATGTTGTCATTGATGTCAATATATTGAAGTAAGCAAACTAGCAAGAGAACCAATATGATGATGTGAACCAGTATATGTGAAAAAGTGAAGCAATATGTTAATGATGTGAACCGGTATATGTGAAAAGGAGAACTGGTATGATGGAATGAGAATCGGTATATGCAAAGTTTGTATCGAGGCTTCATTTGATATGACTACCAGTTGGTAGTCTCAGCTTCAAGGTTTCTAGTTGATGCATTTCAAGTCTGTGTGATTCGACCAACAACATACTATGATGGGTTGGCATTGAAATGAAGATCAGATCATTTTGCCACATCAACCTTGTGCACATGAAGGATTTCCTTGAGGATCTTGCATGAAGAAGATTGATCCTATCTACCTCAGGAATGTGCAAAGTCTCAGTAAATGGTGGAGAACGCGTGATGGGTTATCAGCTTCAAGAAGCAGCAAAGAAAGAACGATGGAGTACATCTTGAGATTTGTTCAAGACTGTTTTATTCAATGCAATGTGTTTGAATGGTTAGGATTGGACCGACTGTATTGATAACCTAAAAGTTTAGGGTTTATGCCACCGACCTATATGTTTCCTATAAGGTGGATGATGATTTGCATTGTGAAGTTGTTGGCAAATATTATGTGTGTATCCAAGTGAAGAGATACTTGATTCTTGCCAGACTAGAGAAGTGTGCTGATACTTGCAAAGTGTGATTGTAGAAGTAAAGGAATTGAAATGGATCTTTCTTGGCATTGAGTGTTGATATTATATCAATGTATTACCTATTGACTTCTAACCATTTTAGCAGTTGGAAAATCCCTTAACTGGGTAGCTTTAACAAGCTTTGTGTAAATCCTTTAAAAGGGTAACTCAAATCATTGAATTCTTCAAATCCTCTTGCAAGGTAACCTTTAATAGGGTTCTACCCTTTAATCGAGTATTTAACCATCCCTTAACTAGGTGATCCCTAGAAGGATTGGTTCCTAGCAGAACCTATTGTAAAGTCCTTAACCAGATTAGGCTCTTTAAAAAGTGGACTTCAAAAGAGTTAAAATAACAACCTATGGGTATTCATCCCCACCATGATTTTTCCTAGTTGGGTTTCCATGCAAAAAATCAGTGTGTCATGTGTGATGTTTTTCATGTGATGATTAGTGTTTTTTGTTAAGTGGTAAAGCATGTTGAACCAGTGGTCCTTATATTTCTGATGTATTACTTGTTTATGAATATGGGTGAAGTGAAATTGAGATATTAGGTTGTGTGGTGATCTATGTGTTACCAGTTTATGTCTTTCACAGTCATACTGTGTTTTACTGGTAGTGTCCTTTTTTAGATCTGTGATATTGTTTTCCAGCTAGTACAGTCTTTGTAGTCAAAGTGGTTTAAGGAAGTTTTTGTCTATATTGATTCACCCCCCTCTCAGTATCTATTGAGTATTTACTATTCATCATTATTCATCAGAGATCAGTTACAATTGCCATCCAGACATCATAACCTAGGGAGGATAGGAAGACTTCCATTTTGCAACTCCAAATAGAATAGTTTGTACCATCAAACACAGGAGCATGGATTGATACTAAACAAACCATTGTGTCCTTAGGTGAGAATCTACCCAAGCTAGAGAAAGCTCATCTAGTTGGGAACCTAGGCTCTAATACCAATTGTTAGACACAATGCACAACTGAGAGAGGGAGGAGGTGAATTAGTGCTTCTCAAACTTTTCCCTTTAGCTATCCTATGTGAGCATACCGATTAATAGATCTAACTCAATACAAACTTATCGATTAGTGGGGAGACCAACACAAATGCAATGACACAAGGGACATCACATAACACCAACATATACAAGGAAAACTCAAGATGGGAAAAACCTCGATGAACAATGTTGCTAGTGTCTACTACTCCAATCTAGCCTCACAATAAAAACTGTTATAATGTTTAGGGCACCAACCCAAGGAGCACCAACCCAAGGAGCAACAACCCCTTCACCGAGCTACAACTGAGTGATCACAATAATAAATTCAATTACAAAAGTAGTTGTCTTGTTACAGGTGAATCTTACAACCATTTGATATACCTTACTCTGCTAGTGAGATACCTTCTCTGCTACACTGAATCACTCTTTTGTTGAACTCTTCTACTGCTTAATTGCCGATAAACTATACCAGTACACCTCTCCACTTCTTCTTCTCTATCGAATCTCCTCCTTACTTCTCTGCACTTTACCAGTGCTGAACTCTACTAGTTCTATGTCTGCCTACTCTGCAACTTCCTCCTCTTCTACTCTGGCAGTATGGACACTATCGATTTTGATCTCCTACCAATTGAACACTTCAACCAGGTTCTCCCTCACTCTCACTCTCTTCTCAGATACTTGTTGAGCACTTGGCTAATTTTCTCTCACATGTAGAAGTAATACACTTCGTAGCAACACAATATATTTCTTTTATTCAGTAGCAGCTTAACTATGTCTTTGGCCTTCATATTTATAGACTGATTTTCCCGCCAAAAACCAATTCAAAAACTAGGTAGTTAAGGTTTCCTCATCACCCTTGAGACAAAATAAATCCAATCAAATCTTGCCTGATCTGATCTCCCTAGCGGCCAACTGTACATCTCTTCCATTACCATCCCTTCTTGATCATGTCTTCTATCTTTGGTGATCTGCTTTTACTCTATCGATTGATCTCTTGGTCAAACACCAAGATCTGTCTTGTTGTTTCCTACATCTGCCTCAATCTCCTCAATAATTCTTAGCTGGCTCATAGTTGTCCTCTAGACCTCGAGCCACAAACCTCTGTAAGGACTCTGCAACATATCCCATGATTCGTGGGATTTTCCATCAATGTCGACCAACTTTGGAACTACCATGTCGGTGCACATTCCTTCTTCAACTGATGCAGATCTGCCACCTTGACTCCATTTGGCATCCATGTTGATCAACTCCCAACTTGGCTCTTCAAGTCAGTCTAGATAGGATCACCAACCAAACACTCTACCGGTATTTCACATTCTATCGGTTCACTCATCATGTCTACACTCTACTCCCACAAGGTGGTAAGACATCTACATTTGCACCTTTCTCATAGTATCCGTGGACTTACATATTATTAAGCACTCTTCATGACACTCTATCATCAACTATCAGCAGACTTCATCTTCAACTCAACCCTTCTACTCTGACTGCATCTACTCTGCTTTCCCTTCTCCTTGATCAGCTTGGAACATGTCATAGCCAATTTGTCAATCTGACAAACCCATCACTCTTCATCTATACCAGCATCTCAAATATGCCTTCTCAATTGGTCCAGTGCATAACGTGAACTTCATGAACTTGAGGCATTCCTTTTGTTTCACCGATAGATCTGATGTGAGCCTTCTAATACTTACCTTCACCTCTTCTTCCTTATCTCACCAAACTATAATGCACGCAATGCATAATAGGAGATAAGCTCCACTTACTAGTGGAGTGACACCTTGTCATCTGCATCTTACAATGCTCTTCATGTGACTTCCCTATTTGTGCAACATCTCTTCAAATAAGCACATGTGATCCGATGTGGGCACATTCACTGTCAGTCATCTCTTCCCATGGTGACTGCATCTTCATCTAGTGGAAGTCTTGTTGTTCTATAACCTCACATCATTCTATGACCTATTCATTCTTCTCTTCCGGTGTTGATGTGATTCAGGTAACATTCTACCTCTTCATCACAAACACCATCGAAGCATCCTACCCTTCCTACATGCCCATCCTTGGTAACCGTGGACTTTAACAATTTATGCATCCACAAAATTAAATGTCCATGTGCACTATATATAATATATAACTATTTTTAGGTAGTAAATAAGCGTAAATTGCATAATCAGATATCAAAGAGCAAATCACAACTATAAATCTAATCAATATTAATCCTAAATTACAATGAAATAAAACTAATATCAATTGAATTGAAAGAATAATCTATCTAAGACTCCCTCAATTGACATAGCAAATCTTCCATTGCTCTTCTCCATTGTTGTTGATGTAGGTGGCTCTCAGGTATTACACTTGATTTCCTACATAAGATAGACAACAATATTGAAGACTGTGATTCTCTAATTCTCAAAATCTAGATTAAAATGAGCAAAGAGGTTGAATTTATAGATTTTTCAACACAGAAGGGGTGAAAAATAGAACTCAAGTGTTGATTGGGAGACAACTAAAATTAATTAATCAGTTAACAAAGTTGTTGATTTGTTAACTCATTTGATTGAGTAGTCAACTAGATTGATTGGAGGGTGAACTGAATAGATGGATTGGTAAACTCATTTGATTAATTAGTGAATTGAATAGACTAGGGAGATGACTGAGATGATGGATTAGTCATAAAAAGGTGATTTTAAGTTAAAAAGGATGTTGATGAGTTAACTAAGTTAACTAATTAAACAACTAATTTGATCAATCAGTTTTGATTTAGCATGTGGTGTAGGAATTTGAAATTGAATTTGGTTTTCATTTTTAATTTGGATTTAAATTTGGTCATTCGAATACTGAAATGCACATAAAATTAATTGAAATTCAAAATTGGGGAAAATGTGAATTTAGAAATATGAAATTAGATAAAATGAAGTGAAATTCGAGTTTGGGGAAATATGAATTTGAGAGAAATGAAATTAGATGGAATTAATTAGAATTAGAATTTGGGGAATTGGAGGAATAAGCTAATTAATTTAAATAATTGAAATGAAATTATTTAAACTTAAGAAATAGAATTTCAACCTTTTGACCTGATGAGGAAGAATTTTGAATGAGATCCTCTGAATCATGACTTGAATTAGATTGGATTTGTGCTATGGATACCCCTTGGGAGATTGTGTTATTGGATGAAGATAGCGTGGATTGGTCTTGTGTAACCTTAGGGGATGATGAAATGGTGGATAAATGTGGTTGATTTGGACTTTAGTGGAAAGGGATTTGATTTTGGTTGAAAGGAGTATGATTTTGGGTGAACTAGGTTTGATTTTGGTTGAATGAATTTTAATTTGGACTTTGGTTGAAAGGGGTTTGATTTTGGTTGAAAGAGGTACTTTAAAAGTTGAGCTGATATGATTGGTATGATTGATATGTTGGGTTGAAAGAAGGTTGACATGATTCTAATGTTGGTTGAACTAAGGTATGAATGATTTTGTTGAAGAATGAAGGTTGGCATGTTTGAATGGTCTCACAAGAAGAAGAAGGTTGGTTTGATAATGATTCCCTTGTGGTTATCACTTCACTCATCATATTTTTCAACCAACCCCTATGGTTTCTAGGACTGGGGATGTCTCTCATTTATTCTTGCAAAGTATTTATTTGTGGAGCTAATGTTTCTGTGGATGGTAATGGAATAGGAATGGAAGAGATGAATTCTCCACCTTCCCTATGAAATTCATAATGCCAATCTATGATGTTTGCTTGATTGGTTTGAACCTAAGATCATAACATGTAAGATGTTTTCTTCATTTATAGAATGTTGCAAAAGTTTGATTTGATGTTGATGTTGACAAGTTTGTTTGTTGCAGGGTTGTGATCTTGTTGATATTGAAACTTGACTTTGATGAGGGATTAGATCTTGTTGATGTTTTTGACAAACCTTTGGTTGAGATTCCACTTTATTTTTGTTATTTTCTAAGATGTTTGAACTTGGTGAAATGTAGCAAAGGACACAACAGACACATCAAAAAGAATAAAACCATGAAAAGAATACTTGTTTAAGGAACTTTTTTCAAATTCTGATGAATGTTGGAGTCTTTTTCAAGACCCCATTTTGTATTTGTTGTATTTGGGCAATTCGATATCACATCAAGCAGACTCTCCTAAGGTCAAAAGGTCACAAGCATTATCACAACTCACATCTTGATACTCTGTCAGCTCAAACAACCTTGTCACACCTTAAGGTGTGCCCATTTTTTTGCCTTTTCTGGAAACTAGACCAAAGAAGATTGCTCCTCAATTGGCCCATTATACTTGAAGATATATGGTGAGTGTCTTGGGGGTGGATTCTTCCCCACCCTTGCATTGTGATAAAACAAGTGTCTTGCTATTGACTCAGCTAGACTTCTAATTTCTATGGTGTTTAGATAGGGTTCCATTCAAGTGGTCACAATCACCAGTGTTTTACACTCCATTGAGAGAGGTCTCCCAGTCTATAAAGGTTATGCTCTATAGATTTGAATATACTGTATAGGCATTGAGGGAGGCATAACGTCGTTGTGACAACATGTAATACTCGTCACATATGATTTTCATCACATACACATTTATTTATAGTGGCTTGGATTACTTGGCTTTAGTCATTGCCACTTAGGTCGTTCCCCTCTCACCGACCTTAATGGTGCCCTAAGGGCAACTCGAGAGGGCCAGCCTTCTAAAGGATTTAATTGTAAGAAATAAATAAAAGCATGAAAGAAGAGAGTCTAGTTTTTTTATCACTCATTGAAGGGGAGAGAATAATACCTATCCCTTCGAAGACACGAAAATAAAAATTCTTTTTATCCTTCGATTGCAATGATTTTCTATTCTAAGTGGAGATGTTGCTCCAAAAAGGCATGGGTTCATTTTTAACCTTCATAGTAATTTGTGAAAGAACAAGAAAGAATTTGATTTTTTTCTTTTTAAAAGCACCAAATAAGTTCTCTACTCTAACCCTGTAGAGGAAATAATGTTAAAAAAAACACATGGTGGGCTATCCAACCTGATTTCCTTCCTTTGGTTACAAAAATCTGCTGCAGTGTTTATCAATGATCTGTTATAAAATAGAACACTAAAAGACTAGAATTTATGAAAAATGAAAGATTAATAAAGAAGTTTTTGTTTTTTTTTAATTTGTTTTTTTTTCATGAGGAACTTGCTAAAAATAGAAACTACAAAAAATAGAGCCTTTTCAGAAACAAAAACCTACCAAAAATGGAAACTTTCCAAAAATAGAAACCTGCAAAAAATGGAAACTTTTTAGAAATGGAAACTTGCCAAAAATGGAAACTTTTCAGAAATGAAAACCTGCCAAAAATAAAAAATTTCCAAAAATGGAAACCTACAAAAAATGGAAACTTTCTAAAAATGAAAACCTACAAAAATGGAAACCTGCCAAAAAGGGAAACTTTCTAGAAGTGGAAACTTACCAAAAATAGAAACTTTTCAGAAATGGAAACCTACCAAAAATGGAAACTTGTTAAAAAAGGAAACTTTTTACAAATGGAAACTTGCCCAAAAATGGAAATCTGCTAAAAATGGTAAATTTTCAGAAATCGAAACCTACCAAAAAGGAAACTTTCCAAAACTGGAAACCTACCAAAAAATGGAAACTTTCTAGAAATGCAAACCTGCCAAAAATGGAAACTTTTTAGAAATGGAAACCTACCAAAAATGGAAACCTGCCAAAATGGGAACTTTCCAGAAATGGAATCTTGCCAAAAATGGAAACCTGCAGGCATACACAAAATTTCAAATTGTTGTTAGCTCAAGTCGGGTTCACCAAATATTTTCAGGTAGTAAATAAGTGTAAATTGCATAATCAGATATCAAAGAGCGAATCACAACTCTAAATCTAATCAATATTACTCCTAAATTACAATGAAATAAAACTAATATCAATTGAAATGAAAGAATAATCTATCTAAGACTCCCTCAATTGACATAGCAAAGCTTTCATTGCTCTTCTCTATTGTTATTGATGTAGGTGGCTCTCAGGTATTGTACTTGATTTCCTGCATAAGATAGACAACAATATTGAAGGCTGTGATTCTCTGATTCTCAAAATCTCGATTGAAATGAGCAAAGAGGTTGAATTTATAGATTTTCAACACATAAGGGGTAAAAAATAGAACTCAAGTGTTGATTGGGAGACAACCGAAATTGATTGATCAGTTAACAGAGTTGATTGATTTGTTAACTCATTTGATTGAGTAGTCAGCTAGATTGATTGGAGAGTGAACTGAAAAGATGGATTAGTAAACTAAATAGAATAGGGAGATTATTGAATTGATGGATTAGTCATAAAAAGGTGATTTTGAGTTAAAAATGATGATTGATGAGTTAACTGAGATAACTGATTAAACAATTAATTTAATCAATCACATGTGATTTAGCATGTGTTGTAGGAATTTGAAATTGAATTTGATGTTCATTTTCAATTTGGATTTGAATTTGGTAATTTGAATACTAAAATGCACATGAAATTAATTGAAATTCAAATTTGGGGAAAATGTGAATTTGGAAAATATGAAATTAGATGAAATAAAGTGAAATTCGAATTTGGGGAAATATGAATTTGAGAGAAATAAAATTAGGTGGAATTAATTGGAATTAGAATTTGAAGAATTGGAGGAACAAGTTAATTAATTTAAATAAATTAAATGAAATTATTTAAACTTAGGAAATAGAATTAATTAAATAATAAAGATTATTTAACTAAGGAAACTGTCTCAATTAATTAAATAATTAATATTTAATCAATAGTTGAGATATGGTTAGCTGGTTAAAATGATTTGAGAATAGAAATAGAATAATTAGAAGTGTTGAAGGGCGATGATTAGAAGAAATACTTAATTTAATCAAATAATTAAAGAATTACTTAATTAAAATAGATGAATAATTAGTGTAGAATTAATGAGACATTTATAGGTGTCTACAATAACCATCCACACTATCCAAACAAACATGTCTATATATAGATAGATATATTTGATCTAGTCCTAGAAAATATGAGTTCATCAAAGTACGACTTATCTATTACAAGCTAGGGTTGTCGATGAACCAAAAGATCGACCTATCAATTCTTGATACAACCACTAGACTTATAGAATCCATAGGAGGCTGTTAAACCATGTCACGAATTCTCATAAGAGATGTTGGCCCATTGCTAACAATCCCCCTCCCATCGTCACTCATCACGACCTATGTGATTTGAACCTATGACCAAGCTTTGATACCACTTGTTACAATCTATGGTTGTTGTTACACCAAAATATTGACCTATTAATGCCCGATACAACCACTAGACTTATAGAATCTAGAGGAGGTTGTTAAACCATGTTGCGAATCCCCACGGGGGACGTTGGTCCACTACTAACACTATCTAATATAAAAAATTAAAAAATGACAAGTTAACTAAAAGTTCTTGGTACATATAATCTAGATCCTCCTTATCTTTTATAATCTCTTGAAATTTTTCATGATCTTCAATAGGCAACCTCCAGTTTTGGTTACCACATCCTCTTTTTGGCAATGTCTCCAAATGCAATCTTGTCACTATTACTAAGTGACCGTAGTGTAGAACTTTTTGGCCTAGCATATAATCAATAAATGTTACACCATTTCTACCTATCTTTATTTTCTAATAATAGGTGCCTTCAACAACAATTGAACTAGTGGAATATTGTTTTTGATTAAAATAAAAGTGGGTTTTGAAGAGACCCCAAAACCCTTTACAAAAGGACCTTACAAGATAAAAGCATTAAGAAACTAGGAACAACAAACCAAAGGAAAACCAACTAAAGCCCCAAAAAACTAGCAAAAACTGGTCAGACCCAACAAAAGGAACTAATTAATATTTTTCAAGGCATTAGCCAGGTTATTGGTAATCCCATATAGGTCTTTAATATTTTCCCTAAGATTAGGGATATCCTTAGCAGAAGCAGCATTAACTTTCTTAGCACTCGCTCTAGTCCTCTTGTATTTTGGAATATTGTTGTCCATCACCATCGTTGACTGATTCTAATAAATTTCATTTTGGTTTTGTGCATTTCAGTAGATAATAATCTACACCTTGAGTATTGTCGGGATCAACAACCACCACAAAAAGATCACCTACATAGACCACATATATTTCAAACAAATTTAACATAAATTATTTGAACAATAAAATAAATAATAATTTTAAAAATTTTACATATTTTAAAACGATGCATGCACACACCTATAACAACTAAATCAGAAATAAATTCATAATCAGCTAGAATATAGGATCTTGAATATCAATAATGTCACTATCTTCATAAAGAGGCATTGCAACTAACTATTTCATTTCCCATTGTAAAACATATCCATCTCCAAAGTTCTCACATTGAGTATTTGTGTTGTTCTCAATGCAATCAATACGAAAACATGATTTTTCTCTTACAAGATTAACAAGAGGCTTTTTATGTCCCATAGTCATGGCTTGATGTAGACTTCAAATACCATTAATTATTTAACAATTATAAGGATTTGATCGATCAATATCTATTACAAATTTATGAATTTAGAAACACACATGTACATTTATAATTCAATACATAGTTTTAAAATAAATGTACATCAAACTCACAATTCAACAAAATTCTCTTTTAATTTATTTCATGTTGAATTTTAAAATAATTTGAACACAAGAGCAAATACCTTTAACTTCCCAAAAATAACACTTGTTGTATGTTGTATCATGACTAGCAAAATAACTTTTGCACCATTCAACAATTTCATATGAATTTTGTATGGTGTTACCTACACAAGATCTATCTTTAAAAAACTGGACAACCCATATATATTTTTAAGATATATATCTAACTTAGATTATTAAAATTAAAGTAAATAAAGAATGTACCTGCAAGTTCATGTTGGCAAAGTGCATGCTTCACACATGCTCCTTCTCTATCTATTGGCATTGGGTTGTCATTGATGTCAACTGATATGGGATGACTACTAGTATGAGAGATGTATGTGCAACACTATCAAGGAGGAGTATAGGTTGAGATATTTCTGATATCACCTTGTGTTGCAGAACACCAATGAGGTAAGAAAGACAATATCATTCAGAGGAATGATCACTGTACTCACTGGTAGACAAGTCAGTGCTTGACTTGTGTGGATGAGATGAATAGGTTATCAGTAAAGTGTGTCACCAGTAAGGAAAGCATGTCAATTGGTAAGTGATGTGTTGACATGAAGAAGACAAATCAACCATGTGAGCAGCCGCCAACTAGAAAAGCTCATGACTAGTGTACAAATAGGATGGGCAAGGTGCTTGAGCAGTTGTTTGTGATGAAGAGGCAGAATGATATCTAAATCACATCACCACCAGAGGAGAAGATGAATAGTGTTGTTCACCAAAACTGGTTAACCCAAATATACCTGCAATTGATCTATGAAATAGCCAATTTCAATCTATAAAAAATTTAGGGTTTGGACAACATAACAAGGATATGAATCCTTCTACAATTCAAGCTCTACAAAACATAGGTGGGTATACCTTCGATGCATTTAATCAAACCCAATACACACATACGACAACATCAATAAACATAGATAGATCTCATTAAAAGGCTCAAAACAATGAGGGTATTGTAGATAGGCTAAATCTGGATTGACAACTCAAACAGGTTTGAATATGAGATAGGTGGAACATTTCCACATAACATAAAAAAAATGTAGATATTCTGATTTGATTTTAAAATCTTTGAGAAAACCCCAAAATCTACAAGACCAGTGCCTTATCCAAGGGCAACAAAGTCATACATCAGACTACAAATGAAAACACTCATTGCAAATCCATCTTCGTCATGAAATATTCCTGCATTAATGCCTTGTATAAATGCATTACTAATTTTATCCACAAAAAATATTAGATCCAGAAACATGAACCCTATTTTATTAATATTTGCTCATAGAGTTTAAAATCTTCCTTGAAGGTTACCTACAAACAAGCACTACACTCACAGACACAACTACTCATGACAAACTTGATCCTCCTTACGAATTGGATTTGAATAAAATGAAGATACATTTCAGAGACAAATTCTATGTGAATTTTTACATGCCTTACATACACAAGAACCTACAACAAATAACATCTATAGCATGAATCATACTCTATTCTCTAGAAAAGGACATTACCCTATACAATCTTGAAGAAAATGTAGAATTGGAAACCATGAAAATCCAGAGCATTTCTCCAAATTTCTGGAACCCTTACAATTGAGAAGAAATGAGAATAAAAAGAGGAGCTAGAAAGATTAGCTTTGCATAACACATTGCCAACTGTCCCCTTTCTCCAACTGAATATTTTCATTTCTCCTTCCCATGGAAACTACTCTCAAAATATCTAAGATCTTTTTAAACTAATTCCATAACTGCATTTGTCATTCTGAGAGCTTTCCGATGATATATAATAATTTTATATTTGGGCAAAAAAAAATCCTTGGGCGAATTAATCTTTTATGCACCTCTGTCATTTAAATTTTTTGATTTTTCTCTATAGTTGAAACTATATCATTAACTTTTATTTTTCATCCATTTTCTGGCCTACACCCTGCCACGTGGTAGCTTGTGATTTGTTCATGCTACATTGGGATAACACCTCATCGCCAAATCAGTAGAGTCACCACTTCTCTGCCATTGGACTGCCTCATAGAGTGACACTTGTTGGCCATGTCACCGCCACCTCACTCGGGCTTGCCAACTTACTTGCCACTAGACCTGCTAGCTCATCTTTCGCTATTTTGTGATGGTTAATAGGCGTGCATCTTTGGCTTGTGAAACAACGTAGACCATTAGATCTACCGGAAGATATTTTTCCTTTAGCCTTCCTTGCGACTGCTTTACCTGGGCCCGCCACCTTTTCACCACTTCGCAAAAGGTAAATTTCATGCATCTTCCCTTCACGAGATTGTGTCCACTGTTGGATCAATTAGAACTTGCACAATCTTTACGAAGCCTGACAAAGAAATAAAAACTTAGAAGGCAAAAAATTAAAACATTATTAAAGACCCAGCTAAGGCAAAACTAAAAGGGGGAACCTCTCCTCACAATGGACCGACCCTTCCACTTAAGTGAAAAAAGTAATAAGGAAACATAACCCATGGATTTCAAGATGGAAAAGGGTAAATTGCAAAAACCTTAAACCCTTAGACCAATAACCCTCAGAGGCAAAATGAAGTACTAAGCACAATTTTGTAGATTTTAGTGGATTAGAGAACAAATCACCCAATAGTCAAAATAGTGATAACAATGGCTCTGATTGGGGATGGTTGACTGCAAGATCAACACAAGAATACAAAAAACTCTGGAGAACAAACCAAAAGAAACAAACCCAAACAAAAACCAATAGAAACAAACCTAAATGTATATAGACTACAACCTACTGTGCATGGACTTAGAGAAGTAATGCTTCAGAAATTGTCCATGCGCTGGAAATTCTTGTACCTCACCATTCATTGTCTGCAAAAAGTATAAGTCTTTTCCATTAAGATCACAAGCAATAGAAGGGCCCATCCATAATGACTCAATTTTTTTGTGCTTTCCTTTATTTTTCCCTCTTGCATTCCATTGAAGAACCATGTCACTAATTTGAAACTTCCTCAATGTGGTTCTTCTATCAAAAAGATAATTGGATTGCAACTAAATCTTCAAATTTATTTTATGGGCCAAAGTCCTGATTTCTTCCAATTCCACCATTTGAATCATTCTGTCTTCCATGGGTTTTGATGACTCCATCTCCTTAGCTTGTAGGAACTTGTATATAGGAAGAAGATTATTGACTGGCACTCTAGATTGTGTGCCATAAACTAATTCAAATGGTGATACACCAATTGCTTTCTTAACAGTAATCCTATATGCCCATAAGGTCAATTTTAGTTTCTGATCCCAAGACCTTTTGTTCTCCTCAAGAATTTTCTTAATAATATTCAAAAGGCTCTTATTACTAGATTCTGCTTGTCCATTACCTTGAGGATGGTATGGTGAAGAATAAGACATAATTATTCTATTGCTGGTACAAAATTCAGTGAATTCCTCTGATCTAAAGCTCATGGCATTATCCATTATCAGTTTCATAGGAACACCAAATCTTGTTATAACATTATCCATCAGGAAATCAATGACAACTTTACTAGTGGATCTTTCAGTAGGTATATCCTCAATCCACTTAGTGAAGTAATTAGTGGCCACTATGATCCATCTGTGACCTCTTCCTGACTTCTCAACTATTTCCCCAGTAAAATCAATAACCCACTAGACAAAAGGGGCTTCTACTATAACCGGGTTAAGGGGAAAATCTCCTTCATACTTTAACTTGGAAGAAATGTTCTGGCATGGGTCACACCTTCGGACATTCTCATGGGAATCTTTGAACAAAGTAGGCCTATAGTATCCAACCTAGACTATCTTGCCGGCTATGGTCTTGGCAGAGTAGTGGCCTCCACATCCTTCATTATGCATTTCAGTTAGCATCCTTCTAGCTTGGGATTTATCTAAGCACATCAACAATGCCCCATCTCTATTTTGCCAATATAGATCACCCTGAATAAGGACATACTTTTGAGACTTCAGTTTCAATGTCCTTCTCTGGTTTGGAGTCATTCCCTCCAAGTTTGTGGCATCCCTTAAAAAATGTACTATCTTTGAGTACCAGGGCTATGTCTCAATACTTGTGACCAGGATATTCTCAATTTCAACATTGTTAACTTCAACATCAAGGATATTTGATTCAACCATTAACTTAGCAAGACCTAACCCTCTTACCAATTTTGTGATCTTAATATCTAGATCAAACTCTTGAATTCTGGTTATCCATCACCACCTTTTGCTAGTGACCTTAGACTGAGATAAAATGTCCTTAACAGCCACATGTGGGATGTAAGCAACTACTTGTGCATTCACAAGATATGGCCTAAATACTTTTACAGCTTTAACCAAAGCATATGCTTGCTTCTCCATGATTTCATATTTTAGCTTTGTAGCTTGTAAAGATTTACTATAAAAAGCAATAGGGTGTTCATATCCTTTAGCATCCTTTTGAAGAAGGACTGCAGCCACTGTATGATAAGAAGAAAAAGAAAATAATGAAAAGGGATTACTCTAATAAGGGGACTTCAACACTGGTGCCTCCTGAATAGCCCTTTTAATTTCACCAAAAGCCTTTACAACTTCTTCATCCCAATAAAACTTTGTATCTTTCTTAAGCAACCTAACAATAGGCTTAACTATTTCAAAAAAGTTGGCAATGAACCTTCTAACAAAATTCACCTTTCCTAAGAAAGATTGAATACCTTTGATATTCTTTGGCTTAGGTATATTGTTTATGGCTTCAATCCTTTCAGGGTCTATTCTAACCCCTTCCTTGGAGACAATATGCCCAAGCAACTTCCCTTCAGTGACTACAAAATGACACTTATTTGGATTTAAAGAAACACCAAACTCTAGAGCTTTGTTGAAAACTTTTTCCAGGTGCCCGCAGTGGTCATCTACCCTTTTGGATAAACATGTTAAATTGTCCTAGTATACAACTATGATAATGTTGATAAATTCCTTGAAAGCTACATCCATTGCTTTCTGAAAAGTAGCTCCAACATTTTTTAAACCAAAAGGCATCCTTACATATACATACGTCCCCAAGGGGTGGTAAAAGAAGTCTTGAACTATTCGGACTCTTTTATTAACACTTGATTATATCCTGAGAACCCATTCATCATGGATAATAGGTCATCGCCAACTATTCTTTGCAACATTGCCTCCATATTGGGGGAAGAATAGTTGTCTTTCAAAGAAGCAACATTCAAATTCCTGAAATCAACAAAGAGCCTTATGTCCCCATTCTTCTTTCTAACTAGGACTAAAGTAGACACCCATGATGAATGTCTTATAGGCATAATGATCCCCCCTTCCCTCAACTTGGTTAACTCTTGTTGCATTTTGATTTCCAAAAGAGGGTTGATAGGTCTTTGCTTCTGTCAAAAAGGCTTAGCATCTAGAAGCAAAGGGACTTCATACTGAAATAGATCTTGTCTATACGCCTTCAGATTTTCATAAGACCAAGCAAAAACATGTTTATTCTTCCTTAATAAATTAATAAGGTTAGCTTTAATGTGAGGAGACAATTTCCTCCCAATATATATCAACTTAGGGGATGATTCTATCCCTAAGTTCACTTCCTCCAGTTCGTCTAACTTGGCGGTTGACTATTGATGCAAATAACTATCATTGTGACTAAACATACCTTCCAATTCTACTAATCTTTTATGGATTTCATTAGTTTCCAACTGGACCATGTCATTTCCAAACACTGTTTCTCTATCTTCCACCACTTCTACTAATGCATTGCAATCAATTTCCTGTCCATCATAGTCATCAATGTATTGTATGTTTCTGAGAATATCTTCATCATCCGCAAACACTTGCCAATTATATATTATCAGGAATAGCAGGCCTAGCTTTTATCTCAACCATGGATACACTAGTTAATGTTACATCATCATTTTTTAATGAAACATTAGCTAAGAAATCAGCCATGATGTTCTTTGATCTTTCTATCCAGTTAATAGAAAATGCACAAAAATGCTCAATCACATCCCAAATAGCATGTTTATAACTTTTCAAATGATCGTTGTTGGATGCATACTTAGACCTTACCTGAGAAACAACCAACTTTGAATCCCCCAATACTCTTAACAACTGAATTCCATGCCTTTTAGAAACTTCAAGCCCTAATAAAAAATCTTCATATTCAATAGTGTTATTTGTACACTAGAAAGCTAGCAAAAAAGAGTATTTGAAAGTCATACCAAATGGGGACAGAAAAAGAACTCCTACTTTGGATCCTTTCTTAGACCAAGCTCTATCAAAGTACATATACCATAAACCTTGTTGCTAAGATTCCAATTCACCAATAATAGGATCAGTATTTTTCAACTGAGGTAGAATTGGTTGTACTCTGAAGTTATCAAGATCCACATCAATCATACAATTCAGCATATTAGGGTCTATCTTCTCAATTACCCTAGGAGTACGTGGTTTTCTATACAACTTAACATGGCTTCCATTTATTGGGATTGTAGCATATGAAAGATCTAACTAAACATTTCCCCTCACTACTGTAGCCCATTGTCTTGACAATAGCATGCCATAATGAGGTTTTGTATTACTTACTATGGCATCCATCTTATATGTTGCTCCAGGAAACGCTAATATCTTTACCTCCACATCCTTCATTGTACCTATCATAGGTACTTCTCTATTATCCATAGCATATCACTTCCCATAAACAGTACTTACTGATAATCCCAACTCCTTCATGACACCATATGACATTACATTTGTAGTAGCACCAGAGTCTATCATACAGTTCTTAATTAATTTGTTATTCACTAACAAAGTTACATAGAAAGGATCAACTGATGAAGCTTCTTCTGTAATAGTTGTTCTGACATATACTTCTAGGGTTTGCACCTCATGATCCTTTCCATCCTTCATCGTACCTATAGGCAAAGCTGCACTATTATCTTATATATTAGAAAATAAAGAGAGAGCAACTTCTCTATGTTCCTTTATTTTCAACAGTTCTACCAATGGGACTGTAACCTTCATTTGGGTCAAAGCCTAAGTCATATCAAAAGTAGAGCTGTTAATTGGCTCAGTATTAAATTTGGCCTTTTCTACTTTAGGCTAACTTTCCCTTTTAGTTGTAGCAGTCCCTTGTAAATTACCAGTATTATTATTCTCTACACTCTTGTCTATATCTTTGGATTGTCACTTTTTGCATGACCATCTTGAGGCAGGATACTATTACTTGCTGTCTTTTTCTAAGATACTTCTTTCATAAACAAGGAGCTAGGTTCACCCTAATCTCCATCCCTTTTACTACTTCTCAGATTGTAGTTGTGCTTGTCTTTGGCTATGGTAGCCTAGGTAATATTTTTTACCTCTTCATCACTACGTTTTCTGAGATGAACTTCTTCATATTCAATGGTTACCACATTTAAAGTGGGATGCCAATCAAGTTTCAGCTGCCCTTGATAACATTTATTATAATATAGCACATCACAATCACTAGATTCACTTTGTGAAGACTCATTATCACTTTCAACAATAGTGTCAAACATGTTGATATCAGGCTCACCTTCCTTTCTCATGGATTCTTCAAGAGCTGGAGCTACAACACACTGATGAGGAGAATGTGATCTGTCATAGGCCATTCATGAAGGAGTATTTTCCATATTGTGAATATTTCCTCCTTTCAAAGGATTTGGGGTGTCCTAGTTCTGAGTGTTCTTTAACTTATCATTCTGAGGTTTGCCATCTTTCCAAGTAGTGTTGTACAACATATCATTTAATCTAGGAGGCCCATCTTTCCAATTATAATGAGGTTTATCATTCTTACTTACCATAGCAGTAAGATCTTTCATAGTAGTCATTAACTTTTCTATTTTGTCTTCCTCCCTGGCAACTTTATTAGACTGCTGCTTTGATTCTTGCCACAACCTTCCATTAGTCCTCCTTCCCACCTTTCCAGATGCTTTCCTATTACTTTCCACATTGATGGCAATTCTAAAAGCATCTCTTAGACTATGTGGGTTTTTATCCCTCAGAATGTAAGCCATTTTAGAATCAAAAGCATTATAATAAGTGTTTAGACATATATTATCAGCTAGTCTCATCACTTGGTAAAGCCTATGCATTGCTTTCTGAAATCTTGCATTGAAATCTATGACAATTTCATTATAAGACTTCTTAATGTTATTGAACTCATTGAGTATAAATCTCACATTTGTTTTATCACCATATTGCTCTTGGAAGCAATTCTTAAAGTCCTCCCAAGAACCAATGATATTTACAGGCAGACCTTTGTACCAATCCTTTGCATCATCCACCAAGGATTGTACAAATAATTTCTTTATGACATCTTCATCTATAATCTCATAGTCATTTATCAGGTCACCAAAATATTTTACATGCTCTTTTGCACTTATAGCATTATTGCCAGAAAATTTGTGAAGCCTATCCCTTAATTCGGTAGGTACATGGCTAGGACACCCTGGGATTCCCTCAAAGAAAAGTTGTCTGTATAACTCCAAATTAATGGGTCTTCTCTGAAACTAGTTACCAGTAGGGTTATTACTCATATTCATTCTCATATTAAGACCATGAGTTGGAGGAACTTGGTTACTTTGATTGGTAATAGGGACTTGACTAACTAGAATAGTACTCACAGGTAGGGTTGACTGAATTTTAACCAAAGGGAATGAGGCATGCTGAGGTAAAAGCTTATTTGGGTCTGTTGAAGGAAATATTATGGGAGGAGACTTTAGATAGTTAATTTTTCTTTTAACCTATTGATTGGTTGCTTCTAATTCAGCTTTCTCTAATTCACTTTGCAAATATTCCTTCTCTTTCCTCATTCAGTCTATCTCTCTCATGTGCAGACAACTGATGAGAGATTTCTGCTATATTCTCAGACCCAGACCCATTTTACATGCACTTCTATTTTCCTTTGTAAACATTATTTCTAGCAGGTTGTGGGTCACTAAAGACCTCCCTACTAGGTTGCATAATAAATTTGTGTGCAAGGTTGATCTTGGTAGTCAAATTTTCTCTAATGACTATACCTTCATCCTCACTCTTAGTTTTCTCTTGGGTGAACAGTTCAAGATCAGCAATCTTTCTTAAAATCCTATCTCTCTCAATCAATTTAGCTTTAACTTCTTTTTCTTTATTCTCTTCCTTTTGTGCTCTTAGGGAGATCAAGTGATGAACTCTTCTATTGAGAGCCTCAATTTCTTCAAACACTTTATCTTCATCAGGGAACATCTAATTAGAATCTAATATATTAACTTGATGGATATCAATCAAACTAATATTTCCATCTACAGTTCTTGGTATAGAATCCATCTTAACATTAGAACTATTCTTATCCTTCCCAGATAAACTAGCATGAGAGATCCTCTGATTCACAACTTGGACATCCTCATTATTACCAAACAAACCGGAATGGAAACCCAAAATGTCTTGCTCAGATTCACGGGAAGAAGAATTCGAATTTGCATATATAGGTCTATCAAATGACTTACTTGTATGAATGCTTTTTTGTATCTAGGCAGCACCAAATGGCTCATGTGCAACTAATCTTTTCTAGCCTCTTCGTGCCTACTCAGGTAATCCTTCTTGCAACATCGCTTGAGGATTTTTCCTCATGAATGATTTGGTGTTCTTTCCTCTCTGCATTATACTTGTTTTCCTTAAAATAAATTATGCTTATTCAAGAGTGTTGGTTACTTTATGTCAGAGTCACCACCCAAAATTATGGGAAAATAAGAAAACAAGCTTGACAAATCACTTGTAGAAGACTATAGAACAAGAAGATCTTCAGAGAGAGAAATAACAAAGATCAGGGATGAAATGGCCTGCTACAAGGACCAAACACACAAAAATTTGAACAAACTTTCAGGCAATATAAGCACTAGATTTGCAATACAGAATCACACTATGACTCTCCCCAGCAAAGTCACCATTTTTGTTGTTCACTAAAACTGGTTAACCCAAATACACTGGCAATTGATCTATGAAATAGCCAATTTCAATCTATGAAAACTTCAGGGCTTGGACAACATAGCAAGGATATGAATCCTTCTACAGTTTAGGCTCTACAAAACCTAGGGTATACCTTTGATGCATTTGTTGGGACTCATTAAATTTGAGTGAATTTTAGAGGCCCATTTCAAAATTTTGCTCTGCATTTCCAAATGAGTCAGTTTGAATGGCCTAGTTAGAGAGATTGCAAAATGGAGCCAGTTGATTTTCAAAGTGTAAGGCTTAGGAAATGTTCCTAAACCTTTCATTTGGCCTATGCAGTGTGTTGCCACTTTCAGAATTTAGTTTGGATAAGTTTACCAGGTACCCATTTCAAGGGGTGAGTTGAAAGTGCATTTTAGGCACAAATGCAGATTTTATTGAGTAGCCTACTTTGGGTGTTTATATATTTTTTCTTGTTGATTATCATGAAAAGATTCAAATTAGATTCAATTCTATGAGTAAATGTGAGTTAGATTGCAAAATTTCAAGTCCTTATGAATCCATTAGCTCAGTTTTCCAACCTCAATCTGTTTGCAGTTTGTATGGTTTGACAAGTCCCTGTTTCAGCTGCTAGTCGGAGCCCTATTTTGCATAAGTGTAAAAGTTGCCTCAGTGTGTGTTATGTCAGAATGTTTATTCCAGGCTATTTTTGATATAAATGACAAGTTGTGTTTCAAATTTCAAGCTCCTATCAATCCGTTTGATCGGTTTTCAAGAGGGTTCCTCGAGCCATCTATTTCAGTGATCCGTACTGTCATTGCTATATCAATTAATGTAGCTATTTTCATAAGCGCACCATTTGCATCCTGTCATCCTTTCGATTGAACTAAGAATTCAAAGATTTAATATGTACTTCAAGGTACCTATATCTCATATTTGAGGGTCTATGGAGACCGTTTAATATTTTTAAGAAAGGCATCTTGAGTTGCCTGAGCATTGACTTCATCAGGTCCGCAGTGTCAACAAAGCCAGTTGTTCATTTTTGACAATTAATATCTCTTCGCTTGGGATTCATCTTGAGAAACCACTTGGTAGAATTCATCCTTGTATATAAAAGTACACATCTATCAGATGGTGAGGTCGAGAAAGGTGTTTTGACAGGTTTGAAAATTACGTCTTCGTGATTAAATGCGAAAATGTGGCGTAAGTGTCTGAAAGTTGTAAAACTTAGTTTGATGATCCAAAAATGGTGCCGATCATTTCCAGAGGTATGTTTGAGGTTCCTAAGGCATTTTAGAGGTTAGTTGCATGAAAACAAAAAATTTTTTAGTCGGACCCACTTTGGGGCCCGACCTAGTTCATGTCCGTGCATTAATTTTATGGTAACATGGTATTTTCATGGTAATGTATATCAATGTCAACTTGACTGTAATTCTCCGGTAGGATGGTGATAATCGACTTCAGTGTAGATGCAATTTTCAGTTCAAAACAATTTCCAGAGAGGGGACATATGAATCTTCGAGTGGATAGACAAGGGCAATAACATTATCAAGCTGAGAGTCCATATTGTTAGGATTACAGAGGAGGGTAACAACAAGAAAATACTGCAAGATGCCATATAGAATGGATTCTACTAATGTGAAGTCACCTACTTTGGGAGTATTTGTGGATATGGGTAATCCCTTGCTGAATTGAATAGTGGATGGATTTCTGACAATTGGAACTGTGGTTGCTTCCCATGTTATTGCAGAGGAGAGTTATGATGCTTCGCACAAAGGAAGTATAACAAAGAACACCCTTGAGCATATAGTTAAGAAAATGGGCAAGGAACAATTGTAGTGGGGAGCTTTAGGAGGGGTTTATATAGGAATGGAGTATGGAATGGAGAGAGCTCAGGGAAAGCATGATTGGAAAAATGTATTAATTGGAGGTGCTTTGATTGGAGCACTGGCTACACTGGGTGTGACCCATTCTAGAAAGGACAAAATAATAACAAATGCCATTGGTAGGTGCAAGCCGAACTCCACAACCTTGTTGCCTCCTCCCTACGTGACTATTTGGATACATTAAACTTCTCAGCAAATGCAATATGGTAGGTGCAAGCTGAACTCCACAACCTTGTTGCCTACTCCCTATGTGGCTATTTGGAGACATTAAACTTCTTAGCAAATGCAATATGGCAGGTGTAAAGTGGAGTTTATAGAATGCAAGAGTTTTCAAGCTAATGACTTCCCTCCTCCCTCAAGTGGCTTTTGAAAACATTGAAGAAGAGGCATTAGTAGGCACAATGCAAGATTCCTCCTTGTCTTTTGTGTGGCATCTGGTAAAGGGTAGGTTGAAACTCCTAGCTAATGCAATTGGTAGGCTTTCAGCCAAACCTCATCTCTCACATGGTTGCTTAGGAATTTAACCAAATCAAATTGAATACCCCCTTGCATGGTGTGTGGAGTTTAGTGTGGAGAGTGGGAGAGTGCCTGGTTTTTAAATGGAGGTCACATCAAAACCTTTCAAACTTATCCCTAGAGTTTGGCATGAAAGATGGGGGCCATTCAATTTCCAAGCAAATCTACATTGGCTGGTGAGGGAAGTGTAGGAAGTTTCAATGCAGATGAAATTGATCTGCTAAACATCCCTATGCATGGTAATAAATGGGTAGCGATTAAAACATGGAGAAAATGCAATTTGGCAAGTGTAAAACTAGTTTGCTAAGTGTAAAACTCTTAGCAAATGCAATCGCTAGGTGTAAAGTTAGTACCCTGTGTAAAAGGGTGTTGAAATTTTTAAAACCCCCCATGGCAAATATGCCTCCTCCTACACAATAGTGTGTGAATAAGCTTAGAAAATTTTCAAACAAATCTAGTTCACAGCAGGTCAAAGGCACCATTAAAACTCAAACAAAGCTTCAAGATGCATTTCTAGGAATAAGGTTTTATCCCACATTGCCTGGGCGGGGACAGTTTTTAGTATTTAAAACTAAAACTCCACTTATCCATAGTGTGAAAGCTTGAAGGCTTTTGATGCTAGGTGTCGGTTGGGCACCCAAGTGGACCCCACGCCCATGAGTGCGCTTCCTGAGGTGACCAAGGAGGCTGATAGGTGGCGATAAAGTGGACCCCATGCAAGTATGAATCCCGAGGCAGGCAAGTTTTACAGAGAAAGGGTGGCTTAAAGTTTGAGCATGTTCCAATGAGATTGACAAAGCATGTGGATTCGCAAGCCAAAGAGGCTCACCAGTTAGGGTCCGCGAAACAATGAAAGGAGTTAAAGACCATGCAAGTTTAGGAGATCTAATGGTTGTCGCGACTTCGTGAAGGGGAGATGCTCGCTAGTTAAGCTCTGTGAAATGGTGAAAAGCTTAGGATGGCGAAGTGTTAAAGAGTGAGCAGGTTCAAAAGGATCCAACAGCTCGTGTGACTTCGTGACCCGAAGATGCAAGCTAGTTAGCCATTGCGAAATGGTGAAAGACAGGTGGTGGGTCCAAGTGGAAAGACAGCTCACAGGTCTTGCTAAGGTGGCGATGATGTGTCACTGAGGTGGCGATGATGTGGCAGACAAGTGGCGTAAATGTGGTGGTGATGAGGTGTCATCCGAGGTGGCACCCAATGGACCCCATTAGCCAATCAAAGGCTGCCACATGGTAGGGCATCAAGCCAAAAAAGAGGGAGAAATCAAATTTAAATTGTATAGTGTAGACTATATAGAAAATTAAAAAATTTAAATGATGTGCACATATGAAGGATTTAATTCGCCCAGAGGTCCATTTTTACCCAGAATACCAAGTATTATATATCACTAGAAAGCTCTCGAGATAAGGAATCCAATCAAGAAATTAATTTTAACAAAGTTTGGATATTTTGGGAGCAGTTTCAATGGGAAAGAGAAAAGAAAATGAAATTCAATTAGAAAAAGAGACACTTGGCAATTTCGGTTGCAGACCTAATCTTTTTCCATCTCCTTCTTATTCCAATTTTATTCTCATTGTAATGGTTCCAAAAATTTGGAGAAGTGTTCTAGATTTCATGGCTTCCAATTTTGAGTTCTCTTCAAAATTGTAAAGGGCAATGTCCTTTCCATAGAATAGAGTATGATTCATGCTATAGATGTTATTTGTTGTAGGTTCTTGTGTATGTAAGGCATTCAAAAATTCATACAGACTTTGTCTCTGAAATGTATCTTCATTTTATTCAAATTTGTCTATGAGTGTAATGCTTGTTTGTAAGTAATCTTCAAGGAAGATTTTAAACTCTATGAGAAAACATTAATAAAATAGGGTTCATGTTTCTAGATCTGATATTTTCTATGGATAAGATTAGTAATGCATTTATGCAAGAATATTTCATGATGAAGATGGATTTGCAATGAGTGTTTTCATTTGTAGTTTGATTGTATGACTCTATTGCCCTTGGATAAGGCACTGATCTTGCATATTTTGGGGTTTTCTTAGAGATTTAAAAATTTAAATAAGAATATTTACCTTCGTTTTATGTTTTGTGGGAATGTTTCATCCATCTCATGCTGCAATTTAGCTGAGATGTCAATGTGGATCTAGCCCATCTACAGTAACCTCCTAGTTGTTAAGCCCTTGTGAGATCTATTTGCTTTATTGATGTTGTCATAGGTGTGTAATAGGTTTAATTTTAAGCATCAAAGGTATACCCACCTAGGTTTTGCAAAGCCTAAAGAGTAGAAGGATTCATATCCTTGTCATGTTGTCCAAGCCTTGAGGTTCTTCATGATTGAATTGACTACTTCATAGATCAATTGTAGGTGTACCTGGGTTAATCAGTTTTGATGACCAACAAAATGGCAACTCTGCTGGGGAGAAAATGAACTATTAAGAGTCTCTGGTTAAGAAAATTTGCTTCATATAATGTTGAGATTATCCTATCCGAGTCACCACAACAAAAATGGTGACTCTATTGGGGAAGCTAAATACAAATTGCCTAATTTCATCCAGTTAGTCAGTCCATTGTGTATGCACAGATTTGAAAATTGATTTTATGGTGAAGAGAATGTTCCTTGTTCTGGATCTGTAAAATGATGTGTTATGTCATGTCATATATTGTATGAAGGAGTAGCTATAAATTTATATTGTTGAGTTGTGAGCAAGTCCTTGTAGTTGTATGCAAACTTTTCCCCACTTCCTTGTTGGGTGGCAACTCTGAGGTTCATACCAGTGCTGAATGTCTGTGCAATTAGTATTGCACAAGGTTTTTATGGGTTTTTATATAAGTGCAGAGATATGGGTTATCACTACTAATGCAGATTTATAGATTAATTTCTTCATCATAAGAGTTTTATAGAAAGTGCAGTAGTAAGATATACATAGATGTGGTGTTGATTATTCCCAAATCTATGTGTTTATGGCCTAGAAGAATGTTTAGTGTAGCGATATTGAAGGAGACCATAAAGAATTTGAATATGTGTTGAATGGAACTCAGCTATTCAAAATGTTCTCTATGCAAGAGGTGGCGATCTGAGGTAAAAGACAGTGCTGAAAGTTGAAATAAATCTTCAGATCTACAAGAGTTTATAGTTGCAAACACCCAGATATTTTCAGAAGTTTCAATGCAAGATGTTTGTTCTAAAAATTTGAATGAGTAATTTAGTTTTCCCATCAAGTGAACAACACTAGTAAAGAGGGAAAAGAGAGGAATCACAAATTAATTTGCATATCCATTCTGCTAAAATGTCCAATACATATTTTCTTCTGTAGTATGCAAATTTGGAAAAGCTTTAGTCAAGCAATGTTATGGATAGATTCAAATGATGATATGTGCTTGAAGTGTTTAGTTGTTTCATCCAAGGTTGTGTAATCAATTGTGGGAGTAAGAAGGAATGAGTAGTGAAGTTCTTTAGCCTTGTGTATTGCCACATATGACCATGTCCAGCAAACCAGAACAATTGTATAATAGGAGAAGTTTCATCATGAAGTATTATGCTTCTCTAAATTTCAAAGATATTTTGGGTTACCCAAATCCCTTACCCATGGAAATTAGAAAGTATTTCCAATATTAAGTGCGAAGAAACCAAAATCAACATGGCAACATTTGAAGAGATTTTTGTTGGCATTTTTCATGATTATATTGTGATTGTCATTGATGGACACACACTTGCTATGAGATCACTTTGTGAATGTATGAATTATGCTCAACCGGTAATTGTTCCAAACTGGTATCATGTTGTAGTCTTAAGACTATCAATGTTATACACAAAGTGTTTACTGATCTCAAGCAATATAAAGACCCAAGTGGCATAGAGAGATCAAGCAGTCTAAGGATCTCAAGCGGAGCAGAGCAGAGCAAAGGAACCAGAAGTGGTAGTTATCTTTTCCCAGTCTTCAAGTTTTGTCAACCGGAAATCTATTTGAACTAGTATTACTCTAAGTTACCAATTAGTAACCGAAAAGTTGGACAAACCAGTAATACTCTTTGATGAGTTACCAACTGGTATATTTTTGTGATGAGTCACCATCCACTGACACTTTGATGTTGATTTTGTGTCGTGTTATCAAAAGTGTCTAGATACAATGAACCTAGGAACTTGCAATGTAATCCTATTGGACTGACATGAAGTCAGATTCCTTTTAAGGACATCATGTCTAGGGTTTTGAATATGGATGAGTATAGCTATTAGGTTTTGAAGTGGCTATCATAAGTTCTTGAATGTGCGATCTTAACTGAAAAGATCAAGTCTGTGAGCTATAACAGAGTGAGGAGTTATTGAAGACTGAAGTAATGTTGAAATGCATTAGCTATGAGCTACAATGGATCTAATCAAGTAGACTGTGCCATTTGCTAGAGCATTCACTTGTTGATTATTAACATCTTTGACAAGTAAGAAACCCTTAAATGGGTAGGCTCAGAAAAGCCTTTGTAAATCCTCTAACAAGGTGGTTCACATCTGTGGATCTGAAATCCTCTCACAAGGTAGTCTTTAATCAAACTTATCTCCTAAGAGAGATTGAGATTCCTACCAGGATATGTTCTCGTAAAGAACAATGTATGACCTTAACCGGTCTGACCTTAACTGGTTTGGTTACTACTCTACAGATAGTTACTTGTGAGTTTCATCTCACCATGGTTTTTCCCATTTGGGTTTCCATGTCAAAATCTCTTGTGTTATGGTGATTATGCTTCTGTGGGTGAATGCATTATTTGCTATTTGGTTTGCATGTGTGTTTACTGGTTTGTTTGCTAAACTGTTTTATCGGTTTACTGCTAGACTATTAAAGTGTTTAAGTACAATAAATTTTGGTAAACTAATTCACCCCCCCTCTTAGTATTCATCAATTGGTATCAGAGCCAACCTTTCTATAAGTCTAACCAATCGGAAAGAGATATGGGGGAATACACTATGAGGGAACTTACTCATCGGCTCACTCAGTCTGAGCAAGCCTATGATGAACTTATGGTAAAATATAAGACCTCTTAGGCAAAAAGAAGAGAGCATGCTAAAAAACTGATGGAGCTATCTAGAAATAGTTCTTATGATGAAGCGGACATGGAAGCCCTAATTCAAGAAGTAGAAAAGCTGAATGAATCCAATTCCAACCTAAGAAAGGAGTTGGAAGGACTGACTATCATAATGTACCAAGAGCATGAGAATCAGAGGAAAGATGAAGATCTGGTAAAAGACAAAGATCATGAGATCTCCAAGCTGAAGCAAGAGATCAGTGCACTTACTGCTCATCTTCATGAAAGAAAAATGGAAAAAGAAGAAGTATAAGGTGAACTAAACATGGCTGTCTCTAAGAATGCAACATTGAAGGAATCCAATGTTTCTATTTTAAAAGAACTCACTAAGTCAAAGGAAATACTTACCAAATTCAATAAGAGCACTGTCAAGCTAGAGCAAAAGCTTGAATCAACAAAACTGGTAAAGAATACCAATAGACTGGGTTTCTCTGACTCTGAGGAAGGTGAGGCCTCTGGAAAAAAAGATGGAGCATCAAAGAAACAACTAGAATCAAAGGATAAAGGTAACCAAAAGTTCAAACCTGTTTGCTCTAACTGTCTCAAGGAAGGACACACTGCTAATGTATGTAGAAGTAAAGCTTACAATAATTTTCCTTATTTTCTAAACGATAAGCCTAGATCTAATAGATTCAATGGTAATTATTATGCATGCAACTAGTTTGGGAATATAGCATTTGAATGCAGGCCTGTCATGCACAATACCGGAAGGTATCCTCAAAGGAGTCAAGGAGTTTTTCCTGAACCCTCTAGGAACTAGAACCCAAACCGGCTTAACACCTATAATCATCAGTCAGGTAGTGGTGGCTATCAAGCAGCAACCGGATGGAGAGAAAGTTGTTGGATTTTTCATGGCCATGGTCACACTGCTGCAACATGTAGAAGGAAGAATGGAAACATGAATAATGGACCTTGGAGAGCACCTGGAATGGTTTGCTATCATTGCAACAAACCAAGTCATACAATAAGATATTACAGAACAAAAAAGTGTATATCAAATGATATACCGGTCACTCCAGAAGGAAATATTGATGTTGAAATTGTTCAAATAGATATGAAGAAAACCTAGAGGAAGAAGCCAGAAGAAGTGATTCAAGAAGAACCGGTTTCTGGACCTACTGTGGAAGTTGTTGAATCGATAAACTAAGCATCAGAAAAGCTTAGGGGGAGAAAACAGTGAAATATATCGAACCCCCAGTTGACACCAGTAAAAGAACTTAACCAGTATGAGATACCTATTAGATTGGCAGAAGATCAGAAATAGTATAAAGGAAAATTAGTGTTTATGCCCTAATAGTGGAGCATTAATTATGGTAGGTGGTGTTGGCATTATGTGAACCAGTATGAGGATATAATGACATCGTATGTTGTCATTGATGTCAAATATGTTGAAGAAGAATGAACCGGTAATGAACTGGTATATGTGAGAATCGATATAACATTGTCAATTGGTATATGTGCCAAAGTGAAGCAGTATGTTTGTTCAAGGTGAACCAGCATGTTGTTATGGGAACTGATACATGGAACCTTTTTGTGACTACCAGTTGGTAGTCTTAGGGTTTCTGGTTGATGAGCTTCAAGCTTGTGTGACTCAACCAATCACTTTGTGTGATGAGTTAACATTGCAAAGCATAACAGACTATGTTGCCATGTTAGCCTTCTGTGCATGAAGGATCTTGCATGAAGAAGATTGTTCCTATCTACCTTAGGAATGTATGAAGTCTGTAAATGGTGAAAATGCATGATGGGTTATCAACTACCATGAAAGTGGTGGAAAATGAACAATGGAGAACATCTTGAGATCGGTTCAAAACTGTTGTATTTAATGCAATGTGCTCAATGGTTAGGATTGAACCATTTGAATTGCTTAACCTAACAGGTTTAGGGTTTAGGGTTTATGATATTTACCTATCTATTTCTTATAAGGTCGATGTTGTGTTTCTTTCTGAGGTTGTTGGCAAAAGTTGTGTGTGTGTATCCAAGTGAAGTGATATGAGATTCTTGCCAGACCAGAGGAGAGAAGTGATATCTACAAAGTGTAAGTGCAGAAGGTGAAGAGGAGCTAAAGGGGATCTGCATTGGCATTGAGTGCTATCATCAAATCATTGTATTACTTGTTGATCTTTAACCACTTCAACAGTTGAGAAATCCCTTAACAGGGTAGCCTTAACCGGCTCTTTGTAAATCTTTTAACAGGGTGACTCAAAGCCATTGAGTTCTTGAAATCATGTAACAAGGTAACCTTTAACCGGGTTTAACCCTTAACTGGGTATTCTAGCCATCCTTTAACAGGGTGATCCTTAATAGGATCGGTTTCTAATAGAACCTATTGTAATGTCTCTAATTGGATAAGGCTCCTAATAGAGTGGACTTCTAAAGAGTTCAAAACAGCTTGTGGGTCTTCATCCCCACTGTGGTTTTTCCCAGTTGGGTTTGCACGTGAAAATTATGTGTATCATGTGTGATGCTTCTTTCTTGTGATGTTTTTGTTATTTTTTGTCAAGCAGTGAATCATGATTATGTTAGCAAGCTATTATAGTTTTCATGATAGATTACCTGTTCATGTATTAGGGTGAAATGGAAGTATAGTATTGAGTAGAGTGGAAAACTAAGTGAGTAACTGGTTAATGCTTGTGTCAGTCATTCTTAGCTTTACCTGTTGTACTCTGTTTGAAACTACTATCACTGTTTGCCAGTCATTTGAAGTGTCTACTGTCAAACTGGTTTAGGATTGTATTTTTGTCTGTACTGATTCACCCCCCCCTCTCAGTACCAGTTTGGTACTATCTGTTCATCATTGAGTTATCAATTGGTATCAGAGCATCTCCCAGGTCCTCTGTGTTATAAGCTTAACCGCTTGAGGAAAAGATCCTAGTCCAATGATAAAGAGATAAGGTCCAAAGTGCAATAGAGATAATTTCAGTATATGGAAAGATAGAATGAAGATATTCTTCAGAAGCATGGGTGCTCAACACTGGAGCTATGTTGAGAATGCTTATGTTGCCCCTACCAGTACTCTCACCGATGACCAAAAGAGAGAGATGCAGGAGAATGGGCAAGTCATGGAAGCCCTAATTAGTAGTTTATTTGACATTGAGTTTATTGATGTCCAAGATAAAGTAAATACCAAAGAAGTATGGGATTCTCTTGAAAGTATCTATGGTGGTGATGAGCATGTAAAATAAGCTAAGGAAGAAAGCCTTAGAGGGAAGTTTGAAGACATGCAGATGGTTGAAGGTGAAACCATTCAATAGTATGGAATAAGAATCAAAACTATTGTGGGAGATATCAAAAGTGTAGGTGGTAAAATAGAAGATTCCACTATAGTGAGCAAAGTTTTGAGATCCTTATTACCGGTCTATGCAATAAGGGTTGCTGCTATTCAGGAGCTGAGATCAATAGACAAGACTAAGGTATCCCTAGACTCCATCATTGCAAAGCTGACAGCCTATGAGCTAAATAGTTTTGATGGTAGTGTTCAAAAGACTAGATCATCTTTTAAAGCCTCTTCTGTACCATCCAGAAAAGGAAAAGAAGCAAGCATTTGTGATGAAACAAGACAGAGCAGAGTAATGGATGATGAGGAGTTTCTGATGGAATTTGAAGCTCTTCTTGCTAGAAAACTTCCTAAAGGAGCTAGTAAATATAGAGGTAAGCTCCCTTTGAAATGTTTTTCTTGTAATCGGATAGGACATATTGCTGTAAACTATCCTAATGGTGACAACAAGGACAAACCAGAAAGGTTCAAGAAATTCAAAGGAGGAAACTGGAGAAACTATTTTGTGGCAGTTGATGAAAGTGTCACAGATGAGGAATCAGAAGATGAAGAGAATGAAGACATTGTGTTTGTTGATGTAAAGGAAGATGTGTCAGACAAGAAGGCTCTTGCCTCCCACTTTGATAATTCCAATGAGTGGATTATTAATAGTGGCTATTCTCACCATATGGCTGGTGACCGGAACAAGTTTCTATCTCTAGAAGAATATGATGGTGGTGTGGTTCATTTTGGTAATGATGCACCATGTATGGTTAAAGGAAGAGGATCCATCTCTCTGAATGGAAAGACTAGTGCTGACAATGTGTATTGGGTTGATGGTCTCAAAAACAATCTTCTAAGCGTTGCCTAGCTGAATGACAGTGGTCTCACTCTAGAATTCAAGAATGGAGTGTGCAGAATCAAAGGAAAGAATGGTGAATTGGTGGCCATCGACATGCAAACCAAAGGTAATCTGTTTCAACAAAATGCTAATATCAGTACCTATCTTATGGCTAATTTTGATGATAGCTAGATATAGCTTAGGAGACTCTGCCATGTAAACTTTGATAACATTGTAAAGGCTAGTAAGATCAAGGCAGTCAGAGGATTTCCGGTGTGGAGCGAACTAGAAAGTCCTTTGTGCAGAGAATGTCAACTAGGGAAAATGTCTTCCTCAACATTCAAAGGTAAATCTTTCACCGTAGACAATTTACTTGATCTTGTGCATACTGATTTGTGTGGTCCTATGAAAACTAGGAGTGTGCAAGGAGATAGGTATTTCATGATTCTGACTGATGATTGCTCAAGAATGATGTGGGTCACATTCTTGAAAGATAACTCTGAAGCTTTTGGTAAGTTCAAAGCTTTCAGAGCACTAGTAGAAAAGGAAAGTGGTAGAAGAATCAAATGCCTTAGAACTGATCAAGGAGGGGAATTCACTTTTGGTGAATTCAACAAGTACTATGAAGAATTTGTCATCAAGAGGCAACTGTTTGCCCCCTGAACTCCACAAAAGAATGACCTAGCAGAGAGGAACAACTAGACAGTGGTTGAAGTAGTAAGAACAATGCTGATTCAAGGAAAGGTTGCTCACACCTTTTGGAGAGAAGCGGTGAGCATTGTAGTCTACACAATGAACTAGGTACTCATCAAGAAAGGTAAGGATAAAACTCCTTATGAGTATTGGACTGGTAAGACACCTATGGTTAGCTACTTTAGAGTGTTTGGTAGCAAATTTTACATCAAGAGGAGCGAACACTAGAGAAAAATTGATGCAAAGTGTGATGAGGCAATATTCCTAGCGTATTCCACCAAAAGCAAAGCTCTGAAGTGTTTCAAATAATAGGACCCAGAGAATTATAGAAAGCATCAATGTGAGAATTTATGAAACCTATGAGAAACCTGAGGAAACCGGTAGTGAGAAAACTGTAAATGAACCAATTACAACCTTCTGGGAACAGGTGGCCAGTCAACCAAGTACCAGTAAGAGTGTTCCTACATCGGTAAATACTGATGCTGATGAAGATGAGGATGAAGAAGAAAAGCAAGAGGAATCTGTTAAGACCATTCCTCAGTATGTCAAACTGAATCATGATCCTAAGCAGATCATAGGAGATAAGGATGCAAGAATCCTTACAAGAAGCAAGATCAGAGAAAACTCATGTATGATCTCTAAACTTGAGCCTAAATCATTCAAAGAGGCACATAAAGATGAAGGCTGTATCAAGGAAATGGAAGAGGAACTTGACCAGATAGAGAAAAATGGTACATGGTCCTTGGTACCCAGACCAGAGCATAAAAATGTCATCGGTACCAAATGGGTTTTCAGAAATAAGCTAAATGAGGATGGCACAATGATTAGAAACAAAGCTAGATTGGTGTGCAAAGGATATGCCCAAGAAGAAGGAGAAGACTATGGAGAAACCTTTGCTCATGTGGCCAGATTGGAAGGAGTTCGTATGCTTCTTGCATATGCAGCCTTTAAAGGATTTAAGGTATATCAAATGGATGTAAAATCTACATTCCTAAATGGTGTACTTGAAGAGGAGGTGTATATAGAGAAACTAGATGGGTTTTCCCTATCTGAAGATAGTGACATCTTGTGCAGGCTACATAAAGCCTTATATGGTCTAAAATAGGCACCTAGAGCATGGTATGAATGCCTACATTCCCATCTTGTGAAGATTGGATTTGATAGTGTTGGCATATGCACACTCCAATGAGACATTGTAAGTGATTGAAGGTTTTGTCATTGATGGCAACCTTGCAATCCTATGGCACTAGCAAGGCATTTACACCGACAAGTTAGTATACAGGCATCAGCAGATCACACTCTACACTGACACTCAGGACACCAGCATCGGCACAAAGAAAGGAAGTATACTAGCACAAAGGCCGATAGGATTTTATTTTGTTTATTATTGTAAAAACCTTGTAAGCCAACTTGGCAAATTGTAAAATGACTCTCATATATAAAATAGATCATTGTAGACATTTTAGAGATATATAGGAATTGAAAAGGAAAATAATGAGGGTAACCTATTATGCGAAATATAGGTTAAAGGCTATATGTAAAGAACAGAGTAGAAACCGGTACTAGATCAGGCATTATAGATGCTATTGTAAAGTAGTACAAGATATTGGATTTGTATAAATCCACATTGGAAGTCAATGAGACTTCCCATTAAGCAGTGAGCTCTAGGCAAGTGGCCTTTCTACATGTGCAAGCCCCTATTGTAAGTAATATTCTCTTATTGACTAGTGAGTGAATATTGTGGGTCACAAATCCCACTGAGGTTTTTTCCACACTAGGTTTCTTCATTAAAATCCTTGTGTTATGGTGTGCTTTTCTTGTGGATGTTCTTGATTCTGTTTATTGCATTATTTCTTGTATACCGGTACACTGTTATAATATGTTCTGCATGTTCTAATTTAAGAAAATCTAATTACTGGGTAGATACTGATTCACCCCCCCCTCTCAGTATCTATGGGATTCCTAACAATTGCTATCAGAGCCTGGTCCTCTATTTTCAAAAGTCTAACAACTTGAGGAAGATCTTGACACTGGTAAAGATGGAAAATCTGATGAAGCAACTTGATGGAGCTCTTTCAGACTATGATGTAGAGAAGTTGAAAAATATCAAACTAGAAGATGATTTAAGGTAAGCTCAAGATATCATTTAAGCACTTCAAGAGAATCTTACTGTTGCAAGAAATAAGAGAAGAGAACTTTGTGAAAAGATGTAGAATGAGGATGATGAAAAGGAATTACTAAATGATCAGATTAGAAAACTAAAACTAGAGAACATAACATAGAAGAAAGAGATGCAAGATATGACCATGAGATTTTGCAAAGAAATTGAAGATAGGAAGAAGAATGAAGAAGAATTGACTAGAAGACTAAGTGATGCAGCAAATGAGAACACAGTACTTAGCTATGAAAATGACCTATTGAAGACAGATCTAATGCACACTCAGAATGACTCAAATGAACTAATGAGACAGAAAGAGATCTTACAAAGAGAACTGGATATTGCCAATCAACACAAAGATAAATTCAAGAAAAGCTCAGAGGAACTTGGTAACTTGTTAAAAATTCAAAAACCTAATGGTGACACCTATGGAATTGGCTTTGAAATAGGAGAAAGCTCTGGTACTACAAATACTCAAGATCATAGCAAACTGATAAGACAACCTAATGCTTATAAATTCAATGGAAAATGCTTTAACTGTAATAAGTATGGGCATAGAGAAAATCAATGTAGATCTAGAAGTTATCAGAACATCAACACATGCACTGGTCAATGTTCAAAATGCAACAATGTTGGTCATAACTATAAAAATTGTAGAATGAATGTGAGATATTATGTTTGTGGAAGATTTGGACACTTATCTAATCAATGTAGAACACAAACTGGCATAGGATATAGTAAAGCTATTCAGAAAAACAATGTAACTTGTTATGCATGTAACAAGATTAGGCATATTGCAAAATTCTGTAGAAGCAAAGGATCACTAGTAGACAACAAAGGTGCTAGCTTGAAAGGGAAAGAAAAAGTTGAAGAGGTAAAGAAGGAATTCTCAAAACAATGGATTAGAAAAGAAGATCTAAATGTTGGGAATACTCCTCCATAAGAAGAATCAATTAACACCCCTCCGGCAGAATAGAGTATTACTGCACCGGCAAGATAGAGTAGTACTCCACCAGCAGGAAGTTCTTCATTGAATTGAAGAAAGCTTCTTTGAGAGTTTGGCAAATCAAATGACACATGCTATTATTCCCTCGGTTAAAGATGAAAAGTTGAAAGATACTCATATACCAGAAGACATGCTAACATATTACTTAACTGACATACATTTAATGTGGTAGATGGCAAATAAAGTTTATAAATTTGTGGTTTTGGCTCCAATTCACCTCACCGAGATTTCAAACCTACGAAGAGCATGAAGATTCTGAGCTAAAGCATTTCGAGCAAGAAGCAAGAACACCCCAAGCAATCATCCATCCTAGAGGCAGTAAAATGTATTTTATCATGGCATCCACCTTTGCACTTGAATATGTAGCAAACCCTACTATTGTAGAAATTATAAAAAGACCTAAGACCATATTTCAAATAATTCCCAAAGTAGCAAAGAAATATTATGCTATAGGTGCTTTTTCTCAAATACCCAAGGGAGTTGTTTATGCTGAAGACCCAAGAATTTACATTCACTGCAACATTGAGGAACTAGGAGATGAAGAGAATAAAACAATGTTTAAAACTATGATATGTGATGAAACCAACAATATAAAAGATGAACATAAGATCATCGAAACCCTAGGATTCACAGAGATCCTTATCATTCCTAAATTTCCCAAGGATGTTATTAGGATAGTCTCAAGTAGGGTGCATGGAGAATTTTTCTGGCTAGATGCAATCCACAAAATCACTAAGCTGTGAAAGCTATCACAAGGTTACCGACCACCAGTAAAAGACTAGATAAAACTAAGAAGGTATCCAATGACCTAGTTACAAACCTAACTAGTGCCACATTCGATAAAAGGTCCTTAAGAGTAAATGATGTAACATACATTAATGTGAGATTTATCAGCATGATATTAGGGTATAAAGCTACTCATGCAAATAGAATTAATTCAGTTTCAACTTTATGCATTAAGAGTGCTTATGATATGGTCACAAATAATGCAAAGATTGATGTATGTGAGTCGTTAAAGGATGAATTAATTGATAACCTTGGAAAGATTAAGAAGGACAAGAAAGGAACTTTCAGGTTTGGAAATCTATTAGTATGTCTAATGCTACATATAACCAAGAAGGTTCCCGGTATAGGCTATAAAGAACTTGGATATGATATACTGATAGGTAAACAGCTAATAGAACTATTCAATAATATGGGAGAAGACAAGGAAAACAATATCCATGATTTCTTTCAAGCACTAAAAGCCAAAATGAAGAAAAGAATCAGGTTATCACAAAAGACTGTACACAAATATAAAGATGAAATATGCTTTGTAATCAAGAAGGATGAGATCTGGATGGAACCAGTCATCCCCAGGATAGTTTGGGTAACAAAGATGGGCTATGAGATGGATGATAATATAATTGAAATATATGCTAAAGCATTTCTGGAAGCCCCTAAAGAACCTAAGGAAGAAGTATTTGGTAGTGAAAAAACTATTGAAATCCAAATACAATCTAAGAAAAGAGTGAAAAAGGTTGAGGCAGTAGTGAGAAGAGGTTCCAAACAAGCAAAGGCCATCAGAGAAGATGTGTTAAAACAAACTGGCATAACAGAGGATGAGTTAGCAGTTCTACAACCTAAAACTCACCTATCATCGGTAGGTACTTCTTCGAAGACTGACATGCTTGCAACTTTCAAGAGAGTTGTAAGGAAAAGAGATCCCTCACCGGCAACCACACCCTTACCTAGGAGGACAAGACAAAAACAACAAGCAGTGAGATCTTCAGTAAGAAAGGCTACACCCAAGAAGAAGAAACTAACACCCAAAAAGAAGAAGAGGACAAACAAGGACTTGGTCCCTCTTTATATATTGTTGAATGAAATTGAAGAATATAGAGAAAATATATGACACTTTAATAGCTGATGAAAAAGAACAAGTTGAAAACAGTGTTATATTGCATATGGATATGTATAAGAAATTTTTGATGGAAGTAGCAAATGAAATTCCAGATGAACTATTTAAGAGACTAGAAGCAACAAGACAAGTAGTAGTAGAACTGGACAAGAAAATAAAGATTTAAAAACTACTTGTTGTATATCTGGTGAATTCACCCAAAGAGATTGATGACTTAATTACTGAAGCTGACCGATCAGTATTTTCTACTGCACACCGACACATTGCCTTAATGGTAGGAAGAGTTAATGAGGTAACTAAAGAGACAAAAAATGGATGGGATATATTCCTAGTTGAGAAAGAAAAACAAGAAGAATATAGGAACCCCAAACCTATAAAAGTTTATCAGAAAGAAAGAGACAAGGGTAAAGGTAAAGTTGGTGGACCACCGAGTATCAAGGTTAAAGACAACTTACCCCCACCTCCTTTGATTACTCCACTGGTAGTAGCAACAACAACAACTACAAAGGATAAACTGATAGTTGAAATTATGGATGTAGAGGATGGTAATCCTAATCCTGAAGTCCTATACACAGTAGATGTTGATACACAGAAGATCAACATTATGGTAGATAAAGGAACAGCTGATAAGACTGAAATCGCTATTGAGCCTCCAATAACTGAGCAAACTGACAATACACAGGGGAAACAGGCTAAGGACAAAGAGCAAAAAGTATAAACTCAGACTCAGATAGAGACAATACAACAAATAGAGAAACAAACAAAGCAAAAGGCTCATGAAGAACAACAAAAGGAAACAGTGCCACCGGCAACTGGAGAAGTAGAAAAACCATTGCTTAAGGAAATGCAAACACAAATAGACCTACCAGAGGTCAATACAAGCTTGGTCAGTTCCATTGGTGGTACTCAAAATATTGGTTGATCATTAGGCTTCAAATCAACTAATGTGACTGAGGTACTATTAGATTCAATCAAAAAGATAATAGATTGCAGCTCACAAGCTTATAAGGCAATAGATGATACCATACCAAATTTGAAGGTAATTGCTCCTAACTATAATATAGACAATAAAGATTCTTTAGGACAACTTGATACCTTGTGTAAATATATCATAGAAAATATTGAGAAAATAAAGGAAGAGACACTGAAGGATAAAGTAGAAATTGAAAAATAGAAATTCTTTGATGAACAAATAAAGAAGTGTAATAGAGATTTTGACACACTTCTACCAGAACTGTGTAATTTATTGAAAGAGTACAAAACTTTGTACAAAGACACCTGTAAGACAAATATTTTGACTGTAGATATAGATAAGAAGATGAGCAAGGTACAAGATGAAATCAATAAACTTGCAAATAATTTTGTCAACTCACCTGATGCACTATTAGTTTTTGAACAGAAAATAAAAATTTTTGAGGAAGATTTACTTAAAATGGAAAGAGAGAAAGAAAGAATAGTGAATAAGGCAAAGAATCTAAGACTAAAACTGAGTCCAAGATTGGACTATCTAGCATCACTGTGGAAGGAAGTATCTGAGGCACTAATATAGGGACACAAAACACTGGCAGAGCATTTGCAGCATCTCACTGGCATAGTTAAGAGAACAGAGATAGAAATAAAAGATAGTAAAAAGTTCATGGAAATTATAAACTTGATTTTGGCAGATATATTTCAATTGGTAACCTCTCAGGTAAAAGGGTAAAAACTACAAACTCTACTGACATCTTGACAACCTTTATCATTGATGTCAAAGGAGGAGTAGTAGTATGAGCAAATTCAAATCATAGGGATCATATGCTTAGGGGGAGCACACTTTTTTTGGACTTGACACTTTTTTTGGATTACAAGTTTTTGGAAACTTTTTGAATTTCTCATGAGTGTTGCCATCAATGCCAAAGGGGGAGATTGTTGGCATATGCACACTCCAATGAGACATTGTAGGTGATTGAAGGTTTTGTCATTGATGGCAACCTTGCAATCCTATGGCATCGGCAAGGCATTATACAAGCAAGGCATTTACACCAACAAATTAGTATACCGGCATTAGAAGATCACACTCTACACCGACACTCAGGACACCAGCACCAACACAAAGAAAGGAAGTACACCAACACAGAGGCCAACAGGATTTTGTTTTGTTTATTATTGTAAAAACCTTGTAAGCCAACTTAGAAAATTGTAAAATGAATCTTATATATAAAAGAGATCATTGTAGACATTTAGAGATATATAGGAAGTGAAAAGGAAAATAATAAGGTAGACCTATTATGCGAAATATAGGTTAAAGGGTATATGTAAAGAACAAAGCAGAAATCGGTACTGGATCAGGCATTATAGATGCTATTGTAAAGCAGTACAAGATATTGGATTTGTATAAACTCACATTGTAAGTCAGTGAGACTTCCCATTGAGTAGTGAGCTCTAGGAAAGTGGCCTTCCTGCATGTGCTGGCCCCTATTGTAAGTAATATTCTCTTATTGGCCAATGAGTGAATATTGTGGGTTACAAATCCCACCTAGGTTTTTCCCACATCAGGTTTCCTCATTAAAATCCTTGTGTCATGGTGTTCTTTTCATGTGGATGTTCTTGATTATGTTTATTGCATTATTTCTTGTATACCGATACACTGTTATAATATGTTCTGCATGTTCTAATCTAAGAAAATCTAATTACCGGTTAGATACTGATTCACCCCCCCCCCCCTCAATATCTGTGGGATTCCTAATAGAGAGAACAAGTGAAGATAGCAATATATACTTGAAATCTAAAGGAGATCAGATCCTGATTTGTGAGGTATTTGTTGATGACATTATCTTTGGTGGAGATGACATGATAAGTCATGAGTTTGCAGATGAGATGAAGAAAGAGTTTGAGATGTCACTCATAGGGGAGATTAAGTTCTTCATTGGATTGTAGATTCAGTAGATGAAAGATGGAATCTTTATCACTCAGTCCAAGTATGTCAAAGAGGTGTTGAAGACCTTTGGCATGGAAGATAGAAAACCAGTTGGTACACCGATGGTGACCAGTTGTAAACTATCAAAAGAAGATGAGTCAGCACTAGTTGATGAGAAGGAATACTGATCAATGATTGGTAAGTTGCATTATTTAGTGCATAGCAAACTGGACATTGCACATGTAGTTGGCATTACTACAAGGTTCCAGAAAAGTCCAAGAGAATCCCACTTGGTTGCAGTCAAGCAGATTCTTAGGTATCTGAAGGGAAAAATTGACTATGGATTGTGGTATCCATATAGTAACGATTTCAACTTGAAAGTATTCACAGATACTGATTGGGCAGGTAATGTGGACGACTAGAAGAGCACAACTAGTGGTGCATTCTTTCTTGGTGGTAGACTGGTCTCATGGATGATTAAGAAGCAGAGTTGTATCTCTCAGTCTATGGCAGAAGTGGAGTATGTTGTAGCATTCATGAACTGCACTCAGACAATCTAGATGAAGTATGTATTAAATGGCTTCAAAGTTCCTATATCTGAACTGGTAAGTATATTCTGTGATAACACAAGTGCTATCAATATTTCAAAGAATTCAATTTTATATTCTAGAACCAAGCATTTTGAGCTTAAGTATCATTTGTTGAGGGAAAAGGTTCAGAACAAAGAGATTGCACTGGAACATGTTTCCAGTAAGGAGTAGTTAGCAGACATATTCACCAAGCCTCTCCCAAAGGCCACATTTATGTACTTAAGATGTGAATTAGGGGTACTGCACCTTTAGGAGGTGAACTAAAGCTATTTTCTCCACATCACTCCTGTATTGCATAGTCAAATTTTTTTCTTCTGGATTGATGTGTTGAAGGATGCTACTCCTCAAGGGGATCAACAAATGGAACAAGAAAGCTTGTGCCTCCACTTTGGCATTGTTTCAAATGGGGATAAGATTTGAAGTAGAGAGATATCTTTGTATATTGCCATCAATGCCAAAGGGGGAGATTGTTGGCATTATGTGAACCGGTATGAGGATATAATGACATTGTATGTTGTCACTGATGTCAAATATGTTGAAGAAGAATGAACCAGTAATGAACCGGTATATGTGAGAACCGGTATATATGCCAAAGTGAAGTGGTATGTTTGTTCAAGGTGAATCAGCATGTTGTTATGCAAACTAGTACATGGAACCTTTGTGTGACTACCGGTTGGTAGTCTCAGGGTTTCCGATTGGTAGTTTCAGGGTTTCTGGTTGATGAGCTTCAAGCTTGTGTGACTCAACCGATCACTTTGTGTGATGAGTTAGTATTGCAAAGCAAAATAGACTGTGTTGCCACGTCAGCCTTGTGTGCGTGAAGGATCTTGCATGAAGGAGATTGTTCCTATCTACCTCGGGAATGTGCAAAGTCTATAAATGGTGAAAACGCGTGATGGGTTATCAATTGCCATGAAAGTGGTGGAAAATGACCGATCGAGAATGTCTTGAGATCAGTTCAGCACTATTGCACTTAATGCAATATGCTCAACAGTTAGGATTGAATCATTTGAATTGCTTAACCTAATAGGTTTAGGGTTTAGGGTTTATGCTACCGACCTATCTATTTCCTATAAGGTTGATGTTGTGTTTCTTTCTGAGGTTGTTGGCAAAAGTTGTGTGTGTGTATCCAAGTAAACTGATACAAGATTCTTGCCAGACTAGAGGAGAGAAGTGATATCTGCAGAGTGTAAGTGTAGAAGGTGAAGAGGAGCTAAAGGGGATCTGCATTGGCATTGAGTGCTATCATCAGATCATTGTATTACCCATTGATCTTTAACCACTTCAACAATTGAGAAATCCCTTAACAGGGTAGCCTTAACTGGCTTGCTGTAAATCTTTTAACAGGGTGACTCAAAGCCATTGAGTTCTTGAAATCCTTTAACAAGGTAACCTTTAACCGAGTTTAACCCTTAACTAGGTATTCTAGCCATGCCTTTACCAGGTGATCCCTAACAGGATCGGTTCCTAATAGAACCTATTGTAATGTCTCTAACTAGACAAGGCTCCTAACAAAGTGGACTTCTAAAGAGTTCAAAAAAGCTTGTGGGTATTCATCCCCACTGTGGTTTTTCCCAGTTGGCTTTCCACATGAAAATTATGTGTGTCATGTGTGATGCTTCTTTCTTGTGATGTTTTGTTATTTTCTATCAAGCAGTGAATCATGATTATGTCAGCAAGCTATTATAATTCTAATGATGGATTACCTGTTCATGTATAAGGGTGAAATGGAAGTATAGTATTGAGTAGAGTGGAAAACTTAGTGATTAACTGGTTAATGCTTCTATCAGTCATTTTTAGCTTTACCAGTTGTACTCTATTTCAAACTGGTGTCACTGTTTGCCAGTCATTTGAAGTGTCTGTTGTCAAACCAGTTTAGGATTGTCTTTTTGTCTGTACCCCCCCCTCTTAGTACCAGTTTGGTACTATCTATTCATCATTGAGTTATCAGGTGAAGAATTTGTTTAAAAGGAATTTTCAAATCATTTCTCACTATCATTTTTTGAGTGAAGAAATTTTCAAGTGTAGAGCGAAGAAAAGCGATTCAAATAATTTATCAAAATCTTGAAGAAGAATTTGAAGCAAACATCTGTTGGAGAAGTGTAGAATGCAAAGCGATATTTCAGCAACTAAAGGAGTGTGTAACGAAGTTCAAATTGTGAAGCCCTAAATTTTGATCTGTGAAGGTATTTTTCAAAATTATTTGTTTATCATGGCTTCCGCATCACATGCTAGCTCTAGTGCACCCGTTGATTCTATGGACTTTATTCAACGGAAGGCAAAATACAATGCCCTATCTCAAATACCCACTAGTGTTATAGTAGAAGAAGGCATTTTAGATTTCATTGACTACAAGATTGAAGACCTAGGATCTCTGATGATCCATTCTCAGTTGAGTTTGTTCTACAGAAAGGATAAGAAGATTAAACTAGAATTCAACATTCTGGAAAAGAAGAAACTTCACAACGCAATCTATTTTCTTGAAGAATTTTTAGATGATCACATTTGCATTATTCTGAGAAGAGTACATAGTGATAAGATGTACATAGAGCAGACACATGATATCACACTAGAAGCGATTCATGCCATCACCGATTTCTACAACATTGGTGAAGTGCCAACCCTAAGAAAGATTAGCAAGACAAAAATGACTAAGCTCACCGGTTCTATGAGTGATTCGTGGGGAATGACTATTAATTAAATCAACGATGATCTTGTAAAATATGCATGTATGGTGATAGGATACTAGACGTTCCATGCCACTAGAATCAACTCTATCTCTACTACAGTGGTAAATGCTGCCTATAAGATGATCAAGGAAGATGCATCGTTTGATCTGTGCACTTGTATGCAAAGACAATTTTTGTTGAATCTCAAGTCGATCAAATAGGACAATGCACTGAGATTTAAGTTCGAACAACTATTGGTTGGGTTGTTCTTTTACTTCTAAGGCTACTTTCTAGGAGTAGGTGATATTCAGTGGTCTGCTGACCAACCGATGACAAAGAAAATCAAGGAAAGCCTACAAGTAGTTGGAGCCTGCTATTTGGAAGTACTGAACAAATACTTTGATGAGTTTAGATGCAAAATGAACCAAAGGGTAAGAATATCTGGTGATTTAGTCAAAAAGTATGAGAAGGACATCTGCTTCACCATCAAAGTTGATGTGTGCTTAATGGAGGCGGTGGAGCCTAGATAGGAAGAAGTGGAACCAATGGGATATGAGGTAATGAATGATATGATGGATGGGTATGCCTCTACCCTATTTGCCTTGCCTCTTGATCCAAAGGCAAAGAGAACCAACACCTATCTAGAAAGGGTTACACTGGGTATAGAACCCTAAGTAAAAAATGGAAAGGTAGTGCCTTCAGCATCGGCATCGGTTACTCCAACAAGTCCCAAAGTGACCAAGCGGTCACCAGTAAAGAAGAAACCAGAAGTAGCACCTGCCAAAGTCTTTGAGAGGAAGCAGAAGACAAAGAACAATTCACTAGACTCAGAGGACACTATCTCTGAAGAATAGCCTAAGAAGACTAGGCAAATAAGGAAAAATACAAAGAATGAACCGGCAACATCGACATCGGTAAATATTGACATTTCTTCTTACAACACTTTGACACATTGTCAAAGAACAATTAAGAATATTAGAAGAAAAGTACTTGGTGATTTGAAAGAATGTTTTGATGATTTTAATGATGTTGAAAAGGAAGAAGTTGAACAGGAAGTTATTAATTATTTATGTATTAATGACCGATGGCCTTTAGAAATGAAGTCTGAGACACCTAATTCTTTATATCTCTTTAGATAACAAATGGTGCATTGCCATAGAGAAAGAACGGGAAATAAGAGAAGAAGTATTTTCACATTACTTCACTAATGTACCTAGATTAGAATTGTATGAAGTAGTGGAGAGATATAAGGGCCTCTTCTTCATGAGAAGAAGAAGACTCTAGCTACTAGAAGGAAAAGTTTTGGAAGTGGTCAAAGATACCCACTCCCTTGCTCAATCAGCATTAAGATTGCATCAAGTAGCTGAAGCCAATAAAAAGACTAAGCAAGAACCGAAAATCACTCAACTAGATGAAGTTTACAATAGTGAAGGAGAACCGGTCACCACTCAAATGGAACTGATTGATGTTGATGCCTTAAATGGTGACAATGTTACTTCGGATGCACCCGTAGAAACTGAAGGTTAGGAGAAATAGGAGGAAGACAAGAGAAAATAGGCAGAGGAAGAGAAAAAGAAATAGGAGATAGAAAAGACAAAACAAGCAAAATAGGAAAAGGAGCAAGAGGAACAGAAGAAAAAGAAAGAGGATGAGAAGAAAAAGCAAGAGGAAGAAAAGAAAAAGAAAGAGGATGAGAAGAAAAAGAAAGAGGAAGAAAAGAGAAAGGAAAAGGAGAATAAAAAACAAGAAGATGAGAAGAAGAAGAAGGAAGCAGAAAAGGAAGAGGAGAAGAGAAAAGAAGAGGAGAAGAGACAGGAAGAGGAGAAGAAAAAGGAAGAGGAGAAGAAAAAGGAAGAGGAGAAAAAGGAGGAAGAGGAGAAAAAGAAGAAGGATGAAGATGAAGAGAAGAGGAAAGAAGAGGAGAAAAAGAAGGAGGAAGATGAGAAGAAGAAGAAGGATGAAGATGAAGAGAAGTGAAAAGAAGAGGAGAAAAAGAAGGCAGAAGAAGACAAGAAAAGAGCCAAAGAGAAAGAAGAAGTGGCACTAAGCACTCAAATGGAGACTCCAAAGGAAACCGGTAGTCAAACCAAACCATCTAACATTACTAGTCCCATTGACCTCTAGCCTGCAAATGAATCAGAGTTGCTACTGAGCATTAAGGTTGCCCAAGAATACCTAGAAGTATTAAGAAGGAAAAAGGAGCAAGATGTGATACAAGCTATGGTGGACACTCTTACTGGTCTGATTCCTGGTACAAACCTCCCCAGTACCAATTCCTCACTTTCCTAATTAGAAATTCTATGTACAGTTGTGGAAGACTAGGTCCAAAGCCAAGAAGAAGTTGCAGAAACAAATGCCAAGAAGGAGCATGAAAAGGCTTTGAACATTGCCTTGGTGAAGAAGTTGAATGAACTTTGATCAGAACTTTAGAAGGCACAAAAAGACATCAGAGATGCAATGGATGAGAGCAATCTACTTCTTAGCAAGATTTGTCAACTTCATCTATTCTGTGATGATGTGATCACTCAGAAGGACAAGCTGCAATCTGATATGCAGTCATTTATTAGCACCTTCAAGATGCCATATGATTCCTTCTCCACATTTTGTCAAACCGATCACTAGTTACAACTCCAGTCTGCAAGATTTGAGGTAGAGATAAGCAATCGGTCACACAATTTGCAGGAACTTCAACTGGTCCTACTGCCAAGACTGCAAATTCTCTAGAAATGCTACCTCAATCTAGATGCCATAATGGTTACTCAAGAGATGAGTACCATGGATGCTATGGAGGAGTGGGTTTATCAGATGCAAATGGAGAATGAGGTTGCTACCTCATTGCTTGAATCATGGTCTTTATCCATGAAGACATTTATGTAGGACTTTAAATCCATTTTTGACAAATTTCACTCTTAATTGTCATAAACTCTTATTTTGTTAATGCTAATAGAACAGGGGTTATTCAGCTGTACTTTGTCCTTGTTGGCAAAGGGGGAGTAGTATACTTAAATTAAAATTTTGAATTTTGATGCATGCTATGTATACTTTAATGTCTATCTCTGTAAGAAAATAGTATACATTGTATTGTTTGCAAAAGGGATAGTGTATATGCTTAGGGGGAGTAATTTTGTTTATGGCATGATTTTGTTGTAAAACACTTAGAAGTCAAAAATTTTCCTCAGTGTTGCCATCAATGCCAAAGGGGGAGATTGTTGGCATTTTTGATGATTATGTTGTGATTGTCATTGATGGACACACACTTGCTATGAGATCACTTTGTGAATGTATGAATTATGCTCAACTAGCAATTGTTCCAAACCGGTATCATGTTGTAGTCTTAAGACTATCAATGTTATGCAAAAAGTGTTTACCGATCTCAAGCAGTATAAAGACCCAAACAACATAGAGAGATCAAACAGTCTAAGGATCTCAAGCGGAGCGGAGCAGAGCAAAGGAGCCAGAAGTGGCAGTTATCTTTTTCCCAGTCTTCAAGTTTTGTCAACTAGAAATCTATTTGAACTAGTATTACTCTGAGTTACCAACCAGTAACCAGAAAGTTGGACAAACTGGTAATACTCTTTGATGAGTTACCAACCGGTATATCTTTGTGATGAGTTACCATCCACCGACACTTTGACAATGATTTTGTGCCATGTTATCAAAAGTGTTTAGATACAATGAACCTAGGAACTTGTAATGTAATCCTATTGGACCGACATGAAATCAAATTCCTTTTAAGGACATCAAGTCTAGGGTTTTGAATATGTATGAGTATAGATGTTAGGTTTTGAAGTAGCTGTCATAAGTTCTTGAATGTGTGATCTTAACTGAGAAGATCAAGTTTGTAAGCTGTAACATAGTGAGGAGTTACTAAAGATTGAAGTAATGCTAAAATGCATTAGCTATGAGCTACAATGGATCTAATCAAGCAGACTGTGCCATTTTCTAGATCATTCACTTATTGATTACTCACATCTTTGACAAGTAAGAAACCCTTAAATGGGTAGGCTCAGAAAAGCCTTTGTAAATCCTCTAACAAGGTGGTTCACATCTATGGATCTGAAATCCTCTCACAAGGTAGTCTTTAATCGGAATTATCTCCTAATAGAGATTGAGATTCCTAACAGGATCTGTTCTAGTAAAGAACATTGTATGACCTTAACCGGTCTGGTTACTACTCTGCAGATAGTTACATGTGAGTTTCATCTCACCGTGGTTTTTCCCATTTGGGTTTCTATGTCAAAATCTCTTGTGTTATGGTGATTGTGCTTATGTTGGTGAATGCATTATTTTCTATTTGGTTTGCATGTGTGTTAACTGGTTTGTTTGCTAAACTATTTTACCGGTTTACTGCTAGACTATTAAAGTATTGAAGTACAATAAATTTTGGTATACTAATTCACCCCCCTCTTAGTATTCATCAATTTTCAGATTTGATGGGAGAGTTTTAAATTTGTCAAGAAGATGTGTGCATGAAGTTATTTGAGCAATCACTGAAAGAGGATGCAAGGGATTTGTATTTCCTCATGGGAGGAACTAATTTCAGATTTCATAGATCAATTTGATGAAAAAGTGAGTGATTGTGATTTCCTAAAAGAGTTCACATACATACAAATCAGGGAAGATGAATTGGTACCAACATTTAATATTAGGTTTTCACAAACATTGTCTAAAATTTCCAAAAAGTATAAGTTTGATGATAAAGTATGTCTGGATATTTATATGAGTGCTTTTGGTAAGAAGATGGGTTTCCTATTGAGAAACAAAGAACTCGAAACTTTGTATGAAGCTTTTAACACAGCTAGGGACATTGAAAATAATTTAAAATTTGGGATCTCGAAGAGATTTATGTCTGCTATTGTTTCTTGCCAAAGCATTTTCAATGGTGAAATACCATGTGAAGCTAAGCAAATCATTCTGTGTCTAGGTGCATCAAGCTCTATAGTTCCAAGTGATTTTGCAGATGCATATGATTCAATCTTAGATGAGAGTCAAGAATTTATGCTGTCAATGCCAGTTGTCTCTCATAGTAATGATGGAATGATCAGTGGGAAACGTTGTGATAATGCTGATACAGAGATAGATTTATATAAGGGATATGTACCTTTTCATTTGTATGCCAGTTATGCTGATTATGTGACTGCAAATTATGAAGTAAACCATGCATCTCCTAAGGGTAATAATAATGAAATTAATGAGGATAATAACCATCTGTCTTTAAATGTTGCTGATGTATTTGATGTTCAAATACCAAATATTGAGCGATCATTAAATGTTGCTGATTATGTAAATGAAAATGTGCAATATGATATAAATCAGATTTTGTTTAAGTCTGATAAATCTGAAAATGAAATTGTGGATGATGCTGGTAGTGTTTTCAATGCAAGTATACCTAGTGATGAATGTATTTTAGAATGAAGTAGTGTTGCTAATTATGAAGACACTAAGTTCTATTTTCAACACCTTGAAGGTATGCAAATGAATAGTGAAGAGCAATTTCAGAATAAGAATGATCTTGACACGAGTTTTTCATCTTCTTATGATCAACAAATGAATGTCAGTCATGTAGTTGATGATGGTTATGAGAATTATTATTATTCATCTTGTGAAGATGATATAAGAGGAGACCAAGTTATATACTTCAGTCATGAATCTGAAAATGAAAGTATTTTTGAAGATAAAAATATGTGATAGTGCGGATAATGTTTTATTTTCAGATTTAAATGAACCCATATTTGAATGCTTTCAGAATTTGAAGTACCATGAAGAGAATGTGAATGTTGATAATATGCTTGAACTGGATATGGAGTTCTTTTCTTTTGATACTAATGTTAATGGTGCTGATTTCTTTGATGAAAATGTTGAAGTTTTCCCTTGTTTTGAACAAATTTTTAATGCTGATGAAGTTTCGAACAGTAGTAGCATGTGTTGCAAAATTTTACTTCATGATGAAGATTGGAGGCATGGGTTGTGTGATGAATTCTTCAGACCACAGATGGAAGTTTTTTAGATTGATGTAAGTCTGAATGAGAAAAACTTAGCTGAGGATTTGCTTCAGCCAGAGGTATGTACTCTTTTCCATGAATAGGATATTGAGAATGCGGATGTGTTGAGTTTGATAAACAAGGATAGTATAGAGTGTGATCAACATAGTGAAGTATCACATCTGGATCGTGATATTTATGTTCCTTGTTTGCATCAATTGGATAGTAATGTCCCTTATTCTATGAATGAAAATGAAAACAAGGGATGTGTTGATGAAAATTACTATGTTGAAAATGAATGTTTTACTTTTGAAGTTCAACATGATGATGCCTTTGCAAATGATAGAGTTGGTTGCGATAGTGAAATGTATGGAAACTTGTGGGAAGGCCTCTATAGTGTTTTGTCTCATGATTTTACTCTTGTTGAAGTAGTGTGTGATTACAAAGTTCTAAATCAGGCCAAAGGTATGCACACCAGATGTTATAGTAATGAGATGAAAGAGGTTGATTATAAGGATTATGCTTAGTTGTTATTGAAAGGTGCCTTTGTTTGGATCATGATGTAAAGTGATGAGAATCAAATTTTTGATAGAGGTAAATGCTAAGGAAAGTGGAGCAGTTTATATTCAGTTGTTAGTATATTTGTATATCTTGTATAGTTTCTTTTCTTTAGTTGTGTGGATTTCAATAAAGTGCCCTACTATTTGGGTAGAATAAGGAAGCCCTATTTTTAAGAAAAGAAGAGAAATGATCCATTTTTGGGTGGTCTGCTTAACCATAGATATCTAGATTCTTGTGTTGATCTTGCAATAAACCATCCCCACTTAGAGCCACTATTGGGACTCATTAAATTTGAGTGAAGTTTAGAGGCCCGTTTCAAAATTTTGCTCTGCATTTCCAAATGAGTCAGTTTGAATGGCCTAGTTAGAGAGAGGGTAAAATGGAGCTAGTTGATTTTCGAAGGGTAAGGCTAGGGAAATGTGTCCTACATCTTTCATTTGGCCTATACAGCATGTTGCATCTTTCAAAATTCAGTTTGGATAATTTTACCAGGTACCCATTTCAATGGGTGAGCTAAAAGTGCATTTTAGGCAAAAATGCAGATTTTATTGAGTAGCCTACTTTGGGTGTTTATATCTTTTTCCTTGTTGATCGTCATGAAAATATTCAAATTAGATTCAATTCTATGAGTAAATGTGAGTTAGATTGCAAAATTTCAAGTCCTTATGAATCCATTAGCTCAGTTTTCCAACCTCAATCTGTTTGCAGTTTGTATGGTTTGACAAGTCCCTGTTTCAGCTGCTAGTCGAAGCCCTGTTTTGCATAAGTGTAAAAGTTGCCTCAGTGAGTGTTATGTCAAAAAAAAATTTCCAAGATATTTTTGATATAAATGACAAGATGTGTTTCAAATTTCAAGCTCCTACCAATCCGTTTGATCGGTTTTCAAGAGGGTTCCTCGAGCCATCTATTTTAGTGATCCGTACTTTCATTGCTATATCAGTTAATGTAGCTATTTTAATAAGCACACCATTTTCATCTTGTCATCCTTTTGGATGAACTGAGAATTCAAAGATTTAATATGTACTTCAAGGTACCTATATCTCATAGTTGAGGGTCTACGGAGATCATTTAATATTTTTAAGAAAGGCATCATGAGTTGCTTGAGCATTGACTTCATCAGGTCCACAGTGTCGACAAAGCTAGTTGGTCATTTTTGACAATTAATATCTCTTCATTCAAGATTTTTCTTGAGAAACCGCTTGCCAAAGTTCATAATTGTATATCAGAGTACACGCCCGTAAGATGGCGGGGTCCAAAAAGGTGTTTTGACTGGTTTAAAAATTACATCTTCGCGATTAAATGCAAAAATGTGGCGTAAGTGTCTGAGAGTTGTAAAACTTAGTTTGATGATCCGAAAATGGTGCCGATCATTTCCAGAGGTATGTTTGAGGTTCCTAAGGCATTTCAAAGGTCAGTTGCATGAAAACAATTTTTTTTTTAACCAGACCCACTTTGGGGCCTGACCTGGTTCATGCCCGTGCATTAATTTTATGATAAAATGGTCTTTTCATGGTAATGTATATCAATGTCAGCTTGACTATAATTCATCAGTAGGATGGTGAGAAGCAACTTTAGTGTACTTGTCATTTATGGGTGGATGCAATTTTCAGTTCAAAACAATTTCTAGAGAGGGGACATATGCATCTTCGAGCGGATAGACAAGGGCAATCACATTATCAAGCTGACAGTCCATATTGTCAAGATTGCAGAGGAGGGTAACAACAAGAAAATACTGCAAGATGTCATATTGAACAGTTTCTACTAATGTGAGGTCACCTACTTTGGGAGTATTTGTGGATATGGGTAATCTCTTGCTGAATCAAACAGTGGATAGATTTCTGAGCATGCAGTTAAGAAAATGGGCAAGGAAGGATTGCAGTGGGGAGCTTTAGGAGGGGTTTATATAGGAATGGAGTATGGCATGGAGAGAGCTCGGGGAAAGTGTGATTGGAAAAATGCATTAACTGGAAATGCTTTGACTAGAGCAATGGCTACACTGGGTGAGAACCATTCTAGTAAGGACAAAATAATAACAAATGCCATTGGCAAGTGCAAGCCGAACTCCACAACCTTGTTTCCTCCTCCCTACGTGGCTATTTGGAGACATTAAACTTCTTAGAAAATGTAGTATGGTAGGTGTAAAGTGGAGTTTATAGAATGCAAAAATTTTCAAGCAAATGACTTCCCTCCTCCCTCACGTGGCTTTTGAAAACTTCCAAGCAAAGGCGTTAGCAAGCACAATGCAATATTCCTCCTTGTCTGCATGACATCTGGTAAAGGGTAGGTTGAAACTCCAAGCTAATGCAATTGGTAGGCTTTCAGCCAAACCTCATCTCTCATGTGGTTGCTCAGGCATTTAACCAAATCAAATCCAATACCCCCCTTGCGTGGTGTGTGGAGTTTAGCATGGAGAGTGGGAGAGTGCGTGGATTTTAAATGGAGGCCACATCAAAACCTTTCAAATGTATCCCTGGAGTTTGGCGTGATAGATGGGGGCCATTCAATTTCCAAGCAAATCTGCATTGGCTGGTGAGGGAAGCATAGGAAGTCTCAATGTAGATGAAATTGATCTACTAAACATCCCTGTGCATGGTAATAAAGGAGCAATGATTAAAACATGTTGAAAATGAAATTTGGCAGGTGTAAAACTAGTTTTCTCCTCTCAGCTTTGAAAACTCTTAGCAAATGCAATTGCTGGGTGTAAAGCCAGTACCCTATGTAAAAGGGCATTGAAATTTTCAAAACCCCCCATGGCAGCAATACCTCCTCCTGCGCAATAGCATGTGAGGAAGCTTGGAAAATTTTCAAACAAATTCAGTTCACAATAGGTCAAAGGTGCCATTAAAACTCTAACAAAGCTTCAAGATGCATTTCCAAGCATAAGGTTTTATCCCACATTGCCTGGACGAGGATAATTTTTAGTATTTAAAACTAAAACTCCACTTATCCATAGTGTGAAAGCCTCAAGGCTTTTGATGCAAGGTGTTGGTTGGGCACCCAAGTGGACCCCACATGCATGGGCATGCTTCTCGAGGCAACCAAGGAGGCTGACAGGTGGCAAAAAGTGGACCCCATGTAGGCATGGATCTCGAGGCATATAAGTTTTGTAGAGAAAGGGCGGCTTAAAGTTTGAGCATGTTCCAAGGAGATCGATGAAGTGCGTGGATTCACAAGCCAAAGATGCTCACTGATTAAGGTTCACAAAACAACGAAAGGAGTTAAAGACCATGCAAGTTCAGGAGATCTAACAGCTATTGCAACTTAGCGAAGGGGAGATACTCATGAGTTAAGCTCTATGAAATGGCAAAAAGCTCAGGATGGTGAAGTGTTAAAGAGTGAGCAGGTTCAAAAGGATCCAATGGCTCACGTGACTTCATGAGTCGAAGATGCAAGCTACTTAGCCATTGTGAAATGGCAAAAGACCGGTGGCGGGTCCAAGTGGAAAGATAGCTCGCAGGTCCTGCTGAGGTGGTGATGATGTAGTCGACAAGCAAGGAGACAAGTGGCATACATGTGGTGGTGATGAGGTGTCATCTTAGGTGGTGCCTAGTGGACCCTATTAGCTAATCAAAGACTACCACGTGGTAGGGTGTCAGGCCAAAAAAGAGGGAGAAATCAAAGTTAAATTGTATAGTGCAGCCTATATAGAAAACTAGAAAATTTAAATGATGTGCACATATGAAGGATTTAATTTGCCCAGAGGTCCATTGTTGCCCAAAATACCAAGTATTATATATCATGGGAAAGCTCTTGGGATAAGGAATCCAATCACATAGTAAATTTTAATAAATTTTTGATATGTTGGGAGCAGTTTCCATGGGAAAGAGAAAGGAAATTTAAATTCAGTTGGGAAAAGAGACACTTGGCAATTTTGGTTGCAAACCTAATCTTTTTCCCTCTCCTTCTTATTCCAATTTTCTTCTAATTGTAATGGTTCCAAAAATTCTGAGAAGTGCTCTAGATTTCATGGCTTCCAATTCTGAGTTCTTTTGTATGTAAGGCATTCACAAATTCATACAGACTTTGTCTTTGAAATGTACCTTCATTTTATTCAAATCTGATTCTTAAGGAGGATCAAGTTTGTCATGATTAGTTGTGTTTGTGAGTGTAATGCTTATTTGTAGGTAATCTTCAAGGAAGATTTTAAACCCTGTGAGCAAACATTAATAAAATAGGGTTCATGTTTCTGGATCTGATATTTTCTGTGGATAAGCTTAGTAATGCATTTATGCAAGGCATTAATGCAAGAATATTTCATGATGAAGATGGATTTGCAATGAGTGTTTTCATTTGTAGTTTGATTGTATGACTCTGTTGCCCTTGGATAAGGCAATGATCTTGTAGATTTTGGGGTTTTCTCAAAGATTTAAAAATTCAAATAAGATTATCTACCTTTGTTTTATGTTTTGTGGGAATGTTTCATCCATCTCATCCTTCAACTTAGTTGAGATGTCAATGTGGATCTAGCCCATCTATAGTAACCTCCTAGTTGTTAAGCCCTTGTGAGATCTATCTGATTTATTGATGTTGTCATAGGTGTGTAATAGGTTTAATTTTAAGCATCAACAGTATACCTGCCTAGGTTTTGTAGAGCCTAAAGAGTAGAAGGATTCATATCCTTGTCATGTTGTCCAAGCCCCGAGGTTCTTCATAGATTGAATCAGCTACTTCATAGATCAATTGCAGGTGTACTTGGGTTAATCAGTTTTGATGACCAAAAGCATTTACTCAGACCCAGTACACACATGCAACAACATCAACAAACATAAATAGATCTCATAAAAGGCTTAAAACAGTGAGGGTACTATAGATAGGATAAATCTACATTGACAACTCAAACAGGTTTGAATATGAGATAGGTCGAACATTTCCACATAACATAAAAAATGGTAGATATTCTAATTTCATTTTAAAATCTCTGAGAAAACCCCAAAATCTGCAAGACTAGTGCCTTATCCAAGGGCAATAGAGTCATACATCATACTACAAATGAAAACACTCATTGCAAATCCATCTTCATCATGAAATATTCCTTCATTAATGCCTTGCATAAATGCGTTACTAAGCTTATCCACAAAAAATATCAGATCGAGAAACATGCACCCTATTTTATTAATGTTTGCTCACAGAGTTTAAAATATTCCTTGAAGATTACCTACAAACAAGCATTACACTCATAGACACAACTGCTCATGAAAAACTTGATCCTCCTTAAGATTCATAATTGAATAAAATGAGATACATTTCAGAGACAAATTATGTGTGAATTTGTGCATGCCTTACATACATAAGAACCTGCAACAAATAACGCCTATAGCATGAATCATATTCTATTCTATGGAAAAGGAACTTGCCTTGTACAATCTTGAAGGAAACTCAGAATTGGAAACCATGAAAATCTGGAGCATTTCTCCAAATTTCTGGAACCCTTACAATTGAGAAGAAATGAGAATAAAAAGAGGAGGGAAAAAGATTAGGTCTACATAACACATTGCCAAGTGTCCCCTTTCTCCAACTGAATATTTTCCTTTCTCCTTCCCATGGAAATTGCTCTCAAAATATGTGAGATCTATTGAAACTAATTCCATAACTGCATTCCTCATTCCGAGAGATTTCTAGTAATATATAATACTTCTATATTTGGGCAAAAAACAACCCCTGTGCAAATTAATCTTTTATGCACATTTGTTATTTAATTTTTTTGATTTTTCTCTATAGTTGAAACTATATCATTAACTTTGATTTTTCATCCATTTTTTGGCTTGTGCCCTTCCATGTGGCAGCTTGTGATTCACCTGTGCTCCACTGGGATAACACCTCATCTCCAGCTCAGTGAAGTTGCCACTTGTCTACCACTGGACTGCCACTGGACTACCTTGTGGACCGCCACCTATCGATCACATCACTGCCACCTCACTCGGGCCCACTAGCTCACTTGCCACTAGACCTACCAGTTCATTTTTTGCCATTTTGGATTGGTTAATGGGCATGCATCTTTGGCTTGCAAAACAACACAGACCGTTAGATCTACTGGAAGATATTTGTGCTTTATCATTCCTTACGACCGCTTTACCCAGGCCCCCCACCTTTTCGCCACTTCGTGAAAGGTAAATGTCATGAATCTTCCCTTTGTGAGATCACATGCATCATTGTATCAATTAGAACTTGTACAATATTTACAAAGCCTAGCAAAGAAATAAAAACTTAGGTGAAGGCATAAAACTAAAACATTATTAAAGACCCACCTAAGGCAAAACTAAAAGGGGGAACCTCTCCTCACAATGGACCAACCCTTCCACTTAAGTAGAAAAAGTAACAAGGAAATAGAGCATAGGGATTTCAAGATGGAAAAGAGTAAATTGCAAAAACCTTAAACCCTTAGACCAATAACCCTCAGAGGCAAAATGAAGTACTAAGCACAATTTTGTAGATTTTAGCAGATTAGAGAACAAAATCACCCAATAGTCAAAATAGTGGTAACAAATAGGTGATCAGTATACTATGAGGTTATAGAACAACAAGACCTCCACCAGATGAAGATGTAGTCATCATGAGAAGCAATGACTGATAGAGAATATGCCCACACGGGTTCACATGTGTGTGTTTGAAGGTTTGCTACACAAACAAGGAAGTCACATGGGTGCACTATAGAATGTAGATGATAAGGAATCACTCCCACCGATAAGAGAAGCTTATCTCCTATTATGCACAGTGTGCATCATAGTCATGTGAGATAAGGAAGATGTGGAAAAGGTAGGTGTTGGAAGGCTCACATTGGATCTACCGGTAAATCAAAGGAAGGCCTTAAGTGCATGAAATCATGGATATGCATCGAACTACTAAGAAGGCATGTTGAGATGTCGATACAGATGATGAGCGATGAGTTTTTCACTTTGACAAACTGGTTGAGATATGGTCAGATCTTATTAGGGAGAAGGCACATCTGAGCAAACATAGTCAGAGGAAAATGGTCGGAGTGAAGATGAAGTCTGTTGAAGGTTGATGGCATGGCTTCATCAAGAGGTTTTACCAGTATGAATGTTCACCAGTAATATGGACAAGGTGTAGATGTAGAAGAATCCCCATCTGATGAAGATGTGCATAAGGAATTTTAGCAAGAGTGTTGACTGGTTGAAGTGTTCCACTGGAAGAGAAGTCGAGTGCAAGGTTGATGATAGACCAGTTTGAGGGTAAACTGACAGGGTTTGTAAACCGGTAAGAGAGAAGAACCGGTTGAGTGATAGGTTGGTGATTCTTGAACCAACACACCGATCCAATCTTACAGTTGGTTGACTTGGATGCCATGTGCAGATGATGTGGCAAGCATGTAGAGGTCGATGGAGTTCTGTGTAGAGATAGGTATCTCTATTGGTGTGCATTTAGTATGGATCCCATGATTTGTGGATCGAAGTAGAAGAGTGTGGCTTGAGGAAGAATGAGCAATAGAGATAGATCAGAGAGTTGTTGGTGCCTGGATCAAAGAAAGAAAATAAGTTTGTGAGAATACATCTAGAAGGAAACATAAGAGGTATTAATGGCAATTTGACAGATGTAGATTGAGATACAAGGTTGTGTTTTCTATATTTGGAAAATGTGTATCGAAAGGCACAACAATGGTGGAGATGAATAGTTGGTTGTCTAGGAGACCAGATCAAACAAGGTCTGATTGGATTTGGTTTTTCTTGAGGTAAGTGAGGAAACCCTAAGCACCCAAAGTTTGAAATGGTTTTTTGTGGTAAAACTAGTCTATAAAGATGCAAGCCAAAATCAAAGAAGGTTACCACTAGATGAGAGAGCAGTGTTGCTAAAGAGAGGAAGATAGTGTTATTGCAAAGTGATCAAGTGTTACTTCTACAATTCAGAGAAAATCAATCAAGTACTCAATGAGAATCTATGAACAGATTGAGTGTGAGGGAGAACCAAGTTGAAGTGTTCAACCTATATTAGTGTAGAACTGGTAGTGTCCATACCGATAGATCAAAAGTGAAGGAAGCTATAGAGAAGGCAAAAATAGAACCGAGAATATAGTACTAGTAAAGAGTAGAGCAGTAAGGAGGAGATCCAGTAGAGAATAATAGAGGTGAGGTGATCTAGCAGAGTTTACCAGCAAGAAACATAGTAGACCAGAGTAGAAGAAGAGTGAACTATGTATCAGAGAAGGTGTCTCACCGACAGAGTAAGGTATATGAGATGGTTAGAAGATTCACTTGTAACAGTATTAATAATTTTGTATTTGAAGTTATCTTTGTGATCATTGAGTTGTATCTCGGTGAAGAGGTTGTAGCTCCTTTGGGTTGTAGCCCATAAACAAGCTAGGGGTTGTAGCTCTTTTGGGTTGTAGCCCATAAATTAGTTAGGGGTTGGTGCTCCTTGGGTCGGTGTCCTAAAATTAGGGGTTGTAGCTACTTGGGTTGGTGCCCTAAACATTGTAATAGAGTTTTGATTGTGAGGCTGGATTGGAGCAGTAGACTCTAGCAGCATTGCTCACCGAGGTTTTTCCCATCTTGGGTTTTCCTCATACATGCTGGTGTTATGTGATGTTCCTCTTGTGTGAATGCATTTGTGATCAAGTCTCCCTACTAATCGGTAAGCGCATTGCATTAAATCCCATAACCAGTATGCACACATAAGTTAGTTAAAGGGAAAAGTTTTGCTAACCACTAATTCACCCCCCTCTCAGTGGTGCATTGTGTCTAATAATTGGTACCAGTGCATAGGTACCATGTTTATCAAGCTTTCTCTCACTTGGGTAGATTCTAGCTTAAGGACACAATGGTCTGTTTAGTGTCAAACCCTGCTCCAGTGTTTGATGGTTCAAACTACTCTATTTGCAGTTGTAGAATGGAAGTCCACCTATCCTCTCTAGGGTTTGATGTATGGATGTCAGTTATTAATGGTCTCCCTAGGAATGTTAATCCTCTCACTGAATGTGAAGAAGAAAGAAGATGCATGTGCAATGAAGAAGCCATGAAGTTTATATTTAGTGGGCTCATCGGTGATGTCTCCTCACAGGTGGATAAGTGAAAATGGGAAAAGAGTCTATGGGATAGACTAAAGAGGCTCTATGGAAATGAACCCTACACCACTAGATCAGTTTGTGGAAGTGAGAAGAACAATGCAATAGATACATGTGCAAATAATGAAGGTAGATCCACTAGTAGCCACAACATTGATGAGGAAGGAACCCACCTCTTCATGGCTTAAGAATCTGAAGATGAGGTGTACACATCTGAAAGTGATAGGGAAAATAGATCCCACGAGAATGATGTGTTTGGTAGTGATAATAAAGAAGAAGGAGATAAGGTAGATAGATCTAGCCATCAAGATCTAGTTGATAGTGAAGGTGAAGAAGAAGAAGAAGAAGTTGATCTTGAAGGAGAGCTTGTAAATGCACTTGAAGAACTCAACAAAGTAAGAAAAGAATACAAGATATTCAAGAATGCTTCTATAGTGGAGTAAAATTAGCTGACAAAATGCCTTGAAGAATCTGAGAAATGCATCTCAGAGTTGAGGACTCAAGAAGAAGGGACCAAGGAGTGATGGTGTGATGATCTAGCATCTAGGCTAGAAGTTAAAAATGAAGAATATCAACAACTACTTGGAGAAATGGAGGTTCTCCGAAATGACCTTGAGAAATGTCAGGATGAGCTCAAGGTAAGAATCTAGTTTGATGGCACCATTGATGCCTTGGAAAAAATGCTGAAGAAGGAAAAGCATGCCAAGGACACTGAAGGTTTAGGTAGCGATGTTGATGAATAATCCACCAGGAAGAATGTCCCCCATAATGACATTTTTTTTATCTCCTCAAATAGAGAAAACAAAGGTCAAACCTTTACAGTGAGAAATGCTCCTTAGAAGAAGGTTCACCTAAACACAACTAGTGAAGACCTGCAGACAAGAATGAAGACCAGTGGTGCAAGAAGGACGAACCATGCAGATCCCAAAGGTAAAGGGAAGATGGGAAAAGATAGCTTCACTAGAAGTAGGAACATGAGAAGAAAACAAAGAAGACCTCCTACGAGCAGAGGACAAAGAAATACTACCACCCATAGGGAAAAGCAGGTGTGGTAGAAGAAGAGATCAGATGAAAGAGCTGCAAAAAATGGACAATCAAGGATCCATTCTCAAGGAAGGAGAAATGGAGATGCTAAACTAGTAAGATCTCCCCAAGCATGCCAGAACAAATTTGTAAGTCATATGCCATCCTTTATTGGTTATTGCTTTGCATGTAATGCTTATGGCCATAGGGCAGAAGAATGCAGAAAGAGATTTAGAAGGAATAATCTAGAATCTCATAGACATCATGCATATGAGAAAAATGTATCAGGAGTAGATACATGCATTTCCCCTCTCCTGGATATGCTAGAAAGAATCCATTTGCTGCTCCTAATAAAGTAAATGTTGTATGTTATAACTGCAATGGATATGGCCATAGAGAGTTTGAATGTAGGAAGAGGAACCTGCAATCACATGGAGGTTGGTATAGAAGCTTTACTCTACAAAAAGGTGGATATAGAGCATATAGAAATAAGAGACCTACATGGAACCAAAGGAGAAATGTCCCTGTAGGACTAAGAGGTCCATAGGTTTCGGTTGCTCGTCACAACAACATGCCTAGAAGAAGATGGTCAAAGTGGTATGTTAAGAGGCTCCCCAATCATGAAGTTGGGATGGATGCAGTGTGCTACAATAGCACCACTTTTGGTTGTGATCCAAAATCCAAAAATGGAAGGACCCATCAGCAGAAGAAGGAAAGACCTGCTCCCAAGACTAAAAATGGGAAGAAGAATGAAACCAAGTGGGTATGGAGGAAGAGGACCATGGACTGGCACTGTGCATTAAATGCACATGTGATACCTCCTAAGGCTTAGAGGAGATACATGATCTTAAGGGGAGTAGCACATTGAATTTATCATTCAGCCCCTAAGTGAAGAAAGACACATGGAAGAACATGTTGTTGTCGGTATGAAGGAAGAAAATGAGAAGACAAGCGTGTGTAGGGGCTTCCCTGACTACACACCTATAGGTGCATGCTAGATCAGTATTGTTGTGTCAATATATGATGAGATATCAATTGGAATCAAATACAAAGTGACACAAAATGTTAGGAGTCACAGGAAGGTGCTCTGGTAGTGATGATGGACCGGTACAGGAAACTGGTATGTGAATGATGTTACCAGCATGAATGCTAATAGGTACTTGTAGGTTATAGATAATGAGGTTGGAGATCATTGCAATGACCTCGATAACATGGAATGTGGAGTTTATGTCTCAGGTGGTATTGGAAAAGACCTAAATGACATATGTTGGCCTGATGGTTGATCATGCAGGCATTCATGTCTTTGGGATAACTGGTTTAATTTATGGGATGATAATGTCATTATATGACATTGTGAAGATCCAAGATCATGTCATAGACTATAGTGAAATAATGGAGCTGAAAGATCATCAAATGATTATAGTTACTCAGCTCAACTGGTATATGGAGATGATTGGAGCCCCTATATTAGACCTCACCAGAGTTGAGAACCTGAGATGTATGACTCAGAGGGAGTTCAAGTGGTTATCATGCAAGGTCGACATTTTTGAACTTGAAAGGGTAAGTGCACTAATTAACCAAACTATAAATGATGGAAGTTATAGTAGGAATACCCAAGAGAGTTTCATTGTTATGGGTACCTACTTGTTATTTGGTTGGTTGTTTTGATAGTATAATCATACTTGATTCTAAAGAAATTTGCGATCAAATGGGAGGTGATGCAGTTTGACTGGCAGGTGAATAGTATTCACTGACACATCCCTCTGTAATTGAGTATTTTAAAAAATGGTATAAAATTTGCATGCTCAATTGGTGTCAGTTGATGGTTGAGTCCTCCATCTCAAATGTTGTGACTTGAGAAGATGTAACAATTTGTAACAATTAGTATCAAAGGAGGAGAGACATCTGGTAAAGAAAAAGAGGAGAAATAATTTTGTCAATACCTGATAAATACAAGCAAGAATGATACCCTGATAGTGCCCTTTTCCATTGTTGTCAGAGGGGGAGAAGGATTATGTAGTATAAAACATACTACATGTGCTGAGAATCCATGGATTGGAGAAAGGGGGAGAAGGATTATGTAGTATGTCAAATACTACATGAGTTGACATCGATGCCAAAGGGGGAGATTGTTGGCATTGGGTTGTCATTGATGTCAACCGGTATAGGATGACTACCGATATGAGAGATGTATGTGAAACATTGTCAATGAGGAGTATAGGTTGAGATATTTCTGATATCACCTTGTCTTGTAGAACATCAGTAAGGTAAGAAAGAGAATATCATTTAGAGGAATGATCATTGTAGACACCGGTACACAAGTCAGTGCCTAACTTGTGTGGATGAGATGAATAGGTTACTGGTACAATGTATTACTGGTAAGGAAAGGATGTCAACTGGTAAGTGATGTGTTGACATGAAGAAGACAGATCAACCATGTGAGTAGCTGCCAACCGGCAAAGCTCATGAGCAATGTACAAATAGAATGGGAAAAGTGCTTGAGTGGTTGTTTGTGATGAAGAGGCGCAATGCTATCTAAATCACATCACCAAAGGAGGAGAAGGATGAATAGGTTATCAGTATACTGTGAGGTTGCAGAATAGCAGGACTCCCACTAGATGAAGATGTAGTCATCATGAGAAGAAATGACTAATAGTGAATCTTTTGACACTGGATCGCATGTGCCTGTTTGAAGGTTTGCTACACAAATAGGGAAGTCACATGAGTGCACTATAGGATGTAGATGACAAGGACTCACTCCCACTGGTAAGAGAATCTTATCTCCTATTATGCATAGTGTACATCATAGTCATGTGAGATAAGAAAAATGAGGCAAAGGAAGGTGTTGGAAGGCTCACACTAGATCTACTGATAAATCAAAGGAAGGCCTTAATTGCATGAAATCAAGGATATGCACCGAACTGTATGAGAAGGCATGTTGAGATGTCGATACAGATGATGAGTGATGAGTTTTTCACTTTGACAAACTAGTTGAGATATGGTTAGAGCTAATCAGGGAGAAGGCACGTCTGAGTAGATGCAATCAAAGGAAAATGGTCAGACTGAAGATGAAGTCTATTGAAGGCTGATGACATGGTGTCATAAAGAGGTTTTATCAGTAAGAATGTTCACCGGTAATATGGACAAGGTACAGATTCAGAAGATTCCCCATTTAATGAAGATGTGCATGAGAGGAAGGTTAGCAAGAGTGCTGACCAGTTGAAGTGTTCCACTGGAAGAGAAGTTAGGTGCAAGGTTGATGACAAACTAGTTTGAGGGTTTAACCGATAGGGTTTGTAAATCGATAAGGGAGAAGAACTAGTTGAGTGTTTGGTCGGTGATTTCTAAACAAACACTTTGATCTAAGCTAGCAACTGGTTGACTTGGATGCCACATGGAGATTATGTGGCAAGAATATAGATGTTGGTGGAGTTTCATGTAGAGATAGGTGTCTCTAGTGGTGTGCATTTAATATGGATCTCATGATTTTTTGATCAGATCAGAAGAGTGTGGCTCGAGGAAGAATGAGCCACATAAACAAATTAGGAAGTTGTTGACACCTGGATCAAAGCAAGAAAATTTGTTTGTGAGAAGACCTCTAGAAGGAAATAGCAGAGGTATTAATGGCAGTTTGATAGATGCAGATTGAGATACAGGCCCATGTTTTCTATATTTGGAAAATGTGTATTGAAAGGCGCAACAATGGCAGAGATGAACAGTTGGCTATCTAGGAGATCAGATCAGACAAGATCTGATTGGATTTGGTTTGCCTCAAGGTAATTAAGGAAACCCTAACTGCCCAAAGTTTAAATTAGTTTTTGGTGAGAAATCCAGCCTATAAAGATGCAATCCAAAATTAGAGAAGGTTGCCGATGGATGAGAGAGTAGTGTTGCTCAAGAGAGGAAGATAGTGCTACTACAAAGTGATTATGTGTTACTTCTGCATGTGAGAGAAAATTAGTCAAGTACTTAATGAGTATCTATGAATAGCCTGAGTGTGAGGGGGAACCAAGTTGAAGTGTTCAACCGATATTAGTGCAGAACCAGTAGTTTCCATAGCAGCAGAGCAGAAGTGAAGGAAGCTGTAGAGAAGGTAGAAATAGAACCAATAGTATAGTACTGGTAAAGAGAAGAGTAGTAAGGAGGAGATCCAGTAGAGTAGAATAGAGGTGAAGTGAATAGGTAGAATTTATTGACAAGTAATGCAATAGATCAGAGCAACAGAAGAGTGAACAGGTGTAGCAGAGAAGGTGTCTGACTGACAAAGTAAGGTATATGAGATGGTTACAGGATTCACTTGTAACAGTATTAATAATTTTGTATTTGAAGTTATCTTTGTGATCACTAAGTTGTAGCTCGATGTAGAGGTTGTATCTCTTTTGGGTTGTAGCCCATAAACAAGCTAGGGGTTGTAGCCCATAAATCAGTTAGGGGTTGGTGCTCCTTGGGTCAGTGCCCTAAAATTAGGGGTTGTAGCTCCTTGGGTTGGTTCCCTAATCATTGTAACAGAGTTTTGATTATGAGGCTAGATTGGAGTAGTAGACTCTAGCAGCATTGCTCAATGATGTTTTTCCCATCTTAGTTTTTCCTCGTACATGTTGGTTTTATGTGATGTTCCTCTTGTGTGAATGTGTTGGTGATTAAGTCTTCCTACTAACCAGTAAGTTTTCTTTGCATTAATTCCCATAACCGGTATGCACACATAAGTTATTTAAAGGGAAAAAGTTTGAGAACCATTGATTCACCCCCCTCTCAGTGGTGCATTGTGTCTGACACCATCATGCTCTCCCTTTCCATGTCCACTCTCAAAAACCTTATGCTACATCGGGCATGTATTAAGGATAGCTAGTTAAAAGCTTTTGCAAACTTAAATTCTCATGACATAAATAGTTACATATATATACTCGGTGTTAAAATCAAATCAAATTAAAATTTAACATATGTATTTAATATATATACAAATAAGAAAATTTAAAATCAATTGGAGAACACTTACCGACACATCCATCTGACCAAATCCAATTTTGTGAACAATTTATCCCACATTCTCTAAAATACTTTTAAAAAAATTCCAAAACATTGTGCTACATAGCTCCTATCATAACACATATCATCACTGATATAGAAATGAACATCTGAACATCCTTGATGATAATGCATTCATTTTTTGTACTTTCTATACTATTCACCTTAAATTGTACATGTCTATAGAAAACTTGTACAAATATTGCAACTTTCTCATAATGATAATATTGATTTTGAATTTCTATGTGAAGACTAAATGTATAGTTCTCGGTGAAATCTACAATTGATATTCAACTTCTGACTTAGTTTGATATGTCTCATATTCAAATCTCTTCCACATAACTTGCATTGTAATATCAACATTCTCAGTTTGCAATAAAAACTTACTCAAATCTCCACAATTATTGCATGCACCTTTTATAAACTGTATTTTGAACTCATCTGAATCTTCTAATTTATCACATAAAATAGACTTCACAGATTATGGTGTACTTGTAGGAATGACTAGATTTGGATTTATTGTTGCCATGACTTTTTTATATGATTGCAAGTGTAGATGAAATTCAACATGATTTCGACAAAAACAAGTTTCACGTACCTTATTTATTCTCTCAAATATCCTTTGACAAATCTTTACATCTGAAAATTCTTGCTTGAATGCTTCAAACAATTTACTTTGTGTTGTATCTAGAAAATGTTTTGGATGTGAAATTTTTGTTTCAACTTCATCTATCATATATATAGTGTCCCTTCTATTGGAAGAAACACAAGAGTGATTGGTCCAATATTCAATGACCCATCTTTTTACATCTTCATAAATTATGTATTTTAGAGGAACCCTATAGATATTTACCCAATTGTTTTCAATGTTTTCATCTAAAATATTTATCTTCCTAATAAATCGTTGAACAGTTCTTCTAGATACCTTCATTAATTGAGAAATTGTGTGAGCTTTAATTCTATTAGACAATTTCTTACTAGAAATCATAGCCATCAATGCTCTACGTGCATCACTTAAATCAACACCTTGACTTGTGCTGTCAATATATTTCAATGCTTCTTGAAATTTTTCAATTATAATTTCTTTTACTACTATATCAAGTGACATTTTCTTATTATCAACACCCAACAACTCCAAAATAGGGGTCATTTATCTTTTCTTAAATAACTTATTAAATAATTATGCTCTTCCAATAATAGACTTGTTTTCAAAATAATCATACCACATTTTCTTGCAATGCAATTTTATTGTGCTTCCAGGTACCATATCTTTAGAAGGAATTTCATTCAAAAGACTATCTTCATCCATTCCCATCAAATTTTCCATACTAGAGAAATTTTTTGAACTTGAGTATGTACCAATTTGATCTCATACCCGAGTTATCATTTCTTGAACATTAACAGGTTGATCTTGAACATCAACAGATTGTTGTTGATTATGTTTTGTATGACCTTTCATTTTATCATCTCTTTTTTATCATACAACCTTGATCTATTCCTCGTATTCCCCATTGCACAAAATATTCATATTCAATATCAATTCACCTAAACACACAAACACATATACCATATATAAGGAAAAAATCATAGATGCATGAGTTATTTTAAATGTTGAACAATAAATTAGAGTAAGATACATTGAATTCATTTGAAAATGCATATATAACTATTTTTCTAGATCTAAAAGATTTGTTAGTACATACTATATACAAAAGTTAAAGTTAATTTTCCTTTTTCTTAAAAAAAAGCTCTATGATTTGTTCACAATGTTGATTATGAAATGTATAATTTTGCATTCTTAAACTTGCTATAGGTGTTATCTTGTTATACCATTGTCAAGGATAGAAAGTCTCAATATTGATAAAGCCAATTTTATGATTGGTCCATGTATAGATCCCATTCCTAGGGACACAATCTATTGCCTCAATATGTTCAATGAATTATTTGAAATCCAACATCACCTTATTGGCTTTATTTAGACCTCCACTTTTTTTAAACATGTCCAAGATTACATTAAAATCACCTCTTATAATAAACTTACCACTACCCAACATTCTCACTTGATTGCACAATTCATTCCATAGTGTAGCCTTTTCATTAGTCCTTGTAGGACCATATGTGTTGATCAAGTTTACAAAAGAGGTTTCTATTATCTCTATCTAGAATTATATATTTTTCCCATCCTTTAGCATATTCAAGAACCTCCACACACACAATATTGGGATTCCAAAGAAGCTCCAATCCACCCAAATGTCCTTGAGCATCAATGAAGCTACCTTCCCATTTATAGCAATATTTATGAAATTTCAATCCATCTTTAACACTCAACTTAGTCTCCTTTAACATGATAATATCAACCTTTACCTTCTCCAATTGACACTTAAACTAGCATCATTTGTCAACAACTGTAAGGCCCCTGACATTCCATAAAATAATCCTAATCTCCCTCCAATGGAGGTCTTTCCTCCCTTGGATCTTTTTAGAAAGTCTTCCACACTCAAAAATACTTTCTTGATTGCTCCATCTTCCCTCTTTTGTTTATTTGTTTTCCTCCCTCTTCCTTTACTAGATAATCCTAATAACTTTTTTGCAGACTAGCTTATGGTTCTTGGATCTCCCTTGCATTCACTCTACTCTGCCAATGTGCACACCATTTTTTATTAAAATTTAATTTTTTCAACTAAGATGACCATTATAAAATCAATAAAATATTATTTTAATACACTCTCTAATGGTCATTGTACTCAATGCCCTATAGAAGATATTGCATGTCTTTTAATTACAAATTCAAAGAACTCTGTTGCTACTTTAGAGCCCCCCAAGATCAACAAGTTGTTGATGACCAAGAGTACCAGAAGTTGTCCAACCTAACGTAATCCTAAAAAATGAATTATAGATCCATCACATGTGAACTACTAAGACTAAAACCTCAATTTTGCCAAAAAATTCGGTAAACCCTCCAAAGAGCAACAAATACGATTTTGTTTAAAAATCGCAAAAACTTTTGAAGATGAGCATTGAACTATTTGCTCCAGCAACTCCAAAATAGACTGCAAGATACCATGATTGTAGATGTTCACCCTACAAACTCTAGGTGTGACCCAAAATAGACTACAACAAAACAATTTTTTGTGGAAAAAATCGTCAAACCCATAAATTTGAGGTTATAGATCATCATTTTTGTGAAAAATGGTAAAACCCAAGAATAACAAGATCCCACATAAATTTTGTGAATTATAAATGATACACCATTTTCTTAGGAGAAAAATCAATCAAAACCCAACAAACAATCTTCTTGGAAAAAATGGTGAAAAGCCAACAAACATTTTTTAGGAAAAAATCGTGAAAACCCAACAAAAAAAATTTTAAGAAAAAATTGTGAAAACCCATAAACAATTTTTGAGGAAAAAATCATAAAAACCTACAAACAATTTTTGAGGAAAAAATCAAACAAAACCCTGAAATGACATGTGACAAAACCCTAGACATCACATGGTAAAACATTACTCCTTGATTTTTTAGGAAAAAAAATCAAGCAAAATCCTTCCATGACTTTTTGTGGAGAAAAATAAAAAAACCCACCATGATTTCTTTGTGGAGAAAAATTAGAAAACCCACTAATATTTTTTAAAAGGAAAAAAATCATGAAAAATTCAAAATTTTGAGCCCTCCCGTGAGGGAATTAGGCAGATAACTAACTCTTGCTTTGATACCATGAAAAATTAATTGCTCTAATAATCAAATGTATTTTATTCATGAATATATAACATATATATAGAGAATTATATGATGGTGTTCTAAAAAGAACAAACAAGCTAAAGAGCTAACTATGCCTTCTAATAAAAGAAGCAATAGTTACACTAAATGAACAAAAATGACAACTAAGATGTAGAATAAGTAAAATATTATTTTAGTAGAGTGACATTTTGGGTTTCCAAGATAAATGTCTTGTGGTATATCATGTGTGTTATGTCTTTCATTCACTTTGTACTTTGCTTATGTCACAATTACATGTTACATGTTAAATAGCATCTAAATCAAAATTGGATATATATATATATATATATATATATATATATATATATATATATATTTGTTTTATGTTTCCCAAGATGTTTAGAAATCAATAAAAGAGTTGCAAGTACATCACAATTTTGTATCATGTTGTCCAATTAAGCACAATTGATTATAAGATTTTGTGTTGAAAGATCATGCAACTTGATATTAATGTCATTTATCTATCACTTCTTACCATTTTAATTTTAATGGCTTTCAGAAAGTGAATACCATTCATATCAAATTTATTGTTAATGCAAACATTCTAATTGAACATGAAAAATTATTCTATTGAAAAAAGCTAGCAAAGACCAATAGTTTGCTAGCTTTTAGCAAATGGCAAGGACTCGTGGTGTATCATGACTCTTGTTCTTAACATAAAGATAAAGTTTATTATATTATTTTATTTTGCAAAAGATAAATAATTTTTTTAGCAATCACATGTTTTATATATAATTTTTCATTTATCTAACTATAGATATTATGGTAGCTAGTAATGTCATCGACACATTTTCTAGACTTTTGTACCAATATATACTTAGATGAGAATATAATTTAGGTTGAACACATCATGAGCTTTTCTTCTTAGCATAAGCTATAGCCTCATACTAACCATGATCTATGACACAATTTTAGTGTGCTAGCATATGATCATGAAATTTTTAAAAATATTGAAATAAAGTCATCACTTTGAGGTTTTAAGAATGAAAAGTTTGAATTTGAATTGATATTAATAGGAAGTATTGCTCGATCAAGAGTCTATATTTAATGTGATTCAAAGACAAAAACAAAGAATATGGACAGATTGAGTTACTTGTAGTAATAGAGTAAATTGATAGTGCCAAACTTCAAATTAATTTGCATTATTTTTGGTGTAATATTTATATACCCAGTTAAGTTAGTTTCAAAGTTTATACAAGGTTTCTTACTCAATATTTTTTATTATTCTATATACATCTAAGATTTGAAGACAATTAGGTTACTATTGTTGGTATTATGGGTGACTTCATCACGTGTTGCATTGATTTTGTCATTGATGTCAACACTTGTCTTCTTGGAGGTCTACATTGTTGATTTGGCAGTATGGTTATATTGGTTTACTATTGCACCGGCACATTGTGGTCCCGACATGGATATTGGCGTATACACAGTCACCGGTATATTGTTCACCACCAGGATATATTGTTCACTGGCATTGATGATGACTTGTTATCATCTGGAGATCATTTTGGTTATGTCGAAGACATGGATTGGAAGTTTGGTTTTGGTGTTTTTGTTATTGGTCTAATCGGCTTGACAAATTTGCCTTTACCAATAGATAGGCCTAGGTTATGGACCGGTACATGATATTTGATTCTAGATCAGCATGACATGTTATGGAGATGGTTTATTTATTGGATAATATGTAATTGTATTGAGCCGACATATTGAGACTTATTTGTAATTTATTTAATTGTAATATCATTTAGTGAGCCGACCTCATCATGTGGTCTTAGGTTCTGTATAAATGATTGTAAGATCTCATTTGTGAGATAGAGGATAAGGTATGAGTGAATATTAAGAGCAGAGATAAGAAGATCCTTGTGCGAATGACGCAAACATCATTTGAAGGTTGAAGGAAGGTTATTGGCACTCATGTTCAGACCTTAACCTATATTGAATCCAGGATTGCAGATGCTATTTTGTGTGGTACATTATCATTGGATTTAACCATCCAATTCTATAGTTAGTGTGACTCCTATTTTATGTTTGAGCAGTGAGCTCTAGGCAGTTGGCCTTTCTGCATGTGCAGACCTCATTTGTATACACATACTATTTGCAGTAGTATCATTTGATTATGGGTAAGGTTTCCCACTAAGGTTTTTCCCTTACTAGGTTTCCACGTATAAATCTCTGTGTCATGTGTTGTGGATGTTGCTTCTCTTTCTGTTTCATGCATTAAGTTATACAGACACTGCTATAACTGTTAATCTGTTTTACCTGCATTTAACTTTGGTTTACTGGCACTAAGTTTAAGTTTGAATATTTTGCATTTGGGTTATAATTTATGACAACTGGTTAACAACTGATTCACTCCCCCTCTTAGTTGTCCTCCCTAGTTCCTAACAATTGGTATCACAGCTAAGTCCTCTTTTTGCAGAAGCTTAACAACTTGAGGAGATCCTATGGAAACAAATATTTTTAGGAAGGACAGTTTGAACCTTGGTGGAACTAATTATGGTATATGGAAGATCAGAATGGAAACACATCTAAACTGCATTGGAAGAGATATATGGGATGTTACAAAGAATGGCTATGTTTGTCCTACTCTAAATCAACCTAATCCACCAACATTGGGTAAAGATCAAGAGAATGATTGCAAAGCAAGAGAAGAACTTCGGAGCGGATTATCAGATCAGCAAATCATGAGATTATTAGATCGATCTATTGCTAAAGATATTTGGGATAAACTAGAAACATTGAATGAAGGAGTTACCACTGTCAAAATTGCAAAACTAGAATGTTACCAGGTCAGGTATGAAAATTTGAAAATGGATGAAGATGAAAGAATTTCTGCATTTATGGAAAGAGTTAATGAAATTTTTTAAGGAATACATTATTGTGGAGGATCTTTAAGTGAAGATGAAATTGTTTCTAAAGTTTTGAGAGCATTGCCACCAGCTTAGAAAATGAAAGTGATTGCTATTAATGAATTAAGAACAATGCCTAATACATCAGTTTCTAGAGATTCTTTGATTGGAAAAATTTCAGCATTTGAACTTGAAGAGATTGGTCTTGTTGCTATAGTCAAAACTAATTTAGCTTTTTAACCATCATCATTAGCAGCATCATCATCATCATCTGACAAGACTGATTGGAAAGCACTTTATGCATAAAAAATTGAAGATATGAGGAGAGTGTTAGAATTCCCAAAGATACTGAGAGGGGGGGTGAATCGGTATCTAACTGGTATATAAATTTACTTGACTTAAAACATGAAAAGCATATCAAAACTGTGTGTCGGTAAACAAGAAATAATGTAGTAGCTAAGAATAATAACAACATGAGAAGTACACCATAACATATTATTTTTAATGAGGAAACCCAGTGTGGGAAAAACCTCAGTGGGATTTGTGACTCACAATATTTGCTTACTGGCCAATAAGGGAATATTTCTCTTACATTAGGGGCCTGCACATGCAGGAAGGCCAAGTGCCTAGAGCTCACTACTCAAATACAAAAGAAGTCACACTGACATACAAAATGGATTATATTAATCCAATGTCTTGTACTACTTCAGATTAGTATTTGTTATGCCACATCCACTGCCGGTTTAATCTCTACTACAACATAAACCCTTAACCAATAATTCGCATATTAGGTCTGCATAATTTCACCTATCACCTTATTACAAAATGATATACAATGATCTCATACATATATGAGTCATATTACAACTCACCATGTCAGCTTACAATGATTTTACAATTACTTACAAAATACATTTTAAACAAAATTGAAGTTAGCCAAGGTGTTGGTATCCTTCCTTTCACCGTCGCTATTCTGTATGTCGGTGTAGAGTCAATCTATCGGTGCTGGTGCCGGTATCTTTGTCTTGTCAGTCTCATATGATTGCAAGGTTGCCATGAATGACAAAACCTTCAGTCACCTACAATTTCTCATTGGAGTGTGAATTTTCCAACAAACTCCCCATTTGGCATTGATGGCAACACTCATGAGAAAAATCCAAAAAGTGTCATCTAAAAAGAATTTGCTAGAATTGTCTTACCAAAAATGTGTTACCAAAAATATGTACTCCCCCTGAGCTGATGGTGTCATTTGCTGATCATTTTTCTCATTTCCTCTACTCCCCCTTTGACATCAATGACCAAGGTTGTCATTCGGTGTCAGAGGGGGAGTAGAGGCAATGAGAAAAATGATTAGTAGATTGTAGCATCAGCTTAGGGGAAGCACATTTTTTTGGTAACACATTTTTTGTAAGACAATTTTGGTAGATTCTTTTTGGATTTTTCTCCCTATTCTCTCCCATATTGCTTAGTCAATCTAACAGTTGTTTTCCTACCAGTATGTCGAAACCAAAATCTCTAGCATCAATACTAGGCACTTGTTTGGTTATGTACAACATCAAACAAACAAGTAAATTTCCAAATCTGAATGTTCCTTTCTTATCTCTTTTGATCTTAGCCAAGTTGTCTATCAGCTCATCTTTAAGCCATTCACATATATCTATCCTTGCATTATCATTGACCATATCATAGGCACTCTTGATACATAGGCTAGAAACTGAGTTTAACCTATTTACATGTGTATCCTTATAACCTAAGATCATATTGATAAATTTGACATTTATATCCTTCACATCATTTACCATTAGAGATCTCTTATCAAATGTTGCACCGGTTAGGTTTATCACTGTGTCATTTGAGACCTTCTTTGTTTTGTCTAGTTTGTTACCAGTGGAGGGTAACCCTGTTATAGCTTTTACTGCTTCTTTTGTGATTTTATGAAGTGAGTCTAACCAGAAAATTTCATAATGTACTCTGCTTAATACAATCCTTAACCACTAATTCGCATATTAGGTCTGCATAATTTTGCCTATCACCTTATTACTAAATGATCTACAATGATCTCATACATATATGAGTCATATTACAACTTTCCATGTTGGCTTACAATGATTTCACAATTAATTACAAAATACATTTTAAACAAAATTGAAGTCGGCCAAGGTGCTAGTATCCTTCCTTTCACTGTCGGTGTTTTGTATGCTAGTGTAGAGTCAGTCTATCGGTGTTGATGCCGGTATCTTTGTCTTGCCGGTGTCATATGATTGCAAGGTTGCCATCAATGACAAAACCTTCAATCACCTACAATTTCTCATTGGAGTGTCCATTTGCCAAAAGAGAGAAAATGAAGAACTTGAAGCACTGTTCGCAAGGAAGATGCCTAAAGGTCTAGCATGAAGTAAGTATTAAGGTAAAGCACCTTTCAAATGTTTTAATTGAAATAAGGTTGGTCATATGGCTTCTAGGTTTCCTGATAGACATGCAACACTAAGGGAGGAAGAAAGAAGAACAAATAAACCTAACCCTGAATATCAGAGATATAGATTTAAGAAAAACAAAGATACGTCATGTTACTATGTAGATGAAGGTATTACAGATGACTCAAATGAAGATCCATCAGATAGCGGATGGGAATTTATCACATTAAAGGAAGATTCACCGACCCCTATTGTCAAACTGGTAGAGCAGGAACTAATAGAAAAAATTGATGAAAAGGATGAATGGATTATAGATAGTGGATGCTCGCATCATATGACTGGAGATAAACGTAAATTCATGGAGGTCTAGTAAGGTTTGGAGATGATAAATCTTGTTTAATAAAAGGAAAAGACACTATATATTTGGATGGTAAGCATAATACAGACAATGTTTATTATGTAGAAGGTTTCAAGCATAATCTTTTGAGTGTTGGTCAGTTAATGGAAAAAGGGTTTCAGTTACAATTGAAGAATGGAAATTGCAAAATCGTAAACTGAACTAGATTGGAAATTGCAACTAGTAATCAGACTAAAGGTAATATCTTTCATTTGAATACAAGTGATAAGACATGATTGATTGCACACATTGATGAAAGTTGGTTATGGCATAAAAGACTCTATCGTGTGAATTTTGATTGCATTGTAAAGATCAGTTCAACTAAGGCAATAAGGGATTTACCTAAGATTGTGAAACCTCATAATTCGGTATGTAAGGAATGTCAAATGGGAAAGAAACTTAGAACAACTTTTAAAAGCATTGTTGATAAATCCAATAATACTCTCAATTTAATTCATACTCATTTATGTGGTCCATCAAGAAGAAGAAGTCTACAAGGTGATAGATACTTTATGCTAATAATTGATGATTATTCTAGAATGTGTTGGGTTACTTTTCTCAGGGAGAAAACATAAGCTTTTGGAAGATTCAAGATATTCAAGGCAATGGTAGAGAATGAAACCAACAAGAAAATCAAATGTTTTAGATTAGATCAAGGAGGGTAATTTACATATAGAGAATTTAATGCATTTTGTGAAGTGAATGGAATCAAAAGGCAACTATCAGCACCCTGGACACCCCAGCAAAATGGAGTTGTGGAAAGGAAGAACATAACTATTTTGGATGAAGCAAGAACCATGTTGATGGAAGAAAATTTACCTCATGTGTACAAGAGAGAAGCAGTGAATACAACGGTTTATACTTTCAACAGAGTTCACATCAAAAGTGAAACTAGTAAGACCCCTTATGAACTATGGTTTGGTCATATTCCTAACTCTTAAATACTTTAGAATATTTGGAAGCAAATGTTATATTACAAGAGATAATTATGTTGGCAAATTTGATCCTAGAAGTGATGAAGGAATATTTCTTGGTTATTCATCTAGAAGTAATGCATATAGATGCTATAATAAAAGATTGCAAAAAATCATTGAGAGTACTAATGTGAAGATAGATGAACATTTTGGAGAACCAAGATCTATAGAACCATCAATAGAAATGATTATAAATGAACTAGCATAGATTACACCAGCACATAATGTAGATCAAGTCACTCCGACATCATCAAAGAACTCAACTATGACTGAAGAACAACAACATGTGAATTTAAATCAAAACAAACCCAAGCATGTAAGATTGAATCATTCAGGGAATCAGATAATTGGAAATAAGAATCAAGGTGTTATGACTAGAGGAAGATTGGAAAATGAAGAGGTATGTTTAATTTCTCAAATTGAACCAGCATCTGTTATTGAAGCATGTGAAGATAAATATTGGCTAAAAGTAATGGAAGATGAATTAGAACAAATTGAAAATAATAATACTTGGACATTGGTTCCCCGACCTAAAGACAAAAATGTAATTGGAACTAAATGGGTATTCAGAAATAAACTTAACAAAGATGGTGAAGTAATAAGGAACAAAGAAACATTAGTTTGTAAAGGTTATTCACAAAAAGAAGGAATAGATTATAATGAAACCTTTGCACCAGTAGCCAGAATTGAGGTAGTTAGACTATTTCTTGCATTTGCAGCTTATAAGAACTATAAAGTTTATCAGATGGATGTAAAATGTGCATTTTTTAATGGAGATATTGAAGAGGAAGTTTACATTGAACAACCTGATGGATTTTCTTTGACAAAAGATAAGAGTATGGTTTGCAGGTTAAGGAAAGCTTTATATGGATTGAAGCAAGCTCCCTAAGATTAGTACGCTAGATTGGATAAATATCTTTTGAAGCTTGGTTACATAAAAGGTAATGCTGACAACAATTTTTATTAAAAAGTTACCAATGATGATATTTTGGTTATTGAAGTTTTTGTGGATGATATCATTTTTGGAGGTGAAGAAGAGTTATGTAAAGACTTTGCTAATAAGATGCAAGAAGAATTTGAAATGTCTATGATTGGAGAGATAAAATTCTTTTTAGGTTTGCAGATTTCACAAACTGATAAAGGTATATTCATATGTCAAACAAAGTACTTGAAGGAACTTTTGAAGAAATTTGGTATGGAAAACTCTAAATTGGTAAGTACTCCTATGACTACAACTAATGAATTGACATTGAAGGATGATTCAGCTCTTATTAATCCAACAAGGTACAAATCTATGATTGGAGGTTTACTTTATTTGACACAAACAAGACCTACTATAATGAATGCAGTATGTATTGTATCTATATTTCCAAGAAATCCTAAAGAAAATCATGAATCAACAATTAAAAGGATTTTCTGTTACCTACAAGGCACAACAAATCTTGGTTTATGGTATCCTAAAGATGACAATTTTGATTTATGTGCATATACAAACACAAATTTGGAAGGAGATTAGATGACAAAAAGAGTACATCTGGCGGTGCATTCTTTCTTGGCAGAAGGTTAATTTCATGGATAAGTAAGAAGCAGACTTGTACATCATTATCTACATCAGAATCAAAATATGTTGCAACCACAACTAATTATACTTAGGTATTATGGATCAAGCAAATGTTGAAGGATATAAAGATATATTTACAAAGCCTTTGCCTAAGGAAACATTTGAATATCTCAGAGAGCATCATGGGGTAATTTCCCCACCGGTAGAGACTTGAGTGATGAAGATTGGCATCAAACCAACATGAACTAAACAACAAAATATTTTTCCTACTTTGATGGAGGAGAGCTATTGCTCAGGGGGAGTAGTCAACTATATGATTGTTTTAAATTCTTAACTACTTTGGCATTTGATGTCAAAGGGGGAGAGATATCTATGGAAAAACATTATTCCTTTTGAGAGATATATTCTTGGAGAGATTTATTTTGGTTTTGTAACAAAATGTGTATTAATCTATCTTTGGGAGATTATTGGTCATTAGTTTTTGACATTTTTTTTTTGGCACTTAGATGTTTTTCCATCTAGTGATGCCATCAATGCCAAAGGGGGAGATTGTTGGTATTATGGATGACTTCGTCATGTGTTGCATTAGTTTTGTCATTGATGTCAACACTTGTCTTCTTGGAGGTCTACATTGTTGATTTGGCACTATGGTTATATTGGTTTACTGTTGCACCGACACATTGTGGTCGCGACATGGATATTGGCTTATACACAGCCATTGGTATATTGTTCACCAACTGGATATATTGCTCACTGGCAGTGATGATGACTTGTTATCATCTGGAGATCATTTGTTTATGTCGAAGACATGGATTGAAAGTTTGGATTTGGTGTTTTTCTTATTGGTCTAATCGGCTTGCCAGATTTGCCTTTACCGGTAGATAGGTCTAGGTTATGGACCAATACATGATGTTTGATTTCAGATTAGCATGACACGTTATGGAGATGGTTTATTGATTGGATAATATTTAATTGTATTGAGATGACATATTGAGACTTATTTGTAATTCATTTAATTGTAATATCATTTAGTGATCTGACCTCATCATGTCATCTTAGGTTTTGTATAAATGAGTGTAAGATCTCATTTATGAGATAGAGGATAAGGTATGAGTGAATATTAAGAGAAGAGATAAGTAGATCCTTGTGCAAATCACATAGGCATTATTTGAAGGTTGAAGGAAGGTTATTGGCATTCATGTTCAGAGCTTAACTGGTACTGAATTGAGCATTGCAAATGATATTTTGTGATTGAGCAGTGAGCTCTAAGCGGTTGGACCTTCTGCATGTGCAGACCCCATTTGTATACACATACTATTTGTAGTAGTATCATCTGATTGTGGGTAAGGTTTTCCACTATGGTTTTTCCCTTACCGGGTTTCCATGTATAAATCTTTGTGTCATGTGTTGTGGATGTTGTTTCTCTTTCGGTTTCATGCATTAAGTTATACCAGCACTACTATAACTGTTAATCTATTTTACCAACATTTAACTTTGGTTTACCGACACTATGTTTAAGTTGGAATAATTTGCATTTGGGTTATAATTTATGATAACTGGTTAACAACTGATTCACCCCCCCTCTCAGGTTGTCCTTCCTAGTTCCTAACAACTATTTATCTATAGGATTGGGGTTTAACAAAGCAATTGCCAAGCTAAAAATATATATTTAAAAACATATCGGCAAGAGGTAGATGCATTAACATAGTGATAAATATTAGTGTTGGTCAAGCATTGGCATAATCTTACAACACTATTGCAATAGAAATAAAGAAAAGAAAGTTTGATCTAACTAATTTCCTTTGATTAATCATGTTAAATAGTTTTAGTATTTTTTTAACCATTATGTTGCCAAGTAATGCTTATGCTAACTCATATGACATCAATCGACAGTTTAAGTTCCTATTATCCCTCATTACTAATTCTTCAAAATTTTATTTTCATGTGATAGTGTAGAAGGTTAATTGATTTGCAACATGGATTGTATGGTAATACATTGAGATTTACCAAGGTTTTATGAAGAGTTCAAAACCCATAAAGTTATATAAAATGTGTAAGTTTGATAATTTATATCCATTTCTTGTTTCTAGGTCTATGTGAAGGTTAGAGCATTGATGCCTTAGTGAGTTTTTTCCTTGTTACGTTTTTGTTTTGTTAAATTGATGAAATCAAACTTGATGCCTTTCTTGAAGAGTTTTATAATTCAATATTTTATGGAAACCACATGGGTATGTATCAGTAAGACTTAAATATTTCATTTGTGTAATCAAATTATATTTTCCAATTTAGTCTAGAAGCAACATTCTATAGTGGTAGATTTGCCCATAACCCATTTTTGTATTTTTATGGTGATCTAGATTGTTCATTCAGAGATTTTTAATTGTATTAATGAATTCAATTATAAAATTTTTTATATTATAAGTGGAAGTTTCTTGTTTTTCATATTGTAAGTGGAAGGTTTATTAAGGAAAAAGAGTAATTTATAGTAAGAGAGGAAATTGGCAATGCTAGGTTGAAGTTGATTTGTATTATTTTGGGTGTAACATTGGGTGCTTGGTATGCTTGATTAAGTTAGTTTCAAAGTTTTTGGAAGGTTTCATACTAATATTCTATGTTCTAGGGCAATCCCACAATAATGGTTCCCATGTTTTGGCCAAAGTAGGACATTAAAATCAATATTTTCAACTAAATCTTTGCTTTTTGACACCTTTAGCACCTAAACTATCAATAATTTGAAGATGCCACAAACTAGTGATTTGTGATATTTTATTTGTAGATATAAAAAATATTTGTTTTAAAAAAAATGATGTTAAATTATAAATTTTTTACATAAAATTTAATAACTTGTTTTCTATAGTAAAAACATTTTTTAAAAGTGACATTTATGTCGTTGCACATAAACATTTTTATACAAAGGATAAAATTTTAATTTTTTCAAAAATAGATTTATAACAACAATATCTAATTCTTGCATGTTGTTTCACGATATTTGATGCATATATTTTCAATTCCTTTTGAAATCAAAACAATTATAATTTAGACATAGGTTTATGTCATCATGCATAACTTGTTTTGAATGTATCGAAATTTAATTTTTTTTGGAATAAGGATATCAATGTCTAATCATAGATTTGTTTTAGAATTGTTTGTTACTAATTTATTATTTTTTCACATGTGCAGAACATAGAACTTGATTTTTTGTAAAAAACCTATGTTCATTAAAATATAAAAAAATAAATTTATAATAAAACCAAAATATATTTAAATTATACTTGTAAAAATCATTTTGAGGGCTACAACTTGTTTTTCAAGTTAATTTCATTTGTAGGTCCAACTCGAGCTTTGAATATTAGATTTTTGAGAAAAAATAAAGAGGGATGGTGTGGAAGTCTAACCAATAACCTTAAAATAAAGGTAAGGACCTTTGAATGATGTTAAGGGCCTTCAAATGAAGATACCTTTGTTCAAAGGGCCCTTTTAGGCACCAATTAATTTTTAATGAGTGACCTTCAAACAAAGGTCCCCAAATTTAAAAAAAGGAATTAATTTTTTAAGGACAACCTTTGTTTGAAAGCCAACCAATTGACCCAAACTTATTATTTCTTATATTTTCTATGACACACACACACACACCATTTTTTAACCTTTTAAAAAAATCAAAATAACAAGGCAAATTTGCACTTTTATCCTATTGGAGACTTTTGAGGCTCAGCAAATTTTTGGCAAAGAAATTATCAAGTCATATTTTACAAAGGGGTTGGGAAATAAAAGGACAAGGAAAAATAAGATTGCATAATCACATTCAACAACAAAAGGGAAAAAGAATTATGTGAAGAGAGAAAGAAAAAATATGATAGACAAAGACAAGGTATGCATTTCTAAATTTCTTTTTAATATTGTTCCCAAGATATTAGTTTTTAGTGGAAAGAATTAAACTTTTGTGTATATAATGTTGTACATGTGGACTTTTAATTTCTCTAGAGGATAAATTCACGTAGAGATGAAACTTATGTTGGTATATGGTGATTGAACATGCTACTGAGCTTAAATTTTTTATGACTTTAATAGTCACTTTTTTTCACTAAATCAATTTACAAGGGAGCACAAGGGGGGCAAAGCCTCACCTGTGAGGCCTAGGTAACTATCCTCTCAATGTGAACCTAGAGGAAACATCCCTAGTGGGTGATGTTGGGGGAAACACCCTCAACCAGATGCTCTAGGGAAATGCCCAAAAGAAAACATTTCCCATTATCTAATAAAGGAGTTTGCTATTGTTTTGGCATTTAAACCAACCTTTATAAACTACCAAAAAGGATTGATAAACAACTGGCTCTATAATGTGAAATATCATTTGCTTGTAATTTTGTATTCATTAGATAATAGAAGAAAGTTGATGACTATTTTTTCAAGGATGTAGTTAAATTGTTATTTTTGTCTTTTATTCTACACTATATTCAATTATTTATAGCTCAGGTTTTCCTAGACCCTTATACACACTGCCTTAACTCTATTGTAATATATATTCACATTTTAAAAAAGAATTAAGTTTCTTACAACTTTGTTTGGTTGCATAAGATTAACCAAATTTTGTGAGACATGTTGAAGGTGGGAGATGTACCTTAGTGGTTGAATTAAGGCTCTAGGGATGATGGTAAGAAAATGGCATGTGACAAGAGAAAAAGTAATATCATAGTTAGTTAGAAGAAATGATAATAGAGTATAAACAATTTTTTTGGAAATGGTGAGAAGGAGGTTGAGCAGTGTTAGACACAATGTGCCACTAAGAGGGGGTGAATCAGTGGCTCTCAAAATTTTCCCTTTAACTATCCTATGTGAGTATATCAGTTAACAGATCTAACTGAATGCATACTTACTGATTAGATGGGAGACACACACAAATGCACTCAAACATAAAGGGGACATCATATAACACTAGAATATATGAGGAAAACCCAAGATGGGAAAAACCTCGATGAGAAATGCTGCTAGAGAATATTGTTCTAATCCAGCCTCACAATGAAACTCTAATTACTATGTTTAGGGTACCAACCCAAGGAGAACCAACCCCTGATTTAGGGCACCAACCTAAGGAGCTACAACCCTTGCACTGAGCTCAAACTCAATAATTACAAAAACATGTTTTATACCAAAGTTATCTTCTTGTTACAAATGGATTTTGTAACTCTTTTGTAAATCTCTCTACTCGATCTTCTATCCAGTTCACTGCCAGTTCTCTCTCTCACCTTCTCACTACTACAACCTTACTCTCTACTGCACCTACACCAATTCAGTCTCTTCTTATTCTTTGCTGGTTCTCTCTCTACCCATTCTACTATTTACTGATTCTGCACTCTACCGGTTCTGCTCTACCGATTCTCTCTTCTCTCACCTACTTTGTTTCTCTCCACTCATACATCTCTCTACCAGTTCTATGTTTGCCTTCTTTACAATATTCTACAACTCTTCTTTGTTGGTTTGGTCTCTGTTGGTTCACTCCTCTGTTAGAATCAATGGTTGACTGTTGGTTGCCTCACTGTTGTCAATTGAACCCTTCAACCCCATTCTCCCTCACACTCAGTCTCTCTTCTGGTTCTTTTTGAGCACTTGATTGATTTCCTCTCTTCTATAGCAGAAACACTCTATCATTTAGTAGCACAAACAATATCTTTGGCTCACATACTTATAGCTAGATTTTCCCACCAAGATGTGAGTTTGAACATTGGCATGGTTAGGGTTTCCGCCATGCACTGAATCTACATATGATATGATCTCTGATCATCATGACATATCAAATCCAATCTGATATCATGTACTTGATTTATGTTCAACTCAATCAATGAGCATCGCCCATCTATCTACACTGTGAAACACGTCTTCTCTCTTTTTTCATCTGTAGCATGTTTTTTGGCATTTTTTCTAATCGATCACCTAAGTGATGTAATTTCTTTCACCCTCTTCGATCTACAAGATCAGAATTTTCTATATCTTTTTTGTTTCCTCCATCTCAAGCTACAATCCTCTTCTTTTCTTCCTCGAGCCTCTTAGTCATCATAAATGTTGGACTAGTCACCAACTATCTCATTGACACATCATACTGACTTACATGCATGCCACTTCACCTCCATGTGGCCCATTTCTCGGCATCCACCTTTGCTAGGTCAGTTATGTTGGTCTAGACAAGATCACTTACCAACCAGACAACCAATTTCATCTATCAGTTCACAAACCATGTCGGTTATACCCTAACTAGTTTGCCTTCAACCTTGCACTCTACTTCTCTAATAGTCGAGCACCAAAACCGGTTAGCATATATGCCAATCTACCTCATGATCACCTTCATCAGATGGGAGCCTTCTATATCTACACTTTGTCAACATTATTGGTGGACATACTTACTAATAAACACCTTGATGACACCATGTCGTCAACCTTCAACTACCTCCATTTGTCTACATCTTTGGTAACACCTTTCTTCACCACTAGACCGGTTCTACTATTAACATGTTTGTCAAAGTGACAACCATATCCTTCAATCTTTTTACTGACAACTCAACATGTCTATATGCTGACCTAGTGCATACCCCTGATCTCATGCACCTAGGGCAGCTTAATGTTTCACCAGTTCATTCAGTGTGAGCCTTCAATCACCTACCTTTAACCTTTTCTCTTATATCAAAGAACTATGATGCATTCCATGCACAACAGGAGATAAGCTCCACTTACTAGTGGTAGTGGATCCTTGTCATCTACATCTAGTAATGCACTCATGTGGCTTCCTTGTTTGTGCAACATATCTTCAAATAGACACATGTGATCTGATGTGGGGCACACACACTGTCAGTCATCCCTTCATATGGTGACTGTATCTTTATCTGGTGGGATTCCTACTATTTTGTATCCACATAGTTTATCGGTGACCTATACATTCTTCTCCTCCTATGTTGATGTGATTCAAGTAACATTTTGCCTCTCCATCACAAACAACAACTCAACATCTCACTCATCCTTCTTGTACACTAGTCATAATCTTTCTGGTTGGCAACTACTCTCTATCAACACGTCACTTACCAGTTGATGTCCTTTCCTTACCAGTGCTAGACTATACTTGTAATCTATCCATATCATCCACACAAGTCAAATAGTAACTTGTGTACTGGTGACTCCAATGGTAATTGTACTGAATGACATTTCCTCCCTTTTCGGTGACCTGCAACACTAAGTGACATCAAAGATATCACATCTGGTATGTACATATGATAGTGTTGCACATACATCTCTTATACAGGTAGCCCTACTATACTGGTTGACATCAATGATAACAAAATGCCAACAATCTCCCCCTTTTGCATCAATGTCAACACATGTAGTATCTGGCATACTACATAATCTCTCTCCCCCTATGTTTGATCCAGCTTTCCCCCTTTGAAAACAATGGCAAAGGGCACTGTCAGGGTCTCTCACCTCCTTATATTTACCAGTCACTAACAAATATTTTTCTCCCCTTTTTCTCTACTAGATGTTTCTCCTCCTTCAACCACCATTCATTGCATCTTCTTGTTGGAATACAATGAACCCAAGAACACTGAGAGGGGGGGGGTGAATTAGTGTTCTGTCAGTAACCTAATATTTTAACCTTTTATAACATACACATATGAATTGGTAAATGAACAAACATATAACATGAAGTAAACAAACCAACCACATGAATGAACACCATAACACACTGAATTTATACATGGAAAACCTCAAAGAGGAAAAACCACAATGGGAATTGTGACCCACAATATCAATTCAGTGGCCATATGAAAGATATTACATAGCATGGGGCCTACACATGCAGGAAGGCACACTGCCTACAGCACACTACTCAACATAAAAGAGTCTCACTGACTACAAGCTTCTATTGAAATAAAATAGTACTGGTGAACTCACAAAATGCATCTGCAATGCCCAAAAGAGTTCTAGTAAAATCTTTGTTCAATATCGGTTCATAAACCATGAACCTTCTAGTGGTATCTCCTCTTTCTTTAAGAATTCTTTACAACCATCTACTGATCATAGTATAATATTACATTCACATACAAAATGACCTTCATACATGTCCTTCTCATCACACAGTTCTTCTATCATGTCATATACAATGTCCTATATCTTGTACTATATCAAAATGACCTAACAGACTGACTTATATACCCTTTACAAACAATATGCCTTATGTCAGCTTACAATACAAAATATATTCAATGTTATCCTAATACAATATTTACAAAATTATTTACAATAAAACCTTTTAGATCCAGACTGATGTCGTCTTCACTGAAATGCTAGATGTAGGTGTTAGTGTCGGTGATGACCCTAAATACTCAATGTCGATATCCATCAGTGTATGCCTCCAAATATTGGTATAATCCTTCAATATAATATTGTTGTGATCAATGAAAACATATGATTCCAATAAGTAACAAGAGCCAACAATCTCCCCCTTTGGCATTGATGGCAATACTCATGTGAAAAATGGATTCCCTGCACGTTCAACTGAAAAAAAATGAATCATGCTCCCCCTGAGTTGATTGACCCTGTCAGCAATATACTCAACCTGTCCCCCCCTTAGGATTATATACATATTTTTCACATAATATACTCCCCCTTTGGCATCGATGCCAAAGATTGGTGAAAGAATTGAAAGAATAATTACAGATTACTTTATCGGAGCTTGACCAATCTCAAAATTTTAGGATAAGCTTTCTCTAGTAGCTATACATAGGCATCCCAGCTAGTTTTGAATGTGTCAGATATGGATACAAGTCCACATAGTAAATGTGTTAGTGTTTCTTTCTCAGTGTCTTCTGCCGGTGTGGGCTTTGCAAGCATATCCATACATTCCCTCTTATGTACACCAAGTGAATCCAATCTTGGACTCACCAAACCTCTAAGACTCCTTTCTCTCTGAATGATCTTGTCTCTTTCCTTTCCAAAAGCAAAAACTTGGTTCTCCAAGGTCATAATTTTTCCATCAATGGAAGTTGTGAGTGAAGTTAGTCCATCAAAAGAATTAGCAATATTAGCAATATTTTCATGTAGTTCCTTTAACCTCTGATCTACATTTGTTGTAAGAAATTTTATATTACAACAGACCCTGTAGATGTTAGTACAATGCTTCAAATAATTTTCAATGAGTACAAGTTTCTCTTCAACCTTCCTCTTCTCTATCTCAATAATCTTGTCAAAAGCGGCTTTCTTGGCCAGAGTAAATCTTTCAAGTGCCTTCTTGTAAAAAATCTACTGCAATGACTAAAAGTTTTTAGATATGTGTTATGTTAATACCTTAACCTTTCCAGAAGGGATTGCTTCATTTTCAATCATACAATTAGGATTCAATCTATGCAAAACTATTATTGATTGATCTATTATTCCTTTGTCTACAGATCCCTCCTTCATTAGCTTTTGAGTAGCCATCATCACTAGCTCTATGGGACTCATCTTTGTAATTTATTTCTTCTCAACTTGAGAAGTGTCAATTGCCAAAAGTTTTACTAGGGAATCAACTACTGGTTCAGTCTCCTTTTCCTTATCTTCCTTATCCTCTATCGATGAATCTCTTTCCTCCTCCTCTAATGCACAGGTGGCTTTGCCACTTGGTGCAGTATCAGTTACTATTGGTGGAGTATTATCCATATTATTATCTGTAGCCTGTACATTATCTACATTCCCTTGCTCAGACTGTACAAATGTAGTCTCTACCGGTTTAGTCTATACAATCTCATCAATTTTGGGTTTAACTATCGGTTCATTCAAAATTTGAACTGAACTTTCCAAAATTCCTTTCCCTTAGTCTCATGTTTTCCTAAAAAGTTTTGAAGTAGCACCAAATCTTCTCATCCCTTTTACTACCAAGATTGGTGATTGCTTCTTTAATCTGCATACCTAGCGGTATGTGATGAGCCCAATGCTTCTTTCCCAAACATGGTAGCTCATTCATGAAGTATAACATCAAGGAGACAATAAGATTGCCAAACCTAAAAGTTCCTTTCTTAACCCCTTTGATCTTTTGTCATGCCCAAACTCTTGGGCACAAACGGGATAATTTTTTTTTTAAATACTTAACTTAATAAGACTAACTTAATTAAATTAATGCAAACTAGTTTGGTCTTAACTATGTTTCAAATAAATCCAGCAACTAAATTAATGAGGCAATAAATGATCTAAGTTATAAGCGAGCTAATATTTCCCCAAAATAGTGATCATTAATCTTATATTAAATAATTAAACTCTCTAGCAATTAATCTCAAACTAAATATATAATTCCTAAAAATTATTTGTCCAATATTCTCTTATAGTCCTTTAATTACTTAGGGTCTAAATAAGTTGACTTGGTTATTAATTTTGACAACCCTATTAAATAAAATCTCCATAATTTAAAATGCCTTAAAATATAAATTTTAGAAAGGGACCTACTTGACCCTACTTACCCTATCCTTTTCCCTTAGGGTTCAGTCTCCCAAGAGTATAAAAAACCCTTTTTTTTTAAAAAAAAAACTTCTACACTCATTAAATAATAAAGGAGCATTACTTAGATTTACAACTACTAATTTGATTTCAAGTAAATATAGAAGTTAATTTACTTTTATATATATATATATGCCTACAAATATATCCTAATAGGAAGGGGGGAATGTTTGCTTCATTTTATTAATTTAATATACCCCTTTTTTTAAAAAAAAAAGATTCTACAAGGTCACATGTTGACCTCAAACCCCTTCGCAAATACTCCACACACATCCATCTCTTATGTTAAAATCTAAGTGTGCTTGCCCTAACTTGAAACTAGGGTTAGGGCAAATATGTTAACTTCTATTATCTTTTATTTTCTTTTTAGTGTTGTGTGTGTATGTGTGACTTCTTTTATTTTATTTTTGTGTGTGTGTGTGTGTGCAGGTGTGGACGCAGCCGAAGGAGGCAGCGGCGCCCATTTTTTTTGTTCCCAGCGGCATGCAGGGTCGACCAGACTGTTTCATTGCAAAGGAAGGAAGAGAGCCGAGTGGGGGAGGGTTTTTTTTTTATTGTCGACGGGCATGGAAGGAGACAGTGCAGGGGTACCACGAGCTATGGACAATGCCACCCACCGTCTGCGGCACCCGTAGGCTATGGACAGCGCCACCCACAGTCTGCGGTTCCCGTAGTCTGTGGACATCACCGCCCATAGCTACGGGTTCTGCAGCCTGTGGATGGTGCTGCCCACAGCTGCGGGCTCCCGCAGACTGTGGGCGCCGCCGCCCAAGGCTACGGTCCCCCTACATGCAATCCAAAAAAATTTTTTAAAATAAAAACCTCTCTTTTCTGGTAGATTAACATGCGAAATACTTTGGTTTTTTATAAATTTTATTTCTCTCTCTCTCTCTCTCTCTCTCTCTATATATATATATATATAAAGGTAAGAAGTATATATAGTTTTATTTTGAGATGGGCAGATTTTCACATATAAAGAATAACTGATATATATTTATATATAAACAAATATATATATATATATACATATATATATATATATATATATATATACATACATATATATACATATATATATATATATATATATATATATATATATATATATATATATATATATTTGAATGACTTATTTAACAAGATGATTAATTTTCTTTTTTTTTTTTGTATTATTTAAACTGCAAATACATCACTGTTTTTTTTTTATAAAACAGATTTTCAAAATAATGAATAAAATATATATATATTTGTGTATTACCATTTATAATTCATTTGGGCAAGCTTGGGAGATCATTTTTCTTGTGTATCTTTTAAATGCATGCAAAGAATTTCCTAATACTTATTGTAGATTGAATAATGGGGAAAATATATTCTTTTATTTTCTAAATATGGTTGAAGTAACATATGTTGAATATTCTTTTTTTTGTTTAAGATCTAACAATCTGCAACTAATATCTACAATGCATAGCAACTTAAAATATAACCCTTTTTTTTTGTAATCAACTTAAATCCAAGAACTAAATGCTAATCTTTCCTTTTGATTCAATAAGCTACTATCTTACAATTTGTTTTCTGCGTTAAATGGAAAAATAATGACAGTTTTCTTTTATTTGCAGCAGCATTAATATAGCTAAATGAACATGAAGAAACAGAAATAAATTTTCATTTGCCAAATAAACATAAATGCAACAACATCATTTTTTTTTTGAAGATTTAAATACAAACTAATTCATTTCCTCTTCCTTTTGCAAAACTAACCAAGTAGGAAAAATATGTATTTCTTTAGAAAATGTATATACAAAGCATATATGGATACAAATGGTTTTGAAAATAAAACAAAAATATTTTCCTTTCCATGGTAATAGGAATACATTTCTTTTCTTTTAAAAAAAATAAATACAACAATGGCTCTTTTTTCTTTTTTCTTTACAAACTTCAATATAAAATACATTTGTTATTTAAACTTTTCTGCAACATAAAACAGCAACAACATTCTTTATTCTTTCTTTTCCCATCCCAAGCAACCTGCAATAAAATACAACTTTGACCATGGAGAGCTCACCTCCCAGCCTAGGCTTACTAGAAGCCACTCCCGAGCTTGGAGAACCAAGCACTAGACGGGTTACAAACAAGTAAACAACACAACAATTATGGCAAACACTCAACATACATCTTCCCATCCCAAGCTACACTTTCACCACATTTGTGATGATCCTTCCACGGGTGGAAGTGGACCAAGTACCATTGGGGAGATTGCAAGCCAAAAATTACAACTCAAGCCACCTCATTGCAATACAAGATACATCTCCATATCTTATGCCCCCCAAAGGCTCAAAGGCCATATTTTCTCCCCTTATGACCCCCAAATGCATACACAAGGCTATGCAGCAAGGGTCACAAAGGACACCCTTGAGATCACTCTCCATAAGGAGAGCCTCTCACCCAAGGCTGTCATACTCCTTCCACCCAAAGACCATCCTACTCCCCCAAGAGTAGGAGGTCTTGGACACTCCCAAAACAAGAACACATAAACAAAAACATAGAAATGAAAGCTTACACTTCTTTTTTTTTTTTCAACAACAATTCACATAAACACAACTCTTTCAACAAGCTTTTCTTTCCTTCAACAAAACAACATAACAACATAAATAAGAGGAAATAAAACCAACCTTATTCTGCCAATAGGTATGTTAGATTTAGTTGGGGATGAGCTGTCCAAATCCACACAAACTTTTCTCCAATCCTTCCCAAAAATTCTATTCTACAACTAATTTTCAAACAAGTGCATAATCTCCAACAATGGAGAGTGGGTGATTACTCACTAAGTCTCTAATTCTTGCCTAAGAAGGCCTCTCACACACTTCCCAACCCCTTGGATGAGGTGAGAGTTCCCATTGGTTGCTCTTCCCAAACTCTTACACATTACTAAAACTGGAAAGGGAAAAGGTGAGAGAAGATGGGGAAGAGAGTTTGACATAAAAAGGGAAGATTGTCTATCCTAGGAGGAACTTTCTAAGTTGAATTTTCGCTCCCCTTGGAAAAAACACTTTTTGAGGTGACTAAACAATCACATGGGGTAAGTCACATGTTTCAAAATACCCCTAACCCATAGGTATACCCTTTGGACCTTTGGAAAAGCCCTAAAACTGACCGTAGGAGTCCATTTAGCCCCTTAGAAACCCAGCTAAAGTTTACCTACGGGTCAAACCTAAGTTGACCACTCCCAAGACTCCCTACCCAAGGCAAATTTGGGACCACACTCATGTTTTTGATTGGCTTTGGTAGAAACAAAACTCCCTCCAAGAGACAAGTCAAAATCGATGACACTAATCAACACATGTGTCAAGTGACACAATAAAATACAATATAAAAATCACACATGGAATTTGTCTTTTGTTGGATTACAAATATACATAAAAATCAATTTTAACACTCAAGCATCATACACTTCACAAATAAAATACATTACAAATGGGGTGTTGTCTCTCCAAATAGACAACTCCCAGCTTAACAAATGTTCATTGGTCTAGGTTTGGTTCTCCATATAAATTCCATGGTCACATGGATAATTTTTCCTACGCATCTCAATTAACATATTAGTAATCCCAAATAATCACAATTATACATAATTAATTACATGGATTTCATTGCACATCAAACACTCATACATTGGCAACAATAATTCACTATCTCATTCAATTAAATTCAATTTCACATAAGTAATAAACATAATTCTCAAAATTGAACCATTCATAAAATAAGCATCATTTTTCTATCATCAAAATGAAGTCCTGCAATTCCAATAATGACATTCACCATTTCAAAATAATTCTATTCTAGCAACATATAAAGTTTCATAATCATCATGCATAAAATAAAGCATCAATACACGTCAATGTGATCCAAATCATGAAATCATATAGGTTCTAAATCCATAAAGCATAAAATAAAGCATCCATAATAGTCTCAATATGCAAATAACTAAAATGTCAAACTGAGTTGGGGTAGGGCCTCACATCTTTCCAAGATTTATCATTAACTCACTTCTTAGCCATTCACACAAGTCATACTTTTCATTATTCTTTATCATCTGATATGCAACATAGATGCAGGAACTAGAAACAAAGTTCAATCGACTTGATTGAGTTACCTTGTAGCCAATGATCATGATGGAAAATTTCACATATGTGTCTTTGATGGTGCTGACCCTCACAGACCTTCCATCATGGGTTGTGTCGGTGAGCTTCTCAACCGCAGTGGTGGATATTTTCTTTCCTGGTTCCTTTCCAACTTTAGGTAAACTAGTGACCGCTTGAATATCTTCTTTGGTAATCATGTGGGGCTGGTCTAGCCAGATGAATTCATTATGGACCCTACTCAGAACATATCTGATCACTTCATCCTTGAATTCTAGAATATATAGGATTCTGGTTAACCCTAGATCCTCAATGATTTAATATTCCAGTTTGATTGTACTGGAACTACCTAGTATCACAAATTGATACATGCCCTTGATTTCTTCAGTGCCTAAGTCCTCTAAGGTGCAATGATTATAGGCCCTAACATCTTCTACATAAACCACACCATCGGGAACCCTTGAAAATAGGCCTAATCCTATCCTTGACCTCAACAAAAGTGGGATTCACAATGAAAGTAGAAGCAGATGATGAGCCAGGTGCCATTTCAAAGAAATACCTAGATAATAGTCGTCGGTTGAAGGGTTTTAATTACTTCTCAGATGACTGCTGGAAATCCTTCAGAATGCCTTTACTTTCTCTTGATCACCTATGATTTGCCTTTGCTTCGCTCTAATTTTCTCGAGTGTTGGGTGATTGAAAATGAGTCCATTTTCCCTTTTTATTAGCGAGTAAACCCTCATTCATCATTGTCATAAATGCTTAGTGATGTGCCCTACCGAATGTGGGTTTCCAAGTTTTATATCAGATAAACCTCCATCAATGATTAATACCACTCTCTAGATCTCTTTTGAGGAATATGCAAGATTTGCAATGAATTTACCAACCCCTAAGGTGTATGCCTCAGTTAAAAGATGAATTTCCTGCCAGTGCAGGAATGTTCTGGTCTACCGATGGAGTTATAGGTGCAGTTACCAGTGTAGTTGCATCTCCAATTGGTTCTTCATATTTTCTAACCCATCTCTTGGTATGATCTTGTTGTATTTCTTCTACCTTCTACTTTCCTTTCTCATTTTCTTTATCATTGATAATTGGTGTAGACTTTCTTCTACAATACTTAGCAATATGACCTATTGTGTTGCATGCACAACATGTAACATTGTTCTTTTGAGTTTCTTTGACATATCTGGTGTCATTTCTTGACCTACATTGATTATCCAAATGACCAAACTTTCCACATGCATGACATTTGACATTCATTCTGCAATCTTCTTGTTGGCATTATACACTCAGATGAGAATAGTTGATGTTGTCATTGATGGCAACCAACTGGTAACATGGTTCAGAGGGTATACCGGCAATAGACATCACCTACCAGCACCAATAGTTACTACAAAGGTTATTCACACCAGCATCTAGTTACATAGGGAGCAGATTATACTGACATCCAGAGCCAACATCAAATTAATTTTGTTTATGCAAATTTTTTTGTATTATAATATTATATTTGTATAGCCAACATGATGTATTGTAAAGACTCATATATGTATGAGATCTTGTAGGACATTTTAAAAAGCAAGAATAAAATTAGGTAATATACGTAAGTGGTATATGAGAGCGAATAACTATCTATGAATTTTGATGTAATTATGTTATGAGTGAATAAGAGAAGAGCAGAGTGAAGAAAGGTTTATGGAAGAGGTATCTAATAGAGCTTAAACTAGTACTAAATCTAGCATTGTAGATGCTATTTTGAGTAGTGCATTATTATTGGATTTAATCATCCAATTGTAGTCACTGGGACTCCATTTTTGTGTTGAGTAGTGAGCTCTAGGCTGTTGGCCTTCCTGCATGTACAGGATCCTATTGTACAAGTAATATTTATTCATATTGGTTAGTGAGTAAATATTGTGGGTCACAAATCCCACCAAGGTTTCCTTCTTAAAATATTTGTGTTATGGTGTGCATTGATGCTTATTCTTCTATTTCTCTTTACTGCATCATTATATGTTTAGCGGTATATTAATTTGGGTTATAAAGTTTCAAACAAGTTTAAATATTTTATCTACCGGTTGGACACTGATTTATCCCCCACCCCCTCTTAGTTTCTTTGGGACTGTCCTACCATCTCACAATTGGTATCAGAGAATAAACTCTATTTGTAGAAGCCTAACAGTTTGAGGAAGATTCTAAAACTAGTACCAATGGAAAGTTTGAGACAACATTTGGAAGGAGCTCTTAAAGATTTTGATGCAGAAAAATTGAAGAATATCAAACTGGAAGATGAACTCAAAATGGCTTGATAATTTATCAAAGCACTTCAAGAAAACCTAGTGATAGCAAAGAATAAGAGAAAAGAATTACATGTGCAATTGCAAAATCAAGATGATGAAGAGAAGGAAACTCTTAGAGATATTGTAGAAAAATTGAGACAAGAGAACAGTAACATGAAGAATGAGATGCAAGATTTAACCATGAGACTATGCAAGGATATTGAAGATAGAAAGAAGAATGAAGAAGATTTGGCTAGAAGACTTAATGAAAGATCATATGAATCTATAAGGCTTGGTTATGAAAATGATATGCTTAAAATAGATTTGATTCACATGCAACATGACAAAGAGGAACTTATGAGACAAGTTAGCACTTTGGAAAGTGAGTTGGTCACTACTAATGAATATAAAGACAAATTCAAGAATAGTTTAGACAAGCTTGATGATATGCTAAAAAGTCAGAAACTCGATGGAGAAATAGTTGGACTTGGATTTGAACATGGAGAAAGGTCTGGTACTACAAACAATCATGATCACAACAAACTAGTAAGGCAACCTAATTCTTATAAATTCAATGGAAAATGTTTTAGTTGCAACAAATTTAGTCATAGAGAAAATCAATGTAGATCTAGGAATAATCAAAATACAAACTTACCCACTGATCAATGTTCCAAATGCAATAAAATGGTCATAACTCAGATAATTGAAAATGAATGTGAAATGCTATATTTGTGGTAGATTTTGGACATTTATCTAATCAATGCAGAACTCAAACCAGTCAAGGTTATGAAAAACCTATTCAGAGAAACACTATAAATTGTTATGCATGTAACAAGATTGGGCATATTTCAAAATTTTATAGAAGTAAGACTGTACCAGTGAACAATAAAGGATCTAATGACAAAGGCAAAGAAAAGGTGTCTGAAATCAAGCAAGAATTTTCTAAACAATGGATTAGGAAGAGAGATCAAAAAATTGATGAATCTATCTCTGCACTAGCATGACACTCTTCATCTAAATAAGGAATAATCCTTAGGGGTAAGGAAACAAATTGAAAATCATGCATTTACCCTCAGTTGGTGGTAAGAAGTTATAATTCTTCTTTACTAGTAGACACGTGGAATGTTGACTTCACCGGTGAGCATTTAATGTGATTGTAAGTTAGCTTCTTGGTTATAAATCTTGGTAACTTCTCATTTCAATTCACCAAAGCATTCAAGAATTCAAAGAAAAGTGAAATTGAGAAAAGGCATCCCAAAGGTGAAGCAGCAAAGTTTTTTCAAAGCATTCAAGGATTTCTCAGCTAAAAGGTATTTATCTTACGCAATGGCATCTTCATCTTTTGTTCCCAAATTTGTTGAAAACCTTACTATTGTGGAGAACATAAAATGACCTAGACCCATTTTCAAAATAATTCCTAAGATAGAAAAACTAGATGACTCCACTGGTGCATTTTAAAAAATTTTGAAAGGAGTTGCGTTTACTGAAGACCCTAGGGCATACATACATTGCTACATTGAAAGTTTAGGATCCGAAGATTTAAGGAATATGTTCATGAATGTCATCTCTAACAAACATGGGGTAGTTACACTAGAACATGAGGTTATTGAGGATGTAGGGTTCATTAACATCCTCCATATGCCTGAATTCTTAGATGAAATCATCCACTATGTTCTTAGCAGGGTTCATGGTGAATTTATGTGGTTAAACTTAGTATTTAAGATCACTAAGGAAGCTATAAGTGCTCTTACTGGTTTACCCTCCACCAGCACTAGACCTGACAAGAAAAAGAAAATTCCAAACAAGGAAGTTATGAGCTTAGCTGGAGCTACATATGACAACAGGTCACTTAGAGTCAATGATATAATAGATAACAATGTTAAATTTGCAAGTATGGTCATTGGTTATAGAGTTGCTCATAATAATAGACTGAATTCTATATCTAGTTTATGAATTCATAGTACCTATGAGATGATTATGAATAATGCTTAAATTGACATTTGTGAATGGTTAAAGGATGAACTGTTAGATAATTTTAAGAAGATCAAAGGAGATAAGAAGGGAACCTTTAGATTTGCAAATCTGATTGTGTGTCTAATGCTTTACTTCTCAAAGGAGATTCTCGATATTGGACATAAGGATTTTGCTTATGATATCTTTGTTGGAAAATAGATAAAGGAGACAATTACCGGTATGGGATCTAATAGTGACAAAATAGTAAAAGAGTATTTCAAGGATTTTCAAGCAAAAATGAGACAAAGGGAAAGGATTCCTCAAAGAATTATAGACAAGTATGATAAATGGATATGTTTTGTGATTAAAAGAGATGAAATTTGGATGGAGGAAATTAGACCTAGAATTGTCCAGATTACAGAGATGGGTTTTGAGGTAGATTCTCACATCTTGGATTCATATGCTAAAATACTCCTAGATGATCCACAAGAACCAATAGAGGAAATATTTGGAAATGCAGACAATATTGAGAAAGGTGTTGAAGTTAAGAAGTAGAGGAAGGTAAGAGAGAAATTTATGAAAGATTCTTTGAAATTTATAAAAGATATTACAAAAGGATTAATGAGTCTTGGTGGTGTTGCTGCAAGTGTACAAGAAAGAAAATCAGAATAGCAACTGGTAGCACATATCTTTCCTGTGGCTACTTCATCTGATTCTAACAGTGACATGGCAGCTGAATGCAAGAGAGTGGATAGAAAGAATAGAAAACCCTCACTGGAACTTGCTCCATCTCCTAAGAAATCAAGAATACTCAGAAAGAAACAATAGGCTGTAAGAGAGCCTAGTGGTCCGAAGAAGAAAGTCATTCCTAAGAAGAAATCTGGACAAAAGGAAATGGATAATCTTTCACCGGAAGAGTTAGTCAATGAAATCACTCGAGATGGTAATCTTAGTAATGTAAATAAGTTTTATCATTCTTTCAAGGTTTCAGATAAGGATACTATGGAGGAAAGTATTATTTTGTATCTAGATATATACAAGAATGTCCTTATTGAGGTTGTAGATGTTCTACCTAATGATTTGTACTTAAGACTTGAAGCAAAGAGAATGTTTGTTATGGAGTTAGATAAGAAATTGAAGGTGGAAGCTCTATTAGTTGTGCATTCTGTTAATTCCAAGTAGGAAATTGATGACCTTATATCTAAAGCCAATAGAATAATTTTTGTGAGTGGTCACCGACAAGTTAGTCTTATGGGTGACAGAGTTAAAGAAATTGCAGATGAAACATCAGATAAATGAGATATATTCTTTGTTGAGAAGGAGAAGAAAGAAGAGAAAAAAAGAAAAAAATTTTATAAATAATTCACTAAAGTGTATCAGAAGATAGATAAGGGTAAAGGAAAGGTTGGCAGTGTACTTGATATTACAGTTAAGGACAACTTACTGCCACCAACATAGGACACCCCTCCAATAATTTTAGAGGCACTGACACAAACAGATAGTCAACATGAAGATGATAAGGTAGAGGAAGTAACAAAAGTTGATATTAATCCAAAGTCAAATATTCTTTTTACCATGAATGTGGACACTCAAGATTTTAATATTGTATTGGATAAGGAAACTGCAGAGGTAAAGAAAGTTGGAGCTACACATGTTGAGGTCTTTGAGTCACTGGTCAACACTGTTGACTCTCAGCTTAACACAGAAATACCGACAGAAGCAGAAACTGGAAAAGAAACAGGGCATGAACAGAATTTATCTGAACAAGTAGATAGTAAGACAGAAAGCAAGGTTGAAAATAAGGTTGAGGATAAGAAGGAAGAGAAAGTGGACAAGGAAGAAGTGGTTAAGGCAATTGGACAGATATCTGGAGAAGAAAAGAAAGTTATTGTAGATCCTAGCACTTCTACTATGGATTATAGACCAACAAATGTTACATATGTACTTCTAGATTCAATAAAGAGGATTACAGAATGCAATGCCTTAGCATTTAAGGCCATTGATGATACTTTACCAATTTTGCAAATGATTGCACTGCATGTAAAGTTGATCATATTGATGGATCTATAGGTAAATTGGACACTTTGTCCAAATTCATTGCTTCTAACATTCAGACTATGGATATGATAAATGAAGAGATCATTAAGGAAAGAGTGAATAAGGAGAAAGATGAATTCTTTGACAGGACAATAAAAGATTGTACAGGATAGATTGATTCTCTTTTACCAGCACTAAATTCCACCATTTTGGAATACAAAGAGTTGTACAAGGAAGCATGTAAGCCTCACCATCTAACTAAGGATATTGATGAGGAAATAAGGAAAACAAGGGAGGAAATTGATGATATAACTGATAATATGATTGGTTCTTCGGAACTTACTTCAGTTTTGGATCAAGAAATGGCAACCTATGAAGAGAAGATTGAGAAATTGGAAAGGGAGAAAGCAAGGCTAAGAATGAAAACCTAGGAGTTGAAGAACAAGCTTGGTCCTAGATTGGACAACTTATTAACATACCAAAATGAGCTATCTAAAGTGATTATTCAAGGAGAAAGATCACCAGAGAAACAAATGCATTATCTTACTAGTATGATTTAGTAGACTGACACCATAATTTTTTATAGTACTAAGTTTTTGCAAAGTCTTAACTTAGTCTTGGCAGACATTTTCCAGATTTTAATATAATTTTTTATAGTACTAGGTAAATTTTGAATTCTATGATTCTTTTGACATCCTTTGTCATTGATGTCAAAGGGGGAGTATTGGTGTATGAGAAAAATTTATAGAAAGAGATCATTTTCTCAGGGGGAGCACACTCTGTTTTTTTGGACTTAAAATTTTGGATATCAGTTTTTGGATTTTTCACATGAGTGTTGCCATCAATGCTAAAGGGGGAGATTGTTGGCATTATACACTTAGATGAAAATAGTTTATGTGGTCATTGATGGGACCCAACTAGTAACATGGTTCATAGGTTATACCAACAGTAGACATCACCTACTGGCACTGCCAATTACTACAAAGGTTATTCACACCGACATCCAGTTACACCACCAGTAGATTATACCGGCATCCAGAGCCGACATGAAATTAATATTGTTTATGCAAAATGTTTTGTATTGTAATATTATATATGTATAGCCGACATGATGTATTGTAAATACTCATATATGTATGAGATCTTGTAGGACATTTTAAAAAGCAAGAATGTAATTAGGTATTATATGTAAGCGGTATATGAGAGCGAATAACTATATATGCATTTTGATGTAATTATGTTATGAGCGAGTAAGAGAAAAAAAGAGCGAAGCAAGGCTTATGGCAGAGGTATCTAATAGATCTTAAACCGGTACTAAATCTAGCATTGTAGATGCTATTTTGAGTAGTACATTATTATTGGATTTAATCATCCAATTGTAGTCAATGGGACTCCATTTTTGTGTTGAGTAGTGAGCTCTAGGTTGTTGGCCTTCCTACATATGCAGGCCCCTATTGTACAAGTAATATTTATTCATATTGGTTAGTGAGTAAATATTGTGGGTCATAAATCCCACTGAGGTTTTTCTCCTACCAGGTTTCCTCGTTAAAATATTTGTGTTATGGTGTGCATTGATGCTTATTCTTCTATTTTTCTTTATTGCATTATTATTTCTTTACCAGTATATTAATTTGGGTTATAAAGTTGCAAACAAGTTTAAATCTTTCATCTACCCGTTAGACACTGATTCACCCCCCCTCTCAGTATCTTTGGGACTGTCCTAACATCTAACACTTTTGACTGATGACCATATTCTTTGCAATTTGTGCATTGACCCAGAACTGAATTGTAGTTTTGATTTTCTCTGTCTACATTGTCTAGCCATATGCCCAAATTTATTACAAAGAAAAAATTACCATTGAATTTGTAAGCATTAGATTGCCTTACCAGTTTCCTTTGGTCGGATAAGTTCCACATACTAGTTGTCTGATCTTCATTTGCAGTACCATAGCTTTCACCTTGTACAAATCCAAGTCCTCTAGTATCTTCACTTTGTCTTTATCTTTTCAATAAATCATCCAACTATGCAGCACTAATCTTAAATTTTTCTTTATACTCACTTGCAGTAGTCAGATCATCTCTCTGAGTTGTTATTTGTCTTTCAAGATCTTGTTCATTATTTCAGGAGTGTAACAAATCAGTTCTCAATAAATTATTCTCATGAGTCAATGTACCACATTCATCAAATTTATTCTTCAGAGATATAACAATATTTTCTTCCTTCTTCTATATATCCTCAATATCTTTTGATAACCTCATAGTCAGGTCTTGCATTTCATTCTTCATGATCATGTTTGCTTGACTTAGTTTCTGACATTGTTCCTTAAGTGCATTTTTCTCTTCATCATCCTAGTTTTGCAAAAGTTCCTTTCTCTTAGCTTGAGTTGATGATAACCTTTCTTGCAGAATAAGAATGAATTTATTAACATAAATCAATTCATCTTGTAGTTTCAATTTCTTCATTGTTTCAGCATCATAGTCCTCAAGTGTCATCTCAAGTTACTTCTCCATAGCCATGTTCAATGATTCTGGTTTCAAGATCCTCCTCAAGCTGTTAAACTTCCTTTGAGGTACATATGAACCCAAGAACACTAAGAGGGGGGGGTGAATCAGTGTCCTATTGGTAACCCAAGATTTTAACTTTTTATAACATATACATATAAATTGGTAAATGAAGAAACATATAACATGAAGTAAATAAACTAGCCACATGAATGAACTATTGGTATTTTGGATGTGTTGCATTGGTTTTGTCATTGATGTCAACACTTGTCAACACCTATCAGCACTTGGAGATCTTTGATTATGTTCACCGGCATGTTCAGTGACTAATGCATAGTCACCTGTATCTGGTTCACCGGTAGGTTATATTGTTCACCGACACTAAGGATGATTTGTTATCATCTAGAGATTACTTGGTTATGTCAAAGACATTGTTTGGACACTTGGTTTTGGTGATTTGATTACTAGTACAATCGGGTTTGCATATTTGCAGTTACCAGCAAATAGGTCTAGGTTATGGACCGACAAGCATTATCAGTACTGCACATTATGGAAATGATTTATTATTATTGTAAATGCATTGAGCCAACAGCATGCATCACATATTGATTCATTTGCAATTGATTTAATTGTAATATTCTTTGTAAGACAACCTACACATTTGGTCTTAGATTTTGGTATATCTGTAAGATCTCATTTGTGAGATTATAGAGGAGAGTGTGAAAAGGGATTGTAAGAAGGTATATGCAAATATAAGCAAAACTGTACAAACAGACATCATTTCAATATTCAAGGAACGTATGAAGAAGGCAATCAAAGCTTAACTGGTACTAAATTGAGCATATGAAAATGCTATTTTGAGCAGTACATTATCATTGGATTTAACCATCTAATTGTAGTCAGTGTGACTCCCATTTTTTGATTGAGCAGTGAGCTCTAGGCAGTTGGCCTTTCTACGTGTGCAGACCCCATATTGTACACACATGTTATATGTAGTAGTATCATCTGATTGTGGGTAAGGTTTCCCACCATGGTTTTTCCCCTTACAGGGTTTCCATGTACAAATAACTATTTTACGTGTTGTGTATGTTATTTGTCTTTTTGTTTCATGCATTAAACTTTATTGGTACTATCATTAACTGCTAAGTTGTCTACCTGCATTTAGTTTGGTTTACTGGTATTATGCTCTAAGTTTGGTTAAGTTATATTTGTTTTGAAATTAATAGACAACTGATTCACCCCCCCCCCTCTCAGTTGCCTCGGGGTCCTAACAATTGGTATCAGAGCCTAGTCCTCTTTTTGCAGAAGTTTAACAACTTGAGGAGATTCTATGGAAACTAACTATTTCAGGAAGGATAGTCTAAAGCTTGATGGAACCAACTATGGTATATGGAAGATTAGGATGGAGACACATCTAAATTGCATTGGAAAAGAAAGAGCTTGTCTGATCAGAAGAAAAGGAACTATATCTTTTGATGATAAGCACAATACTGATAATGTTTACTATGTTGAAGGTTTGAAACATAATCTATTGAGTGCTGGTCAATTAGTTGAAAAGGGATTTCAGTTACAATTGAAGAATGGTAAATACAAAATCATGAATAGAACTGGTTTGGAAATTGCAACCGGTAATCAAGCTAGATGTAATATCTTTCATTTGAATAACAATGAGTAGACATGCTTGATTGCACATATTGATGAAAGTTGGTTATGGCATAAGAGACTCCGTCATGTAAATTTTGATTGCATTGTGAAAATCAGTACAACTAAGGTAGTAAGGGATTCACCTAAGATTGTTAAACCTCACAATCTGGTATGTAAGGAATGTCAATTTGAAAAGCAAGTTAGAACAACTTTTAAGAGTATTCCATAGAAATCTAATAATGTTCTTGACTTAATTCATATTGATTTATGTGGTCTAGCAAGAACTAGAAGTTTACAAGGAAGTAGATATTTTATGCTAATCATTGATGACTATTCTAGAATGTGTTGGGTTACTTTTCTTAGGGAGAAATTAAAAGCTTTTGGGCAATTCAAACTATTCAAAGTGATGGTAGAGAATGAAATGGGTAAGAAAATCAAATGTTTGAGATTAGATCAAGAAGGTGAATTCACATCTAAGGAATTTAATACATTCTATAAAGTGAATGGAATTAGAAGACAATTATCAGCACCTCAGACACCCCATCAAAATGGAGTTGTGGAAAGAAAGAACAAAACTATTTTGGATGTAGCTAGAAGCATGATATCAGAAGAAAACCTACCTCATGTGTATTGGAGAGAAGTAGTCAATACAACTGTTTATACATTTAATAGAGTTCACATCAAAGGTGAAACCGGTAAGACCCCTCATGAACTATGGTTTGGTAATACTCCTACTCTTAAATATTTCAGAATATTTGGAAGCAAATGTTATATTAGGAGAGATGAGTATATTGGCAAATTTGATCCTAGGAGTGATGAAGGAATATTTCTTGGCTATTCATCTAAGAGAAAGGCATATAGATGTTTTAATAAGAGAATGCAAAAAATTGTTGAAAGTGCAAATACGAAGATTGATGAATAGTTTAGAGGTAATTCAAGGTCAATGGACTCTAAACTGGCAATAGAGATTATCACAAATGAATCTACAATGAGTACACTGGTAGAGAATGTTGATCCAGTCACACTGGCCTCATCTGATATTTTCACAGTGATTGTAGAATAGTAGCAAGTGAATACACCCAGGTATGTAAGATTGAATCACTCTAAAAGTTAGATAATTGGGAATAAGTATCAAGGAGTTATGACTAGAGGAAGGCTAGCAAATGAAGAGGTATGTCTAATTTCTCAAATTGAACCAACAACTGTTATTGAGGCTTGTGAAGATAAACATTGGATTAAAGATATGGAAGATGAATTGGAACAAATTGAAAAGAATAACACATGGACATTAGTTCCCCAACCTAAAGACAAAAATGTAATTGGAACTAAATGGGTATTCAGAAATAAACTTAATGAAGATGGTAAGGTAATTAGAAACAAAGCAAGATTAGTGTGTAAGGGATATTGTCAAAAGGAAGGAATTGATTATAATAAAACCTTTGCACCGGTAGCTATAATTGAGGTAGTCAGACTATTCTTATCTTTTGCAACACACAAGAACTATAAAGTATATCAAATGGATGTCAAATATGCATTTTTGAATGGTGATCTTGAAGTTGAAGTTTACTTTGAACAACCTGATGGATTTTATTTGATAGATGACAAGATATGGTTTGCAAGTTAAGGAAAGCTTTATATGGATTGAAGCAAGCTCTTAGAGCTTGGTATTCTAGATTGGACAAATATCTTTTGAATCTTGGTTACACTAAAGGTAATGCTTACAAAAACTTATATTACAAAGTGACTAATGATGACATCTTGGTTATTGAAGTTTTTGTTGATGATATCATTTTTGGAGGAGAAGATGGACTGTGTAGAGACTTTTCTAATAAGATGCAGGAAAAATTTGAAATGTCTATGATTGGAGAGATAAAATTCATTTTAGAATTGCAGATTTCATAGACTAACAAAGGTATATCCATAAATCAATCAAAGTACTTGAAGGAACTACTTAAGAAATTTGGGACGGAAAACTGTAAACCAGTAAGTAAACCTATGACTACAACTGATAAACTATCATTGAAATATGAATCAACACCTGTTATTCTAACAAGATAAAAGTATATGATAGGAGGTTTGCTGTATTTGACACAAACAAGACCTAATATTATGAATGCAGTATGTATTGTTTCAAGATTTCAAAGTAATCCTAAAGAAAATCATGAATCAGCAGTGAAAAGGATTTTTTGGTATCTACAAGGCACAACAAATCTTGGCTTATGGTATGCTAAAGATGAAAATTTTGATTTATGTGCATACACAGATGCAAACTAGGTAGGAGATGTAGATGACAAAAAAAGAACCACTGGTGGAGCATTTTTTTTTGGCAGCAGACTAATTTCATGGTTGAGCAAGAAACAAAGTTGTACATCACTATCAACAATAAAATTAGTATATGTTGCAGCAACAACTATTTGTACACAGGTATGATGGATTAAGCAAATGTTGAAGGACATAAAGGTAAAATTCAAAGAACCTATAACCATTTACTGTGATAACATGGCATCAATTGATATATCTAAGAATCTGGTATTTCACTCTAAAACTAAACATGTTTCTATCAAATTCAATTTTCTGAAAGAGAATGTTGAAGCAAAATAAGTGAAATTGGTTTATGTGAATACTAAAGAGAAGATTGCAGATATTTTTACTAAGCCCTTGCCTAAGGAAAATTTTGAATATCTCAGAAATCAACTTGGAGTTATACCCTCACTAGTAGAGACTGATAGTTGATGCTTGGCATCAAACCAATAGAATTAACTGAGAAATCTTTTTTTTTGGCTTTGATGAGGAAAGATACTTCTTAGGGGGAGTAGTTGGTATTTTGTAAATAAGTTCTATGAACTATTTTATCTGTTTTTGTATTGCTTTGGCATTTGATGTCAAAGGGGGAGAGATATCTATGGAAAAACACATTATCTTTTAGGGAGAGATTATTCATTGGGGGAGAGATTGTTACTCTCTATATCTATATTTTGATTTCTGGTTAATGATCTCTTTCGGTGATTGTTGGTTTTTAGTTTTTGGGATTTCTGCTTTGGCACTTAGATGGTTTTTCCATCTTGTGTTGCCATCAATGAAAAAGGGAGAGATTGTTGGTATTTTGGATGTGTTGCATTGGTTTTTTCATTGATGTCAACACTTGTCAACACCTATCAGCACTTGGAGACCTTTGGTTATGTTCACTGACATGTTCAGTGACTTATGCATAGTCACTGGTATCTAGTTCATTGTCAGGTTATATTGTTCACCGACACTGAGGATGATCTATTATCATATGGAGATTACTTGGTTATGTTGAAGACATTGTTTTGACACTTGGTTTGTGTAATTTGATTATTGGTACAATCAGGTTTGCATATTTGCTATTACCGGCAAGTAGGTCTAGGTTATGGACCAGCAAGCATTATCAACACAACACATTATGGAGATAATTTATTATTATTGTAAATGCATTGAGCCGATGTCATACATCACATGTTAACTCATTTTCAATTGATTTAATTGTAATATTCTTTGTAAGTTGACCTACACATTTGGTCTTAGGTTTTGGTATATATGTAAGATATCTTTTGTGAGATTATAGAGGAGAGTGTGAAAAAGGATTGTAATAAGGTATATGTGAATATATGAAGAAAAAAACACGCAGACATCATTTGAATATTCAAGGAAGGTATGAAGAAGGCAATCAGAGCTTAATCGGTACTGAATCTAGCATATGAAGATGCTATTTTGAGTAGTACACTATCATTGGATTTAACCATCCAATTGTAGTTAGTGTGACTCCCATTTTGTGATTGAGCAATGAGCTCTATGTAGTTGGCCTTTCTGTGTTTGTAGACCCCATATTGTACACACATATTATCTGCAATAGTATCATCTAATTGTAGGTAGGCTTTCCCACCATGGTTTTTCCCCTTACAGGGTTTCCACATACAAATAACTGTGTTATGTGTTGTGTATGTTATTTATCTTTATGTTTCATGCATTAAACCTTACCAATACTATCATTAACTTCTAAACTATCGACCGGCATTAAGTTTGGTTTACCGGTATTATGCTCTAAGTTTGGTTAAGTTGTATTTGGGTTGAAATTAATAGACAACTGATTCACCCCCCCCCCTCAGTTGCCTTTGGGTCCTAACATGAACACCATAACACACTGAATTTATACATGGAAAACCTTAAAGACAAAAAACCATGATGGAATTTATGACCCATAATATCAATTCACTGTCCATATGAAAGATATTACATAGCATGGGGGCCTACACATGCAAGAAGGCACACTACCTAGAGCATACTACTCAACATAAAAGAGTCTCACTAACTACAAGATTCTACTGAAATAAAATAGTACTGATGAACTCACAAAATGCATCTGCAATACCAAAAAGAGTTCCGGTTAAATATTTATTCAGTACTAATTCATAAAGCATGAACCTTCTACCAGTATCTCCTCTTCCTCTAAGAATGATTTACAACCATCTACTAATCATAGTATAATATTACATTCACATAAAAAATGACGTTCATACATGTCCTTTTCATCACACAATTCTGCTATCATGTCATACATTGTGTCCTATATTAAAATGACCTAATAAACTGACATATACCCTTTACAAAAAATATGCCTTATGTCGGCTTACAATAAAAAAGATATTCAATGTCGGCCCAATACAATATTTATAAAATGATTTTACAATAAAACCTTTCAGATCTAGGTTGATGTCGACTTCATTCAAATGCTAGATGTCGGTGTCAGTGCCGGTGCCGGCGATGACCCTGAATACTCAATGTCAGTATCCATTGGTGTGTGCCTCCAAATGCCGGTATATGCCTTCAATAGAATCTTGTTGCCATCAATGACAACATATGATTCTAATGAATGTTAATTTCCAACACTTCTCAAGTCACAACACTTGAGATGGAGGACTCAACCATCAATTAACACCAATTGAACATGCAAATCTGATACTAATTGTTAAAGCACTCAATTGCAAAAGGATTTTTCAGTGAATACTGCTTACCTACCAGTCAAGCTGTAACTTCCCCTATCTGATCCCAAATTTATTTAGAATCAAGTGTGATTGTACTATGAATACAACCAACCAAATGAAATGTAGATACCCTTAACCATGAAATTCTCTTGGGTATTCCTACAACAATTTTCATCATCTATAGTTTAGGTAGTCAGTATCATCACAAGTTCAAGCATGCCAGCTCTACTTCATAAGAACTTGAACTCCTTCTGAGTCATACAACTCGGGTCCTCATTGCCTGTTAGGTCTAATACCAGGGCTCCAATCAACTCCATATACTAGTTGAGCTATGCATATGTGATCATCTAATGATCTTTCAGCTCCATTATATCCACCATAGCTTATGACATGACCCTCGATCTTCACAATGCCATACAATGTCATCATCATGCCATGAATCAAACTGGTTAGCCCAAAAAAAATGCATGCCTACATTATCAATAACTAGGCCAATCTATGTCATTTAGGTCTTCATCAACACCACCTGACACGTAAACTCCTCATTCCATGTTATCGAGGCTAATGTAATAATCTCGAACCTCATTGTCTTACATAACCTGCAAGTATTTGTCAATATTCATATCGATAACATCATGTACATACTAGTCCATCATCACTACCAGAGCACCTTCCTATAACTCCTGACATTTTGTGTCACATTACATCTGATTCCAATTGTTAATCTCCATCTACTGACACATGAAGTAGTGATCAAACTTTGATCTATAGGTGTATAGCTAAGGATGCCACTACACACACTAATCATCTCATTTTCTTCCTCCATACCAGTAGCATCCTTTTCTTTCATTTGTCCTTTTCCATTGAGGAGGTTAATGATAAGGTTAGTGTACTACTCCCCCTAAGATATTGCATCTCCTTTTAGCCTTATGAGATATCACCTGTGCATTAAATTCACAATGTCAGTCCATGGATGCATCTTCTTGATTTTTCCTCCATTCCTGCTTGATCTCATTCTTCTTCCCATTTTTAATCTTGGGAGTAGGTCTTACCTTCTTCTGCTAATTGGTTCTTCCACATAACCAGAAGTAGTGAGATATAGTAGTACACAACATCCATGCCAATCTCATGATTGGGGAACCTTCTAAAATATCGAATAGACCATCTTCTTCTGGTCATGTTATTGTGACTGGCAACTGAAACCAGTGGACCTATTGATTTTGTAGGGGCATTTCTCCTTTAGTTCCATGCAGGTTTCTGTTGCTCATATATTCTATAACTGCTACTATACTGAGCATGATTGTTCCATTGGTTTCTATAGAACTATGAGTTCTTCTTCCTACATTCATAACTTCTATGGCCAGATCTATTGCAGTTATAACAAACACCATTTGCATAACTGGGAGAGGATTTATGCATGTATCTACTCCTAGATGCATTTTTCTCATATGCATGAAACCTATGAGATCCTAGATCATTCCTTCTAGATCCCTTTCTACATTCTTCTACCCTATGGCCAAAACCATTACATGCAAAGTAGTAGCCAAAGAAGGAAGGTTTATAACTTACAAACATATTTTGCCATGCATGGGGAGATCTTACCGGTTTGGTATCTCCATTTTTGCTTCTCTATGGATGGATCTTTGATTTTCCATGATCTACAACTCTTCCATATGATCTCTTCATTTCCCAAACTGGCATTGTCTTGTGGGCTACATCATTTCCTTATCTTCTTCTAGTAGGAGGTCTTCTTTTCTTTCTTCTCATTTTCTTGCTTCTAGTGAAGCTTCCTTCTCCCATCTTCCCTTTTCCTTTGGGATTTGTATTTTTCCTCCTTCTTGCAGTACTGGTCTTCATACTTGTTTGCATGTCTTTACTAGTTGTGGTTACATCTACCTTCTTCTGGGAAGTATTATAGATAGTGAAGGTCTTTCTCTTCTTCTCTCCATTTGAGGAAACAAACAGAATGTCATTGTCATGGACATTCTTGCTAGTGGAGCATTCACTAGCACCACTTTCTAATCCTTCAGTGTCCTTGGCATACTTTTTCTTTTTCAACATTTTGTCCAAGGCATCACTGCTACCATCAAACTGGATTCTTATCTTGAGCTCATTTTGGAGAATCTCCATTTCTCCAAGCAACTTCTGATATTCTTTATCTTTTACTTCTAGCTTAGATGCTAGATCTTTACACCAACACTTCTTGGTGTTTTCTTGTTCAATCTTTAACTCTGAGACACATTTATCAGATTCTTCAAGGCATCTGATCAAATGGTTTTGTTCCATTATAGAAATATTCTTGAATAATTTGTACTCATTCCTCACTCTACCAAGCTCCTCGAGAGCATTAACAAGTTCTCCTTCAAGATCAACTTTTGATTCCTCTTCTTCTTCACCTTCACTATCACTGCCAAACACATCTTGCCAATAGGAGTTATTTGCATGATCATTCTCAGATGTGTGCCTCTCACTTTCTGATTCTTGAGCCATGAAGAGGTGGGTTCCTTCTTCATCAATGTCGTAGTTGCTAGTAGATCTGCCTTCATCATCTACAGATATATGAGATGCATTTCTCATCCTATCATCAAAAACCACTTCTGCAGTGGTAGGCTCATTTCCATAGAGCTTCTTTAGTCTATCCCATTATCTTTTTGTCAATCTATATCTATCCACCTATGAGGAGATATCATCTAATAACCCATAGAGTATAGCCTTCATTTCTACATCATTGCACCAATTTCTTCTTTCTGCATCTGAATCGGTAGGAGGGCTGACTTTACTAGGGCAGCCATTTACAATAGACATCCACACATCAAACCCTAGGGAGGACAATTAGACTTCCATTGCAAGACTGAATCAAATAGTTTGAACCATCAAATACCAAAGTAGGGATTGACACTAAAAATACCATTGTGTCCTTAAGATAGAATCTACCCAATCTAGAGAAAGTTTATCAATTGGGAACCTAGGGCTCTGATACAAATTGTTAGACACAATGTGCCACTGAGAGAGGGGTGAATTAGTGGTTCTCAAACTTTTCCCTTTAACTATCCTATGTGAGTATACCAGTTAATAGATCTAACTGAATTCAAAATTACTAGTTAGATGTGAGACTAACACAAATACACTCACACATAAAGCGGACATCATACAACACTAGCATATACAAGGAAAACCCAAGATGGGAAAAACCTCAGTGAGAAATTATGTTGGAGACTACTAGTCCAATCCAGCCTCACAATGAAACTTTTATTACAATGTTTAGGGCACTGACACAAGGAGCACCATCCCTTGATTTAGGGAACCAACCCAAGGAACTACAACCCCTACACTGAGCTCCAAATCAGTGATTACAAAAACATGTTTTATACCAAATTTATCTTCTTGTTACAAATGGATTTTGTAAGTCTTATGAAAATCTCTATACTGGATCTTCTATCCATTTCACTATTGGTTCTCTCTCTCACCCTCTCATTGCTGCAACCTTACTCTCTGATGCACCTATAACGGTTCAATCTCTTCTTCTTCTTTGTCAGTTCTACTCTCTGTTGGTTCTGCACTCTGCTGGTTCTTCTCTCTACCCATTCTCTCTTCTCTTAGCTACTCTATTACTCTCCACTAGTACTACACTCTACTAGTTATATATCTACCTTCTTTGCAATCTTCTACAACTCTTTTATTTTGATTTGGTCTATACTGGTTCACTCCTCTATCAGACTCAATGGCTGACTGTCGATTGCCTCAATGTTGCTAGTTGAACCCTTCAACCTGATTCTCCCTTGTACTCAGTCTCTCCTCTAGTTCTTGTTGACCACTTGACTAATTTCCTCTCTCCTATAGTAGCAACACTCTATCATTTAGCAACACAAACAATATATGTGGCTCACATACTTATAACCAGATTTTCCCACCAAGATGTGAGTTTGAACATTGGTACGGTTAGGTTTTCTACCATGCACTGAATCTACATCTAATCTGATCTATGATCATCATGACATATCAAATCCAATCTGATATCATTTCCTTGATTGATGTTCAACACTCAATCAATGAGCATTGCCCATCTATCTACACTGTGAAACAAGTCTTCTCTCTTTTGTCATCTATAGCATGTTTTTCAATCTTTTATCTGATTGATCATGTGAGCGATGTAATTTCCTTCACCCTCTTTAATCTAGAAGATCAACCTTTTTGGGACCTTTGTTGTTTCTTCCATATTGAGCCGCAATCCTCTGCTTTTCTTCCTCAAGCCTCATAGTCATCATAAATATTGGACCAGTCATCGACGACCTCATTGACATATCACACTAAGCAGTGCATGCATGCCACTTCCCTTGCACATGGCCCCTTTGTCAGTATCTACCTTTGTTAGGTTGGTTATGTCAGTCTAGACAAGATCATAGACCAACCACACAACTGGGTTCATCTACCAGTTCATAGACCCTGTCGGTTAACCCTAACCGATCTACCTTCAACCTTGCACTCTTCTTCTCTTCTAGTGGAGAACAAAAGCCGGTTAGCACATATGCAAACTACGTCATGATCACCTTCATCAAATGGGAGCCTTTTTTTATCTACACTTTGTCAGCATTATCAGTGGACATACTTACGAGTAAACACCTTGATGACACCATCTCATCAACCTTCAACTACCTCCATTTGTGTGTATCTGTGGTAACACCTTTCTTCACCACTGGACTAGTTTTTCTATTAACATGTTTGTCAAAGTGACAACCATATCCGTCAATCTCTTTATCAACAACTCAACATATCTACTTGGCCAATCTGGTGCATATCCCTGATCTCATGCACCTAAGGCAGCTCATTGTTTCACCATTTTATTTGGTGTGAGCCTTCAATCACCTTCCTTTAACCTTTTGTTTTATCTTGAAGGACTATGATGCATTCCATGCATAATAGGAGATAAGCTCCATTTACCAGTGGTAGTGGATCCTTGTCATCTACATCTTGTAATGCACTCATGTGGCTTCACTATTTGTGCATTTTATCTTCAAACATGCACATGTGAGCCAGTGTGGGGCACACACACTATTAGTCATCTCTTCACATGGTGACTGCATCTTTATCCGGTGGGAGTCTTGTTGTTCTGCATCCACACAATATACCAGTGACTTGTACATCCTTCTCCTCCTATGTTGATGTTATTCAGGTAACATTTCACCTCTTCATCACAAACAACAACTTAATATCTTGCTCATCTTGCTTGTATAGTAGTCATAAGCTTGTTGGTTGGAAACTACTCTTTGTCAACAAATCACTTACTAGTTGACATCCTTTCCTTATCAATGATAGACTATACTGGTAACTTGTCCATATCATCCACACAAGTCAAACACTAACTTGTGTACTGGTGACTCCAATGGTCATTGTACTAAATGACATTTCCTCCCTTACTAGTTACCTACAACACTAGGTGATATCAAAGATATCACATCCAGTATGTATGATTGACAATGTTGTGCATACATCTCTTATACCGGTAGGCCTTCTGTACTGGTTGACATCAATGACAACACAATATCAACAAGCAGGTGGTTTGATAGGGTTTTCAAGAAGTGGGGGAGATGACGAGTCTAAAGGGGATGATAATGGTGGCAAAGTTGAAGAGGATTGTGATGAAATTTCTAGCATGACTTGTAGTGATGTTGCCCTATTTCTAATTGTTGGAAAATGTGGTAGATTTGAAGAGGTTTATGAGGGCATTTCTAGTCTAGTTTCCCTTATTTTTTCTTATCTCTAAATGATATTCCTATGAATTGTGATAACAATATTTCTTTGGCTATTTCTCTTTTATTTTTGTTGGTTGTGGAGATTTGGGCTTCATTTCCCTTTTGGCCTTCTTTGAATTATACCCTTCTTGGGCATTTTATTGAACCCAATGCAAGACTAAGAGGGGGTGAATCAGTCTAAACAAACAATTAGTGCAATATATAAACAATTAATCAACAACACACATCCAACAATGAACACCAAGATTTTCTACATAGAAAACCCAAACAAGGAAAAACCATGATGAGCACCTTCCCACAAAAATATATCTTCTATGTATATTAGGTTACAAAGAAAAGTACACACTGCTCCAACTTGCACCCCAAGGCCAACTACTCATGGGGAAAGATACAAAAGAGGACCCGCAAAACCTAAAGCTAACTACAACAGGGTAAGATACAAAAGTGATATGAAAATAAGGATCTCCTAATCATGAAGTTTCCCTTGAACTCTGCATCAAGAAACCAACATCAACACACACAACTTAGAGCTCAACCACCAACACTCTATCTCATATCTCTGTTATAGTCTCAACACAACTTGCATATCATCTATCACAACTCTTCTTCTTTTCTCTTCACTAAACTTCACTAATTATCTTCGTATCATACATCTACACTCCACACCTCATCACACACTTAACTCAACTACATTCATCCTTATATACAAGATAGATCATCAAAGGTTGAACCAAGTCACCCTCAACCAAAATATACCTTTCAGACCAAAAACATGCATATTGATCCACTCTGGGAGAAAGAGGGGACCAAAACACATCTTCTAAAGATTAATTCATTAATATGCAATTATCAGAAGATAACCAACAATATATCCACATGATACACATCCATATAAGGAATTAATAATCAAAACATACTCTCCTATATAAATAACTCAAATCTAGATCTCCACATGCTATGGTGAGAACCTTAACACATCAAACAATCTTCCACAAATCATATCCAGACCTAAGGATAGGTCTAACATACAATCTCACAACTAGCAATGATCAATACCATAATTCCTAGAGAACACAATGATGTTTATGGACCATAGAACTATCATATCCATGATACCAAAACTATATCCAATAAAGAATAATAATAATCAACACTTTCCGAACCCGAACACTTCTAAAAGATTTCTCTTATGCCATGTCTTAGTTTGAATCCTACTTATTTTATTTTTAATAAAATGATGATATTTTAGAGAGATAGTATTTTTAGGTCATTAAGGAAGGGTATACACTAATACATTTGGTCTAGAATTCCAAGGGAGGTTTCCAATGGAGAAGGTATATTGTGACCAAATTTGATTTTTTTTTCAAAAAATGCCTTAATTCATTCAAATTCTAATGATAATTTCACATTTGGTTTCGATGGAGAAGGCATTAGCAATGAAATTTGTTTTTTTTCAAAAAAGTGCCCACATTTGTCGAAATTTTGATGACAATGGGCATTACTTAAAAACAAAAAAAAGGGAAAGTCATTTGTGCATTTAATCTCACATAGGCTTCCGTATCAACCTCTAGCAACCCCTAGATAGATCAAATGGCACACTCACCATTCAAGGTACTTTCGCACACTCACCATTTGACGTATAATCTTCACCTTCATTTTGGATTTTCATATATAAAGAATTTCTTGGGTAGAATCTTCACCTTCATTCATTGATTTTCATATATGAGGAATTGCTTATGTCCCACCCATTGCTTGAGCTATCCACTGCATTTCACAACTACCTGTGCTTTTTTCATTCCTAGGTCAACATCATTAGAATCCTTTTAATGTTGCCCCAATGCCTCAGTTATCGATGTTCAGTATTCCCCTTTCACCAACATGAACTCTATACATCCCAAAGGGCAATCGACCTCTATTTCTCTTTTCTCTCTCTCCCACCCTGCCCCTACCATGGTACTAGGACGTATACACAATGGAGAATGAGCTAACTAGTTAAAGGATCAACCTTCCACAGGTAGCATTGATGAGTTTTGAGCTCTCAGTAGAAGATAGAGTAGGAGGGGCCATTGTCAATCTATTTTTGTAGTTATCAACCACACCCCCTCTAACAGTGATGTAGTTTCGGAGAGTTACTTAAATTTTTCGTGTTTTATGTTAAGGTCTTTAGCTGGAAAACCATATTCCTTTTCTACTATTTTTTTGTCTATTGTTTTTCCTTTCACATTTATAAATGTGCATGAGAGTCATCTTGAACTAGTTCTAGGGAGGTATCTAGCAGAGGAAGCTTCATAGCATTATAGTTGGTGTTAATATATTCTAAACATAAATGTAAATAAAAATTTGACAAATATATGTCAATTTTGAAATGCTTGCCTTGAAGTTCCACACAAGCCTTAATGTTTCTAGAACAAGTTAGTGTATGCTTTCATCATGGAAAAACATAATGTAGTTGATCATAACTGATGTAACAAAGTTGTATCTTTGAATGCCTTGTTCCTTGATTATAGATCTATGCTCAATTGATTTGAATTGATTGATTGAAAAATTGGTAGATGTGGGTTGGAGTTGATAGGGGTTTGAAATGAGAAATAGACTTGTATCTATATGCAGCTTGCACCTTTTCAAATTGAACTTTTGGAAAAGTCCAAATTTGGAGAGAAAATTCCTACTATTTGCAAATCCAACATTCATATTTCAAATTTTAGGTCCAATTTCCATGAATAAGGGTTCCTGAGACCCTAGTCCTAGAAAATTGAGCCATGAGGAATATAATGAATAAGGGAATGAACCAAATTTATGGAAACATTCTAAAACCTAAGTACAATTAGGCATAAATAAGGCACAACCACTAAAGTGAGTCCAAACCTAGTGTATATTTATAAAGAGATACAACTTATGATGCAATATTTAGCCCCCTCTTAGAAAGAGTATGAAATTATGCTCATGTACTCTTGGAGAAACCAAATATTCTTTCACCAAGATATTGAAGAGTCAAGATGACTACAAGTTTGGAAAGGTGGTAGCTCCCAAGACTTATGATATTGTTAATCTACAATATTGAGATAAAAGGGAAGTTCAAAGTGAGTAATATGAGTAACATTGGTAATACACATGGAGCATGAAAAACAAAAAGTTATGACATATAAAACTAGTAAGATTCATATATTCTCACTAGGAACAATATCAAAAAGACAAGGCATAGATCTAGGACTAGTAAGATCCTTATATAGTTACTAGGAGTCATGTCAGAGACACATAAAATCATGATACCCAAGTTAGTAAGATCCTCTAATACTTAGTCATAGATCACATTCTAACAACAAATAGAAGGTCATATCTTGGTAACCTAACTAGTCCATGAGTAGTATCTCAAAATGTTCTCAAAGCTAGGTTACGTTAGGAGCCCCAAGAACCTATAATGTGTCTTATAGTGGGTGTTGAAAATAATCTACACTCAAGCCAACAATGGAATGGTAAGAAAGGGGTAGAGAAATTTATTAACAAATAGAATGCTTAAGTTGGATTCCTAGCTATTTTATGAGTATTAGCTTAACATTTTCATGTATAAATATCTACTCCCACCTCTACCATAGATCCAACTTCCACCATTTCTCCTTCCACAACCTCTAGTCACCTTCATGTACCAAATCCACTAGTGCCACACCTTTAGTACCTACATCCTTCACTTATCATCTACCATATGGCCTATTTATCAAATTTATTTCTTCCACATGTAAAAGCCATATGCACAAGATGGAATGACAATCGGTGGATGTAAAAGCCATATTCCACAACCTTTGCTAATATCCTTTCTGCCAGTGCCAAAATGTGAGGTTTGTAATAGGATGCGACATCCATCAAAGCATAATAGAGAGGACATTTCTAACAAGATGGTAGATCAAAAAATGTAGGAAAGCATTGATTAAAAATAAATACAAGATTGCAGTTTATAGAGTTTAGTAAAAGGGGCAATGAACAAACATAACATTACTTTGGAAGGCTGTAGAGATGGTGCATGGCACAATATAGAGACAGGCTATGCAAGAAACAAGAATATAAAAGACCATAAATATAATTTCCATGTGTTTGATCAAATCAATAACTATCTAAAAAATTGAAATACTAGGGAGAGACATTAAATGTGAAGAGGATTGATGTGCATGGAGATTGTTAATTGCATATTCGAATAAATATTTTACTATGATCTTTATATCAATTCAATTTGTGTGCAAGCTTTACCCTCTTTGGAAGTTGCCATACCATTCAAATATTCATGTATTGGGACCTAATTGTGAAAGTTTGAGGTCCATTGGGAAAAAAGTTGTCATTTTGCCATGACAACTTTTGCATTTCTTGTAGCAACTTCTTAAAAATATGGATAGAAAGATAGTTTATGGTGGTTTGAGGTTTTAACCCACTTGGATGGGAATAAATAGGCCTTTGGAATGCCATCCAAGAGTTTTGCTTAATGAAATTGGGGTTTTATGTGCATTTTTTGATGTTTTGGTCTGATTCTCCTAATTTTTCATTATGAAGATCATCATAATTTGATGGGAAGTGGATTGGATGTTTTAGAGAAGTGAGTTAACTTCATTATGTCTTTTTGTGGAATTGAATTTCATTGTTTTTTAAAGAAGATATCATAGTTTTTCCAAAAAAATGTCAAAACCCTGCCTAGTGTTTTCCGAGAGGAGTAAATAATGTATAGTTTGGTCTCCCATGCATATAAATAAACCCAAATATGTGGGAAGACCTTTGTTCATACTATGTATCATATAATGTTGTGTACAGGGCTCCAAATTAGATTTGGTACATGTTTGGGCATGAGGACAGTCTGATATCTCTATGTATCAGATAGTAAAAGGCAGTAAGAGTGAAGAATCTGGTGGGAAGACCAAGCGATTGGTATTTTGAAGTGGTTGATGATAGAGAGAGGGGTGAGCGGACTCTATGCAACCTTAATAAGGGTTTTTGGATCAAAACCAAATGAAATAGATTAAATTTCTATGACTGTCCTATGGGTATTAATTGTCACAGTCATAGTTTTACTAGATATTGTTTTTGTTTTGACAGAGTTGTGTTTGTAAACCCAAGTGTGGACATGTAATGGAGTCATGAGATGTCTTAAGAATAAATCAATAATTAACAACAACATAGTGTGTAGGCACCTAAAATATGAAAGGACTACATATTGGAAGGAGACAATCATCCATTTATCACAAGCTTTTGTAGCTCATGTAGACTCAAGGTGAGTTGCAAAAGGGCCATCAATGAGTGTGAACTCTATCTTCACAAATTATGATCAGTTTCCATGATAATTGACCCTATAATCATGGTGTTGGCTCAATTCATATTAGTTTTCCCAAGCCTAGAAGTCAATTAATATATCCAAGGGTGTGTGGAAGAATGGACTATATGATCATTGACTTTGTATGTTGAAACCATTATACATGCCCCTACCTCTGCATCATACACATGAGTCAAGGATGATAGTGTGGTGTGAAAAAATCCTATATGGATTGGACACAAAAATCTATACCAAATAGTGCTAGGTGAAATGTATTTAATATATTAGACTTACAGGAACATATGGGGAAGTTTGCGCATGTGATGATGTCATGAAAGATCTAATATCCCTATGTATCAGACTAAGAAAACCAATGAAAAACAAAAAAAAAATGCATTGAGAAGGAAAAATGTTGAATTGCCTAATGTTTGGTGTTGAAGTGATGTGTGGGGACCCTACCAAGTCAAATACCTTGTTGTAGTTTCAAAGGGTGGAAAAAGAATAAGCATTTTATATATTGTCCTAATAGACCATCCATCATAACAATGATTACCAATGATGTGTGCATTGCAAAAAAAGTTCTAGAGGAAGGTTCCTTCTATTTTAATACCAAGTAAGTGTTCATAGACCTTGTGTAGGGTCCTCCAAGCCTTGATTAAGTATTTTGAAGCCTAGATACATTGATTTGGCCTTGTGGCCATCAATGAGTGTTGACCCAATAGGAGAAGTCTTGAGACTGACAATTTTGGAAGTGTGGCATTTTTGAGAGCCAACATTTATGTGTGAATCCCATCTTCACATATTATGATTAGTTGCCATGATACTTGATCCTATCCTCATGGTGTTGGCTCAATTCATATTAGTGTGTTTTGTTGAAGAAACATGATGTGAGAAGTTTGATGCAAAGGCAAGGGTAGAACTCAGTATTTCATATTAGGATAGAAACCACATTGATTAGGCAAGTCAAATAAGGTCTCTCCAATGTTTAGGATAGACAAGGGCAACATTAGTCATGTAAGTATGCATGAGCATGGGAATGGATAGTTACTTTCCTTTTAGACTAATTTGGACAGTATTGAGAGGATCCTATAAGGATGACTATCACCATACTCTTGATGACTTCACAATATTGATAATGAATTCACATTAGACACTCATGGATTACCCCAATTAGACATTAGTCAACTTAAGATATGATACAATGATTGCATAACACAAAGCCATTAGATATGTTTTGAGATGAAAAAGAAGAGTTAAATGGTTTTGGTTCAATTTCCATAATTTTTATGTTCAAGTAATTTAATTTGGTATATTATACTAAAACATGATTTCATAACTAACATTTCAACTTCTATATAACTATTTCTATAGCTTGATTTTGTTGTCTATGAAGAAAGACCATGTCAGACAATATCAGCGAACAACAAAATAAGGAGACAATTGCTAGATTGTGGTCTAACTTGAAAATAAAAGGTGATGGAAAATGTTATTGTCCCTGCAAAATTTGTAAGGGGTTAAAGACTAGAAGACTTCTAATCAAAAAAACTAAGAAACATTGTAGGTTGCATGGTCACATTGAAGGTGGACATGATTATCATCCATTGGTAAGTTTTTCATTATATCATTTTAACAATTTATATACATAAGAAATCACTTGATGATGAGATCATGATCATGGTTTATTTATGTCTATCAATTTTATATAGGTTGAGCACCCCAGAGCACATGATATGGATCAACACAACCCAGAGAATATGGTTTTCAAAGTGGAGGAACATGGAGGTGTGAATATCGAAGTCGAAGATAATGATCCCATGGAAGATGACAATCATGAGCCACAAAATACAACTGAAGATGATGGTACAAATACATTGATCCATGACACATTTAGTACTGGCGTAGATGATCATGATGATGAAGATGACCTTGATGTTGTTCATGATGTCCCTCTACTTGAGAAGGCATTTGAGGCCCTTTACGAAGGCTCCTAGATAGCTCTTCTCTCTGTTGTATTGTTGTTGGTGAAATTGAAGGTTATGAATGGTTTATCCAACATAACAATCTCATGTATGTTAAGGTATGTCATATATGTCATAATAAATGGTGAATCATGTTGTACCATTAATATTCTTTATATTAAAAAATTATATTTTTTTTCTCTAGATTGATAGGTGAGTTTTTGTTACCACCATCAAATATTCTACCTCACTCATACCAAGATTTATCTGCCATTATGAAAGATATTGGAATGGAGTATCAAGAAATAGATGCTTGTCCCAATGATCATATTATATATCACAAGCAACATGAATTTTGAACTGAATGCCCTGAATTTCATATCAGTAGATATTGAACAGATCAAATAACAAAAAGGGTTCCTCGCAAGGTTCTTTGCTATATTCCCATTATTCCACGTATGCAATGATTATTCAAGTGCACTAGCTTGGCACAATTTATGGATTACCATGCATGCAATAGAAGTTGAGATGACATTATTAGAATTCATGCGGATGGTTCAACATTTATGGACATAGAGGAAAAGTGGCCACACTTTAAAGAAGAACCTCATAATCTCAAGCTTTCATTGGTAGCGGATGGTGTCAATCCATTTGGAGAGATGAGATCTATTTACTTAGTGTGGCCTATTTTTGTTATCAACAATAACATTCCTCCATGGATGTCAATAAAGAGGGAGCACATAATGTTGGCAATTATTGTTCTAGGTATTTTATCATTTAAATATAGTCGTCTACATTTATTATAAATATTGTAGTAAAATGGTCATAATATTTATGTAATGTATTTGTTCATTTGATTAGGTAAGTGCCAAGTTAAAGATATGAATGTATATATCAAGCCTCTTATCGACAAGTTGCTAGAGTTATCGAATGGTGTCACTATGTATGACATCTCTAGACCAATAGGACAAAGAAAATTTTAGATCCATGCAATGATTCTATGGAAAATACATGATGCCCCAGGGCTACCACATTTTTGTGGTATGTTATAGTGTTCAAGTTGCACATGATAATTATAATTCAAAAAATTAACATATTTAATCTAATTATACATTATCTTGTAGGTCTTTAAACAAAGGGAAAATTTGCATGTCAAGTTTATGGTCCAAAGATGAAATCTCATCATTCAAAAAGTTTAGGAAAGCAGGTGTTTGATGAGTATAGGCACTTTCTCCACAAAAATCATAAGTATCAAAATTCTGAAAAACATCTTTTCAATGGGAAAGAAGAGAATACATCAAAGCCACGAAGAATGACACCTCACCTATGGAAGTTGGAATATAATAGAATTAATAGTCAAGGTAATGCCATTCCATCGAATGGTTTATGTCATAAAACATCTTTTCTATTGTGTTTTGTTTTCTCATGATGTGATTGATGATCATGAAGGTCGTGAAGGCATAAATGACCACCTTCCTAAGGGACTAAAAAGTTATCCCCGACAATTTTATAGGTTTCCCTACTACGAGCAATTACAAATTGTGCACTTGTTTGATACTATGCATATTGGAAAGATTATAATAGAGACATTATGGAAAATATTGGATGGAAGGCATGACAATGAAAAAATTGTCAAAATTTGTAGTGACATTTAGTATTCCAATCATGCAATGAAAATTTCATTCAATCAAATAGACATGGAGACCAGATTAATATAAGTGCACTTCCTTGGTTATTAACAGTCTAGCAAAGCAATGCTATACAAGAAGTCATACAAAAAATTTGATTTCCCACAGGATTTGCTACAAACATAAACAATCTCATATCAGAGAAAAGTGAATTTGGGCCAGGGATGAAAATGCATGATTGGCATACCTTCATTAAGGTAATTCATGTTCTTGTGTTTTCACTATATATTTGTATACTGTGCATGTACTTTTCATTATATTATGTTAGAAAAAAATGAAAAGATAATTTTATAATTGTTGCAGTATGTTCTACCTCTATCTCTCCTAGATGACTTCGACAATAATGTCAAACAAGTCATATATGATCTTGGAAAATACATGAGGTAAGTAGTGATATTTGTTTAGTTCATTGTATAGATATTATATTTGTGATTTGTTTTACTTGTTATTTAATATATTTTTTTGCATCTTGAATATCTTTTAGGTGGTTGTCATGTAAAGAAATCCATAAAGAAAATATAAAATATTGGAAGAGAAAAATTCCTCATCTAATGTGTGAAATGCAAAAGTGTCTACCTTCAGCTTTTTTCAATGCACATGAACACTACCTCATACACCAAGTTGAGGAGATTGAATTGTGTGGACCTATACACACTAGGTGAATGTGGATGGTTGAGAGGCACTTGAAATTTTTGAAGGCTTTAGTTCGACACAGAGAACATCTTGAGGGTTATATGGTGGAGGGATATATGATATACCAGACTATGGTGTACATTTTTGAATATCTGCCTAAGTTTGCAACAAAGATCCATGTGGATCACATTTGGGATCCCAACCCCATTAACAAATTTGAAGGGGAGTACTTGATGGGGAAAGGTAGATTGAGGAAAGTGAGAGGTAATTATAAGATGTTATTGTAGTTAATTAATTCTTAATCTTCAAAATAAATTGGTTGTATGACATCTATTTATTTTTTGTAGAGTTGGTCGAGAGTGGGATGCACTACATTTGTATATTGTAAACAATCTTGATTGGATGATGGTATGGATTGAATGTTGTCAACATTTTGGTTGCACATTAACATGGGAAGGTGTGGCTTCATTGGTCAAAGAAGCTCATCATATGGAGATTCCAATGTTACGCAAAGGGAAATTGATTTAGCATATGGTTTAAGAGATAAATAGGTATGCATAAATTTATTAATCACCCATATGTTTATCAACTCATGATGCAATAATTTTTACATGTTTGACATATCGTAGGTCAAACAACACAACACTATGTGTTGCAATGGTCATAAATTTCACATTAAAGTTGGATGACACAAAGAAAAATTATGATTATGGCATCACTGCAATCTTTGAGGTGACAAATATTTCATTGAGAAATGACATACATCCTCAAGAGTCTCAAAATCGATACTATGGCATTTTGGATGATATACTTGAGTGCAACTTTAATTCCTTCAAATTAGTTTTGTTCGTCGTCAAATGGTACAGGCTACGATTGAATAAAAATGATCTCGATAGAACTGTTATTGAACATGATAATGGTTTCACAATGGTTAATACAAGGTCATTTGAACCAGTTGGGGATGAGGCCTATGTTCTTCCAAGCCAATGTGAGCAGGTATTTTACTCAAAGGTTCCACATAAACTGGGTTGGTCATTTGTTGTTAGACATGATCCAAGAGGAACGTCGATAAAGTATAATGTAATGGAAGAATAAGATACCAAAGAAGTAGAAGATAAAGTAGATGATGATCACGATCGATAGTTTCTTGATGATGATGAAGAAGAAGAAGCTGCTGCTGCTACTGATGATGATGATGATGGTGATGGTGATGGTGATGGTGATGGTGATGGTGATGATAGTGATAACAATGATGAAGACGATGATGGTGGTGGTGGTGGTGGTGATGATGATGACAATGATGATGATGATGATGATGATGATGATGATGATGATTATGGTCATGATGATGAATGAAATGTATGAGGTATGCGATTAGTATATTATCTATTTAATATTGATTTCTTGATAGATTTTTTTTTGACTTATATGGTTACATAATTAATTTATTGTGTTTTGAATTCTAATGTCATTACATAATTAATTCATGATGCACCTTTTAATGCTTTTAATTTATGTTCCATGACCTCTAGCAGGTCCTTATAGTAGAACTATGCCACCCTAAGGAGATGGAGATAGGGAGAGTGACTATTTATGTGACATTTTTTAAACTTTGTGTTTATTTATGGAATTTGGATTGTTTATTAGCTATGTGATAGATGTTGATTTAAAATACATATGTGATGGATTACATGTTTATGATGATACATGTGACATTTTTTGAACTTTGTGTTTATTTGTAGAATGTGGATTGTTTATTACCTATGTGATGGATGGTGATTTACAATACATATGTGATAGATTACATGTTTATGATGACACATATGTGATGCTAATTATGATGCTCAATTACATATATGATGGTACATCATGTGATGCTTATGATGCTTATGATACGTATGTATTTATTGTTTATCAACTTACAAATGTAATACTTATGATGCTCAATTGATGGTGTTGATTTCATGTATAGTCTCTATGTGATGTTGTCACCCTTGGTGGGAATAGGTCATTGACTACAAACATCATCAACAATTTAGTTGAGGATCCTACATAGTCTACATAAAGTAAAGGTAAGGAATTAAAAAATTTACAAAGATTATGATGACAACGTCTTTTTTTTTATTTAATACTCTTTTTGTCTACAAAATTCATGTTGTTCATGTTGTGTACTTTGTAATTTTTAGGTAACATAAGATAATTGAATTACATGTGTAGGAACCTGAACCCCTTTGATGAGGATCCTACATAGTCTCATGGATCAATAGGTATAACTAGTCAATACACCCTATAGAAACAGTTTATTTTCAAAAAATTACTTGGAAAACAAACTTCCTCAATTTTTCAAACCTCAACATTAGCAACAAATATAATACAGTTATCAACACTTGAGATCCCAGTTGGACTTATTCAAAATTTAATCCCAACATCAACATTACCCTCATTTGCAAAATTTCTCTCTCATTACCAACTAACTCTCTCATTTGATGGAGTACAGGTACCACCAAATAGGTATTTTTCAGATGTGTCTTCCTTGAGTGAGGGAAATGTAGGAATAGAAAATGAAAGTAAGACATGTAATAGGTCTACAATAGGGAGATCAACTAGAGGTCAAAAGATTAGAAGAAAATTCAATAAACACATGAAATTTTTCCTTTGTCAAGGGGGATCATGTTCTTATGATGATGAGACCAAAGACGACATTGAGGTGTCATTGAGGCACAAACATCTACAAAAATAATGGGTACCCAAGGAACTTCCTCCAATAAAAATTAATTTTTGTGTTAACGATAAGATATATTGCATAGCACCTTCATCGTTACATGGTTTCGACCTATTTTTCATGGACGACATAAAGGTTTGCTACAATAAAGTTTCTAAATTGATGGAGTTTGTCAGACCTCATTACAATTACAATAATTGGATGCAAATTGTTTGATATAAAAAAATTATGCGTAGGTATGCACTATCAGCAAATTATATACAACAAAAAGATAATGATCAAAGTAAACAAGTGATTGTATACATTGATGGAAGGCCAAAAGAAATAGGGAATATTGCAATTTTTATAAATAGTATGCAACTTGGGTCAACTAATAAACAACCCAATTGCATATTTGAGGAACGCGAGGGAAATCATGTATTCGTATGTGCGATAAAATCAATAAGTATAGGGAAAGAACTTCTCATCAATTATAGTTTGAATCATATAGATATAAAAAAAGTTACTATCATGGGGGTGGTATGTAATATATACCATTTAAATAAAAAAACCTCCAATTAATGACTCCAATATACCATTTTATTATAAGGTTTTTTTGCTAAGTCTATTGGTTTAATTTTGCTAACATTTTTTATATTTTTTCTTTGTCACAGGGCAACATGGATCCATCACATAGTGTAGACAGGGATGTAGGTCGCAACACTTCTACTGAGTAGGTAAAACTCATTATAATTGTACAAATTAGATAGAAGCAAATTGTTACATTATTATGTTCTTTTTTTGAGTGTTTTAGACTAATTTTGTAATTGTTAATGAAATTCTTGACACAGATGGATGTTTGAGGAAAGGGAAAGGGAGTTGCAGTACTTGAGAACCTCTTTAGGGATGTGGACTCAATAGGAATAAGTGATGATGACCCTGAAAATTCCACAAACCCTATGGAATTGATAAAAAAGCCTCTTAAAAAAATTAGTAGAGAGATTGTTGTTTTGGCATCTGTGTATCCTCAGATTGATGAGATACGAGAGAGGGTGCAAGTATTGATTCAGACAACAGAAAACTTGCAAGTAAGCAGTAATGAAAGCTTTAATTATAACAAAAGTTCAATAATGGATTATATTTTATTCTCTTTTATGTCATTAACTAAATTATGTACATGTTGTTTTTACAACAATTTATGCACCCTCATGAAACTGGTGGTTGTGATCAAGGTGTTGCAGGTACTTCAGGTGATGATGATTTTATTGGCTTATCACTTGCTTGGCTTATCACTTTGAGTACCCAAAATACATCATACTTGATACTGTCAATGTTCATAATAAAGGTTCATCCTTGTTTACAATTCTTGCACTTTTCATATATTTAATGTTTGATATATTTAATGTATTATTCTTCATGTGTTGTCAATGGTCCTGTACAAATGTTGTTGGCGCCTCATCAGAGGTTAGCCCCACTTGTATTGCCAACTACAAAGTCAGCAACACGTAGCATGCCAACATCCTCTACTGCACGTCATATTCGTCTGCCCACTATTGGTAGATCCCTCTTTTTCTGTATATTCTATTATGTGTTTATTTCCCTTCAAGTGTTCTTTCTTGGGGGCATTTCATAGTGGATTCATTTTCTGCAGTAGGAGATGCACATGACGATGTGCCAAAGGCAACTACTGGTGATAACATACCATCATTTCTTGGATCTTCTTGTATTGCTAGTATGGGAACGTTGCAGGCCACATTAGTGGTGTGTGATGAAGAAATGATTCCCTTAAAGATACAGAACATTCTAGGTACTTTAAAATTATTATTATATATAGTCTAATTGTAATTTAATTTTTGATAACTCATTTTCGACTAATGATCCCATGGATTTTTTGCAGGAAATGATATTTTTTATAAACATCTTAGTGACATTGCATTGCAGATATTTGGGCCCACCATACATAAAAGGTGGTACATCATATGTGAACTAGGCCTAATCCACTATTTTGATTTCATATCATTACTAGAATAGTTTTCTTTTGATCCATTTCTTGAACTATAATAAATGTAGCTACAGCTCATTTCTGAATCTAACAAGTTTTTTTTGCTTTAAAAGGTGGAATGACCAAGAAAAAGGGTTAAAAGATGATTTGACAAACCATATGGTTGAGTGGTTTGGAAATGCTACCTTTGACAAAACCAAGCTCCTTGAAAAAGCTGGCATATATCTAAAGTATGTGAGTGACCAATACAAGACCCATTTAGAGAACAACATAAAGTATGAGCATCCCCCCATGATTCCAGAGAGGGAGTGGAAGGACCTAATTTTGCATGCCAAGGAGAAAATTGAAAGGAAAAAAGGAAATACACCACCAGACGCCAAAAGAAGGTATGAGATACTATTAAGAATGTAATTATGTACTAATTAATTACTCTTTATATTTATATAATCTAACATATTTCAAACTTTTCATAGACTGAGTGACACATCAAAGGCAACCAAGGTAAGACAAGAAAAGAATGGGCAACACAAACTCGGCTCTGGTGGTTATATGAAACACCACACGAATTGTAAGTATCTCATGTAAATGAAATATTGCATCAAAATATTAATAAATTGCAAATGATTTTTTTTTATCAAAAAATGCAAGCAAAATTCACGATACCAAGCAAAAAATATAGGGCTCTGAATTCAATAGAGCACCCACAGAAGATGACAAGAGAATTGCCTACCAGCAAGGCTATATAGCCATGGCTAATCGGCTAGGAGAATTGAGTGGGAATACATAATATTCTAGTGCATCTGTCACATAGGTAAATATGCTAAATGGAAATTGTTTCAAATTGAATACTTTACCAATAATCTAATTGATGTTGAGTTACAACGTAAAGTGACTCTATTTGTTTTAAATAAGCAAGCAATGATAACAATGTGCATGACATTGGAATGCAACCTACTAATCATGAAACACCACCTACACATGAAGGTCCGGATGTGCATCCCAGTATTAGAGGTATTCATTTTCTATTCAAATTTATTTATGTAGTTATTAATACAATTAAAAATTATAATTTGTAATTAGAGTAGTAATTAATGTAACCCTTTTTGTTAATTTTTTAGAGCATGTAGTCGGTGGTGACCAAGTGGAGCATGATCTAGGTACACAACATCAAGAATGTGGTGTTCCCCAATCATAAAGAGGACCATTGTTATTCCTTTAAACAAATATAATTGCAATTGTTGTTCAACATTAATGTAACCTTTAGTATTTCAACTCCAGATGATCTAGAGGGTGTTCAGCATGTTGAGGTTGAGGCTAGAGAAAATGATGTGGCCCCATCAGGTAAAGAGTGCAATAGTTATATTCTCTAAATTAATGAAATACTTGTAACAATCATAAAAAATGTTTTGAATTTAACCCATTTCTTTGTTATTGCAAAGGACCCCCTTCGCTTTAGTTCCCTCATCCTTAGTATAGGACTAGGCATACATCGAGATCATGAGCAGAGGGCAGAACAACTACAGAGGGGGGAAATGATGAAGAAACTGATGTTCCACATAGTCTTTTCATAGCTTCAAAGAAAAAAAATAAAAATAAATGATTGTAATCTACCTTATTTGACAATGACTGATTTTTTATGTGTTAATGAATGTAATTATGTGCTAGTGAATGGTTATGAATGTTATGTGATATTAATGAATGGATGTTATATTTTATTAATGGTAGAATGAATGAATGTTATAAGATGTTAACGGGGAATTTAGAGTGATGTTAGGGGGGGAGGGGCCAAATGAGCTTCCACCTTCATGTGGTTGGCCCTGTTAAGTAGAGAATGTTAAATTATTCTCGAAACCAAGTGAAGGTCAATAAGATAACACACTTTTCAATATTTCATTATGTTGCACAGTTAATCTTATTGAATAATGTATATTGAATCTTAATTGCAGGGTCCAACAGAGCCAACATGAACAACACCACAAGTTACTAGGTATAATGAACTCCCATATTGTCTTGTATGTACACTAACAATGTGAGTTACTTCTATGTTGATATCCATGGCGGGACTACAAAAGTTATGAATATGCCTCATCCTTGTAAGTTTTTTTATTACTTGTCATTTTCTTTAGCATTTTTTTACTTCATGAATGATATGTTTTCAGATGTCTATTCCACGAATACCTCTCTCTTGTATGCTTCATGATCGATGTGTCTTTAGCATGTCCACTCCATGAGAACCTTTCTCATATATGCTTGTACCTTATGTGTATTTATGCATTACTTCATGGTTTACATGTATGATTCATGCCTTGCATGTATTCATATGTATGGTTTGTGCTTTACATAGCTCCTTCATGCCTTATGAGCATTACTTAATGCCTTGTAGTCTTCTCAAAATATTGCAAAATCATTCAACAAGAAAAATAGTAGTAGAGGATACATATCAAAATAAATTAGATCTCCCTTTTTATTTCCTCACTTTCTTCCTTATTTTCTTCCTCCCTTCTTTATCACTTCCCTTTTTCTTTATTTTTCCTTGATATAACTAACCTTTTCTCCTTAATGTTCTTCATGAATCCAAAGATTCCTTTACACTCCCCACTTTACATCCATGGAAACTACCTCCATAACTTCATTTAGTGTGAAGTAATTATTATCTTCTACCTTGGCCTTCATATATATTTCATATATCATTTCATATATTACCATCCATATATATATCAACCTCATTCTAAGACTTTGAATCTACCTCTTCTACCTCATTATGTGACAACAAAATGTGAGGATTTAAGAGAAGCTTCAAATCATAATAGCCCTTAGCATTGGTTCAGAAAGAGTTTCATATTATGCCTCCTAGATTGGATGGCTCTGATCCTCATCACACTATTCATCTTTGTCCTCCTCACTAGATTGTTTGCGCTTGTGATGACAAAATTGTGAAGATTATATTTCAAAAAAAATTCATTTTTTTTTTCTCACTTCTGATTCAACTCTTTATATGTCCTAAAATTGTATGAGCCTAATAGCTTCTACTCTTGTTGATATTTTGGTGGCTGTGAACAATAGATCCTTCGAAGAAGCATGATCCTTGTAATTTTGGCCTTCCTTGTAATTTTGGCCTTCCATGATGTGAAAAGAGCTTATGTTATGAATAATGGTCTAGATGATTTAGTTATTTCTTATTATGTTGAGTATGAGTAAATTTGGGCTTCCTTGGCTATGGTCACTATTTTGTACTAACTATTATGATTTAGTGTTATTTGATCATGGACTTCAAGTAATCAAGAGGGTGGAAACAATATGCAAGTGTTAGGGGGTACGCGACCTTGACCAAGGGATGAAAGTATCAGGAAAGTACAAGTGATTCATGTGTAGATCAATGTATCGTTCACCTATTAATTCCTAGCAACATTCTCGAATAAACAAAAAAAGAGGTATGTTGAGTGCATATATACATTTTATGTTGCCATGATATAAGTAAGATATCAAACATGTAACTTATATTGATTTGCAATTTCATTCATAAATATTAGATCTTCCTTATGGATTTTTGAATGCATAATGTCTCATTGATTTCAATATGTTTATTGCAAGTACTCTTTTCAGCATGCAACTCCACTCATTGAAGTCTCTTACAAAATGCAAATCAGTTATCCTATCAATGATGATACGTTTTGCATGTATTTTATGGGGAAATCTTATTAACAACTATGGTTGGGTTGCTCAATGTTTTGTGAAAATATATACAAGTAGATTGGGACATTAGAGTTATAAACACTGTAAATTGTGTTTGAGATCATTTTCCTAATTGTAATAGTCAACCACCATTGGCCCAAGGCCACACCAACACCATCATGACACTAAGGTTTGTGCATACTGGTGTAAGGGATACTCTTAGGAAATTTCATTACCATTACATATCCACACTTGGGGTTTCCAAACACAACTTGTTTGAGTAGGCAGTATTTGTTGTTCATAAAAAATGATTAACCCAAGTTTACCTGCAATTGATTCTATGAAATAGCCAATTTCACTCTATAGAACACATCAGGATTTGGACAACATAACATAGGACCCTAATTGATCCTCCTGCACTTTGGGTTCTACTAGACCTAGTGGGGACACCTTTTTGATGCATTAAATACAAAAATCATAAACATATGACTGCATCAACAATAAGTAGATAGATCATTCCACAAACTCACCCAATTTAGAAACACACTATAGATTGGCTAGATTTGTATAAACCATAGATGAAAACATAGCTTGGAATGAGAAGAACACAAACCCCTAAACATAAAGGGAAATAGATTTGTCTTTAGTTTTATAAATCTGAAACTATCCCCAAATCTTTCAAAGACCAGTGCCTTGTTCATTGGGCAACAGAGTCATACACATAGCTACAAAAGTGTAAATCATAGCTGCAAATTTGTTTTCCTTAAACAATATCCCTACATCAATACCTTATACCAATGCATTACTCAATTCATTCACAAAATTATCAGATCTGGATACATATTTCATCATTTATGACTGATTACAGAGTTTAAAAGCTTCATTGAAGGTGTATGTGGGAAAAGTGGGAAAATAAAACTTAAAACGTGAAAATTACGAGAAATACCAATCCACACACACACAGAGGACTTCTTGATGCAAGCTATGGAGTAACGTGGTGTTACTTAGCTTCCCAAGGAGGGTCCCATGGTTCTCTATCTCACAATGTCCCTCAAAACAATGTTTTGCTCTCAGATTACTGAGCAAAATGGCTTAGGGATGGCAAATATGAGAACGAGAGATGCTTCTTTTTAGATTTTAGTATGAGATGGATGTTAAGCTAGGTATGATTCTAAAATGCAATAAACTAAATGATAAGATGACGGGGTTAGTATGAATACTATCCTAGCATACTATATTTAATCTATGATTGAGCTAAATGATAAAGAAATTATTCTAAGCATGCACATTTAGTCTAATTTCTGATCTAAAAGAGGCTAAATGATGAGCATATATGAAATGAGAAAGCTTGAAAGAATTTGAGCATAAGTGTGATGCTTCAAATTTGAAAGATGATTGTTTAGAATGGAGGAATGAGAGCTCTATTTATAGCACAAACAGGGCAATGGATGGTCAGGATTGAAAGGTTTAATCAAGGGCCAAGTTTGAAAGTTGGGGATCCATGTGCACAATTTGCACCAATGAAATGATGACAAATGTCCACATAGGGTTGGGTTGAAAGAAGAGGTTGGAGGCATTAAAGGCCTGAGAAGACCTAATGGTTATCTAAAGGCTAACGGTCAAGTCTAAATTAGGTTTACCCAATGAATTAGGATCTAATCCCAAGATAAACCTTTGTGCAAATGATTAAGAGATAATCATGGTCAAAGCATTAATGACCTGATGAGACCTTTGGGTTGGGTAGAGGTTGAGTCAAAAAAAATGTTTTAACCATGTGGGAGGGTTTGAAATAACCATTAATGGTTATTGGAGACTTTGGGGATTAAGTGGTTGAAGGTTGGAAGCCTTCAATGGTTTTCAAAGACTTTAAGGGTTTTGGTGGTTGAAGATTGAAAACCTTCAATGGTTATCCAAGACTTTGGGCCATTTGAGAAGTGACCTCCCTTTGCTTAGGGATGTGACAAAGTTTAGAGAAGGGTTTAGGTTAATTAGAATTGGTTAGAAGATTCTAGAAGGGATTAGGAAGGGGTTTGGGTTTTTGCAAGTGGATGGGAAGGATAATAGGATTTAATTGAATTAAATGATTTAACTCAATTTGGTTATAATTTGGGGAAATTAAATAAATTTGATTTATTCAATTTAGGATAACTATTTAATTAAATTTGAATTTAATTAAAAGTGGCTAGGGGGATTTAATTGAATAAAATGATTTATTCATTAAATGGTATAGTGAATTTTATTTAAATAAATTGAGTAATTTACTTAATAAAATAGAAGAATGTGGATAATTTAATTAAATTGGATTTAATTAAATAGGGAAATGAACATAAAATATTCATTTAGGAATATGGTCATTTTTATACGTCTACATTTTGCCCCTCTTTGAAGTGACGTGTGTGCACATGTTATTTCAAAGAAAATGATGTCTTATCATGATTTATGATCAAATGCAATTTTTGTGTCGCTCTTTTGATTTGCAAGTCATGCCCTAGATTTGATGTGATGCCCCAGATTCGAGATTTTGATGGTGATGCCCCAGATTCGATATTTGTGTTGTGTTGTCATGATTTTACGTAGTTGTCCAATATGAGTGTTGATATAACCTGTTTTGATGTGAGATATTTCAAGTTATGTAGATATCAATGCGTTGTTTTGATCAAGCTATGGAGTAACGTGGTGTTACTCAGCTTCCCAAGGAGGGTCCCATGGTTCTCTATCTCACAATGTCCCTCAAACCAATGTTTTGCTCTCAGATTACTGAGCAAAATGGCTTAGGGATGGCAAATATGAGAACGAGAGATGCTTCTTTTTAGATTTTAGTATGAGATGGACGTTAAGTTAGGTATGATTCTAAAATGCAATAAACTAAATGATAAGATGACGGGGTTAGTATGAATACTATCCTAGCATACTATATTTAATCTATGATTGAGCTAAATGATAAAGAAATTATTCTAGGCATGCACATTTAGTCTAATTTCTGATCTAAAAGAGGCTAAATGATGAGCATATATGAAATGAGAAAGCTTGAAAGAATTTGAGCATAAGTGTGATGCTTCAAATTTGAAAGATGATTGTTTATAATGGAGGAATGAGAGCTCTATTTATAGCACAAACAGGGCAATGGATGGTCAAGATTGAAAGGTTTAATCAAGGGCCAAGTTTGAAAGTTGGGGATCCATGTGCACAATTTGCACCAATGAAATGATGACAAATATCCACATAGGGTTGGGTTGAAAGAAGAGGTTGGAGGCATTAAAGGCCTGAGAAGACCTCATGGTTATCTAAAGGCTAAGGGTCAAGTCTAAATTAGGTTTACCCAATGAATTAGGATCTAATCCCAAGATAAACCTTTGTGCAAATGATTAAGAGATAATCATGGTCAAAGCATTAATGACCTGATGAGACCTTTGGGTTGGGTAGAGGTTGAGTCAAAACAAATGTTTTAACCATGTGGGAGGGTTTGAAATAACCATTAATGGTTATTGGAGACTTTGGGGATTAAGTGGTTGAAGGTTGGAAGCCTTCAATGGTTTTCAAAGACTTTAAGGGTTTTGGTGGTTGAAGGTTGAAAACCTTCAATGGTTATCCAAGACTTTGGGCCATTTGAGAAGTGACCTCCCTTTGTTTAGGGATGTGACAAAGTTTAGAGAAGGGTTTAAGTTAATTAGAATTGGTTAGAAGATTCTAGAAGGGATTAGGAAGGGGTTTGGGTTTTTGCAAGTGGATGGGAAGGATAATAGGATTTAATTGAATTAAATGATTTAACTCAATTTGGTTATAATTTGGGGAAATTAAATAAATTTGATTTATTCAATTTAGGATAACTATTTAATTAAATTTGAATTTAATTAAAAGTGGCTAGGGGGATTTAATTGAATAAAATGATTTATTCATTAAATGGTATAGTGAATTTTATTTAAATAAATTGAGTAATTTACTTAATAAAATAGAAGAATGTGGATAATTTAATTAAATTGGATTTAATTAAATAGGGAAATGAACATAAAATATTCATTTAGGAATATGGTCATTTTTATACGTCTACATTTTGCCCCTCTTTGAAGTGACGTGTGTGCACATGTTATTTCAAAGAAAATGATGTCTTATCATGATTTATGATCAAATGCAATTTTTGTGTCGCTCTTTTGATTTGCAAGTCATGCCCCAGATTTGATGTGATGCCCCAGATTTGATATTTTGATGGTGATGCCCCAGATTCGATATTTGTGTTGTGTTTTCATGATTTTACGTAGTTGTCCAATATGAGTGTTGATATAACTTGTTTTGATGTGAGATATTTCAAGTTATGTAGATATCAATGCGTTGTTTTGATCAAAATATGATTTATTTGCGTGTTCTATTTCAAGTTCGATGTGTGTGAAGCCTGAGATGTGTTACAAGCCAATATGGGTTGGAAACTTGAGTTGTTTTACAAGCTGATATGGGTGGGAAACTTGAGTTGTTTTACAAGTTTATGTGATTTTGGTACTTGAGTTGTTTTACAAGTTTTGATATGGTTTTTGAGAACTTAAGTTGTGTTACAAGTTGATATGAAATGATAGGATTTTGAGCTTGATGTAGATGAGCAAATTTGTTTCATGTTGTTGATGTAAGTTTGATTTTGATATCGTTGTTTGGATGTGGAAACTGATATTGGATTTGTTTTGATATTTGATATGATAATGCCCCCTCGGGAGATCGTTCATGCACCCAAAGCATGAATGATCTCTCGAAAGAAGAAAAATGTTGTTTGAAAGATAGAAGAGTAGATAGTGATGGCATGCATGGGTTTGATAAGATTGATTAGATTGATTGGAATGAGAGCAAGTCTTGTTTCAGGTATGACACCTCCTGTATAAGACATGGATGATCGATCATCTGGGTTTAGGAATGATATCGACTGTATAAGACATGATAGAAGATAGTTTGGAAGAATGATTGAAGATAGTTTAGAAGAATGATGAAGATAGTTTAGAAGAATGATAGAGATATGAAAGTGAAGAAAGATTCCATGATGATGTGATAGGTATGCATGCGAGGGATGCAATGATGAATGATGAATGATATTTTGAAAATGAGATGTATGATATGATATGCAACTAATTGTTTTTGGAGCATCTCTCGTTCTGTATTTGCCATCCGATAGAACCATTCATTTGCTTTCTTTGTAAATATCATCACTAAGCATTGATTTTTTTTAGGATATGTTGAAAATTTATACAAGCATAATGGTATAATTGAACCATAATGACCTGAGAAAAATTTACATGATATTTGATTTTGCAAGATAGCACAAGCGTCAAGGTATAATTTAACTAGGACGACCTGAGTGCGTATTGCGTAAACAGACAAGAGTTAACCTTTGTCCCATACAAATCCAAAATGTCCTCAGCGATATGCCACCGGATTTCTTCATAGGACAAATTTGCATGGTAAAAGACTTCACTCACAGATAGAAGACAAATAAAACATCACATTCCTTCCTTGCTTCTCTAGTCGTAAGACATCCTTGAGTCACTTAGGAGATATGATAAGCAAAAATTAAAAACCATAAGTAATCATGCATGCTATTGGAAATGTATTCTTGTTAATTAAAACATCTTGCAAAATAGATCTTTGTTCAGTTGAAATCAGTTCAAGTTTGTGATGTTTAGCCTTCTTGCATTGTCATTTGTCATTTGTTGGTTGTTTTGATCCTTGTTGTCTTACTATGTTTTTGGTCTGATGTTGAAAATATTGAAGGCGAAATGCCCCAAGCGAGACCAGGATTTTGCCCCTTGCTGTTGATACTAATTTGATATGGATATGTACACTGATCACCAAGCCATGGTGGGATATTATTTGGATAATTGTTTCAGATAAACCAAGGACAATGACTACACTAAGTATGTCCAAGATTGATAAGCATTTGTGAATTTTTGGTGATGTCTCAGATGGGTGGATATGATACGTACAATATGATTTGTGAAACATGTACTACCATCAATTGATAAAGATAAGGCTAACTAGAACAAAATCCAGCAGTCATACTGATTGATGTCATTTTTATGATTTGGTTGATGATTGATGTATAAAAATTTATTTCTCTTGATGAATTTGGAAAAACTAGGTTGTTGTTTCTTCAACGTGATGTTACGATAAAGGTTCTTTCTTCTCAGAATAAGGGGATTAGTCATGCATGAGTGATCAATGGATTCCTTTGATTGGTTTGGATTTAGTTGATTCCTGTTTGAGAAATTTCAAATCTTACTTTATCAGAATGAAGGTTTAGCTGCCCCTTCACGATAAAGCGTGCCAAATGATATGAATAAGAAGTTTCCCGATCTGGAAACTGGATTTGACAATTTGAAAATTTTTAGACAAGTGTTTGTGAGATAAAATCCGTAAGATGTTAAAGGATTTGATTGATACTGATGATGAAAATTTTCCGGATTATGATAGGAGAGACATCCTCGATTGCTCGATTCATTTAGGATTCAGACAACTTTGTTTGACACAAATTTTGCTTAAGAAATAGTTTTATGGCTTGTTTTTGTCACTCTGCTTTGATGAAAAATGATGTTGATGGATGGATTGATTATCAAGACTTGATGATTGATAGGAATGTCTAGATTCAAAGAGTGAGTACCCCGTATAAGACCGATCTGTCTGGTTTCGAGTGTACCTATCCCTATATAAGACATGTTTGATGTTGATGTTGATTTCAAGTAATGAATTGATTAACAAGACATGTGATAAGTTTGATTGTAGACTTTGAGAGTTTTCCTATTGTTGATCTGATTTGATGGATGGTCCATTTGTTCATGCTTTGATTTTTTTTTTTTTTAAAATTTTTTTTTTAATTTTTAGTTTTTGGATATTTTGATTTTTTTTTGAGTTTTTGGATATTTTGATTTTTTTGAGTTTTTTGGATATTTTGATTTTTTTGAGTTTTTGGATATTTTTATTTTTTTGAGTTTTTTGGATATTTTGATTTTTTTGAGTTTTTGGATTAGAAGAAAGATGTATTTGGTTGGCCCAATGTATATCAAGACAAGGAATGGATGAATGGATGACTGAACCAAAATAGATTTGTTGTCCATAGTTTTGATCAAGATCAAGGATGAAAAAGGGGATATGGATAGAGATAGGATATAGATAGCACTGGATGATGGAAGCAATGAATAGATAGGATAAATAGATATGAATTAGAGTGAAGCAAGATTGTAGAAAGAATTGGATGATAGAAGAAATGAATAGATAGGATAAGGGATGTGGATTAGAGGATATGGATGAGGTGAAGCAAGATTGTAGAAAGAATTGGATGATAGAAGAAATGAATAGATAAGATAAGGGATGTGGATTAGAGGATATGGGAGATATGGTAGGAAGAATAGAATGGATGAACTTTGTCCCCAAGCATAGAGGTTTCCATTTGCAAAAAGGTGATATGTAAGATTGTCATAGTATTTAGCACCATCTGAATAAGTGTTCTCGAATTTTTCAAAGATATAGACCCATCCCACACTTAGAACCGCTGGAAATTTCAATTGAACATTTCTAGCAACTAGGAAGCAGACTCAAAAGGGAAGAAGAATCCCAAACTGGATCAAGGTACTTAGTTCTTTGATTACCCATGTGTGTGCAATTGGGTTTATTCTGGCTCATATGATCATTGTAATCTTCAGAATCCAACATGGCTAGCTACATGAGTTACCTTAACTTCAAAAGCATCCTGGATAGAGCCTCGCTGCCAGCAAGCATTCATAGCCCCGACAAGGTTATCGCTGTAATCTCACAAATATTGCTCCATTGCTAGCCAGGCATCCATAGCCCCGATGGAGTTACTTGCATGTTCCCATAGCCAATCATTTTGATATTGCATTTCATTGCATTTCATTGCATTTTGCTTTTCTTGATATTCATTTTCTTGCTCATGCTTTTGATATTTCTTTTTTTTTTTTTTTCTTTTTTCTTTCATTGGCTTGTAAGTGATTAAACTTACATGGGTCTGATAATTACAGTGGCGCTGAAGCAAGATTTTAGATTTTTCACTAGCCATGTCTTCAATTTAAGAGATCACAATGATTTTTAGAGCAATCAATTAAGTGTATGAGATATAGTAATCAAAAGATGTCGGTACCAAGATACGATAAGTGGTTCTTTTCTGGATTGAGTGTGTATCCCAACCAAAAGAAAATGTTAAAGAGGAACAACCTTGGATTCTGAAGCATTTCATGAATAGATATCTAGGAAAAGGACTGAACATGAGATTCAAGCATGGGCAAGTATGTGACAAAATGACACAAACACCTATCTCACAGATGAAGGATTTTATGCTAAGGATTGAATGAAAGGGATGGAAGGATAGAAAAGAGGTGTTTGGATAATAGATAGAATGTTTGAAGATTTGTGTAAGGATAGATAGAAATGTTTTCAAGATGAGTGTTGGTACTTGAGAAGTGATGAAGAGATGGAGGAAAATTGAATTTTTGGGACAGAAGGACCCTAAATAGATAGAGGAAATGATAGAAGAAGTTTTGGAAAGATGTTTTAGATAGAGGGTTGAAAGAATCTCAAAGATTGTCTCCTCATTGATCTTTCTTATGGATCATTTGAGGTGATGGATTTGTGGATGGAGGGAAGTAAGGACCCAAGATGGATGGAAGGGATGGAGAATTCAATTGTGGAATGAAAGGACCTAAGATAGATTTGGAGGATGAAGAGATTCCTTGATCTTGATCTTGACTTGGAGTAGGATCATTTGAGTTTGTGCTTTCCTCTTGATTTGGAATTAGAATAGTGGAGGATATGGAAGGAATATCATGATTTTGCTTAAGAGATGGATGTTGAATGGGACTCTTCTCTTGAGATGAAAGAGGGTCATTGTGGATGGAATACCAAAATTTTAGGGGATCATCATAAGATTCTTGACAGGTGGGATCTTGATCGAAGATGGGATCAGATTGGAGAGCCATGATATTGTGATCTTGATTTAGGCTAGGACTCATTTCCTTTGGCTAAGTTTCCTTTTTCTCTGTTTGATGATGAATGGTCATATGAATGATCAAAGTTGATGTTTTTGATAGGTTGATGTAGAGAAATTTACTCCTTTTGGTAAGGGTCTTAGGACTAGGTTGTCTCTTCTTTAACTTAGTTTTGTGATGAAGACTTGTTCGTCTCAAAATATGAGGAGTGGTCATACATGAATGATCATTGGTTTCCTTCGATGTTTGGATTGAGATACTTTGTTTAGAAACTTAAGTCTACTTTTATCAAATGAAGGTTTAGATGCCCCCTCACGACAAAGTGTGTCAAATGATATGGATAAAGTCTCCCGATATAGAAACTTGATTTGACAGCTTAAGGTTTAAACTTGGTATGTTGTTTGATAGAATCCTTTAGATGATGGACCTTTTGATCAAGGTGATGATAATACCTGATTTTGATAGGATAAAGTCTTATCTTTAGCTAGTTTTGGATTTGACAACTTTTGTTCTAAGACTGACTTGTTTGATTTGGAAATGATTTCTTTGGTGTTTTGATTTGATTTCTTGTGATCACGTTTGATATTGGACCTGAAAGGATACTCAAGAAGTTTGAAAACTTTTTCTAGAAAGGATTACTTGGTTTGGTATTCCCCGAATCTTGTTGGATGAAAGTCTTTCCTAAGGATAGTTGAAATGTTGATAGCCATCTCAAAAGATGTTTTTGTTGGATATGGAAATCTTCTCCACTTTATGATTTTTCCTTGTTTGAACTGACATTTGAGTTTGATTGTTGGATACTTTGCAAGATATTTTAACATTTGTGACAAGAATACATAGCACACATGAAGAAAATGATCATCCTAATGCTAAACATTGAGTGTATATTCGTTTGAGGATGTGTTCAAATCCTCAATGTTATCACTGGTTTGATTTACAACAAAAGACACATTAGATAGATTCTTTATTCAAAGGTCATTGACAATATCATAGCCCACTAGTCTTGATACTCCGTCAGCTCAAACAGCCTTGTCACCCCCTAGGAGGCACCCATTTTTTTGCCTTTTGCCAGAAATTAACTCAAAGTGAATCGCTTCACAGTTGAGTAGTTATCTTGGGAGATATATGGTGAGTAATCTTGGGGGCGGATTCTTCCCCACCCTTGCACTATGATATTGCCAATGTTTGGCAACTGACTCGGTTCAAAGTTTCTAATGCTATGGTTCATAATTAGGCTTCCTGTTCGGTCGTCAATGATAAACTCCCTCAGGAGGCTTCCCAACCTTTAGAACAAAGGCTTTACATATCTCGAGGATACTGGGGGAAGGCTAATCACTGCGCACAACCGTTGAAAAGGACTTTCGGCACTTTCCACATTTGATTATAGTGGGTTGGAATACTTGGCGTCAAAGCCGTTCCCAGCTTAGGTCGTTCCCCTCACACCGGCCAAAGAATGGCTTTAAGAGTTTTTCAACCCCTCGGGAAGGTAGGCCTGCTAAAGGATGTAAATGCTTGAAGTACAGAAAGCTTAAGAGTGGTTTGGCATTTTGGTCACCCAGTTATGGGGAGAGCATATACTTTCCACTTTCGAGACAAGGCAATCAAGTTGTTCTTTTTAGCCTTCAAGACAATGATTTGCTAACTTCTATTTGGAGATGTTGCTCCAACAAGCATGATGTTCTTTTTAACCCTTCATAGCAAAGTGTGTATTTCCAAAACTTTTGTAAAACAAGCCTGGTCAACAAAGTAAATCGTGATGTTTGGTCAGCAAAATTAAAGTCGATAGGGGAAAACTTTCCCTCTTTGCCTTGCACAAAATGAAGATGAGGTTCTTTTACTTTGCAAAATGAAGTGAATCCTTTTAAACACCAAAGGATGGTGAGGTTCTTTTTAAAACTTTTGCCAAAAAAAAGATTGTTTGTCTTGTTCTTTTTAGAGCTTCCAAAATGAAGTGTTTCTCCTAACTTGCAGGAATGAAAGGTTTGCTTTGTTGTTCTTTTTACCATGCAATAAAGAAAGATGAATTTTCTTTTAAAACACCAAAAAAGAAGGCATGAAGTTCATTTTATGCATCCCAATGAAATGATGAGGTTTATTTTAATTTGTGCAAAAAAGGAGAGTGAGTTCTTTTTAACCAACTTTTGTTGAAAGAAAGTAAAAAAAGAAACTTAAAGCCTCTAAACTTGCTCCTTCCCCTGCACACAGTCAGTGATCAAGTGTTAGTGTGGGCTTACACAAGCCTAAATTCTGATCTTGGTTACAAATTTTACAATCCTGATCCTGAAATGCCCTGAAATTTGACTAAGTCTAAAATTTGGAAGATCTTCCAAAAACTAGATTTTGCATTACAACTCCTAGAGGTCTGAAACCCCTCTCAAACATCCTGAAAGTATATATGGAATATAACTTAAAGTATAAGAATGTCACTTATACTTAAATGTTATATTCCATATATATTATGCCTCCCACAAGCCTAATTTTTGACTCTGTCATAAATTTTTGGCTCTGCCAACTCTATGCGCTAAGCTATTGCACATACGCGCTAAGAAAAAGCACCCACGCACTATTATGTGCCCCCAATGTGCTAAGCTGTTTTCCCGATGCGCTATTTTTCTTTTCTTCCGTGTCGATACCTACAGGAAAATATTAGTGAAAGTCACGCGCTAAAGAAAGGACTCCACGCGCTAGAGTATAGTTCTCACACGCTAAACAGTGAGCGGGATGCGCTAGACTGTTAATTAGATGCGCTACTCTATTTTTGTCCCGCGTTGATACCTACAGAAAAAACTTAATGGAGGTCACGCGCTAATGTTTGAACTGTACGCGCTAGAAGATGGTCTCCACACGCTGAACAGTGGATTGGATGCGCTAAACAGTGTTTTGCCTACGTCGATACCTACAGGAAAATTTGTTAATATAGGTCATGCGCTAAGAAAAGGTCTTTACGCACTAAAACAGAGAGCCCACACGCTAAACAGTAGGCTAGAAGTGCTAAACTGTTAGGCGGATGCGCTAATATATGTTTTCGACGCATCGATTGCTGTTTCCCACGGACCTGCAAAAATGATTAATTTTAAAAACCGATTTGTTATTTGGAGTCGGGCCCCACGGTGGGCACCAGAAATGTATGTGGGAAAAGTGGGAAAATAAAACTTAAAACGTGAAAATTACGAGAAATACCAATCCACACACACACAGAGGACTTCTTGATGCAAGCTATGGAGTAACGTGGTGTTACTTAGCTTCCCAAGGAGGGTCCCATGGTTCTCTATCTCACAATGTCCCTCAAACCAATGTTTTGCTCTCAGATTACTGAGCAAAATGGCTTAGGGATGGCAAATATGAGAACGAGAGATGCTTCTTTTTAGATTTTAGTATGAGATGGATGTTAAGCTAGGTATGATTCTAAAATGCAATAAACTAAATGATAAGATGACGGGGTTAGTATGAATACTATCCTAGCATACTATATTTAATCTATGATTGAGCTAAATGATAAAGAAATTATTCTAAGCATGCACATTTAGTCTAATTTCTGATCTAAAAGAGGCTAAATGATGAGCATATATGAAATGAGAAAGCTTGAAAGAATTTGAGCATAAGTGTGATGCTTCAAATTTGAAAGATGATTGTTTAGAATGGAGGAATGAGAGCTCTATTTATAGCACAAACAGGGCAATGGATGGTCAGGATTGAAAGGTTTAATCAAGGGCCAAGTTTGAAAGTTGGGGATCCATGTGCACAATTTGCACCAATGAAATGATGACAAATATCCACATAGGGTTGGGTTGAAAGAAGAGGTTGGAGGCATTAAAGGCCTGAGAAGACCTCATGGTTATCTAAAGGCTAAGGGTCAAGTCTAAATTAGGTTTACCCAATGAATTAGGATCTAATCCCAAGATAAACCTTTGTGCAAATGATTAAGAGATAATCATGGTCAAAGCATTAATGACCTGATGAGACCTTTGGGTTGGGTAGAGGTTGAGTCAAAACAAATGTTTTAACCATGTGGGAGGGTTTGAAATAACCATTAATGGTTATTGGAGACTTTGGGGATTAAGTGGTTGAAGGTTGGAAGCGTTCAATGGTTTTCAAAGACTTTAAGGGTTTTGGTGGTTGAAGGTTGAAAACCTTCAATGGTTATCCAAGACTTTGGGCCATTTGAGAAGTGACCTCCCTTTGCTTAGGGATGTGACAAAGTTTAGAGAAGGGTTTAGGTTAATTAGAATTGGTTAGAAGATTCTAGAAGGGATTAGGAAGGGGTTTGAGTTTTTGCAAGTGGATGGGAAGGATAATAGGATTTAATTGAATTAAATGATTTAACTCAATTTGGTTATAATTTGGGGAAATTAAATAAATTTGATTTATTCAATTTAGGATAACTATTTAATTAAATTTGAATTTAATTAAAAGTGGCTAGGGGGATTTAATTGAATAAAATGATTTATTCATTAAATGGTATAGTGAATTTTATTTAAATAAATTGAGTAATTTACTTAATAAAATAGAAGAATGTGGATAATTTAATTAAATTGGATTTAATTAAATAGGGAAATGAACATAAAATATTCATTTAGGAATATGGTCATTTTTATACGTCTATAGAAGGATACCTACAAACAATCAGACAATCTCCTTGAAATTGACAAATTTCATCTTCCTTAAGGATTCAATTCATAACAATGAAATATATGCCTAGAGATCATATTGTGGGAAATTTACTCATGCCTGACACAAGTAACATCTGCAACTAGAAAACACATCTCCAATACTCCACTGTAACCTCTATACCTTGAAAAAATCCATAGAATTCTATAAATTTGGGTCAAAAAATTCAGAACTGGAAGCCATGAAATCTGGAGCACTTCCTCCAAAATTATGGAACCCTTACAATTGAGAAGAATTGGGAATAAGAAGGAGAAGGAAAAAGATTGGAATCCATCAGAACATACCATGTGTCTTCTTTTTCCTTAACTGCAAAAATATCCCCTTCCTTCCCATGGAAACTACTCTCAAAATATACCATATTTGTTAAAAATAATTGCATTATTCAATTCCTTATTTTGAGAGCTTTCCGTTGGTATATAATACTTGATATTTCAGGCAAAAGTTAGCCTTTGAGCATATTAATCCACTTTATGGAGGCCATCATTTAAATTTTTTAATTTTTTATATAGTTTCAACTATATATTTAATTTTGATTTTTCACCCTGATTTTTGCCATGATGTCCTACCATGTGGTGACTTATGATTCACTGATAGAGTCCACCTAGCTGCCACCTGAGATGACACCTCACCTTTCGCCTCTTGGCCACATCACTGCCACTAGACTGCTTGCTTGTCACCACCCCATCGCCACCTCAGCGACACATCAGTGGGACCCACGAGTTGGACCTCCACCTAGACCTGCCAGCTATGCACCATGTCATCTTTTTCCATTTCACAATGGCTACTGGATGTGCATCTTTCCTTCATGAATCCACGTGCACCATTAGATCTCGCTGAACTTGCATGGTCTTTAACCTTTGTTTTTCCACCTGAGTTTTTTGCCATTTCATGAAGGGTATTCTTCGAGCATCTTCCCTTTGCGACTCAATGTGCACCATATATCTTCGATGAAATTGTTCACTGGTTAAGTTGCCCTTTCTCTACAAAACTCATTTGCCTCGGGATCTGTGCCTGTGTGGAGTCCACCTAGTCACCACTCAGCCTCCTTGGTCACCTTGGGAAGCACACCCATGCATGTGGGGTCCACTTGGGCCCAACCAACACCATCTGTCAAAAGCCTTTTGAGGCTTTGACATTATAGATGGGTGGAGTTTTACTTATAAATACCACAAATGACGCCTACCCAGCCAATGTGGGATAATATATTTTAGCCTGGCAACACATTTTTTGAGCTTTTCCTAGGTTTTTCATGGCTGCCAATGTATTTGTTTGGGGTTTTAATATCTTCTCAGAGCCAAACTTCATGCAGGGAGGAAGAAATGGCGATTTACATGCCAATTGCATTTGATTTGAAAGCTTTTTAATGATGTCTTCTTTACCTAGCCACATTCTATGCAGAGAGGAATGGTGATTGATTTTCTATCATTTGTTGGAGCTTCTAATAGTCTTCCAAAATGCTATGGCAGAGGGGGGAATTCGCTTGAAATTTTCATGGAGATTTGGCTCACACCTGTCATTGCATTTGAAAAGGTTTATTAATTGCCCACCTTTTCAACAAACCACGCATGAGAGGGGAGGATGATAGGTTTACACCTGTGTCAATTTGTAATTTGCTTGAAGCTTCTGCTACCTTCCTTACCATTTTGCTAAGGGTTCTAATCCATTTAATTGGATTTGCTAAGAGTTTTCAATGACTGGCCATGTGCATTTGTAGAAAAATTTATTGCTGAAGGTTTATGCTTCAATCTGTACTTGCTAAAAACATTTCATGTTCTTCTCCTTCTCCAAACACTGGATAGGGGGGTTTTAACTGGTATTCACTTGCTAACATCATTTGCTAAGCTTCTGAATGGCCTCCAAAATGCTATGGCAGAGGGGGGAATTCACATGGTTTGCATTTAGTTGAAAGTCTTTGTGCAGTGTCTCCTCCAAACATGAGGATTTGCCATTTGTTGAAGTTTGAAAACCCATTCAACTTCCTTCTACTGCTCACATGGGGGAGCTTTAGCATTTGCTGAAGTTTATAGGTTCTTAAAAACCATGCAGAGGGAGGAATTGGCATTACACCTGCCATAATGCCATTGCTTAAAAGTTTAATGAATACACCTCCTTCATATTTAGCTGCCACTCCAATTCACTTACCAATTGCAATGATTCAATTTCAAATGTGGCCCTTTACCACTCCATACTACGCATCGGGAAAACACCGAATTACCTTCTATTGCATTGGCTGAAGAATTTGCATTGTTTGAAAATTTGTAAGCTTCCTCAAAACCACTCACAGCACACAGGAGGAGTTATTGGCATTATGCTTGCCAATGGCATTGCTAGAGGGTTTCTTACTCCTTTGTCAAACACCACATAGGTAGGGCATTACACTTGCAGACTGAAATTTGTTTGAAACTTATGTGTCTCTTCACCACATCCTTTGCCAAGGAAAACATTGCCTTACACCAGCAAATGGCATTTTCTTTGTTACTTCAAATGATTGTTCAACCACCACGCCTTTGAAGGAAGGAAATTGGATTTGGCTACCAAATTGATTTTGTTTTTAATAAAAAACTTCAAACATTTTAACATTGCCCCCCAAACACCAAGCAGTAAGAGGAGATGTTGGTAAAATCGTGGCATTTAGCTTTACACCTAACAATGTGCATTTACCTTGAAGATTTCTAACTCTTTGTAACCATCATGCCATAGGATGCTAGCTGTAGATTGCATTTTCTAAGGTTTAATTTGTTTAGCTACCACACCTTTCCCATTTCCATGCATAGCGGGGGAGAAAAAGGGGAGGAAAATGATTTCAACTACTTGCCAAATGCATTTGAATGAAAACTTATTAATCCTTCACCAACGTTGTATGTGCCATGTCATCTTTTCATTTGCTGAAAGTTTCTAATGCTTTCACAACCATGTAGGGATGATTGTAGAAAGGGTAGTGTGGGATTAAACTATCCAATTGCCAATGCATTTGCTGAAGTTTCCTTTTTTAAAATGCCTCTCCTCAAAATACAATGAACTTGAGCTTGCTATAACCAGCTACAGGTGGTGTCTAGAATTGAATTGGGTTGCTCCAACCAACTATATCACTTCCATATTGAACATATTGTGTTCTATTGTCTACACTAATCCATCTTACTTTCATTGATGTTCCTATTGAATTCACACTAAAGAGGTGGGCATGGAGAGGCATGGACAGATTAGAAAATTAAAGGGATGTGTCATGCCCAAACTTTTGGGCAAAAAATGGAACAACAAAATTTTTTTTGAACACATAAACTCATAACATATCCTACATTAAAATGAATTCAATAGGGTTTTGTCTTAACTAGGATGTAAATAAAATTGTTTTCTAAGGTTGGATTAATTAACCAACTCAATGAGCGACTTTATTTAATGGAGATTATTTAATGTCACAATTTAGTTAGTTAGTTCAATTATCTTAATTAAGTTGTCGCTAATTAAAAATGAGGGATAATTAGTTATCTCAAATGCATTTAAATCATTCCCAACCAAATAATGATAATGCTATTTAAAAATTAATTAATAATTCTCGTCACAAATTTTTCCCAAAATAATCTCCATTCGACGACATATTTAATTAAATACAAAAATTAGCTAAGAATAGTCCTTATTAAAATTCCTTGATAAAAATTACATCAATAATGCGATAAGATAACTATATAAAATTTAGTAAAATGAATTTAAATAGGTTTTCTACTTAACCCCCAAATATGTATAATTAATTATATATATACCCATATGTAGTAAATATAGCATATATATAAATTAAATACATATAAACAATTTGGGTAACCAATCTTTATATTATAACCTATGTATAATTCTTTTAATAAAAAGGACCAACTATGTCCATGAAATATTATAATTCAACTATTAAATAACCTTAAATATTAGTTATAATTTTAAAAACTTAATTCAAATTCCCCCCCAATTTTACATGCAAACCCTAAGATTAAAATAAAAATTATAATAAGGACTAAAATGCTCTTATTATTAATAAAATGCTAACCCTAACCCGAAAATGGGGTTAGGGTTGTATTTTCTTTTTATTTAAAATCCTTTCTCTTTTTTTTTTGTTTTACCCTAATCCGAAATGGGTTAGGGTTTAATATATTATTTTTTTGTTTTAGTGAGTGTATGTGTTTGTGTGTGTGCATGTACAGGGCCAAGCTAGGGCACGATGATGGCCATGGAGGGGCAGAGGCTGAAGGAGGTAGAAGGTGATGTAGGTGGAGGTAGTGGCATGGGCTACCCCGGATGCCACTGTGCATACACACAGTGGCAGGTGGTGATGTTGCCGCCCATTGTGTATACACACAATGGTAGCGTTGCTGCCCACTATGTGTAGCACAATGGTGGCTGCGGGCTATCCACTATGTCTACACATAGTAGCAGCACCCCCACGCCGCCCTACTATGTGTAAACATAATGGCTCAGTCATGAGCCATCCACTGTGTTAACACACAGTGGTTCGGCAAAAGCCCCTCCCCCCCCAATTTTTTTTTTTCTTTTTTTGTATTTTAAAAATATATGTATATATTTATATATATAATTAGGTTAAATCATATCCTAATGTTTTTATTTATGAACATTTTTAAATGCATATATATATATAAATATCAAGTTTTTTAGTGTTAGTAATCTCCTTTTTTTTTAATAAATTAATACATAAGCATGCAGTCTATTTTTTTTTTTCAAATAGCAATACATATATTTTGTTTTAAAGCTTGCAGGAATGGATAAAATAATGGTAGCAATGATTTTATGTTTCATTTCCTAGGTATGATTTATTTTGATTAGTAGCATTAGGAGTTTATGACAGTATCGAAAATACACAGCGTGCTAAATATTTCATATAGTTCATTTCAACTAAAAATTATTACATCTAGGTTCATTTTCTACAATACTATGGAGGAAGGAAAATGACAGAATTTAAAAGTTAAAACAACAACTCCATAAGCCTAGAAATCATTTACAATAACTTTAGAGATTAACTTTTAAATTTATCTAACTATATTTTGTTTTAGGAATAAATAACTAACTGGAACTAAGTGATTAATCTTATTTTACTAGCATTTCTGCTTTACTACTCCCTACTACTACCCTTATACTTTCTGCATCTCTTTTCCTTTTTATAAATAAATGACAGAGTTAAATGAATGACAACAACATATTACACTCTAGGAAACACTTAGAGCATACAAAACAAGAATGCAGAAACTTTTATTCTTCTATTATACATTTATTCATGAATTGCAATTTCAACTAAAAAAAATGAAGTGCATTGTTTATAAGAAAAATCTGAATACAATAAGTCACTTTTACAATGGGTAAAATACCCAATTAGTCTCTCATCGCTAAAGGATGAGGACTTAACTAAAATAATACATTCCTTTATGCAGAATTAAAAAACAACATAAAGCTCCTTATTTACATTTCTGCTACAAAATACAATATTGCTTTTCCTATTTTGTTTGTCTGCAACTAAACAGTTCTGCAACTCCTAGCTTTCCTTTCCAAGCAACTTGCATTTAAAATTTAGGGTTGTGACCATGGGGTGCTCACCTCCCAGTCTAGGCTTACTAGAAGCCACCCTCGAGCTTGGAGACCCAAGTCCTAGACAGGTTACACTCAACCAAACACAAACAGACAAGGGAAAAGCATACACAACAAACACATTCCCTTCCCAAGCTGAAACCACATCATAGAATGTGATGATTTACTAGGGTGGAAGTGGACCAAGTACCATAGAGGAGATTCTACTAGATAGTAACTCACAGCCAACTCATGGCATCCATGAACAACACAACAAAACTCATCTCAATCCCCATATCCTTAGGACTCCCAAAAGGCAAACATGACATACTTGCTCCCCTTATGACCCCCGAATGCATAAACAAAACTATGCAACAAGGGTCACATGGACAAACCCTTAAGATCACTCTCATGAAGAGAGCTTCTCACTCTAGGGATGTGAAACTCCTTCCACCCCCAACACCATTCTGCCCTCCCAAGGGTAAGATGGTCTTGGACTCTCCCAAAGCACTACAGATGCATAAACAAAAAACAAGCAAAAATTCACATAAAGCTTTCACAAGTACAACACAAATAAAAATACAATATTTTCCATTCAAGCAATTCTACAACAAATTTTCAAGTAATCAAGTAAGAAAAGAAAACACCAACCTTGACTTTGCCAAGGGTATTCTAGGGGAAAGCTTGGAGAAGAGCAGCCCAATCCACAATCTTTTTTGCAACACATAGCCAAATTTTCCTATCCTAAATTGATTTTCCTCCAAAAATTGTCCAAAATCTCCAAAGATGGAGAGTGGGTGATTAGCTCACTAAGCTTCAATCTCTAGCCTAAGAAGGCTTCTCTCACTCCTTCCAACCTCTTGGATAGAGTGAGGGACTCCCATTGGTTGGTCTTCCCTAGGTCTTACACACTCCCTAACCAAGGCACCTAAAGAAGAGGAATGAAATGGGGAAGAGGAATTACACCTATCAAGAAGGTTATCTAACCAAGGATGGCACTCCTATAGATGGAATTCGTCCATCTTGGGAAAACCACTTTTTTGGGTGGTTAAACAAGCCCTAAGGGAGAGACACATGGCCAATTTTGGCCTTCACCCATAGGTACCCCATGAGGCCTAATAAAAATGCTCTAAAATTAACTCTAGGAGTTGATTTAACCCTTAGAAAGTCCACCTAAAGTTAACCTATGGGTCAACTCTGAGTTGACCCACCTTGTGGCTCACTAACCTAGATTTCTTGGTTCCTTCAAGGATAATAAGGTAATATAACAATTAAACAAAAAGTAAATTTCTCAAAAAGGTGACATGACAATTGCCAACACAACATACAACATAGGTGTCAAGTGACACTACGAAATTATTCCACATCACAAATACACACATGGCAAGTGTCCCTTGAATGATTTAAACAATTTAATAAATACAATTTACACTTATGCAACATTTTATGTTTACAAATAAAATACAATACATACAGGGTGTTGTCTCTCCAAATAGACAACCTCTAGTTTTACGAATGCACATAGGCCTAGGCTTGATTCTCCATAATATTTCCATGGTCACATGGATGATTTCCTGCGCATCTCAATTTAAACATTAGTACTTTCTAATAGCCTCATATAATATAAAACACACAATAAGAATACAATACAATCATTCTACATAGAATTGACATTATAAAATACAATTGCCACATATCAAAGCAATTCACATAAGCAATTCATCATAATCCTCATAATTTGACCCATTCACAAGATATGCAAACATATTTCTAGCATCATAATAAAGTCTTGCAAATCAGATAATGACATACATCATCTCAATGTTACCCTATTCTAGGATCATATAAAATTCTATATCCACAAAGCATAGAAATGAAGCATCCATATATCAATGTTATCAAATTCATGGGATGCTATAAAGTTCTATATCCATAATGCATAAAAATAAAGCATCCATAATACTTCCAATATGGAAATCACTGAAAAGATAGGATGGGTCAAGGTAGGGTCTCACACCCTCCCCCTCTAGGCATGAACGTCCTCCTAGAGTTCCTCGAAAAGATGTGGGTACTGTGATCTCATATGTGTTGCATTCTCCCATGAAGTTGTAACCTCATCATAGCAATCCCACTAGACCCTAACCTAGTCCAGCTCTCGACCTCGAAGGGCCAACATCCAATGAGCCAAAATGTGAATGGGCCCCAAAGCTAGCTTCTCGTTCGACTCCACCTACAAGGCATCCCAATCTAAAATATGAGACTCATCATAGATATATTTCCTCAAAACTGATACATGAAACACATCGTGGATGCGTGATAGGCTAGGTGGCAAAGCTAGGCAATAAGCAACTAGCCCTATCCTCTCAAGGATCTCAAAAGGTCCGACAAAATGAGGTGCGAGTTTAGAACCCTTTCCATAACGGATTGGACTCTTATGCGGCCGCACTCTCAGAAAAACTTTGTCCCCAACCATGTAACTCTGGTCTATCCTCTTTGCATCTACATATTTCTTCTACCTATCCTATGCCTCTCTAAGGTTCTGTCTAATCAAAATTACCTTCTTCTCCATATCATGAACCATCTTAGGGACTATGGCCACTCTATCCTCAATACAGTCCCAACTAAAAGGTGTCATGCAAGGTCTACCGTACAAAGCCTAAAGAGGTGGCATCCCCAAAGAAGTGTGGTGCCCATTATTGTAGGAAAACTCTACTAAATGAAGGTACTCCTCCCATCTAGTCTGATGATCCATGACGTACATGTGGAGCATATCCTCTAACACCTAGGTAACCCGCTCTATCTATCCATCCATTTTTGGATGATAGGTTGTGCTGAAATTGAGCTTGGTGCCCATAGCTCCCTATAATGCCTTCCAAAAGGAAGAAGTGAAGAGGGAATCCTTGTTAGAAATAATCTTGTGTGGAACACCATGAAGCCTAACAATGTCTCGGAAGAATACCTATGCCACTGCTAGAGCTATGAAGGTAGTCCAGACTGGTGAGAAGTGGGCCACTTTGGTCAACTTGTCAATTGTCACCAAGATAGCATCATGGCGACAAGATGACATGGGAAGACCAATGATGAAATCCATGGATATAGTATCCCACTTCCACTTTGGTATAGCATGAGACTAGAGTAACCCACCAGGATGGCGGTGCTCCACCTTGACTCTCTGACACTCAAGGCATCGGGCTACTAACTCAGTGATAAGCTACCACATACCTAGCCAATGATATAACTGCCTCAAATCTGCATGCATCTTCTTAACCCCAGGATCCGCTGTATAAGGAGCTTTATGAGCCTCCATGATAATGAACTCTCACAATCCCCTGGGAGAAGGTAAATAGATGTGCCCTCTATGGCATAATAGTCCATTGGACTCTAAAGAGTAATCCACATACTTCCCCTCCAAGATCTCCTAAGATCGGATCCTCTGACAAGCCTTCAGATACTATCCATCCTCTGGCAATCGTTGCAATATACGGTCTCTCAAATATGTGCTCATAGATATGGTGTATACCTCATGTTGTCTCCTACTTAAGGCATCAACGACTATGTTCTCCTTCCCTTTGATGTAGTGGACATCAAAATCATACTCACAAAGGAACTCCATCCATCTCCTCTGACGGGCATTAAGATTTGGCTGAGTGAAGATGTACTACAAACTCTAATGGTCTGAATGAAGCTCGAAGTGATGACCCAAAAGGAAGTGTCTCCACCTCACAAGTGCATGTACAACTATTGTAAGCTCTAGGTCATGCGTAGGGTAGTTAAGCTCGTGAGTCTTAAGTTTCCTAGACTCATATGCTATAACTCTACCCTCCTACATAAGGACTGCTCCTAATCCATCTAAGGAAGCATCTGTGCATACCATGAAATTGGCCATGGGGTCTAGCACAATAAGAATAGGTGCACTAGTGAGTGCCCTTTTCAAATCCTAAAAATCCCTCTCACACTTCTTTGTCCACTTGAATTTCTTTCCCTTTCACTAGAGGGATTGTGATGGGGTGTGCAACTCTAGAAAATCCCTCAACAAAGCATCTATAGTATCCTACTAAACCCATGAAGCTCTTGACCTCTATCACACCGGTTAGCGCTAGCCAATCCATAATAGCTTTGATCTTTGATGGGTCAACTAAGATCCCATCACTGGCTATAACATGTCCTAGGTACTTGACCTTTGATCTAAAGAAAGCACACTTCAACAAACTTCTGAACAATTGGTTATCCCTCAAACACTACAAAACCTACCTCAAATGCTCCTCATGCTCCTTCTCATTCTGAGAATATATCAGTATGTCATCCAGGAAGACAATCACAAATTGGTCAAGGAAAGTGTAGAATACCCCATTCATGAGACTCATGAATACAGCTAGAGCATTCGTAAGACCGAATAGGACCATAGTGAACTCATAGTGGCCATATCTAGCACGAAACGTGGTCTTGTGGATATCACTCTCCACAATCCTCAACTGATGGTATCCTGACTTCATATCTATTTTGAAAAACACTTTAGCACCCTGAAGCTGATCAAATAAATCATTGATCTTGGGCAAGGGATAATAGTTCTTGATGGCTACTTTATTCAGTTGCCTGTAATCCATGCATAACCGAAGGGACCCATCCTTCTTCTTCATGAAGATGACTGGTGCGCCCAAGGGGAGATGCTAGGATGAATGTGACCCTTCTCTAAAAGTTCCTCTAATTGCATCTTGAGTTCACTAATCTCATGTGTGGTCATCCTATAAGGTGCTCTTGAAACTGGCTCGGCTCCTAGCTCCGCTTAAGCTGCATAGCGAAAATTATACGAAGAGACACGGGTCTCTGAATCCCAGTGATTACTATGGGAGCACCATGATCATCCTCACACTTGATCTTTTTTAGCTGACAATCCATCCTAGCTTTGTGGGCATAAAGCCAGTCCATGCCAAGTACTATGTCATGAGATCCGAGTGGCATAACTCTAAGGTCTACTATGATGGTGATATTACCAATTTGGAGCAGACATCCCCTAACCTCTGAATCCACTTACACTCTATCCCCTGATGCTAACTCCACTTCCCAACTAACACCTTGCCTAACTGCCACTAGCCCACAACGCTCCACAACCAATTGAGATATAAAGGAGTCAGTCACTCCTGAGTCAAATAATATAGAAATACTGATACCTCTAATTAGACTTGTAGCCTTAATGACTATGGCTTGGTGCTCTGCTTGGCAGTTGTCAACCACTATGAAAACTCTATGGGACTTGCCCATATCTCCAACTATAGGCTCTGATGTCACCATCCTCTGATTACATGTCATCTGACCCTGTGGACACTCTCTCACCATGTGCCCCATGGCTCCACATGTGAAACAAGCACCGCATGACTTACACCATGCACCCTGAGGCCTAGAGTAAGGTTGCCCATCTATCCTGCTAGAACCACTATACCCACCCCTCGAGGACTGTTGAGTCCATGCCAAAGGTGTGTATGTACCCTATGCTCTCTGGTCATGCCTAGGACCCTGTGACTACCACTGCTTGGGCCTAGAGCCCTGCTGTCCCTAAGGGGGCCTCTGTCTCTGACTCTGCTATGACTATTGTGGAGGAGGGGGTTTATAGGACCCCAATGCATTTTTGTGGTTGCCTTTATAGTGGGGTTTCTGAAACCCGAAAGACTAGGGTGCCAGGTTTTGGTTTTGAAACTGATCCCTCATGTCCTATGGCTTGATTTGAATCTCCTCAGCTATCAGGGCCTTCTCCACGGCAATCCGAAGGCTTCCTAGAGTGGCCATCCTCACTAGTCCTACTATCTTGATATTTAGTCCCCTGACAAAATGGTTGATGAACAACTTCTCATCGTTCAGGTAATCTACATAAGGTAGGAGCTCAATAAACTTGCTCTCGTACTGGGTCACTAAGAGACCCTTCTGCTAGAGGTCGTGGAACTCATCGATCCTACGCTACCTGAAGTTCTCTGACAGGTACCTCTCCTTGAACCTCTCTGTAAAGATTTCCCATGTGAGGGTGTTTGCAGTTAGACCACACTTGAATTCCTCCTATTTCCACCATGTGGAGGTCATCAATCTTAGAAGGTGGACTGCAACTCATGCCTTCAGATTGATTTCGTAAGAATGCAATGTGAAGCACCGATCGAGGCTCAAAAGCCAAGCCTCAGCTTCTACCCCATGGGTAGATCCCCCAAAAGATGGTGGTTGAAGGCACACCACCTCTCTTATCAGATCTCCTAGTTCCCGACGTGCTCTCTCAAAGTACATAGGTGCTACTACTAGAGGTGGTCTGGGTAGGTGAATGGACTCAGGCTCATGCTCATCCTCATCCTCTATGGGATTAGGAGGTGGAATCCTACTCAGTTCCCTATCTACTGACCTATGGCTCCCTGAGTTCTGATTATCTGCATGACGGTCAACTATTGGAAGCCTATCCTGTACTATCCCAATTAGGTTTTGAAGTACTAGTAAGATGTCTCTGTTTGGGTCAACCGGTGGTTCGGGAGGGGCCTTCGGGTTCCCTTCTGGAATGGGTTCCTCCCTATCGACATCCTCAAGTGCCATACGTGTATGCTTAGGATGCCTTCCGTGCTTGCGAGCTTGTCGCATAGTCGGGGGCATCCTTATGAGAAAATAAAATGAAAATAAAATAAATAAATAATTTTTTGAGGGAAAATTTAAATTAATTAAATAATTAAAGTGAAACATAATGGAGAAAGGTTCCTAGTGATGGAAACTTGGCTCTGATACCAAAGTGTCATGTCCAAACTTTTGGGAAAAAAATGGAACAACAAAATTTTTTTTGAACACATAAACTCATAACATATCCTACATTAAAATGAATTCAATAGGGTTTTGTCTTAACTAGGATGTAAATAATTTTTTTTTCTAAGGTTAAATTAATTAACCAACTCAATGAGTGACTTTATTTAATGGAGATTAATTAATGTTGCAATTTAGTTAGTTAGTTCAATTATCTTAATTAAGTTGTCGCTAATTAAAAATGAGGGATAATTAGTTATCTCAAATGCATTTAAATCATTCCTGACCAAATAATGATAATGCTATTTAAAAATTAATTAATAATTCTTTCTGAAAATAATTTCCACTTGATGATATATTTAATTAAATACAAAAATTAGCTAAGAATAGTCCTTATTAAAATTCCTTGATAAAAATTACATCAATAATGCGATAAGATAACTATATAAAATTTAGTAAAATGTGTAGACACCTAAAAATGGTCAACGCTTGCAGAATCGTACTTTAACATTTGCGCATTGCCTTATTTTAAGGTTTTTGTGTCGCATTAACATTTCTCCTATGTCATGCACTTGGTCTTTATCATTTGCGAGCATCGAGTCCTTCTTCTACTTTCTTCATTTGTCTCGCTTTCGAATTTGGTCTTGTCGATAACAATCTTCAGTCATGATTTTGGTCGATCCTTGTCTTCTTGTCAATTTTGTCATTTTGCGATCAATTCATCATCGATCCTTGTCCTCTTCAATCATGTCAATTGGCACTTATCAATTTGGTCTCTTTGTCAATTTGGATCAATTAGTCATTGTTCCTCGTCAATTGGCACATTTGTCAATCAAATCACTTATCAGCATTGGTCATTTATCAAGTTAGAATCATGATCGAATCGACATCAAATCAATTTTATATCAAGACCTAATTGTCATCCTTGCATTTCTAATTTATCTTCTAGGGTTTTATGATTTATTCATTTAACCTTGTTTGTCATTTTCTCTCCATTCTCCCTCTAGGTTAAATAATTTATTTATTTATCCTAAGTCTTCTTGTCACAATTAAATGTTTATTTAATTAACCTTGTTTATTCATTTAACCTTGTTTGTCATTTCTCCCTCTAGGATTAATAAATTATTTATTTATCCTAAGTCTTCTTGTCACAATTAAATGTTTATTTAATTGGCTAATTAATTCTTCCCTTTTTGTGAATTAATTAATAAATGAAAAATTGTTAATTAATTCACTTAATTCACTAAATTCCTAATTTCTTCATTTCTAATTTCCTAATTTCTTCATTTCTAATTTTCTAATTTCCTAATTTCCACCTATTTTCTAATTTGCTAAATTCAATTTCCACCTAATTAATTTCTCTCTAGTTTGTCCCTATTTTTGTGCTTCGGTGGAAGCATGAATTTCTCATGCGTCATACTTTTGGCATGACAAGATGTCATAAGCTTCTAGTCCTCTAACCTTTGCATTGGCATTATGTCATAATTCATGACATAGAAGGTGTCATAACCTTCTTCCTTCAACTCAATTGTGCCATTTTTGAAATCAATTGCCTTTAATATCAATGTCATGCAAATCTTGTCTTTTCTCTGATTTATCTATAAATTGGATGAGTTTCTTCAATCAAGGTCCCTAATCACATCATCGATTAATCACATTATCGAGCTAGTCAATTTGTCGAATCAATCACGCTTCGAGTATTCTTGCGCTACTATCTTGTCTACTTGCTTTCATCTCATGTGTATGTACTTGTAGGTGAGATCCACAAACAAAGCTATTTGAAGAAGAAAGAAGGACAATGGAGCTACATGAAGGAGACATTCAAGTCTACATTTGGTTTTCTTAAGTTTTCAATCTTGAATATCTTGTTTTCATATCTCTATTGGATGTAATTAGGATTGATCATTGCATTTGAGCTTTCGTGATTGAGCTAGATTATTAATATTGATTTGATTTGATGATTTTCGATTTCCTAGCTTACAATATTATTCAACAAAGTTGTCATCTCCATGGGTGAAGACCTATATTGGCTTAGAAGTTAACTCTAAGAATATATAAAATGTTCTCATATAATTTTTTATGCTGCCAATAATATTGGTGTAATAAATACTTCATGGTATCCAAGGGAGAAAGGAAAAAAAAATTCCAAATGTTGCATCTCCCCATTAAAGTCCAATAGATGGTCAGACAATTTGAGGTTGTTGATGCATATTTGATCAGTGATCTATCACAAAATATATTATAACTTCATTTACCTTCCTTGTGCTAAACATTTAAGGCATTATTGCACTTGCTAGACAAAATTTTAGGCAACCACATTTAGATTGTGGGTGATTTTGCAATTGACAAATTATTTCAATAGGATTCAATTTATGACTGATTTGCACCTTATATAAGTGTTGTAGAGCCTTAAAATTAAAATTATATTCACTCTTTGTGTATGAGGATATTCATGGAGTAGCAACATATATAAGTGTTGATGATAACACTTAATCTTCTTAGCTAACATTAATTTATAACTCTGGTTTATGTTGTCGAAACTCATCCTAAGTATGCCATTAGATGGGTCACAGGCTGAAAAGTTAATCATCCTATCTCCAGTGAAGAGGCACTCACTGAAAAACACCTCTCTTGTGATTTTGGCAACCAAAAGAATATTTAGGCCTTCATGTCTTCTATTTCAGCAATTGTTATAATTGTAAATATTGTCCAAAACATTTTTCTCTTTGCAGCCTTATAATTTCTTTGGCATTGAATCCTTAGAAATATTGATCTCTCTTTCATCAACATCCTTGACGGTTCTAGAAAGGGCTTTTACCATGGATTGAGGTCTCATAACTACTCCTCTTTCATGAATGAAGAAATTACCTTGCCTGAAATGCTTCCATTTTGAGTAGAGAAGTTTTGTCCTTCTAGATTACCCTTTTCTTAATAGATATTTGACCAGACGGTGGGGTTTGTATCCAATATTTTCTCTTTAAATTATTAAATTGTCGAAGCATTACTGTTGCTTTCACTTGAAAAGACATTATTTCCACCCTTTGCATGAAGTAATGACACCGAATGAAAAGAAAGAAATATAAAGTTAGAAGACAATGAAAGAGAAATATCTAGATTATTTTTATTGTTTATTTTTTGAAGAGTATTCACACCATATTTGAAAGGATGGTTTTCTTCAAAACTGTTTCCTTAAAATCAATTCGAGATGACTATTGAGCCTTTAAAATATTTCATTTTATATATTATATTATATCCAAAACCACTAGAATGTGGTAAAGATGTAATGAAATGTCAATTTAGATTTTCAACTTGGTACATATAAGAGATTATATAATTGGATAAAAGATTTTAAAAAGTATTTTTATCACCTAGCTTGATGAAATTCTGTCATTCATGAATATATATGGTTTCACGTATGGGAACCACTTTAAGAATGTGTTTATTCTATTATCTTATGAACCATTGAAACATTGTTACCAAGTCATCAATTAATCTTACTTGAAGCTCTTGCCATTTTAATATTTTTTAATTTATATTTGGATAATTTTTATTTTAATCTTACTAAACAAAAAAAAGAAAAGATTTGTATAATTTCTTAACAAAAGAGTATCCTATCCTCATCATATCAAAATGAAAAAAATAAGTTTACTCCCTTTTATAAAGGAAAAGAATGTCAAGGTAAAAGATAATATCAACTTATTATAGATACTACTATTAAACATTTTAATATTATTGATCACACATAATATAAAATACATAAGAAATTACAAAAAAAAATATTTTTTTGATTGCCTTTGTTTCTATCATGATGAGATCTCAAACAAACTTGAGCATAACTTTAGTAGTGTTAGCTAGCACCCTCTTATACTACAAATTTCTCTTAGTATCATGTCAATTAATTAATATTGGTTGTGTGTTTATTTTGAGAAAATGTCTTTACTATATTTGGTATGTCTTTCAATTTGGGATCATGATTTCTTATATGGGTCAATTTTAAGTATATTATGGGCCCATAACCCATAGGTCCCAAGATCAATTTCATTACTAGAAAATAAGATATCTAAATGAGTTGAAAATTTTTAGGAGTAAACATGTGGACATGTTGAACTATATAGGGGGAGAGATGACCTTTAAAATTCTATTTTTGTATACCAAAATTTAAATTCAAATACCCTAGTTACTTAAACAAAAGAAAGGTTGGAACTATTTTATATCAAGTGTTTTGTGGGTGGTCATAATGCATTTCTGTTTTCTTTAATATGCTAGTAACATTATTTTTAGTACTATCTTTACCTATTGTAGTTTGCTATTGGACTCGATCAACCCAATAACCTTGTACATATGATTTATTCTATTAAAGAGGATATTCATGTAGTCTAGTATATGTCATGTATTGACATAGGATGACACTTTTAACTTTAGTGTTGAAGTTACATGATAAATATCTATACTAGAGAACTTAAAAAAATAGATTACATAATAATACAATTTGATGAAGGTGAAATATATGAGATTATCAATTTGGGATGTACTTATAAGAAATATGTGTATATATAGTAGATAAAGTTCATGTATATATATAGTAGAGAATTTTTGGTAGCTCCCAAGACTTATGAAAAGAACAAACAAGAACAAGAACAACTAACTTATATAAAGTAGAAAAATTTATTTCATCTCCCTGATTGGGTTGCTCTTCATCCATTGGTATTGTCCATTCCTTTTCCAGAAAATTGGCTTTAAAGGCTCTTGTATTTGGGTTAGCTAATTCCCTATCAGCACCATTTTTAATAGGTTTACCAATACTCAGTGGTTCATACAGTCCTCTTAGGAGTTGGACCATCTCAACCATGGTGCACCTCATATTAGCTTGAAACCAGTGCACATCATATTAGCTTGTAACCTATGCCCCCTATTGGTAGCTGATGGGGATAGAATACCATTCACTGTACATATCAATGAGGTGTTCTTTACTATTAGGATTCCCAAAGATACTGAGAGGGGGCATGAATCAGTATCTAACTGGTATGTAGATTTTTTATCCTTATTAAATAAATTGCATTCCAGAACAGTGTACTGGTAAACAAGAATTAATGCAGTAAATATGAACAATAAACACAACATAGAAAGCACACCATAACACAAGACTTTTAATGAGGAAACTTGGTGTGGGAAAAACCTCGGTGGGATTTGTGACCCACAATATTCACTCACTGGCCAATGAATTGATATTACTTACAATAGGGGCCTACACATGCAGAAAGGCCAACTACCTAAAGCTCACTGCTTAATTACAAAAAGAAGTTTCACTGACTTACAAAATGGATTATGGAAATGCAATATAATGTACTTCTTTAGTTCAGCATATGCTATGCCAAGTTTAGTACCATTTTAAGCTCATACAACAACCATAAACCTTACTCCAAAATCTGCCTTAATATTCGCATATTACTTCTGCAATAATCTTCCCATGTCCACATCTTAAATGATCTACAAGATCTCATACTTATATATGAGTCTTATTACAATACACCTTGTTGGCTTACAAAAAGATATTACAATTAAATACAAAATACAATAATGAAAATCTTGTCGGCTGGAGTGTCGGTAATCATCTATGTTGCTGTCAGTGAACTATCTGTCGGTGTTGGTGCCTATCGGTGCCAAAGGATTGCAAGGTTACCATCAATGAAAATACCTTCAATCATATACAATTCTCATTGGAGTGTGCAATGCCAACAATCTCCCTCTTTGGCATTGATGGCAACACCCATGAAAAAAATTCAAAATTGTATCCAAAAATTGAAGTCCAAAAATCTTACCAAAACTGTGTGCTCCCCCTGAGCAGATGATCTCTAAGACATTGGATTTTTCTCTTCTCTACTACTCCCCCCTTGACATCAATGACAAAGGTTGTCAAAATGTCAGCTGAGTGTAGTTGTCAGCTAAAACCCTGTAATCAGTTGGTTACAATCTAAAAAAGGTCTGCTAATACAAATTCAGGCTCTCAGTGAACCTGCCACTATCCTTCAATGTTGCCTCTGTTCTTTGAATGGTACCAGTGAGGTGATGCATTTTCTCTTATAGTGTCTTCAATCCTTGAACAAGTGCCTCTGATATCTCTTTCCTCAAAGAGATGAGGTAATCCAATTTGGGACTAAGTCTACATTTTAGATCTTTTGCCTTTCCTTTTATTCTTTCCTTTTCCTTCTCCAATTTCTCAAGTTTTTCCTCAAATTCATCTATCTTCTGTTCAATAACTGATATTGGTTCAGATGAACCAATGATATTGTCAGCTATATCATTTATTTCTTTCTACACAGTATTGATCTTCTTGTCTATATCCACTACCAAAATATTAGTCTTGCATGTGTCTTTGTACAATTCCTTAAACTCCATTATTATTTTGCTTAGTGACGGTAGGAGTGTCTCAATATATCCCATGCACTTCTTTATTGTCTCATCAAAGAATTTCTCTTTTTCCTTATGCATTTTCTCTCTAAATGTCTCCTCATTTATCAGTTCAACTGTCAATATGTTATCGGTGACATACTTAGACAATGTGTCTAATTGACTTAAAGAATCTTATTTTTCACATTGCACTTGGGTGCAATTATTTTTAGAATAGGAATGGTATCATCAATAGCCTTATATGCTAGTGCATTACACTCTGTGATTTTCTTAATTGAATCCAATAATACTTCTGTCACATTAGTTGGTCTGAATTTTGTCATGGAAGAACCAGATGATTGTCCAACTACCTTAACAATCTGTATTCTGCTGATGTGAGTAACCTCTTTGCTTATATTGACCTTTGGTAGGTCAGTTTGTGTTTGCATTTCTATCAGCAAAGGTTTAGGCTTCTCAGTTGTTGCTGGTGGCACTGTCTCTACATGAACCTATGACTCAACCTTTTTGTTTTCCTGTTTCTCAACCTATACCTCAGTGGGTTTCATTGTGCTATCTACTACCAGTTTCTCTGATGATGTCTCAGTGGTATTCACTATCGGTATCTCAACAGGTTTCTCTGTGTTATCAGTTGGTTGCTCTAACTCTATAGGTTTTTCAAAGTTTGCATTAATGATATTGTTAGTATCCATTCTAGTAACTAGGTGATCAACTAATTTTTCAATTTTCTCAAGGTGTGTCTCAACCCCAATCTCAACATTATTACTTGGTGTTTCAACTGCAATATTGTCAACCGATGGCTCAACAACCATATCTTTCTTCTCATCAGTGGTTTCCTTATCAACCATAATATTGACCTCTTGTGTATCAATATTCATTATGTATAAAACTTTAGAATCAGGATTTGTATCCTCATGTGTAGTCTCCATATCCTCAGTTGTTGATGAGTCAATAGTTTCAACTGGTGGAGTAATAGAAGGAGGTGGTGGAAAATTGTCTGTTACTTTTATGTTGCATAGTCCACCTACCTTTACTTTACCTTTATCTTTATCCTTTTGATATACCTTAAATGTTTTATGTCTATTGAGTTCTTCTTGCTTCTCTTTCTCCACAAAGAAGATATCCCATTTATCTGTTGTCTCTTTAGTGATTTCATTAACTCTATCTGCCATTAAGGATACATATCGGTGACCACTGGAAAATACTGTCATGTTAGCCTCACTTATTAACTCATCAATTTCTTCTCCTGATTTAACAGGGTGTACAACAAGTAGCTTTTTAACTTTTATTTTCTTATCCAATTCCATAATAGCTAGTCTCTTGGCATCAAGTTGTCTATACAAGTCACTAGGTAGATGATCTACAACCTCTATCAAAAATTTCTTATAGATATCTAAGTGTAGAATGATACTATTTTCTATGCTTTTCTTTTCCTCATTTTTAAAAGTATCATATAGTTTACTGACATTAGACAAGTTTCCATCATCCATTATTTCATTCAAAATATTGTCTAAAGGAGGAATAACTTGTTTTTCCTTCTTCTTCCTTGGTGTCATTTTCTTTGCTGGGGGCCTTACTGCCTATTGTTTCCTTCTTGTTCTCTTTGGTGCAGGAGAGGATGTCGGTGAAGGTTTTCTTTTCCTTTCTACTCTCTTAAACTCAGTTAGGATTTCACTATTAGATGAAGTTCCAACCAGTGAGAGGTGAGCTTCCTGTTGTAACCCTTCCAAGTCACTTTCCTTAATGCCGATGATATTCAATAGATTTTCCTTGATCTCTTTCACCCATTTAGTTGCTTTCCTGATATATTGCTCTCTTTTCTTCCTTTGTTTAAGTGTTTGTACTTTTCTTTCAATGGTTTCAGCACCACCAAATATTTTCTCTTCAAGTTCTCTAGGGGCTTCAAGTAGGGCTTTGGCATAAGTCTCAATTATGTTTACATCGGCCTCATAACCCATTTCTGTCACCCAAATAGTTCTAGGAACCACTACCTCCATCCAAATTACATCTTTCTTGATAACAAAACAAATTTCTTTTTGATATTTGTCAACAATGTCCTAAGATAGCCTTTCCCTTGTTTTCATTCTAGCCTTAAATTCTTGGAAATATTCAATTATATTGTTTTCCCTATCTATTCCCATGCTAGTAAAGATATCCAATAGTTTTTTACCTGCCGGTATGTCAAAACCAAATTCTTTCCTGCCTATACCAAGAACTTCTTTTGTAATATATAGCTTTAGGCACACAAGTAGATTACCAAATCTGAAAGTACCTTTCTTATCACCTTTAATTTTCTTTATATTATCAATCAATTCATCTTTCAACCATTCACATATATCTATTTTAGCATTACTGTTCACCATATCATAAGCACTCTTGATACATAAACTAGAAATAGAGTTCAATCTATTAGCATGTGTATTTTTTTATCCTAGTATCATGCTAATGAATCTAACATTTATATCTTTCACATCATTAACTCTCAAGGATCTACTATCATTGGTTGCACCAGTTAATGTCATCACAATATTTTTTAAAACTTTCTTAGTTTTGTCTAGCCTGCTACTGGTGAAAGGTAAGCCAGTCACTGCCTTTACTGCTTCTCTAGTGATCTTATGGATAGAATCAAGCCAAAAGAATTCTCCATGAACTCTACTAGGTACAATCCTCACAACTTCCTTAGGGAAATCCAGAATATCAAGTATTTCCACAAAACCTAGGGTTTCTATGATCTTATGTTCTGGTTTCACAACACCATTCTCATCACAAATGACAATCTTATACATATTCATGATTTCATCAGCACCTAGTTCCTCAATATGACAATGTATGTATATCCTAGGGTCTTTTCCATATGTAACTCTTTTAGGGATTTTAGAGAATGCACCTAGGGTATCATCTTGCTTCGCTACTTTGGGTATGATTTTGAATACGGGCCTAGGGAATTTAACCACTTCAATAAAAATAGGGTTTGGATGCTTGAAACATTTTTCTTCACTTCTTGTTGTGGATGCCTTCGCTCATGTCTTTCACGCTCTTAGGAAATTTGAATGCTTGGTGAGTGAAAAAGAGTGAAAAACACTTTCTTTCTAATGTCTTTTCCTTCAACTACTGCAATAAATGATTGTCGGTTAAGTGAAACTTAACACATCTACTGGTGAAGATGCAATTCATCTTCTTACCATCAACTGAGGGTAAACTAACATGATTTTCAATTAGTTTCCATACCCCCAAAAGGTTTCTTTTCAGATAGATGAAGAATCTCCTACTAGTGGAGTAATACTTTATTCTACTAGTAAAGGAATAGTCTCATCAACATTTTGATCTCTCTTTCTAATCCAGTGTTTTGAAAATTATTGCTTTACCTCATCAATCTTCTCCTTACCTTTCAAACTGGTTCCTTTATTATTTGTCGGTGATGCCTTACTTTGACAAAATTTTGCAATATGTCCAATCTTGTTACAAGCATAACAAGTCACATTGTTTTCCTAAATAGCCTTTCCATATCCTATGTCATTATGTGTTTTGCATTGATTAAGTAAGTGTCAAAACCTTCCACAAACATAACATCTTACATTCATTCTGCAATTTTCTGAATTATGACCAATTTTGTTGTATTTTGAACATTGACCGGTGGGTGCATTAGTGTTCTGATAGTTTCTAGATCTACACTGATTTTCTCTATGACCATAATTGTTATAGTTAAAGTATTTCCCATTAAATTTGTAGGCATTAGGTTGTCTTACCAGTTTACTATGATCATGATTGTTTGCAGTACTCGAGCTTTCACCAACTTCAAAGACAAGTCCATTAGTGTCTCCATTAGGTTTCTAATTTTTCAGCATATCATCAAGTTCTTCTAAACTTTTGTTGAATTCCTCTTTATGTTGATTTGCAGTAGCCAACTCATTTTCCTAGAAATCCTTTTGTCTCATGAGTTCAGTTTTATCATGTTCCAAGTGAATCAAATATGTCTTTAACATTTCATTTTCATGACTAAGTTTAAGATTTTCAGTTCCAGCATCATTGAGTCTCCTAGCCAAGTCATCTTCATTTTTCTTTCTATCTTTAGTGTCTTTACAAAATCTCATAGTCATATCTTGCATCTCATTCCTCAAGGTCATGTTTTCTCACTTCATCTTGCTTACAAGATCATTAAGAGTTTTTTTTCATCATCATCATTTTGTATCTTCTCATGAAGTTCTCTTCTTTTGTTTCTAGCAATAGTAAGATTCTCCTGAAGTCCTTGAATGATTTCCTGTGCAGCCTTTAGATCATATTCAAGTTTGATATTCTTCAACTTTTCTGCATCATAATCTACAAGAGTTGTTTCTAATTGCTTTGTCAAGTTATCCATCTATATCAGTGCCAGAATCTCCCTCAAGCTATTAGGCTTCTGAAAATAGAGGACCAGGCTCTGATACCAATTGTTAGGATTCACAAAGATACAGAGAGGGGGGGTGAATCAGTATCTAACCAGTATGTAGATTTTTTGTCCTTATTAAATAAATTGCATTCCAGAAAAGTGTACTGGTAAACAAGAATTAATGTAGTAAATATGAACAATAAACACAACATAGAAAGCACACCATAACACAAGATTTTTAATGAGGAAACCTGGTGTGGGAAAAACCTTGATGGGATTTTTGACCCATAATATTCACTCACCGGCCAATGAATGGAAGTTACTTACAGTAGGGGCCTGCACATGCAGGAAGGCCAACTGCCTAAAGCTCACTACTTAATTACAAAAGGAAGTCTCACTAACTTGTAGAATGGATTATGGAAATCCAATATAATGTGCTTCTTTAGTTCAGCATCTACTATGCCAGGTTCAGTACCGGTTTAAGCTCATACAACAACCATAAACCTTACTCCAAAATCTACCTTAATATTCCCATATTACTTCTGCAATAATCTTCCCATGTCCGTATCTTAAATGATCTACAAGATCTCATAATTATATATGAGTCTTATTACAATACACCTTGTCAGCTTACAAAAAGATATTACAATTAAATACAAAATACAATAATCAAAATCTTGTCAGCTAGAGTGCTAGTAATAATATTTGTCATTGTCGATGAACTATCTTCCGGTGTCGGTGCCTATTGGTGCCATAGGATTGCAAGGTTGCCATCAATGACAATACCTTCAATCATCTACAATTCTCATTAGAGTGTACAATTCCAACATTTACGTCTAGATAATAATCAATTTTTTTATTTTTTTAAAATAAATAGTCATCAAAATTATGACGGAAACTAAACTTTGCACCGACGATAAAATTGTCAGACCAACAAAATTCTCGTTGGTGTAGAGTTTTTGGCTACCATCGCAATTTCGATGCCAACTAAACAAACATCTGACAAGGATCTTGTATGTCCAACGACACTTCCTTGTCGGACGATCATCGATGCATATTACTAGACCAACAACCCAAATGTCAAACCAACAACATTCTCATTGGTGCAAAGTTTCTAGCTAGCGTCAAAATTCCATTGCCAACTAAACAGACATCTGATGAGGATGTTGTATGTCCGATGACATTTTTTACCGAAAGAGCGATCATGGCTACCATTGATAGAGTTCATGGTGTCATCTTAATTCTGACATTCAAAGGCATCATTGGAAAGTCCGACTATGAGTTTTTGACGACTTCATTTGTTGGCAGTATGATGAAAAGTAGTCACAATTATGAAGATCGGCCATCAGAAATTAGCTCTAAATGTACTAGAGTGCCACTACTTGAAAATATTACCATTGATATTCTTTGTTTTATTTTGCAATAATCCTTTGTCCCCCTCCCCCTTATATATTCTTTCCATTTATAATTTCTGCAAGACTTCCTTTATCCTTTGATGATTGTAAATTCATTATTCCATAACTTCATTTATGTTCTAATGGTCGTCCATACTCTGTTCATTAGTCACACACCAGATGGTACAACTTTTGAAGATCATATATTTGGATTTCCAATCTTGAATTTTTTTTTCCTTTGAGTGGTTTTATAAAACCCATGTGCTTAAAACATATCTAGAATCTAGATAAACCCAATTCATATTTTTGAAAATACAAACAAATTGGTGTCAAATATATTTAATATATGAAAAAATTTCATTTGCCTGAAGATTTCTAATTTTTTTAATTAAATCTTCATTGAACATTCCCTACAAATCTTTTCTGCCATGAGATCACATCTCCAAGAAATGTTTTGGATTGTTCACTTGCCATTACATTTGCTTGAGAATCTATAAAACTCCTACAATAAATTCTCTATGCATATCTTGTAATCATAGTGTCCATGAGACTACAGAAAACCCTAAGCTTTTCTCACCCTACAAATTAGGGCAAATAATTTCATCACCCCACAATGCCATGATGCCTAATGGTCTCCCTTCTTCCCATCATAGGATTGCAAAGATTTTGGTAAAGTTGCAAGTGAGATAGCATTGCAACAACATAAAAAATCTTAAATTTATTGTTAAAATATTCTCATTTGCAATTTATGCATTTGATTTTGATTTTTCTTTTATTCATTCTCAGGCCCATCAAAAGAATCTTGGATGCAAAGTATGGATCAAATTTTGAGAAACAATATTTTTATCTTGAAATGCATTATTTCACCTCTCATTTATATTTGTACATTTTTTAATCATAATGTATAAATAATATAACAAAGGACCCATCTTATGATAGTTGCTCCTTATTGGGATGTCGGGTCCCGATGTGGGCCCGCTAAAAGAAAAATTCATTCTCAAACAACTGCGCCTTGGAATTGATCTGAAAACACTTCAACACTCATCTAGGTGAACAATTTGCACAATTTGATCACCGAAAACTTATTTTCAACACTATGCAAAACTGACCAAAACCACCTTTGTACCCCCATAAATCACCTTCAAAGCTTTCTCAAATGGCCACTCAAAACCATTACATCTGATAGGAATATTATCTAGTATACTGTTAATCACCTTGAAAAATGGATATATAGACTTAATGAAATGTTTCCAATATATTCCCAAAGTGGTTTCTCGTGAAACTTACTAGATCCCAGCTTATTAGCTCTCAAGAAGCCCTTCTCAAAATAGTTTTCAGTGGCGTACTTTTCTCATGCCTTAGCAAATTTAACATGGCAACCTTCAATTTTCTTTAAAAATTTGTAGGTACCAATAGTGACTTTGATTAGGGATGTATGCCTCTTGCAAGCATAGCAAGATCTCAAATCTCTAGGGATGTAGACCACATGCCACATCCATTAGGCACCTCCTTCAGCAAGTAAAAGTCAGTCCAAACTTTTTAATTGGCGGCCTTGGGCCTCCAAAAATGAAATACCAGTATTTACCCTTATCAAATATATGATTTTCATCAGATTGCATTATATGACTATTTTGAAAGTATCATTGGCATACATCTGATCATACTCATCAAAATTGACATCCTCCATCATGCCATCAAGACCATTTATCTCAACCCATTCTTTATCAATTTGAACTTTGTCATGGGACATTATTTCAAACAACTTGAATTCATATGACAAACAATTGCCACATTCATTTTCTAAAATAGGAAAATGCTGAAAACAACATTCTCCAAAATTCAGCTCGATATTATGTCTCATGATAACCCCATCAAACTAGAGAGAGAAGTGGAAAACTTCATATTTTATTATGCAGTTGGTATCATGAATTCTAATTTTTTTATTTGTTTGCATCTTTATCATACACTCATCATTCGAACCTTTTTGCAAACTTGTTAAAAAACCATCATAAGCATCAAAGTAAAAGTTCTCTTAATCTGGCCCAAATTGTATAGGCAATATATCATAGTTGCAAAAACTCATAGCTAAACCTTTGAGCTCATCATCTTCATTGGAAATTTTAATGTGTTCCAAGAATAAAATATCTATGTCATCAGCACTAACACTACACATAAACACATCAAACTCAGATTTCACAATGTAATCTGTCTTTATTTCCATATTATTATCATCAACAACTGAGCAACCACATCCCAAGTCACTCACCATAGTAGCAGCTGATTCGTAAATGTCAATATTTGAAAAATTAGTGTCTGAAAACCATTGTAAATCATTAATCCCTTTCATGGATATTGTCACTAATTTCATCTCAATCTTAGTCAGATTACTTGAAGCAGCAAAGCAAAAATCCCCTTCATTTGCTTCATAATTTTGGGCATTACGGAGGAACTCCATAATTTCATATTCAGTGTTAGCAATTGTATCATTGGTATATAAATCACTTTCATGCTCATTAGTTAAAAATACCTCTAAATCAGATCTAGAGAAATATTCACAAATGCTAGAGTAGCAAGTATCATTGCATTCTTGTTCACTTTCAAGTAGAAGCATTCTTTCAATATCATCAACATTCATGGACTTTTCACTTGAACTACATTTATTGCATGGATGATCCATATCTTTTCTTATTATATATTTGCAACCTTCTTTGTCTTTTCCTCGATTAATGCTTGTGTATGCATTATGGAATCAACAAGGGCTACTAAGTGTTGACTCAAAGTACAGGATTCGATCTGATCCACTACATGAATAGTTGTTTGTAATGGGATAGTTGGTGCACAACTACTTGTACTATTATTTTCAGGCACACATACCTCAACTAACTCTTCATACACATCACTCTAGATAAGTTCATGTGGCATAAGCACAAGCTAAATAATACTTTCTTCATTGGAACACATCATGCAACTTTCTAGCTCAAAATAACTATCAACAAAAAATGGTAGCATCTCATCATTCAAGTTCTCAGCATCACACATAGTTGATTCATGTGAAAAAGAATCTATGTCATTAAAATCCTTCACACTAACATTGTCTTCATTAGATATATAACTTTCCAACTCTTCTTCATACATGTTGCTAGATTCATCTGAACCATAAGACTACGAATAGATCCTTTGTGTGATCTCCTTGTTGGGACAGCTAAAGTTGTTGTCACATGGTGTGGTGATTGAAATTATCTCCATCTTTGTATCAGTTGTGTCATATAATTTCTCACTAACCTTCTCTTCACTAACATGAGGAATAACCACTATCTGAGACAATTTCTCTTTGCTTACATTTTTGTTTGAATCATAGCTCATAACATGTTTAATGTGATCAGCAGGGATGCAAATGCTTTCACATTGATCTTCACTTCTTGACTCACACCCTTTTTCAACCTCTTGTGTCTTAGGATAGAAAACTCTTGTAGATAGATAACCCCTAGATTCCATACTTCAAATTATTCTCAATATCCATTGCTTTCCTATAAGCCCAATGCAAAGTTTTAGGATCTTTGTCACTCAACAAATAACTCATTTCTTCATCAAATCCAACTAGGTAAATAACTAAACACACTAGATCATTTGGTCTATAGCTACTAGGAATGTCACCCAATGTTCTTGCAAATCTGAGATTAAAAGAAGGAACCAACTCATCTTCTTCCTTTTCAATTTCAATGAATCTTTTTATAACTGAACTTTGATCAAGTCTTTCACCAAATTGTTCCATGAAGGTTGCCTTTATTTCATCCCATATAGAGATAGAACATGCTGGAAAATAAGAGAACTAATCTTTTTCATCTTCCTTCAAAGATTAAACAAAAGGCTTCATGAAAACATCTTCCTAACATATCTTAAAATCTCCCATCAAATCAGAAAACTCCTGTAGATGTTGACATGCTGATTCTGAGTTTTTCAACTAAACTTTGGTAAATGTTCCCTAACCTTAGTAGGAGCATGATTTGGGAAGCCATGAATACCATTAAAACTTAAATCTTTCCATAGAGAACATCCTATTGTGACTTGACAGAGGCTGGAAGTCTTTCATATTGACATTTGGTATCTCATGAAAATGTATAGGAAAACAATACATCTTCTTACTAATTTCAAGTCATTTGCCTACCTCTTTCTTTTATCATAATCTTAAGATATTATAATTCATAACTGGAACATACTTCATCCAACTTAATACAAAATTGTTAGATAGTTCAAATAATTGGAAGACAACTAAGAGGGGGGGTGAATCAGTTGTCTCAGATTACCAGAACATTTAGCAATTAAAACTTTAATATCAGAACCCAAAAAAATAATACCAAAAATTCTTAAACCAAATATCACAATAGTAGTTAAACCAATTAAGCATAAACAATAATCAAAAAATAAATATCATCCACATGACACCAAGATTTATATGTGGAAAATTTGGTAAAGGGAAAAACCATGGTGGGAAGCCTACCCACAGTTAGATAATACATTTGCAGCAAGTATGTGAATTATAATTGAGGGGCCTCTACTTACAGAAGGTCAACATCCTAGAGCACACTGCTCATCACAAAAGGAGTCTCACCAACTACATAGAAATCTAGACTACAATCCAGAAGAAGGAATAAACTGCAAAGATAGCATCTCCTATGCTTGAGTATAGTTCTAGTTAAGCTCGATATAGGAGGACTAAATCCTCTTACATAAACCCAACTTGATCTCTAATGATCAACCAAATCCTCTACTTGAGTGATATTACATTATTCATACATCACATATCCATATCCCAATCCTTGACCCTATGCCCATCATGATTTACAATGAGATCTTACATCATATATATACAAACCCTAGACCAAAAACAATCAGGTCAACTACTAGACATAAACCAATTACATAACTACAAAACATGTCAGCCTTAGACCAAATAAATAATATCCAACACATAAGACATCTCAAAAACACATCAAAAGGTCCAATCCACATGTTTCATTAAGCTGGTCGATAACCTAGATCAATCGAGACCCAATATAGGTCCACATGTTAAAGGAATCATCTCCATCTGCCAAGTCTTGAACAAGATCACCATCACCATCCTGAAAATCCACCAAAAGCTGTACCAACACCACTTATGCATATTAGCAAAGATCTTCAACAATGCTCTGTCAGTGAAACCCTCGTTGGTACCACAAGCCAAGCTCCCAAGAAAATAGGATAGCATCCAATCAACAGATCAAAACCAATTAACTGAATATGAATGTGAGTATCATGAATAAGACAATTCCATAACCAAACTATACAAGAGCATACTAGATCATGCCAGATCCAAACCAACCAGAAAACACTCATCCTACCGGGCCCAGAAGGGTGTCAGTAAAGCATCCAAAATAGCTAGTGTTGACATCAATGACAAAACATCAATGCAACACATAATCAATTCCTCCAAATGGACAACAAAACTTGAAAATTATATCAGAAGTATGTAAAAATATTACTACCATCCCTTTCTTAGTGCTTAACTCACTTAATAGGGAGACATTTTCTACAACTAATTTTCATGGAAATACATTTGATTCATGAAAATAAAAATACCTGGAAGTGTTGTAGTGGCTACAAATCAGCTTTCTAATTTGAAATATTGGTAGATCTGAAGCTATCTTCACATCTTCACTAGGTTATTTGGTAGAGTCGCCACCTCTTTGTAGAGGAAAAAGAAAAATTTGAATAGGTGTAATTTCTTTACAGGTCAAATTTGTTCAAAACAAACCCTGCAACACCTCCTTATCCAACAATATGACATCATATGGATTCCTTCCTCAACTTGTCCAGGTACTTCATCACAAGAGGTTAAATTTGCTTCATCTCTACTACAAATCCTTTGGTTCTTCTTAGTTCTTATTCAAATAATGCACACTAGTGTAGAGATCTCATAGTTGCCACTCACAATTTGTGAAGTATTATGAAATAATCATGTACTATGGAAAAATCTTGATAGAACGTACATTGAAAGATTAATGACAATAGACTCTCAGACAATAATTCATGAGAATTGACTCACTTGACAAGGAGCTAGAACATTACAAGTTCATGACTCTATGCAATCCCTACGAGAGTCACCATTTTGTTGGTTACTAAAACAAAAAAGGGTTTACACTAATGACTAGTAACCAAGATGATCATTCCACTACCTATGGAGAAGCCAATTCTAATTATCAGTAATTTCCTGGGCTTGGACCAATTAACAAGGATATATAAAAAACTTCTCAACTTTAAGCTCTGCAAAACCAAGGAGGGTGATCCCTTAATGCATTTACAACATCTACACCATACATGCAAATGGCAATAAAAATCTAGCATTAAAAACAATAGCTAATCTCATAAAAAGGTTGAACAAAGAGGGAGAATGCTAAAGAATGGCTAATTCTTAGTGATCCTCAACCAGCTTTGGAGCATGAGATGGTAGAAAATACAAAGACCCAATTCCAAATAAAAAAGTTGATAGGCCAAAACTAGGGCAAAGAATAAGAAAGATTTAACACTTTATAATGCATTTCAGTTCAGTCTATACATGTCAATCTGGGGTTGTAGACTGATGAAAGGTATAGTGGAAGGGATGAAGATAGCAATCCAAGGGGGGATGAAATGCATCTAGAAAAGAAACCTATGATAATTCAAAATAATTCTAGTGACAAGAATTGTCACTTCGTGGCAATAGAAATTGCACAGACAACAAATTATGAAACAAACAATTTATAATAATTGACAAACCTTCTCATCAAATCAATAATACCAATCAAATTTTAATAAAATCTTACAAATGAAACTTAAATCATAATCATTTTATCAAACTAAAATAATGGAATTTAAATCACACTATTGTTAAAGTTTAAAACTGAAAAGAAATAACACACAAAAAAATAAAATATCACTGAGCTTCTCGAGGAGTGGGCCCTTGCTCCTGGTTTGCGCAGTGGAAGAAATGGAAGCTTTCTTATGCTAGTTTTATTAGAACAAGCACTATTTTATTTATCATAGAATAATATATAATTATTTGTCTTTCATATCCTCCTTTATAAAATGAATAGGTGTGGAACAAATTCTCAACTATTTCCTATTCACAGATATTAGTTTGTTGCATTATTTTTCCAATGCTTTTCTCCACCAATAATATATTTTTGCAGTCCTATTTTATAACATTTGATTCTATTCTATTGTCACTTCTTTTGGAATTATTTGTGGCTTGTGGGTTGGAATAAAACAAGCCACAAATATAGGAATTTGTTGTGCCACAAAAGTAGCCATTCTTTTGGCCTAAATACAACATAATTTTATTAGTTGCAACAACAAATAATTTATACTATTTCATGTCACATGAGTACAAAAATAAATTGGTTGTTGTTACAATAAGATAGCTAATATTTAGTGAAACAAATAATTAATAGTTGAAATTATTTGTTCTCAAGTATATCCACGGGGTATAGGAATTTTGTTCTCTCCTTCTCCATAGCATGCTGCAAATTATTTTCCAAAGCTAAAATGAAAATGTTTGTTAGTTAATACAATCTAATATTTATTATTCAAGTATTTTATCTTAAAACTAAATTAAATATTACTTATCTATATTAAATCATATGCAAGATAAAATGGTAAAATGATATAATATGGAATGAAAATGAACTATGTGAATGGGTAATAAAGCATATGAAATAGGCTAAAACATGACATAAACCTCGTGCAATGTTTATTTCTATGAGCTCCTCATGATAGGATTTATCACTTTGTTTTATTTTTGCACTATTTAGACCTCCTTTAACTCTTCATTTTTCATCATTTGTCTTTTTTAAATTTAAAAAAATAAAAATTGCATAGCATTATTTGTTTAAATGCTATATATAGGAGGTGTCACAAAATTTTTCTATCAATCATTAATGAGTTGCATAAAATGGGTGAAATGAGATGCAATGTCCATAAGCTATGGAAGGATAGGTGATATGAAGACTAAAATAATATGAAATGATTATACAAGTTGAAAATAATGGATAGTGTGATGAGATAATTAAGGATACAGTGAAATAATGGGTGAAACAATAGATAATAAGGATGGTATACCTTCCCCCAACTTAAAGGGTTGACTGTCCTCAATAAACAAGGAGAGGATATGCATGAATGTTGCATATATGATTAATATAATAAGAAATATTAATAAAGTTAAGAGATAAAATAATGAAAAATAAAATTGATTGTTTTACCAACTCACATGTCCATATATTCCAAGGTTTGGTAGCCAATATAACTCTACATCTATGAAACTTGCAACAAGGAACCAAATATTGCACCAAGAACGGCAACACCACTAAAGATCTCCATCTGACTAAAGCACTAGAGACCATACCATTGGGAGATGAATCTCATTTTGTAGAACACCTCAACTGAATGTGAAGCACTTCCTGTAGCATAGGTGATCAAAGTCAGAGTGACCACAACAAACATGAGCATAGTTGCACAAGTGAATGATAGGAGGTGATAGAAACACTCAGAGAGTGAAAGAACCAGAGAAGCATCCGAGTGTTCTTGTAAAATAATCAGGCCAAAAGAAGAAGACCAATAATTATATTTTTTTCTTTTTCCCTTTTTTTAATTTTTTAATTTTTTTGTCTTTTTGTCTTTTCTCTCTTTTTTTTTCATTTTTGATAATGATAAGTGACTGCTCCAATTTTAAATCACCCACTTCTTAGTGGCACTGTAAAAAATAGTTTTCACCACTAAGAATTTATTTCAACTACAATCTGCCGAAAACTAATTTTCAAATTGTAGTTGTCTAACAACAGCTGAAGGTTTTCATTCTTAGAATTTAATTCCTTTTTTTTTCTTTTACATTTTTTCATTTTATTTTTATTTTTTTGTTTCATGTTTTTTTTGAAAAACTGCATAGAATGACCACAAAATATGAAACTCTCATATGGATGATGAAGTTATAACACCCGAAACATAATGTTTCATCTAAAGCCCTTCAATAGAAGTCACTATGTAAATTGGTTCCATGTTGAACTTGAAAGGATGACCAATGGCCACAAGAAATATACCTCATGAATATTCTCATAGCATGACTACAAGAGAAGGAATCCACCAAAGAAAAGGCTATAAGGGGAAAGACCAATGGAATCTATCAACTTATCCATATAGATTTAGATGGGTAGATGAATTAATCCTTATGATGAAGCGTATAGATCTACATTAGAATATGCTCAAGCTCCTTGTAGGAGCTCCACATGTCTTTGGATGTGTGGCTTGTGAAGAATTAGCCAAGAATATGGTACTGCCAGATTCATGGTTACACCAATTTGTATTATGTCCTTCACATGGTCTAGCAACAAGGATGGTAAAAAAGATAATTTAGGCCCATTAGTGTTGGACACTCAGCACAAAAATTCCTCTTGTGATCTCCAAGAGTGCAGCACAAAAGAAACTTGATCTTCACCACCTAGTTATCAAGGCTAACAAATTGCATCTTTGAAGTCTCATGAGGAGAATCATCACCAATCAGTGATGAGTAACCATCATAAGAAACATGTACCATATTATCATTAGCAAGCATATCAAGTATAGTAATGTACAATATCATCCATTTAATAACTTCACCATTATGATAATTTATTGATTAAAAAAAGAATGGTAAAGTTATATATATGAATAAATATGTAATAATAATAAAATGGATGGATGACAATTAATTCTTGTGTAAATATAATATAAATGAAATGCTAATCAACACAAGAATGTATACCTTGATGTAGTCCATAACTCACATCTATGGTTTTATTAAAAGTCCCAAAGAAACAGTCAATGAAGACATTATTAAGAATCAACCAATGACTTCCAAAATTCAAGGGAATTCCTCTTCTCCCCAACTTAATTTCATACTACAAATGCATGAAATAAAGATAGTAACAAGTATAAGAATAATTTGAGCCTTGTGAAATGGTTAATCAACAAAACATTTCAAAAACTCAATGGATTCCCCACTTAATTTCACATTACAAAAGAATGGGGGCATTAGGATAATCCAAGGAATCAAGCAATACAATGACACCTCTTGTCAATTAATAGTCATCTTAAGAAAATACCAAGAATCAAGAATGAGAAAGATATATCATTTAATACCTTGATCATTTTTAAATGAATGATCATCCAATTGCATCATATATTGTTCGGTCAATAATGCATTAAAATCCATCTAGTTCTTATTAATCATAAAATCAATTGGATCTAGATTAAAAAGTGTGTGAGGAATACACATTTTTATTATAGGCCTCCCAAAATCTAGATGTTTGAACATTAAAATATTTTTAAAGGATAGATCTTGTAGGATGTCATTATGTATCGCACACAACTCATGAATGATTAAGGTATACAATAGATCACCTTTTAGTGCATGCTTACTTTCAACACATACATTTATCCTCTCAATGATGAAATCATATGGATGTTTTTCCTTAGGTGTGTGAAACATTTCTAAAAGTTGTGATTCATGAAGTAGATAAGAAGAACTAAATTGATTATCTATGAATTGATCAATGTGTTCCTCTAATTCATTTAAACAAAAATCGCATTCTTTATTTGTATCATCAATTTCATTAACATTAATGAAATGCAAAGGGATCATTAAAATCTCATCATTATATGTGGTTTGAACCACCTTATTCTATAATTTTTTATTAGGCATTGATAGTACCCTTGGTGGATATGTGAAGGTGGATATTTGGTGATATGAATGTGATAATGAAAATGGTAATAATTGTTTTGGATGTAAAGTGGATGGGATGATGTAGGATGGGTATAATCGAGATGGTAATGATGGATATAGTGATTGTTGTCAGTCTTTGTTATTCCATTCACCATATATACTAGGGGAAGAAGTATTTTGTGAAGAAACATATTGTATTTTAAATCAAAATGGATCATAAGACATTTCAACATCATTAACCATACCTTGATTTTCCCTACTTGGCATATGAAGTTATCGAGTTATAAAGAAGATTGGTGCATGTTGTGAGGCCCTACCCCGACTCATTCTAGCATTTTAGTGATTTCATGTTGAGACTATTATGGATGGTTTATTTTTATGCATTATGGATTTAGAACTTATATGATTCCATGATTTGGATAACTTTGATGTATGTTGATGCTTCATTTATATGCTTTATGATATAGAACTCTATATGATTCTAGAATAGGATAAATTTGAGATAATGTATGTCAATATTGGATTTGCGGGACTTTACTGTGATGATAGAAATAGGATGCATGTTTTATGTATGGATCAAAATTATGAGGATTATGATAATTGCTTATGTGGATTTATTTGGATATAAGATATTGATTTGTTTAAATGTAAAGTGTATGTAGAGTGTTTGATGTGTATTCTTATTCATGTCTTTTATATTATATGAGGTTATTCAGAATTACTAATGTGTAATTGAGATGCACAGGAAAATCATCCATGTGACCATGGAAACATTATGGAGAACCAAACCTAGACCTATGTATGTTTGTAAAACCAGGGTTTGTCTATTTGGAGAGACAACACCCCGTATGTATCGTATTTTATTTGTGAAAGTAAATGTTGCATGTGTATTAAATTAAATTTATTAAATTGTGTAAATCCAGCAAGAGACAAAATTTCGTGTGTAATTTTATAAAAGTATTTTATTGTGTCACTTGACACATGTGTTGATTTATGTCTTGATTTTTGAATTGTCTCTTGGAGGGAGTTGTATCAACCATAGCTTTTTCAAATATTTGAATGTGGTTCTAAATTATCCTTGGGTAGAGAATCTTTGGGATGGTCAACTTAGGTTTGACCCGAAAGTTAATTTCAAATGGGTTTAAAAGGGGTCAAGTGGACTCCTAGGGGTAGTTTAAACGTGTTTCCTAAAGCCCATAAGGTATACCTATGGGTTAGGAGTATTTTTAGGCATGTGACAACTCCCATGTGGCTGTTTAGTCACCCCAAAAAGTGGGTTTCCTAAGGTGAGCGAAAATTGAATTTAGAAGGCACCATCTAGGTTAGTTAACCTTCCTTTTGGATGGGAGATCCCTTTCCCACCTTCTCTTACTTTTCCTTTTCAGTTTTAGTAACTTGTGAGAACTCTCACTAAGGACTTCTTAAGCAAGAATTAGGGACTTAGTGGGTAATCACCCACTCTCCATTTTTGGAGATTATGCAATTTTGAAAATAAGAGTTTTTGGGATAGAATTTTGGCTAAGTGTAGAACGAAGGATTGTGGAATTGGGCTACTCATCCTCAACTAGTTCTAGCATACCTTTGGGAAAATTGAAGGTTGGTTCATCTTCTCATGTTGTTTCTTTTTATGTTGCATGTTTATGTTGAAAAGATTGCTTGTATGTAGAGGTTGGTTTCTTGTATTTTCCTTTGTGAAAATTATTTTGTGTTCTATCTTTTACTTCTTGTATGTATTTTTCTGTGCTTTGGGAGTAACCAAGGCCTCCTACTCTTGGGAGAGAGGATGATCTTGTGGGTGGTAGAAGTTTGGCAGCCCTCGAGTGAGAGGCTCTCATTATGAGAGTGATCTCAAGGGGTGTATATGTGACCCTTGCTGCATGGCCTGGTTTATGCATTTGGGGGTCATAAGGAGGGAAATATGGCATGAATGCCTTGGGGGCCATAAGGATGTGGGGATTACTAAATTTATGATATATCTTTGTTTTCCATGAGGTGGCTTTGTGTTCTATTATTCTTGCAGTCTCCTCAGGGTATTTGGTCCACTAACACCCTTGAAAAGACATCACATTTCATGATGAAGTGTAGCCTTGGTTGGTAATATGTTGTTGTGTTTGTTTTCCCTTGCTTGTTGTGTTTGCATGTGTGTAACCTATCTAGGGCTTGGTTCTCCAAGCTCGGGGGTGGCTTCTAGTAAGACTAGGCTGGGAGGTGAGCACTCCATGGTCATAGCCTTATGATTTATTTGCAAGTTAATTGGAAAGAAAAGAAAATGACAAGTTAGAAGTTGCTGGATTTATTTTGAGTGCAGAAAAGATTAGGGAATGGGATATTTTTCTATTTTAAGTTGCAGCAATGTAAAGGGAAACTAAATGATGTATTAATTTGAAAGAGAAAAGTATTCATTTTCTAATTTAAGTCCTCATTTAATAGAAATGAGAGACTAGTTGGGTACCACACCCATTTGTAAGGTTGACTATATTGTATTTTAAATATACTTTAAGGAAATGTATTATTTTCTTTATTAAGTATTATTTGTTGCAAAATGAAATATTTATGTTGAGTTTAAGTTATGTATTGTTCTTGAAATAATGTTGGTTGTATACATGGTATTTTGAAAATAAAAGTTTATTTTGCATGTTATTTCTAAAAATTAAAGTTTAGTTTATTTCCTTATGCATATCTCTAAGGTTAAATTTAAATAATATTAGACTAATGTAGTTGCTGAATATAGTTTACTCTGTCATTTTCCCTTTTAATTGTCGTAGTAAATATCTCTTAAAAAAAAATTAACATGTCTATCTCTAAGATTTATTTCAATAAATTCTAGTCTAATATATTTGCTATTTAAATTTATTTAATTCTGTGATTTTACTTATTTGTATAAAATAAATCTAAAGATTAAATAACCTATCTCTGATTTTGGCAACAAGGAATTTAACAAAAAATAATAATAATAATAATACATTGATTTAAATCTGAATATTTTAATTAATCTATTAAAAAGTTTCAAAATAAAATATCTACATTCTTGCATAGTAAAGTTAGCCCTAGTTGTCAAATGCATCTAATATATATATATATATATATAATATATTTTAAATAAACTTAAAAAATATATATATAACATAAAATAAAATTAAAAAATTAAAAAAACTAATATTAAGTAAATACCAGAAGGGGAAGGGGCTCGGCCCCTATAGAACACCTGCAGGGTGGCCCCCCCCTCCGCATAGTGGGTAGTGACCCCAGTGGTAGCCGCAAGCCACAGTGGGAGGCTTCAGCCCCCATTGTGGGTGGCAGCCCACAGCGACGGCACCGTCGGGCTGCGGGCCGCACCTCACAGTGCCGACCAAGGCTGCCTCTATGGGACGCGACCCACAGGCTCGACTGCAGTCGTCCCTGTGGGGAGACCCCCTGCGAGAAACCTCTACCATAGCTACCTCCATGGCCTCCACTCTCCTCGGCCTCCATAAGCCCTCCGCCATAGCTTGTTTCAACCTACACAATAGTTTAAAACCCTAACTCGGTTCGTGTTAGGTAAGAATTTAATATAAAGAAAAATTTAGAATGAAAAAGAAATATAAAAATAAGGTTAGTAAGAATTCCTTATTTTTATAACATATTTTTTAGGGTTTGTGGATATTCTATTATCTAGGAAACAAAAATATAATATATATATATATATATATATATATATATATATATATATATATATATATATATATATATATATATATATATATATATATATATATCTATATATATATATATATATATGCTTGTAAGATCTAATTTTGGATTAATATTTTATTATGTACTTATATTTTATATATGCCTTTTTAAAAAAAAACATATGGGCATGTAAATATTCAATTTGTTGTTTTAAAATTTAAATATCTTTTAGAGTTTAATCTTTTAGAAATTTTATAACAAATTTGGTAGGTTAATTTTGGCTATGGGGAAATATTTTAGTCCACCTAGATATAGGTTTTTGAGATTAAACTTTATAGGACAATTTTCATGATGGATTTAATTGACCCTTTAGTAGAATTAATTTAACTATATTTTAATTATTGTTAAAATAAAATATAAGCATTAATAAATCTAAGTGCTGGGACTAATTTATTTAGTCCCTAAAAACAATTATTGGTTATTGGAGATTAATATTACCCTCGTCAAATAATTTAGAGAGTTTTGATTAAATTAAGTTATTGATTAAAATTGATGAGATAATAAAATAATTCATTTAGTATCCCGCATTTAATTTTAAATTATTTTCGCTTACTTGAGTTAGTGGTTAGAGTTAACTCAAAACATAGTTAAGACAAAACTTGTTAGTGCATTTCGTTTAGACAAATTTGATGTTATAGGTTGTTATTTTAAAAATAAAAATTATCCCATTCGTGCCCAAAAGTTTGGGCATGACATTTTGGTATCAGAGTAAGGTTTCCAACACTAGGAACCTTTCTCCATTACGTTTCGCTTTAATTATGTAATTAATTATATTATATTAATTTTCTATGATACTTAAATTTAATTAATTAAATATTTTTCTGAAAAATTAGTTATTTAATTTAATTCATTTTATTTTCTCATAAGGATGCCTCCAACTATAGGACAAGCTCGCAAGCATAGAAGGGGACCTAGGCGTGTACTTATAGCACACGAAGAGGTCGATAGGGAGGAATCGGTCCCGAAAGGGAACCTAGAGGCTCCTCCCAAACAGCTAGTTGACCCAAACCAAAACATCTTAGAAGCACTCCAGAACCTGATTGGTATAGTCCAAGATAGGCTTCTAGTAGGGGCTCATCATGTTGAAAACCAAAACTCAGGAAGCCATAGATTGGTAGATAGGGAATGGAGCAAGAGTCCATCTCCTAATCCCATAGAGAGTCAGGGTGGGAATGAGCCTAAGCTGATGCATCTACCAGGACCACCTCCAGTGGCAGAGCCAATGTATTATGAGAGAGCCTGTCAGGAACTAGGAGATCTTATCAGAGAGGTTATGCACCTCTAGCCACCATCTTTTGGAGGATTTACTGACAGGGTAGAAGCTAAGGCTTGGCTTTTGAGCCTTGAGAGGTGCTTTGCATTGCTCTCTTATGAGAGAAATCTAAAGGCATGTGTAGCAGTCCATTTGTTGAGAGGAATGGCCTCCACATGGTGGAGACAAGAGGAATACAAGTGTGGTTTAGTTGCTGATACTCTCACATGGGAGATATTTATAGAGAGGTTCAAGGAGAGGTACTTGTCAGAACATTACAGACAGTGTAGGATAGTTGAGTTCCATGACCTCTAGCAGAAGGGTCTCTCAGTGACCCAATACGAGAGCAAATTCTTTGAGCTCTTTCCACACGTGGACTACCTAAATGATGAGAAGCTTCTCATCAACCATTTCATCAGAGGGTTGAATATTGACATAGCAGGACCAGTGAGGATGTCTTCTCTAGGGAGCCTTCGGGTTGCTATGGAGAAGGCCCTGATAGCAGAGGAGATTTAGGTCAGGCCACAGGATATAAGGGATTGATTCCAGAACTAAAACCCTATACCCTAGACTTACGGATTTCAGAAACTCCATTGGAAGGGTAATAACAGAAACACATTGGGGTACTCTAAACCCCCTCCTCTATAGTAGTCACAATAGAACTAGAGGCAGAAGCCTCCACAGAGTCAGTAGGGTGCAAAGCCCAAGTAGTGGCAGTCTCAAGGTTAGAGGCAAGATCAGTGATCCCAGGTTCCTTACACACCTTTGGCGAGGACTCAGCAATCCTCTAGGGGTGGGTACAGTGGTTCTAGTAGGACAGGGGGACAACCTTTCTCTAGGCCTCAGGGCACCCTATTTCAGGCACGTGGTGCTTGCTTCACATGTGGAGCTATGGGGCACATGGCGAGAGATTGTCCTCAAGGTTAGATGGCAGGAAATTAGAGGATGGCCGCATCAGAGCCTACAGTTGGAGATATGGGTAGGTCCCATAGAGTCTTCACAGCGGTTGACAACTGCCAGGCAGAGCATTAGGCCATGGTCATTGAGGCTGCAGGTATGATCAAAGGTAGTAGTGTCTCTATATTATTTGATTCAGGAGCTACTAACTCCTTTATATCTCCATTGGATGTGGAATGTTGTGGGCTAGTGGAAACTAGACAAGGTGTCAGTTGGGAAGTGGAGTTAGCTTTAAGGGCTAGAGTGTCAGTGGAATCAGAGGTTAGGGCATGTCAGCTTCAGATTGGAAATACCACCACCTTAGTAGACCTTAGAGTTACACCACTTGGATCATATGGCATCGTACTTGGCATGGATTGTCTTTATGCCCATAGAGCCAAGATGGATTTCCACCTGAAAGAAATCAAGTGTGAGGATGATCATGGTTCACCCATAGTAATCACTAGGATTCAGAGACCCATGTCTCTTCGTATGATTTCCACAATGCAGCTTAAGTAGAGCATGTGAAAGGGATGTTAGCCATTTGCCATCGCCATCAATGATAGGGAGGAAGAGGATGAAAAGGAAACATCGATTGACAACCATCCTATCCTTAAGGGATATTCAGATGTGTTTCCTTCAGAGCTACCTAGAATGCCACCTCATAGAGAGATTGACTTTCATATAGACCTTGTACCAGGAGTTGAGCCAGTTTCAAAAGCACCTTACAAGATGACCACAAATGAGCTTAATGAGCTCAAGATGTAGCTTGAGGAACTCCTAGAGAAGGGTCACATTCTTCCTAGCATATCCCCTTGGGGTGCACCAGTCATCTTCATGAAGAAGAAGGATGGATATCTTCGATTATGCATGGATTATCATTAGTTGAACAAAGTAACTATCAAGAACCGATATCCCTTGCCTAGAATTGATGATTTATTCAACCAACTTCAAGATGCCAAAGTATTTTCCAAAATTGATATGAAGTTATGATACCATCAGTTGAGGATAGTGGAAAGCAATATCCACAAGACCACATTTCGCACTAGATATGGCCACTATGAGTTCACCGTGCTTCCATTCAGTCTTACAAATGCTCCAGCTATTTTCATGAGCCTCATGAATGGGGTATTCCACACATTTCTTGATCATTTTGTGATTGTGTTCCTCGATGACATATTGATATATTCTCAAAATGAGAAGGAGCATGAGGAGCACCTGAGATAGGTTTTGCAGTGTTTGTGGGATAATCAGTTCTATGGAAGTTTGTCAAAGTGTGCATTCTTTCATTCAGAGGTCAAGTACCTTGGGCACATTATTTTCAAGGATGGGATCTTAGTAGACCCATCAAAGATTAGAGCTATTATGGATTGGCCAGCACCAACCAGTGTGATAGAGGTTAGGAGCTTCATGGGCTTAGCAGGTTATTACTGACACTTTGTTGAGGGATTCTCTAGAGTCGCACATCCTATTACTTCTCTTTAGTGTAAAGGGAAAAAATTTGAGTGGACAGAGAAGTGCTAGAGGGCCTTTCATGAACTCAAAAAGGCACATACTAGGGCACCTATCCTTGTAGTACCAGACCCCTTAGCTGACTTCATGGTTTGCACAGATGCTTCCCTAGAGGGTTTAGGAGTAGTTCTTATGCAGGATGGTAGGGCTATAGCTTTTGAGTCTAGGAAAGTTAAGACTCATGAGCTTAACTACCCTACTCATGACCTTGAGCTTGCAGCAGTAGTGCATGCACTTGTGAGGTGGAGACACTTCCTTTTGGGTCATCATTTTGAGCTTCATTTAAACCATCAGAGCCTACAATACATATTCACTCAGCTGAACCTTAATGCACGACAAAGGAGATGGATGGAGTTCTTGTGCAAATATGATTTTGACATTCACTACATCAAAGGAAGAGAAAATGTGGTTGTAGATACTTCAAGTAGGAGACGTCATGAGGTATACACCATATCTATGGGCACAGATTTGAGAGATCGTATACTGTAGTAGTTGCCAGAGGATGGATGGTATTTAGAGGTTTGTTAGGTGATACGATCTCAAGATACTCTAGAAGGGAAATATGTGGATTATTCCTTGGAGTCTGATGGACTATTATTCCATAGAGGGCACATCTATGTACCTTCATACAGGGGATTGAGAGAGTTCATTGTCACAGAAGCTCATAGAGCTCCTTATGTAGTACATCCTGGATTTAAGAAGATGCATGCTAACTTGAGATAGTTATATCATTGGCCAAGAATGCGACAGCTCATTGCTGAGTTAATAGCCCGATGCCTCGAGAGTCAGAGAGTCAAGGCAGAGCACCGCCATCCAGGTGGGTTGCTCCAATCTCATGCTATACCAAAGTGGAAGTGGGATACTATATCCATGGATTTCATCATTGGTCTTCCTATGTCATCTTGTCACCATGATGCCATCTTGGTGACAGTTGACAAGTTGACCAAAGTGGCCCACTTTTCACCAGTTCGGACTACCTTCACAGCACCAACAGTAGCACAGGTGTTCTTATAAGACATTGTCAGACTTCATGGCATCCCACACAAGATTATTTATAATAGGGATTCCCTCTTCACTTCTTCCTTTTGGAAGGCATTACAGACAGCTATGGGTACCAAGCTCAATTTCAGTACAACCTATCATCTAGAAATGGACGGTCAGACAAAGAGGGTTAACCAAGTGTTAGAGGATATGCTTCACATGTACGTCATGGATCATCAGACTAGATGGGAAGAGTACCTTCCCTTAGTGGAGTTTCCCTACAACAATGGGCATCACACTTTGTTGGGGATGCCACCCTATCAAGCATTATACAACAGGCCTTGTAGGACACCGTTGAGTTGGGACCACATAGAGGACAGAGTTGCTATTGGTCTTGAGATAGTTTGGGATATGGAGCAGTAGGTGGATTTGATTAGGCAATGTCTTAGAGAGGCACAAGATAGACAGAAGAAATATGCAGATGCGAAGAGGATAGACTATAGCTACTTGGTTGGAGACAGAATCTTCTTCAGAGTGTGACCGCATAAGAGTCCAATCCATTATGGAAAGGGTTCTAAGCTCACACCTCACTTTGTAGGACCATTTGAAATCCTTGAGAGCATAGGACCAGTTGCCTACCATTTAGCATTGCCACCTAGCCTGTCACGCATCTATGATGTGTTTCATGTATCAGTTTTGAGGAAATATGTCTATGATGAGTCTCATATTTTAGTTTGGGATGCCTTGCAGGTGGAGTCGGACAGGCAGCTATCTTTGGAACCCATTCACATTTTGGTACACCGGACGCTGGCCCTTCGAGGTCGAGAGCTATACCAGGTTAGGGTCTAGTGGGATTGCTATGATAGGGTTACGGCTTCATGGGAGGACGTAGCACGTATGAGATCACAATACCCTCATCTTTTTGATGAACTCCAAGAGGAAGTTAATGCCTAGAGGGGGAGGGTGTGAGGCCCTACCCTAACTCATTCTAGCATTTCAGTGATTTCATGTTGAGACTATTATGGATGCTTTATTTTTATGCATTATGGATTTATAAGTTATATGATTCCATGATTTGGATAACATTGATGTATGTTGATGCTTCATTTATATGCTTTATGATATAGAACTCTATATGATTCTAGAATAGGATAAATTTGAGATGATGTATGTCATTATTGGATTTGTAGGACTTTACTATGATGATAGAAATAGGATGCATGTTCTATGAATGGATCAAAATTATGAGGATTATGATAATTGCTTATGTGGATTTATTTGGATATAAGATATTGATTTGTTTAAATGTAAAGTGTATGTAGAGTGTTTGATGTGTATTCTTATTCATGTCTTTTATATTATATGAGGTTATTCAGAATTACTAATGTGTAATTGAGATGCAAGAATTAGGCACTTAGTGGGTAATCACCCACTCTCCATTTTTGGAGATTATGCAATTTTGAAAATAAGAGTTTTTGGGATAGAATTTTGGCTAAGTGAAGAAGGACGGATTGTGGAATTGGGTTGCTCATCCTTAACTAGTTCTAGCATACCTTTGGGAAGATTGAAGGTTGGTTCATCTTCTTATTTTGTTTCTTTTTATATTGGATGTTTATGTTGAAAAGATTGCTTGTATGTAGAGGTTGGTTTCTTGTATTTTCCTTTGTGAAAATTATTTTGTGTTCTATCTTTTACTTCTCGTATGCATTTTTTTGTGCTTTGGGAGTAACCAAGGCCTCCTACTCTTGGGAGAGAGGATGATCTTGTGGATGGTAGAAGTTTGATAGCCCTCGAATGAGAGGCTCTCGTTATGAGAGTGATCTCAAGGGGTGTATATGTGACCCTTGCTGCATGGCCTGGTTTATGCATTTGGGGGTCATAAGGAGGTAAATATGGCATGAATTCCTTAGGGGGCATAAGGATGTGGGGATGACTAAATCTATGATATATCTTTGTTTTCCATGAGATGCCTTTGTGTTCTATCATTCTTACAGTCTCCTCAAGGTATTTGGTCCACTACCACCCTTGAAAAGACATCACATTTTGTGGTGAAGTGTAGCCTTGGTTGGGAATATGTTGTTGCGTTTGTTTTCCCTTGCTTGTTGTGTTTGCATGTGTGTAACCTATCTAGGGCTTGGTTCTCCAAGCTCGGGGGTGGCTTCTAGTAAGCGTAGGCTGGGAGGTGAGCACTCCATGGTCATAGCCTTATGATTTATTTGCAGGTTGCTTGGAAAGAAAAGAAAAGGACAAGTTAGAAATTGCTGGATTTATTTTGATTGCAGAAAAGATTAGGGAATGAGATATTTTTCTATTTTAAGTTGCAGCAATGTAAAGGGAAACTAAATGATGTATTAATGTGAAAGAGAAAAGTATTCATTTTTTAATTTAAATCCTCATTTAATAGAAATGAGAGACTAGTTGGGTACCACACCCATTTGTAAGGTTGACTGTATTATATTGTAAATATACTTTAAGGAAATGCATTATTTTCTTTATTAAGTATTATTTGTTGCAAAATGAAATATTTATGTCAAGTTTAAGTTATATATTGTTCTTGAAATAATGTTGGTTGTATACATGGTATTTTGAAAATAAAAGTTTATTTTGCATGTTATTTCTGAAAATAAAAGTTTAGTTTATTTCCTTATGCATATCTCTAAGGTTAAATTTAAATAATATTAGCCTAATGTAGTTGCTGAATATAGTTTACTCTATCATTTTCCCTTTCAATTGTTGTAGTTTATATCTCAAAAAAAATTAACATGTCTATCTCTAAGATTTATTTCAATAAATTCTAGTCTAATATAGTGGCTGTTTAAATTTATTTAATTCTGTGATTTTACTTATTTGCAAAAAATAAATCTAAATATTAAATAACCTATCTCTGATTTTGGCTACAAGGCATTTAAAAAAATTAAAAAATAAAAATAATACATTGATTTAAATCTGAATATTTTAATTAATTTGTTGAAAAGTTTCAAAATAAAATATCTATATTCTTGCATAGTAAAGTTAGCCCTAGTTTTCAAATGCATCTAATATATATATATATATATATATATATATATATATATATATATATATATATATATATATATATATATATATATATATATATATATATATATATATATATATATATATATATATATATATATATATATATATATATATATACTACACTTATATTTAAAATGTATTTATATATGTAATATATATATATATATATATATAATATATTTTAAATAAACTAATCAAAAAAAAATATAACATAAAATAAAATAATTTTTTTTTTTTAAATAATATTAAGTAAATACCACAAGGGGAAGGGGCTCGGCCCCTATGGAACCCCCGCAGGGCAGCCCCCCCCTTTGCACAGTGGGTGGTGACCCCTGCAGCAGCCGCAACCGTCACTGTGGGCTGCAAGCCATAGTGGGAGGCTTCAACCCCCACTATGGGTGGCACCCCACAGCGACAGCACCGCTGGTCTGCGGGCCGCGCCTCACAGCAGTGGCAAAGGGCGCCTCTGTGGGACGCGACCGCAGGCTCAACTACGGTCATCCCTGCAGGGAGCCCCCTTGTGGGAAACCTCTGCCATAGCCGCCTCCATGGCCGCTGCTCTCCTCAGCCTCCATAAGCCCTCCGCCATAGCTTGTTTCAACCTGCACAATAGTTTGAAGCCCTAACCCGGTTCGGGTTAGGGTAAGAATTTAATATAAAGAAAAATTTAGAATTAAAAAGAAATATAAAAATAAGGTTAGTAAGGATTCCTTATTTTTATAACTTATATTTTTTAGGTATATATATATATATATATATATATATATATATTTACACATGATTATATATATGCTTGTAAGATCTAATTTTGGATTAATATTTTATTATGTACTTATATTTTATATATGTTATTTTTTTAAAAACATATGGGCATGTAAATATTCGATTTGTTGTTTTAAATTTTAAATATCTTTTAGAGTTTAATCTTTTAGAAATTTTATAAAAAATTTGGTAGTTTAATTTTGGCTATGGAGAAATATTTTAAATCCACCTAGATATAGGTTTTTGAGATTAAACTTTATAGGACAATTTTCATGATGGATTTAATTGACCCTTTAGTCGAATTAATTTAACTATATTTTAATTATTGTTAAAATAAAATATAGGCATTAATAAATCTAAGTGCTAGGACTAATTTATTTAGTCCCTAAAAATAATTAATGGTTATTGGAGATTAATATTACCTTCGTCAAATAATTTAGAGAGTTTTGATTAAATTAAGTTATTGATTAAAATTGATGAGATAATAAAATAATTCATTTAGTATTACACATTTAATTTTAAATTATTTTCGCTTAGTTGAGTTAGTGGTTAGAGTTAACTCAAAACATAGTTAAGACAAAACTTGTTAGTGCATTTTGTTTAGACAAATTTGATGTTATAGGTTGTTATTTTTTTGAAAAAAAATTTATCTGGTTCATGCCCAAAAGTTTGGGCATGACACATGTTCACCATTTTCTTGTTGAGGCTTTCTTATATCTTGTATATCTATTAGCACATATTCTTGATCAACTTGGCATGTACACTTAGCCTCCTCCTCGCAACAATCAGAACAACACATGGTTAAATCATCATTTTTAAAATTCCATTGTCCTAAAAATTCATCAATGATGTATGCTTGCTCATCTATAGGAATAATACTTGTAAATGATTGTGGAATTGGTAATGTAAGATTGAGATGATTTATGTTGCATTCATTAGATAGAGGGGTTAGGAAAACATCACCTTGGTTCAACGCAATTTCACAACCAATTGCCTTTTTAGTTTTTAAATTAAAAAATTCATGTGTTTGCACTATATTGAATATGCAACATTTTTGACATTTTTGTGTTGTTTCTTCAATATTACTTCTTCTTATCAATCTCATTACAATTAATGAATATATAAATGTTTCTTTAATTTCTAATATCTACCTCAAATAATGCATCTATATGATTTAAAACAAAGAAAACCAAGGTTAATCATCTAAACAAGGTCGACAGTTGCATAGATTTTTATCGAGGTGTAATGGTCCTAACTTAGCCCACTATGGTTTCATGCCTTTAATGCCTCTCCCCAGCAATGACACCAAAAATGATAGGCCAAAACTAAGGCAAATAATAAGAAAGATTTAACACTTTATAATGAATTTCAGTTCGGTCTATACATGTCAATCCGGGGTTGTAAACTGGTGAAAGGTATAGAGACTGCTTGCTTAAGGGATGAAGTTAGCAAGCCAAGTGGGTATGAAATTCATCTAGAAAATAAACCTATGACAATTCAAAATAATTTTGGTGACAGGAATTGTCACTTCTTGACAACAGAAACTGCACAGACAACAAATTATGAAACAAACAATTTATTAATAATTGACAAACCTTCTCATCAAATCAATAATACCAATCAAACTTTAATAAAATATTACAAATGAAACTTAAATCATAATAATTGTATCAAACTAAACTAATGAAATTTAAATCACACTACTGCTAAAGTTTAAAACTGAAAAGAAATAACAAAAAAAAATAAAATATCACCGAGCTTTGCGAGGAGTGGGCCCTTGCTCCTGGTTTGCATGTTGGAAGAAATGGAAGTTGTCTTACGCTGGTTTTATCAAACCAAGAACTATTTTATTTATCACATAATAATATAAAATTCTTTGTCTTTCATCTCCTCATTTCAATGATATTGCATTGCCTTTATAAAATGAATAGGCGTCCAACAAATTCTCAACTATTTACTATTCACGGAGATTAGTTTGTTGCATTATTTTTCCAATGCTTTTCTCCACCAATAATATATTTTTGCAGCCTTATTTTATAGAATTTGGTTCTATTCTCTTACCACTTCTTTTGGAATTACTTGTGGCTTGTGGGTTGGAATAAAACAAGCTAAAAATCTAGGAATTTGTTGTGCCACAAAAGTAGCCATTCTTTTGGCCTACACACAACATAATTTTATTAGTTGCAACAATAAATAATTTATACTATTTCATGTCATATGAGTGCAAAAATAAATTGTTTGTTGTTACAAGAAGATAGCTAATATTTAGTAAAACAAATAATTAATAGTTAGAATTATTTTTTGCAAAATATATCCACGGGGTGTAGGAATTTTGTTCTCTCCTTCTCCATAGCATGCTGCAAATTATTTTCCAAAGCTAAAATGAAAATTCTTGTTAGTTAATACAATCTAATATTTATTATTCAAGTATTTTATCTTAAAACTAAATTAAATATTACTTATCTACATTAAATCATATGCAACATAAAATGGTAAAATGATATAATATGGAATGGAAATGAACTATGGGAATGGGTATGAAAGCATATGAAATAGGCAAAAATATGACATAAAATGAAACATAAATGTCTCTATTCAAAAGAAAATAAAGTAATAAATGGGTGTTTAATGTATTCTGAAAATGAAAAGAGCCCTGCAGAGATCAGTGCTTATCCTAGGGCATAGAGGCAAACAAAAGAAAGAAAACATAGCTCCATTAGTGAATATAACATACCAGTAGATCTTTTCTTTATTAATGTCTTACATTAATAAATTTGCTCTTTCTATTATAAAATTCTTCTTATAGATCCTAATTATCTACTCAAAACACTGCAGGCTATTTGAAACAATTTAATTCTCCCATTGGAAGAAAGTAGCAAATAACAAACACATTTCATGAAATTTGAAATGATGAACTTAGAACACCCTTGATGCTTTGTATTCAAATGAAAATGACTACATAATTCTGGAGACAACCCTGCAACATTAAACTCTAAATATATAAACTGGTTAACATTCATTCATGGAATCACAAATTTACTATCAACTAGTTTTATCTATGACCTTCGGATTCTACACTCTCTTTTTACAAACAACTCCCTTATAAAAGTTCAGAACATGTACAATAGAGAAAGAAAAAGAAGATATAGAAAAGAAGAAACTCTAGATTTAACTAATTTTTGCCACATGTCCTTCTCCTAAATCTGATTTGTTGAAGACACATGTCCCTCATCTCTCTTCACTCTACAGTTGAAGAACATTCCTTCTTTACCTTATCCTGCACTTTCCAAAATATCTTCCAATTGAAAAATATTCCCCCTACTGAGTGTTATCGCTCTTTAAAAAATGAGTGTTCTTGTTTCATAATTGGCTAAAGGTCTGAAAATTTGAATCTGGTATGGCCTTGTTGCCTTTAAATCACTTTGGGTCCAATGAGGGTTTAGGGTTTAAGTTTTAATCACTCCAATGTCTAAGAAAAACCCTTGCATTCTAATTTTGTGTTACTTTATTTGCTTAAAGATGGGTCCATTTGTCGTGAGAAGTGTCCCCCCCTTTTTTATTTTCTTCTTCTTTTTCTAAGCTTTTCCTATAGTTCTTAATTTTTTGATTGGGTTTCCTAACTAGTGAGAAGGTTCCTTTTAATCTAAAGGTGCACAAGATTTTGTAGCCCTAAGATGCCCATGAGTTACCATTCGCGAAGTGGCAAAAGGCAGAAGTGGGTCCGACATCTAGTTTTCATTAAAGAATAAAGACCAATCACGTTCTTTTTGATCAGACAGCCCACGTGGTTTCGCAAGATAAAGGTGACTGACATCTAACCTTCACAAAATGGTGAAAAGGAAATTGGCTTCGGTGTCCAAGTAAAAACTAAAGGTAAATACCGATCATGCTCCCTTTGATTGAATGGTTGGCGCTATTTCATAGCCCTAAGGTGCACGGTTTTTAGGCTTCACGAAGTAGCGAAGTGATGTGGCGGCCACTTGGTCGATGTCGTGGTAGAAAGGATGGGTTAGACTGCTAACGAAAAGGCAAGTTGTCAAATACACATGGTGGACCTGAAGTGGATCCCGTGGAAGTTGTTAGACAAATAAAAGATTGACACGTTGGTTTCCTTTGCCAAGTAGGTTGCCAGGTCAGATGGTGCTGAGTCAAAGGGTCCACTTCTACTAGTTAGGTTGTTAAAGGGTGGGTATCTCAAGAAGGATCCTATAGTGGGCGCTATTTCACAACCCGAAGATGCAAGATAATTACCATTCGTGAAACAGTGAAAACCGCTAACCTTAAATGCTTGGTGTATGGTTAGTGGGGTTAACCACCATTCATGAGATAGAATAAAGAATAATCAAGTTATTTTTGATTGGATGACCCGCGTAGTTTCACTAGGTGAATGTGCACGGTGTTTAGTTTTCATGAAATGGCGAAAGAGATTTAAGCCCGTCGCCAGATGAAGAATAGTCAATAAAGTAAAAGTTGTGCAAGTTTCGCTGGATCTAACGGTTGACATGATTTCTCTTGATGAAGAAGCATGGATTTTAGGCTTTACAAAATGGCAACATAAGAAAGTCATAGAAACACAGACATTTTGTGATCCGTTGGAGCGAAATTTTCAAATTCATTCGTGAATTCAATTCTGAGGTGATGGCTGAACCATGTGGTGTTAATGTCGTAGTTAAGAACCCGCTTGCCGTATATACTCTCACATCAATTGAATGTAGGCATCATTTCAAAGAGTTGTTGCAGAAAGCTAGTGCAGAGCAGAGATCTTCAGGCCAAAAATAGGTTTTCTTTTATCTTGCTTACCAGTTACTTGAAAGATTGTTTGAATTGTGGTTTTGTTCTGTTAAAGAATTGTTGTGATTAGTAATTGAACTACTTGCATATCATTGAGATGGCACCCAGAAGGGACTTCATAGGGAAAGTGAATTACCAGGAGAAAGCAATTTGTGATGATTTCTTGGAATAGTTGTCTATGTCCACAAATGTAGCAGCTAAGGTTAAAGAACTAGTGTCTAAGGCTCCTCGCTTGATAATAGGAGAAGAATTGTATGACAAGGGTAATTGGCTAAGAGACCCACAGATAGGGTTGTCTAGTTTGAGTTTATTTAGGGTTGGATTTGGTATGAGACACTCCCCAGCCCCAATGAACAGTATTTGGGAGTTGGATGTAGGTAAATTGGTGGTCCCTAAAGTGTTCGTGGATGTGGATCTCCTAACTCAGATTGCACACAACTATGACCCTATTACCAAAAGTGTTAGGGGTATAAATGGAAAAACCCTCATTGAAATAAATGATGATGAGTTCAGAAATGTTTTTGGGCTTAGTGAGGTGTCCAATTATTTGGAGCCCATTAATTTTAAATCATTGGCTCAGGTCTACAATGCACAGAGGAATCATCCTACAAATGGGCCTCTTAAAGTATTCTTTGTTAAAATATGTGGGTTGACTGTTGTCAGACCTAATACCATGGAGCCTTTCTCCTTGAATTTGTTCACTCTTGGAGCCAAAGGATTATACTAGTCACTCTGTTAGATTCTTGGAGAGGATGCTGAAGTGAACATGCCAACTCATTACATGTTAATGATAGCTCAAATATTAAATCCTTCTCTGGCAGTCACATTTTATTATGCCCTCTATATTACTGATGCAATCCATGAAGGCTTGATAGGGATAAAGAATGGTAAGGTAGATAGGCCTTTTGGATGGTACTCCCTTCTCATGCATTTATTTCTATTCAAGGGTGGTGACTACTTTACCAATGAAATGGATCTGGTGAAAGAAAAAGATGGAGAGAAAATGCCAGTTCAATTATGGAGCATAGTGTTGTCATGGGACATGGAGGATGCTAGCTACCTAAAGTTTGATAAGTGTTTCAAATCCAAGATCAGAATTCTTTTATGTTCAGAGAATCCAAGAGTCCGTAAAGCTCTTTTGGAGTTTCTTAGGCCAAAGGAGTTTGCTGAAGAAATCAAAATTGTCCACAATTGGGGTGACATGTACTTGTACCATGTTTCCACAGTTTTTAGAGTGTATGGTTTTAGAGGCACTCCATTTTTGTTGCCATATCAGGTCCCACTAAAAGTAGGAATTGCAGAAGTCCTCAGGCAAATTAGGAGTGTGTAAGAGGCAGAGCTATCTAACAGAGGAAAAGGGACCATTTTCCCTACAGTAACAATAGCACATCAGTTTGTAACTACTAAAGGGGGATGGAAGTGCTTTGAGGAATTCTTTCAACCTTACCATTTGTCCACTATAGTGTCAAGGTTGTCTGACCCTGAGGATTTCTTTAATAGTATGTTTAGGAAAAGGGCAGTGTGCAAAGGCAGACCTCACTAATTCCAATTCCCTGAAGACCTCATCATAAATGAGTTTGATCTAGATGAGCAGGAGTTAAGGAAAGAGAAATGGGTGGCCTACAAGAAGGCTCTAGATTTTGTGCATCAATTTGATGCCAGCTATGACCCTTTGTCCAGTTTTCACCCCTTTGAGGAAAAGGAAAAATTCCTAATTCTTTGTTTTGAAGATGTAATGCAAACATTGAAAAAGAAGAGGGAAGCAGTGATTAAAAATAATCTTGAGAAGGCAAGACTAGTTCTAGCCAGGTTTACATCTGCTAAAGAAATCCCTCTAGGTGATTATGTATTACATAAGAAATCTAAGTACAGTGTGCTAGTGCCAATGATAGGGGATCCTTCTACTTTAGGAGGGAAGAGGAAAGTGAAAGATGTAATTCATATTCAAGACTCCCCAAAGAAGAAAAGGTTGGGAAAAGAAGTGCAATCTAATGAGCCCTTGTATTCCCCATCTCAATCCCCTATTCATATAGGAGATGAGCAGGCAGTAGCTAAGCAATTGTTGCAGTTAGGGAGTCTTGGGGAGATAGCTTATACCTATGATGAAATAGAAGATGGAATGCCTCAAGAGCTAGAAGATGCTAAGATGGACATAACCACCAATGAGTTCAAAGGCCAGGAGCTGGATCCTGCCATTAAACAAGCCAATGAGTAATTCTTAGCTGATAGCAACTTTTTTACCTTAGGAGCTTTCATGCAATTTGTGTGGAAGCAGAATATTGATAAGTTTAATGCTAGATGTGAGAAGAGGAAGAGTGAGCAGACCCACAAGGATGCAGCTATGGTGGAGGAAGAAATAAAGCAAGAAATGGTGATTGAGTTTAAGACCATCACTCCTGAGAAAGGAAGGGAAATGGTAGCAAAGGCTATTGTACTCATCCTCCCTGAATGGGATATAGAAAATGCCTTGGTTTTATAGGTAGTAAGGAAAGAGACCAAGCCTATGGAAGGAGTAACCATTAGCAAGGATGATACTGCCCTGGTCATGTGATCTCTAAAAAGAGATGAAAATAGAAAGAGAAATGATACCCCATAGTCTAATTACCTTGGAGGCATGATAGTAAAGAGGGTACAAAGTACTAGAGTGGTGGAGGCTGCTAGCATAGTCTTAGAGAATGCAAAATTCAGTGTTGCAGTGGCAAAGAAAGAAGCAAAGGAAAAGGCAGATCTCCAGGCTAAGCTAGAGACAGTCTTGAAAGCCTACAATGAGGCCAAAGGACAGGTAATGAGCCAAGATAACATTATTGCTAAGTTGAGAAGCCAATTGGTAGGACAATACCATCAAGGTGAGTCCTCAACATTGATGATTGCTTCTTCTCCTATACAACCTCCATCTACTAGCCCTATCATTGAATTTCCCCCTTCTCTGGCACCTTCTAGTTCCCAAATAGTTGAGATCACTCCTCAAGAGTTGGAGAAGCGAAAACAGGCTCAAACCCTATTTGCAAATAAATATGAAGAGAGAGTGAGGGCCACAATTTTGAGTTTTGCTGACACTGTAGGATCATCATTGGTGTATAACAATATGAGTAAAGTTTTGGATATGTGGAATGAGCTGAATGGAGATAATGTTGTTCTAATGCCTATTTTGGACAAGTGGATGCCTAGGGAAGTGGACCTAGGACTTATATGTGTATCTTATGATGAAGTAGGGGTTGACCCCATTATCAAATCCACTTGTGACTTGACAAAGGGTTTGGCAAAGTTAGCACAAGGAGTATATAATGTAGAGAGGAAGATCAACTTGTATAAGAAAGAGTACACTGAGCAAGTATTTGAATTATTCCCAGGGGGTTTTTCTAGTCCAACTCAATTGAAAGACAAACAAATATGGCTCAATGAGTTAGGAGCCAACCTATCATTGAGGATAAAGGGAATCATTAATACAAATGATACTTCCCTATTTGTCAGAACGGTTGAGGAGATAGAGAAAATTAAATCACACTATGGCTTCCTAAATTCAGAGGTCAATAAAATGAGGAACTCTGGGAAGATATTAGCCAAGACAAAGGGGATAGTTATTAACTTCTCATTTCCTACTGATGACATGTACCAGGAGTGGAAAAGAAAGTATGTAGTGCTAGATGTAGAGGTTCAAGAAGAAGCCATAGAATGACAACCACAAGAAAGGGGCCAGTAGAATGTGGAAAAGATTTGTTACTTCTTGTTCAAACAAGAAGTCTATTGTAACAAACTTTTTTGAGAACGTGTGAAGCTTGTATGCATCCATATTATTATAAATGGATACTAGGACTAGGAAGAGAGGGATCACAAGAATTTGTAAAGAAACTCTACAGAAATATATCTTGGATTTTCTAGTTTTATGGAGAACATTCTGAGTTTTGTAAGATTTTTTTAAAAATAAATATCAATATACAAATCATGAACTTTGGAGCCTAGAATTTGTGTTGTCTTCTGGTGTGCTTTCAATAATTTACTGGTTTCAATATGGGTAATCTAGGGTTATTCAATTGAACATGGATTGTAATGCAGTCTTTAATAGATATGTTTCTTAGCTTTTCTCTTTAGGAGGGAAATTCAATATGCAGGAAATATTTCTATCAGTAGATTATTTTGTTAGAGACTTTGAATTTGATGAACACTATCTTGTCAAATAAGGAGAAACTCTTATATATGTCAGGCATGTATGGGGTTGATAGAAGCTGAGGTGTTGAGATGTATGGAGATGTTTGATTGTGAAATCATTGTTTAACTTAGATGACTCTATAGCCTGGATTAAGCACTTGTATCAGTTGTAGCTCTCTTTCTACTTTTCTTGTAGATCAATACTGAACATGAGTATAAGCTTTCTTTTATTTATTTCAGTTCATGTTTGAGGTGATAAGATTCACTGGTTTTGGGCTGGTTTACTGTGGATCTATTTTAAGAGTGTGAATCTATTTACAAGAGGTATACCCGTCTGAACTTTGGATAAGTTCAAAGTGTAGAAGGTTTTTGAAACCTTGTCATATGTTGCTCTAAAGTTCTTTTTTCTTGATCTCTCTATTTGCAGATAGAGTTATTAATTTCTCACAGGGGATAAAAGGGGAATCAAAATTTGAGAACAACACTGAGTACTCTTGCTTCTCGTGAATACACTTTTCACATTTGATGCAAATGATTTCCAAATTTTGAAATAAAAATAAAATATTATTATTTCTATGTGGCATACAAATGATATTTCAAGTGAAAAGTTTTGTGTCCATTCTATCTTCACAATACTTCTTGCTAAGTCACCTTCACTTTTGAGTGAATGCATTTTGCCACTCTTACCCCTCCCTAGGTGAAAATAATTCACTTGTTGTAGCCTTTTACTAAACGTAAAAATAATTTCCCAATATTTTTACATAATATAGTTTTGCAATTACATTGTTCTATGAGAGGACTATACTTCTAAAATAAAAATCCATTCCATATGTTTTCATTTGAGTGAACTAATTTCCCCTTTATGTACAATATAAAGATTATACCTAGCTCATATTTGTTGGCATTATGTTGTCATTAATATCAACTGGTATGGGATGACCACAGGTAGAAGAGATTTATGTGCAATACTGTTATGAAGGAGTATAGGATGTGATATCTTGGACATCACCTTTTGTTTGTAGAATACCGGTAATGGTAAAGAAGATTTTCTCAGAAGTCATCAGTACACAAGGTAGTACTTGACCTGTGTGATGAGATGAAGAAGTGTTTTGAGCGATATGTTGTAAGGTTACAGAACAATAGGATTCTCACCAGATGATGATGTAGTCATCATGAGAAGAAATGGTTGACTGTGAACATGCTCATATCAAATCACATGTTCCTATCTGAGGAGATGTTGCACAAATAGGGAAGTCACATGAAGAGCATTGCAGGATGCAGATGACAAGGTGTTACTCCATCAAGTAAGTGGAGCTTATCTCCTAGTATGCTTTGAGTGCATCTTATTTTGGAGAGATAAGAATGAAGAGGTAAAGGCAAGCGCTAGAAGGATGACACTAGATCTACTGGCGAATTGAAGGAATGCCCTAAGTGCATGAGATCAGGGTTATACACTAGACTAGAAGAAGAGGTATGTGGAGATGCCAGTACAAAGGAAGTGTGAATTGTGTGTGTTTCACCATAACAAAATGGTAGAGGAAGGAATAACATCAATTAGAGTGGTACTATCTGAAGTAGAAAGATCTGATTGAAGATGGAGCCCTGGGGAGATTGATGACATGGTGTCATCAGGAGTGGTACCGATATATGAGTCCATCAGTTGTATAAGCAAGGTGAAGTAGTAGAAGATATCTTGGAATTATTAGTCTGGAAACAAGGATGAGAGTTTCCATCAACAATTCAAGATGAGAGCAGATATGACAAGGTAACCAGTAAAATGGTTGAGACTAGAAGGGTTAGCAAACTGATCGAAGTAAGGAACCGGTAGGGTGATTGGTTGATGATTCTACTTGGACCAACTTAAAGTGCCAATCTGGTAGATAGTCAACATGGAGTCAACATGGAAAACCCACGATTGGATAATATAGAATGTACAATGATAGGGTTGTTGCAGGGTTGGTCAGCTTTAATGAAAAGTCACCCATATCAAGGAACACGTAGCAAAGAAATTGTAGGGGTTTGAGGCTTGAGGTCTCAAAGACAACTATGAGACAACTAAGAGAAATCAAGAAGATCGAGGCGATGAAGGAAACAACATGACAAGATCTTTGGTGATTGTCCAAAGGATTAGCTATGAGGGTAAAAGCAAGTCGCTAGAAAAGAAAGGAGTGATCAAAGAGATGTGACTATGGCGAAGATGTGCATGCAGATGTCTAAAAAGATCAGATCATGTAAGATCTAATTGGATTTGGTTTGCCTCAAGAATGGTGAAGAAACCCTAACCGCCTGAACATTGAATTGACTTCTGGTAGGAAATCTGGGCTATAAGTAAAAAGGTCAAAGAGATTGTTAAGTAGTGCTGAATAGGGATAATATTATGTTGTTACGAAGTGGTAGACTTCTACATGTAATAAAAAGATCAGTTGAGTGCTTAATGAGCATCTTAGAAGAGAGTGAGAGTGAACCTAGTTGAAGACTTCAACCGGTTGGAGATAAGAACCGGTAGTTCTTATACTGACAGAGTGTGATACCGGTGATGTGCTGAGAGTGTGGTGTAGATCCAGGAGAGAAGCAACAGGTGTAGAGAAGGAAGAAGAGTGAGTCAGAAAAAGAGAGCAGGTACTTCACTGATGGAGTAAGACATTTGATAAGCTTACAAGATTCATTTGTAACATGATAACAACTTATGTATTTGAAGTTTATATTGTGAATACTAGGTTGTAGCTCAGTGCAAGAGTTGTATCTCCTTGGGTTGGTGCCCTAAAGATAGGGGTTGGTACTCCTTTGGGTTGTAGCCCATAAATCAGGTAGGGGTTGGTTCTCCTTGGGTTGGTGCCCTAAACTTTGTAACTATATTTTACTGTGAGTTTGGATTGCAACAATAGTCTCCAACAACATTACTCACTGAGGTTTTTCCCATCTTGGGTTTTCCTCATATATATTGGTGTTATGTGATGTCTCCTTGTGTGTGTGTGTATTTGAGTTAGTCTCATTACTAACTAGTAAGTCTACATTGTGCTTGATTCACAAACTGGTGTTTCTCACAAAGGAAAGCTAAAAGGAAAAGTTTTGAGAACCACTAATTCACCCCCTCCCCCTCTCAATGGTGCATTGTGTCTAACAATAATAACATATTTTTCCCTTTCATAAATATTCCACATATACCTCACATCTTTTGACAATATAAGGCTCCTTACTCTTATTTACTTTTCACTAGAAATTGATCCCTCTATTTTTATAAAAGCATCTTTGTTTGAGTGAAATTAAATTTTCCCTTTGACTGAAATCTTTACTATCTTCTGTGTGAAAATGATCCATTTCTCTTCAAAGCCCCTTACAAATTTAAGCATCATTCCCTGTTGCTAACTTGGACACATTATATGTCTTTCATGTGAACATATTTCACCTCCATATGAGAAAATACTTGCTCTCTTTTGGCCTTTATGAAAATAACCTCACTATCATTTATTATTGAATTTTACTTTTCTCATGAAAATTCTTTCACTTTCATTGAAAATGAGTTTGGCTAACACAAAAGTATTACTTCCCTTGAAAGTGTAACACCCTGCCAGGAAACCCTGAAGGGATAAAACTAAAACACTAGAAAAGAGTGCAAATAATTTTTTTTTTTAAATTAATAAGTTTAATGATACATGAGTTAACATTAAGTTTAGATTACACAACAAAAGACTTAACACCTAAAGGGTTTCCCAACTTGGTTAACTAGGTTCACCACTAACATTACTTGGCAATAAATAATCCAATTAAGTTGATTAAACTTAATAACATAATTACACCTAATCAATGGTTGATTAATCCAATAGTCTTAATTAAAGAAAACATGATTAAGTTCATTCATTAAGAATCTAACCATTACATTACATCTAATATTTAAATGAAACATATGCATTACATTAAATTTTCATACATACATTGTTTACATCATAAGATAATAAATACATTGCATTTCACTAAATCCCTAAGTCACAAAATCAGATAATGTTACATCACAATTTACATCTTGCCATGAAGGCATACATATGAAATTAATACAACTGACCATGAAAGGTCCAAGATATACAAAGAATGATCCATAACAAATGGGATCCAATTGGATAACAAAATGTTTGAATCCAAGCACAACTGGAACACTTGTGAAGCCAACTCTGGCAAGAAGGGACAAACACACACCCGATGGAAAGTGACAGTACCACCCGACCATGTGGCTGAAAAGAACTACCCCACTATGATAGGAGATAGAAATAAGACCCACTAGAAACCTATAGGTAAGCACACACACATTATCAAACTCACAACATCAGAATGACTCACAAGAAGTAAAACTCACAGAACATGACTCCACTTCAACATCAGGTGAAAATAACAAGACTACATACTAGTGACCATAAGGGAAGAGTGTCACCACATAGCTTGGTATAGTTACCCTGACAGGACTCCATGGGTCTTGACCCCCATCTTGGGTTACCCTGGTAACCTCTCCTAAACCTTTGGCCCCATCCAAGTCTCATGTGAATCCAAACAATCCTTTCATGAAGAGAAGGTTGTTGGTTTGTCATTTCAGGCCTTCTCACTGCATCCTGAGTCTATACTAGTACTCAACCATGAGCGAGGCATAATTATCTTACTTAGTGTTTCATCTACCAAACCCCCTAATAAATTATTAAGTTATCACTTACTTAGACAAACTTTCGATGGGTTACCCTGCTTACCAGTTTGGGCGTGGTCCCCAATCGAAAGCCACTCTCCCTTATGACACTTAACCAAAAAATCAAACGAACTCCCCAAAACTAAGGTTGGCCAAATCAACCCTCACACAAGGTTAACTAGCTGACAAATCCTTGACAAGAAACAGTCACATCCATGAAGACAACCACATGACATATTTTGATACATTCGACAAAGGACTTGCAGTTTCAAGATATAGATGTGAATATAGTAAATTAAAACACACAACTTTACTAATCTTGAATGTCACTTTTTTTTCATTTTGAATAACATACAAGTCAACCAAAGTTCTCTAATTCACCTATAATTCAAATTACATCATATAAATAAAATCACCATCTCACTATAAATTAAAAAATTAAAATCTCATTTATATATATGCGTGTCTGTGTGTGTGTTATATAAATTAACATATTTATTTATTAATCTATTATTTATATATTGAAAAAAAAAATCATTTCCATTTAAAAAAATAAAAAGTAAATATCGATTATCAATTTGCCAAATATATATATTTTTTTATAACAAAAAAAATAATTTAAAAACTAACATGAAAAAAAAATATAAATATATATATATAAATAATAAAATTTAAATAAAATAATTTAAAAAATAAAAATAAAACTAACAACTATCCCATTGTGGCTTTTCACAGCCATGTGGGCCCCCTTAAAAAGGGGAAGCACTAAGCAGTGCTGCCCTCACACATGTGAGGCAACGTTGTCTCACATATGTGAGCAATGCTCCCCACATGGGGCAACCCCCAATCGTGAGGATGGGGTCGAGCCTGGCTCCCCCATCTCATGTGAAATATTATTTTGAATTAATTTTTTTTATATAATATATTCTTTTTATAAAATTCTTTAAAATTTTTAAACAACACATTTCGTGAAAACACAAAAAAGCTCAGAAAAATTTCTGAGTGAAAAAGATACAATAGATTTAATTTTTCTTTTTCATTTTTTTTAAAACACAAACCTCCCCAAATCAAGCATACTCGGAAAATTTTTGAGACAAAAAATAGAGAATACATAATTTTTTGAAAACCATTTCCACTCCCAAGAAACCAAATTTGGGCAAATTTAGCCAGCATAACCTCATACAGGGGTGAATTTTAATAGATTATAACTTTTCCCCAAATCAATCTCTCAACAAACATACTAAATTTCTATTCTATGAATAAGTTTAAAACTTCTAAAATGAACTCATTTTTTAAAATCATAGTGAACAACCATTCACAAATTTTAATTTGAAAATCAATTCTTTCAACAAATAAATCACAAATTGATTGGAGAATTTGAAATGGAATAGAAGAGGGTTTAAAATTTCAAGTTTAAAATGCAACCTTCCTTTTTCAAATGAAATCTTCAATGAGTTTGCAAGCAAATGAATTCATACACACACAAAGATATTTCTTAAACTAAATAAATTTTGAAAATAGAAGTTTTTACAAACCAACCTTAACAAGCTATCTTGGAAGATAATTTGAGAAGTGCTAAATCCTACAACTGAGCAAATTCTTCAACCAGAGATGAAGACCAAATTTTCAACCAAAAAACTTCTTCAACAAACTGAAAATCCAAATTTGTATTCCCAATTTTTCTCCTCTCTCATTCCCGTGAATGCATAGGTTAAATAGAAAAGTTTAACCAAAAATATGCAATCCTTTCAACCAATCACATAATTTCATCTTAAAGCACTTTTCAAAACAAATTTTTTTCTAAAATGAATTTATTTTTCCAAATTTCTAAAATTAAAATTCCCATTTAAAAAGTCAATGGGTGGGATATTTTATTTTTCCAATTTCTATTTAATATTTTCAAAATGCATACACCTATTTAATTTCACAATTTAAAATAACAATTAATCAAATTCCCTAATTTAGTGAATTGAACCAATTGATTTAACAATTAATAATATTAAGGGGTCCCAATTAATTTTAATCTTTTTGTTTAAATATACAAATAAAACACATTAACTAATTAAACACTTTAAGATTTAATAGTTAATTTCACAAATGCATAACACACAACTCAAGTAAGCTAGATAAACACATGACCTACATACCAGACATAAGGAACTGACGAACGACTAACAATGCTCACTATTGAGCTTGACTAAGGTTAAAATATAGGGCCTTACAACTATCTCCTCCACTTGCATAGGGTCAATAAGGTATGCTCAAACTTGTGAAGCTAGGTGGAGACGATACCCCGTACCTACATGATACTTGTACCTGCAATTCTTTGCATCAACGAACCAAATATGCTTATATGTACAACCACGGTAAACACACCAATGAAGAAGAATCGTGGCATTCCCTGTCTCATTGAAGTAAGTAAGGAAAATCATCTCCTCACATCCCATACACTTACAAACATGAAACATGTATATAATGCATCGCACTCTTAAAATAAATGTGTTAGTCCATGTCAGTAATCCAATATAATAACATTTAACCATCAATAAGGAAATACTGCATAAACAACATACATTGCAACTCAAATTACAACATAACACAACATAGCATAATGTCTGAGTAAAATATCGCAATATATTGTATCCACTAATATCCACTGAAAAGTCAACTGAAGTAAAAATATGCATTTAAAAAGTTTGATCGAGGGAGGGGTACTATAGAAAGTAAAATATTTTACCCCTTGTTTTGCCTCTACATTTTACCATCTCTTCATTTTCCATAAAAATAATACTACACTCCTCTTTTAGGGTGAAATCACTTCACGTTTACTCTGCATCTTGCATTTATTAGTTACTCACCTCTTTATGGAAATATTTTCACCTAAGTGAAAATGAAATTCACCCCTATAGTGAAAATTGTTTAGATTCACATATGCCACTACTTGAAAATATTACCATTGATATTCTTTGTTTTATTATGCAATAATCTTTTGTCCCCCTTATTTATTCTTTCCATTTATAATTTATACAAGAATTCCTTTATCCTTTGATGATTGCAAATTCATCGTTCCATAACTTCATTTATGCTCTAACGGTCGTCCATACTTTGTTCATTACTCACACACTGGATGCTACAACTTCTGACGATCATATCTTTTGATTTCCAATCTAGGTTTTTTTATGGCTTTGAAAGGTTTTAGAAAATTTGGACGTTTAAAATATATCTGGTACTTAGATAAACCCACTTCATATTTTTGGAAATACAAACAAATTCGTGACAAGTATATTTTATATCTGAAAAAATTTCATTTGCCTAAGAATCTATTAAACTCCTACAACAAATTCTCTATGCATATCCTACAATCATAGTGGTCATGAGACTATGAAAAACCCTAAACTTTTCTCACCCTACAAATTAGGGCAAATCATTTCATTACCATGCAATGTTGTGATGGCTAATGGTCTCCCTTCTTCCCATCATGGGATCATGGGATTGCAAAGATTTTGGTGAGGTTGCGAGGCATATAACATTGCAACAACATAGAAAATCTTTAATTTGTCGTTAAAATATTTCCTCATTTGCAATTTATGCATTTGATTTTGATTTTTCATTTATTCATTCCTGGGCCCACCAAAAGTATCTCAGATGCAAAGTATGGAGCAAATTTTGAGAAATAATATTTTTATCTTGAAATGCATTATTTTTCCTCTCATTTATATTTATAAATTTTTAATCATAATGTATAAATAATAATACAAAGGACCAATCTTATGATAGCTGCTCCTTACTAGGATGTCGGGTCCCAGTGTGGGCCCACTAAAATAAATTAAAAATTGTTTTCAAACAACTACACCCTGAAATTGATCCGAAAACACTTCAGCACTCATCTGGGTCAACAATTTGCACAATTTGATCACCGAAAACTGATTTTCAACACTTTGCAAAACTAACCAAAACCACCTTTGTACCCATGGATACCACCTTAAAAAATTTCTCAAGTGGCCACTCGAAACCATGCCATCTGACAGGCATATAGTCTGGTATACAGTTAATCACCCTGCAAAATGGATTCTCTTGATGCTTACAGAGTCGCAAAATTTAAATCATCAAAGTTGGTTATAGTATCATAAAGATCTAAAAACTAGCATATAGGCTCATTTCACTACAAAGAAACACATGAACCAATTGGTTTGATAAAATGATCATCTGGGAGAAATATATAAATTCTCAAAGTGAGATCTCTCGAAACATATTTCACTATGCAAAGTGCAGAAATTAACAATTTGCAAAAGATTTGACCTAGGAAAATAGGTCAAACGAAGACTTGAGAATTTAAAAATGGGGAAAGGGGTACACAAATTTGTAGGGAACATAGGGGAACAGTAATTTCCTCATGAAAATAAACAAGGTGCAAGATATAAGCCTCGAAAGTAGGCTACTCAGGCTTTTCTAGAAACATGCAACATGCATATTTTTGCAAACCCCTAAAATTAGGTGAATCAAAAACATGTCAAAACTAATTGTAGGGGCTTGCAAATGGATATATGGACTTAATGAAATGTTTCCAATATATTCCCAAAGTGGTTTCTCATGAAACTTACTAGATCCCAACTTATTATCTCTCAAAAGGCCCTTCTCAAAATAGTTTTCAGTGGTGTACTTTTTTCACACCTTAGCAAATTTTAACATGGCAACCTTGAATTTTCTTCAAAAAATTGTAGGTGCCAACAACTTGGATTGTGGATTGCACTTCTTTGAATTTATTCCATTACTTCTATTTTTCTAGGTTGGAGGAATTATCCTTCTATGAAAAATTATTTCCAAAAAAGATTGTATTCTTCGTATATTTTTAGAAAGATTGTCTTCGGGTTATTTAGGAGGAAATATTTTATAAGTTTTATATAGTTGGAGTTTGATATTATTTTATATGCACATATATTGTAAGGTTTAAACTTTGGTTGGGATTAATATTTGGGTCTTCTGCCATTGTCGTGAATGGTTGACATTGGAATTCTTTTGGTTCTGTGATTGTGTTCTCTATAAGATATTTGGTTTGAATATTTGGGTCCTTGGATGGCTTTGGATCTATGTATAATTTATGGGTTTGTTATTGTGCTGAAAATTGTGTTTTTGTGGCTTTGTGTGAGTATAAGGGAAGGTTTGTTTGATTTAGATCTTGGAGTATGCCTTATGATTATTTATTCTATTGTTTTATAAATTTTTCCCTTGTCTAGGCGACTCCAATGAGCCTTTATTCGAGTCATTTTGTTTTGTACTTAATTTTATTTTCTCGATGTAAGTTTTCTATTTTGTGTGAGTATATTTGGTAAATGCATTGTTACTATGTGTGTGTTGTTTTTGTTATCAAATGTGCTATATATTTATGCGAATGTGTTGTACTGTGTTTTGTATCTTTGGTTAGGCTAGGCAAATGCAATGTTTAATTGTATATGTGTTGTATTATGTCTTATTTGCACTTCAGGAAGTAGTGAAAGCACTTCTCTGATAAACAAAAACATTATCGTATTCAACATGTGCATTGTTCTACATAGAAAATGCGCTAAGCTATTTGTTCTCAGTAAGTTTGTTAATTTAGTTCATTTTCTAGTTTCTATTCTTTCTTTTTAAAAATTTCAGAAGCTATTTTCTGATACCTGGATGTTCCAAGTCTATGTCATTGACTGATTATTAGTTATTTTGATTATTTGGTTTATGCATGTCATTATCTTTTGATGATTGTGTTGTTGTTGGAAGGGTTTGTATATCTTGGTGAGCCAGGTCTTGTATTGTTGAGAGCCCATGGTTGTGTTGAAGTTTTCTATCTTATGTTTTTCCTTGTTATGTTTTTTAATCTTTCTAAGGTCTAGGTGCATGCAAGGGGAAGAGTGGGCTTCTGAGTGAGTGACTAGGATCGCATGGAGTGGGCTTCCAGGTCCATCTGGTGTCTAGATCCCTAGATATCTCACAAGAATTTTTCCAATATATAGAAGTGATAACTTAATTAATAATACATTAGGTTTGGGTAGAATAGTCCATCTTAACAAGATAAGAAAATAATTTGTCCCATTTGGCTTGCCTTGTGGTGGTAGACCAAGATAGAACTATGAAGGCCTTGGTACCTAGGTACCCACATGTTGCATGTGATGATACTCTTGCTCCCTACATGTAGGTCCTAGCACCTTGAGTCTTGATCATTGTTGTGCCTCTAGAGGGTTTGTGTTCAAGGTTTCATTTGATTATTTTATGTTGCTTTGCATCCTTGTTATGTCTATATTTCCTTTGGTTGTTAGGTGTCAGCCTAGATCTAGAGTATGCATAGGATCTTGTGTCATCTCCTAGCACGAGGGATGGTTCCTTTGGTTCTATATGGTTGGGTGGTTTGATAACTTCTTCCATTGGGATGTTCTTCATTGGATGCTCTTGTGTGAATGTGGATATATTGTCTTCTCATCTTTGGATGGATTCATGTAGCATATTGATGTAAATGATTAATGGCATTGTATGTATTGTTTCATGATGCAATTGAAATGCAACTAGATCATGTTCATTGATGTGAATGATATTGTAACCATATATGATGTAATAGTATGTTAGGAGTATGGATGATGTAACTTGTGATGTTGGTTTATTAATGCAATTGATTCATGGACATTTATATGGTCTTGTGTGATGTTGGAGATATGTTAGGTTATCTTATGATTAGATATGTTAATATGATTGTATAAGTGATTTGGGAATAGGAACATTTGGTATTGGTGTTTTAAAATAAACTTAAGGGGATAGTTAGTAAGCTTAGTGGATGGATATATAAACATTCTAGAAATTATTATGCATTGAACTATGGTGGTATTTGTGATATCATGCTTATAATGCTATGTTGTTCTATTGCTTATGGTTAGTTTAAGTGATGACGTTGAGATTCCCTAGTGGATATTTAGATATGTTGTGTGTATTTCCACTTGCGTTATGTTCATATGTGAATTTGATTGTGATGGTTAGATGATATTTATTTACTGGATGATTATTGCATTTGTATTAGTTGATGTTTTAAAAAATATGTATATTTCTATTTTCATGTCAATTAGTGTATTTCTCTAGGGTTTTTTTGTAGGCATTACAAACAGAGCCATGCTAAGATAGGGGACACAACAATTTCCAATTTGAAAGCATATAATCATCCAAGAAGAAAAAATCTTTGAGGTGAGATATATTTTTATACAAACATCTCAACACCACCTCAAAAATGGATTTTTCAATTCTAGAAATAACATCAATAATAAAGAAAGACCTCTTCTTAAAAACATGATTATTTCATTCCAACCATATGTTCCACACAACCAAAGAAGGACTAACCTCCCATAGAAAAGCCAACAAAGACCTAGAGAATAGTGAGGGCCAACTCGAACTATGAATGCAATGAGGAACAAAGTGGATCATACCAACCCAACTTGGAGAAAATCTAGTACCAACAATCTATTGCAAAATAACAATGCAAAACAAATGATCTAAATATTCCATGAAGTAGACACACAGAGGACAAGGGAAAACTAAAATAATACCCAATCTATCCAAACATTAGCCCATTAACACTCTATCCTGATAAGAAAACCAAACAAAATCACTAGCCTTAGAAAGATAAGAAGGACCCCAAAACAACTTCATGTAGAAAACCTATGAAGACCAAAAGTATTAACAAGCAAAGCACATCCATCCTTCACAAAATAAACCAAACTCTTAGCTTTAATCCAAATCAACTCATCCTCCATCCCATAAAAAATAATCACCCTTCTGGACAACTCATGATAATAAGCATCCTTCAATTCCTGAGAAAAGGGAGAAAATGAATTTATTTCTAAATAGTTCTAGGTATAGGACCTGATGAATCCACAAGAAGATATTCAACTACATAGGGAACCCATAATACTTGGAACCTTTATTCCAAACCACCCCAATCCCGTACACGATACAAAGAATAATGCCCATTCTAAGAATCATTCCAAAAATGATCCTTACAACGATTATGAACCAACCAAGACAAATGGGACATCATCACATCTCTACATGAAGATAGAGAATTCCAAATCTTGGATCCCTAAGGCAATGATGTAGTGAAGATTCTTTCCCAATCATCCATATTCAAATACTTGGCAAGCATAAGCTTACCCCATTTTGAATTAGGATTTTTATACAACTTTCTCACTAGCTTACCACCCAAAGCATTGTTCTAACAATTTAAATCATGAATACCCACTCCCCCAAAAGGTTTAGGCAACCAAACCTTACTCCAAGCTGAAAGGGGGGTCCAAACTTTACTAGTCACATTATCATTCCATAAAAAAGAATGCAAGATTCTCTGAAGAGAACTTAAAAATTTCTTGAGAATCTTCAATGCTAACATTGTTGGCCATTTGGAGGAATTGATTATGTGTTGCATTGATATTTTGTCATTGATGTCACCACTAGTTGTTTGGATGCTTTATCAGCACCCTTCTGGTCCTGATAGGTTTAGTGGTTTCTGGTTGATTAGGATCTGGCATGATCCGATAGACTTCGGTATGATTTTGTTGTGGAATTTTTTAATTCATGATACTCATTCTTATATTCAGTCAGTTGGTTTTGGTCTAGTGATTGGATGCTATCCTATTTACTTAGAAGCTTGGCTTGTAGTTCTAGAGAGAGTTTCACCAATAGAGCTTTTGATGAAGATCTTTGATGAATTACATAAGTGGTATTGGTGCAGCTTCTGGTGGAGTTTTAGGATGTTGTTGGTGATCATATTTTAGACTTGGCAGATGGAGATCATTGATGTAGCGTGTGGACCTATATTGGGTCCTTGTTCATTTAGGTTATGGACCAATTTAATGAAGCATGTGGATTGGACTTCTCAATACATTTTTGGGATGCCTTATATGTTTTTATATTGTTTGTTTAGTCTAAGGCCAACATGTTTTATAATTATATAATTCATTTATTGTCTAGTGGTTGACCTGATTGTTTATGGTCGAGGGTTTATATATATATGATGTAAGATCTCATTGTAGATCAGATATAGGATGGGTTATAGATATGTAATGTGTGAATAATGTAATATCATTTAGGTAGAGGATTTGGACAATCATTGGAGATCTAATTAAGTTTATGCAGAAGGATTTAGTCCTCTGGTATTGAGCTTAACTGGAACTGTACTCAGGCACAAGAGATGCTATCTTTTGCAGTTCAACACTTCTCTGAATTGTAGTCTAGATTTCTATGTAGTTAGTGAGACACCTTTTGTGATGAGAAGTTCTCTCTAGGATATTGGCCTTCCTCCAAGTGCAAGCCCCTCAATTGTAATTCACATACTTATTGCAGAAGTATTATCTGACTGTGGGTAGGTTTCCCACCATCATTTTTCCCTTTACTGGGTTTTCCATGTATAAATATTGGTATCATGTGGATGGAATTTATTCTGTGATTATTGTTTATGCTTAATTGGTTTAGCTGCTATTCTGGTATAAGTGTTTTGGGTTCTGGTATTAAAGATTTAATTGCTAATGGTTCTGGTAATCTATGACAACTGATTCACTCCCCCCTCTCAGTTGTCTTCTAGTTATTTTAACTATCTAACAACTGGTATCAGAACTTTGGTTTCTCTGTAGAAAGATTAACCACTTGAGGAAGATCCTATTGCGACTAATAGTTCAAGTTCATCCATTTCATTTGGAGCTATCTTTTGGAGAGATATACTGAGGCTTGATGGAACAAATTACATAGTATGGAAGATTTAGATAGAGACTCATCTGAGATGTCTTGGCAAGGAGATTTGGGAGATCACATAGAATGGTGTCACACCTCATAATCCAACATCTAGAAAACATGGACAAGGAACTTGAAAATTATTGTAGAGAAAGAACAACCCTCTTGTGTGCACTTTTTGATCAACAAATAATGGGATTAACCGACAAATTATCTAGAAAGGTTATATGGGATAAGTTGGTGACTCTTAATCAAGGTGAACCTACAGTGAAGATTGCTAAACTTGATGGTTACCAAATGAGATATGAAAACCTAAAGATGGAAGAAGATGAATGGATTACTGCATTCATGGAAAGGGTAAATGAGATTGTTATAGGAATTCAATGTTGTGGTGGAACTCTGAGAAAAGATGAAATTGTTTCTAAAGTTCTAAGATCCCTACCACTAGCTTATAAAATGAAGGTTATTGCTATTAATGAGTTGAGAACAATGGCTAATACATCTACCAACAAAGATACCTTGGTTGTGAAATTATCTACTTTTGAGCTTGAAGAATTTTGACCTTCTGGAGCTATGAAGACTGAACCTTCTTTTCATGCATCTACATCTATAACCAGCAAGCAAGAATGGAAATCTTTATATACAAAGGAATTGGATGATATGAAGAGAGAAGATGAATAATTTGAGAAACTTGAAGCACTATTAGGTAGAAGAGTACCTAAAGGACTGATAGGAAGTAAGTATGAAGGAAAAACACCTTTTAAATGTTTTGCATGTAATAAGATTGGTCATTTTGCATCTAGATGTCCTAAAAGGAATTCAAGATTTGAAGAAAGAGTTAAAAGATCTTTTAAGCCTAACATATATCAGAAAAAGTATAAGTATAGGAAAAACATAGACAAATCATGTTACATAGTGGATGAGGAAGGCATTATTGATTCTGATGATGAATTGGTAGAAGACTCTACTAGTAGTTCTGGCAATGGGAAGGAATGGGTATTTCTGAATATCAAGTAAGATGATCCGGAACTAGAAGAGAATGTACCTAAAGAGAAGACACTTGCTTCTAAAATTGAAGACAAGGATGAATGGGTAATTGACAGTGGTTGTTCACATCATATGACTGGAGATAAAGGGACGTTTCTATCTTTGAAAGAATTTGATGGTGGTCTAGTTAGATTTGGAAATGACCAAGCATTTATGATCAAAGGAAAAGGAACTATATCATTGGATGGTAAGAATAATATTGATAATGTTTATTATGTTGAAGGTTTAAGGCATAATATTTTGAGTGTAGGACAATTAGTGGATAAGGGGTTTCAATTACAGTTCAAGGATGGAAAATACAAAATCACTAATAGATCTAGTTTGGAGATTGCAACTAGTACACAGACAAAAGGTAACATATTTCATTTGAACTCCGGTGAGAAGACTTGTTTGATTACATAGATTGATGAGAGTTGGCTATGGCATAAAAGGCTGTGTCATATGAATTTTGATTGTATTGTAAAGATTAGTTCAACTAAGGCAGTTAGGGATATACCTAAGATTATGAAGCCCTATAATCTAGTATGTAAAGAATGTCAAATGGGTAAACAGGTCATAACCTCTTTTAGGAGTATACAAGATAAATCTAATGATGTTCTTAATCTTATGCATACTGATTTGTGTGGCCCTACTAGAGTTAAATTATTTTCAAGGTGATAGATATTTCATGCTAATCATTGATGATTATTCTAGAATGACATGGGTTACTATTCTGAAGGTAAAATCTAAGGTATTTGAAAATTTTAAAATCTTTATGGCTAAAGTGGAAACAAAGATAGGATTGAAGATTAAATGTTTGAGGTCAGATCATGGAGGAGAATTCAAATCCAATGAGTTTAATAACTTTTGTGAGAAGCATGGCATAAGAAGACAATTTTCTACTCCTCGGAGACCTCAGCAAAATGGAGTTGTGGAAAGGAAGAACAAAATTATCCTGGATGCTACTAGAACAATGATGATGGAAGATAGTTTACCTCATATCTACTAGAGAGAAGCAGTGAGCACAATGCTTTATGCATTCAATGGAGTACATATCAAAGGAAAAACCGGTAAGACACCTTATCACTTATGGTTTGACAATACACCTACAGTAAAGTATTTCAGAATCTTTGGTAGTAAATGTTATATTAGGAGAGATGATTCATTGATAAATTTGATCCTAGATGTGATAAAGGCATATTTCTTGGTTATTCTAATGAAAGTAAGGCATATAGATGTTACAACAAGAGATTGCAGAGAATTGTGGAGAGTGCTAATGTCAAAGTGGATGAGCTGAATAGAAGTCAAATCAGAGTTTATTAGAAGGAACCAATAGTGGAAATGATTATATCTAAACCACTAGCTCCTTTACTAGAATAGAGTGTTGAAATAATTACTCTGGTAGTATCAGAGAATTCTACAATGACTAAAGATCAGGGAAGAGGAATAGAGAGTCAGAGGACTCCTAGGAATGTGAGATTGAATCATTTAGAAGATCAAATCATTGGGGATAAGAACAATGGAGTGATGACAAGAAGAAGACTTGAAACTAATGAGGTATGTTTAATTTCACAAGTTGAACTGGTATCACTACCTAACGCATGCAAAGAGGAATATTGGTTGAAAGCTACGGAAGAAAAATTAGATCAGATTGAGAAAAATAATACATGGACTTTGGTTTCCTAGCCTAAAAATAAGAATGTTATTGGAACTAAATGGGTTTTTAGGAACAAATTGAATGAGGATGGTCAGGTTATAAGAAATAAGGCTAGATTAGTTTGTAAAGGATATTCTCAGAAGGAAGGAACTGATTATGGAGAGACTTTTGCACCGGTAGCTAGGATTGAAGCTATAAGATTATTTCCTGCCTATGCTGCTTATAAAAACTACAAGGTTAATCAGATGGATGTTAAATATACATTATTGAATGGGGATCTTGATGAGGAATTTTATATTGAGAAACCTGATGGTTTTTCACTATCAATGTTGGAATACAAGGAATCCAAGAACACTAAGAGGGGGGGTGAATCAGTGTTCTGCCGACAATATAAGATTTAACCTTATTACAACATACACATATAAACCGATAAATGAAGAAACATTTAACATGAAGTAGATAAACAAGCCACATGAATGAATACCATAACACACTAAACTTTATATGTGGAAAACCTCAAAGATGAAAAACCATGGTGGGATTTGTGACCCACAATATCAATTCACTGGCCATATGAAAGATGTTACATAGTATGGGGGCCTGCACATGTTAGAAGCCACACTGCCTAGAGCACACTGCTCAACACAAAAGAGTCTCATTGGCTACAAGCTTCTATTGAGATAAAACAGTAATGGTTAACTCACAAAATGCATCTGCAATGCCAAAAAGAGTTTTGGTTATAGCTTTGTTCTATACCAATTCATAAACCTTGAACCCTTTTACCGGTACCTTCTTTCCTCCAAGAATGCTTTACAAACCATCTATTGATCATTGCATGATATAAATTTCACATACAAATGATCTACATATATATCCTTCACATCACTTTTCTTCTCCACATACGTTATTGTCCTATATAAGAATGACATAACAGTCTGACTTATATACCCTTTACAAACAATATGCCTCATGTCAGCTTACAATACATTACAAAAGATATTCAATGTCGGCCCTATCTAATAATTACAAAATGATTTTACAAATAAACCTTTCGGGTCCCAAACTGGTGTCAGCTTCACTGAAGTGTTGGATGTCAGTGTAGGTGTCATTGCCAATGATGACCTTGATTACTCCAATGACAATATTTGTTGGTGTATACCTCCAATGCCAGTATCTATTAGTATATGCCTCCAATGTTAGTATCTACTAGTATATGCCTTATATAGAATCTTGTTTCCATCAATGACAACATATGAATCCAATGAGTGTCAATTGCCAACAATCTCCCCCTTTGGTATTCATGGAAACACTCATGTGAAAAATGGATTCCCTATCGGTTCAACTAGAACATGAAACATGAACTAAAACATGTTCCCCCTGAGCTAATTGACTATGTTTGCAATATACTCTCTGTCTAATATCCTCCCCTAGTATTATATACATATTTTTCACATACATATACTCCCCCTTTGGCATCAATGCCTAAGACCGGTGAAAGAATTGAAAGAATAATTACAGATTACTTTACCAGAGCTTGACCAATTTCAAGATTTCCAGATAATCTTTCTCTAGTAACTGTATATAGGTATCCAAACTGGTTTTGAATGTTTTAGATATGGATACAAGTCCACTCAGTAAATGTGCAAGTGTTTCTTTCTCAATGACTTCTATTGATGTGGGCTTTGTAATCCTATCCATGCATTATTTCTTATGTACACCAAGTGAATCCAATCTTGCACTCACCAAACCTCTGAGACTCCTTGCTCTCCAAATAATCTTGTCTCTTTCTTTTTCAAAAGAAAAAATTTGGTTCTCCAAAATCAAAATTTGTCCATCAATAGATGTTGTAAATGAAGTTAGTCCATCAAAAGAGTTAGCAATACTAACAATCTTTTCTTGTAACTCCTTTATCCTCTTATCTACATTTGTTGTAAGAATCTCTATATTACAACAGACCCTGTAGATGTTAGTACACTCTTTCAAAGAATTTTCAAAAAGTATAAGTTTCTCTTCAACCTTCCTCTTTTCTATCTCAATAATCTAGTCAAAAGCGGCTTTCTTAGCCAAGGTAAATCTTTCAAGTGCTTACCGGTTGGAAATTTGTTGTAATGATTGAAAGTTTTTAGATATGTGCTATGGAAATTCCTTAAGCGTACCAGAAGGGCTTGCTTCATTTTCAATCATACATTCAGGAATCAATTTGTGCAAAACTGTTATTGACTGATTTATTATTCCTTTATCTGCAGATCCCTCCTCCATTAGCTTTTCAGTAGCCACCATCATTAGCTTTGTGGGACTCATCTTTGTGATTGTGAGGCCCTACCCCAACTCAACTTGACATTTTTAGTTAATTGCATATTGAGACTATTTTGAATGTTTTATTTTATGCTTTATGGATTTAGAAACTATATGATTCCATGATTTGGATCACATTGACATATGATGATGCTCTATTTTATGCTTGATGATTATGAAACTTTATATGTTGCTAGAATAGAATCATTTTGAAATCATGAATGTCATTATTGGAATTGCAGGACTTCATTTTGATGATAGAAAAATGATGCTTATTTTATGAATGGTTCAATTTTGAGAGTTATGTTAATTGCTTATGTGAAATCGAATTTAATTGAATGAGATATTGAATTATTGTTGCCAATGTATGAGTGTTTGATATGCAATGAAATCCATGTATTTAATTATGTATAATTGTGATTATTTGGAATTACTAATGTGTTAATTGAGATGCACAGGAAAATTATCCATGTGACCATGGAATTTATATGGAGAACCAAACCTAGACCAATGTACGTTTGTTAAGCTAGGGGTTGTCTATTTGGAGAGACAACACCTCGTTTGTAATGTATTTTATTTGTGAAGTGTATGATGCTTGAGTGTTAAAATTAATTTTTATGTATATGTGTAATCCTACAAGAGACAAATTCCATGTGTGATTTTTATATTGTATTTTATTATGTCACTTGACACATGTGCTGATTAGTGTCATTGATTTTGACTTGTCTCTTGGAGGGAGTTTTGCTCCTACCAAAGCCATTCAAACACATGAGTGTGGTCCCAAATTTGCCTTGGGTAGGGAGTCTTGGGAGTGGTCAACTCAGGTTTGACCCGTAGGTAAACTTCAGTTGGGTTTCTAAGGGGTTAAAAGGACTCCTAGGGTTAGTTTTAGGGCTTTTCCAAAGGTCCAAAGGGTATACCTATGGGTTAGGGGTATTTTGAAACATGTGACTGTTTAGTCACCTCAAAAAGTGGTTTTTCTAAGGTGAGCGAAAATTCAACTTAAAAATTTCCTCCTAGGACAGACAACCTTCCCTTTTGATGTTAAACTCTCTTCCCCATCTTCTCTCACCTTTTCCCTATCCAGTTTTAGTAATGTATAAGAGTTTGGGAAGAGCAACCAATGGGAACTCTCACCTCACCCAAGGGGTTGGGAAGTGTGTGAGAGGCCTTCTTAGGCAAGAATTGGAGACTTAGTGAGTAATCACCCACTCTCCATTTTTGGAGATTATCCTTTTGTTTTGAAAATTAGTTGTAGAATAGAATTTTGGAAAAAGATTGGAGAAAAGTTTGTGTGGATTGGGTAGTTCATCCCCAACCTAATCTAGCATACCTATTGGCAGAATAAGGTTGGTTCTATTTCCTCTTATTTATGTTGTTTATGTTATTTTGTTGAAGGAAAGAAAATCTTGTTGAAAGAGATGTGTTTATGTATATTGTTGTTGGAAAAAAAAAAGGGGTGTAAGCTTTCATTTCTATGTTTTTGTTTATGTGTTCTTGTTTTGGGAGTGTCCAAGACCTCCTACTCTTAGGGGAGTAGGATAGTCTTGGGGTGGAAGGAGTATGACAGCCTTGGGTGAGAGGCTCTCCTTATGGAGAGTGATCTCAAGGGTGTCCTTTGTGACCCTTGCTGCATAGCCTTGTGTATGCATTCGGGGGTCAAAAGGGGAGAAAATATGGCCTTGAGCCTTTGGGGGCATAAGGTATGGAGATGTATCTTTGTTGTATTTTGTATTGCCATGAGGTGGCTTGAGTTGTAATTTTTGGCTTACAATCTCCCCAATGGTACTTGGTCCACTTCCACCTATGGAATGATCATCACAAAATGTGGTGAAAGTGTAGCTTGGGAAGGGAAGATGTATGTTGAGTGGTTACCTTATTTTGTTGTGTGGTTTGCTTGTTTGTAACCTGTCTAGTGCTTGGTTCTCCAAGCTCGGGGGTGGCTTCTAGTAAGCCTAGCCTGGGAGGTGAGCTCTCCATGGTCAAGTGGTGTTTTATTGCAGGTTGCTTGGGATGGGAAAAAAAAGAATAAAGAGCTTGTTGTTGTTTTATGTTGCAGAAAAGTTTAAAAGACAAATGTATTTAATATTGAAGTTGTAAAGGAAAGAGAGATCTATGTTGTATTTATTTTCAAGAAAAGAAGTGTAGTTATTTTATTCATATTACCATAAAAAGAAAAATATTGTTGGGTTTTCAAACCCATTTGTACTCATATTTACTTTGTATCTACCTTTGCTAAAGAAATATATATTTTTCCTACTTTGGTTAGTTTTGCAAAAAAAAAAAGAAATGCATTAGATTGTATTTAAACCTTCATGTTTTACAAAAAAAAATAGATGCATTTTTGGAGTATTCTAAAAATAAAACTTAGTTGTTACTACATATTCCTTTATGTTATTTATGCTGCTACAAATTTAATTAAATCTGTCATTTTTACTTTCATTTAAAGTAGAAATAAATCTTACTATAGTAGTCTATTTCTTTTCAAAAAAAAAATTAACATTTAGTTTTAGATTTATTTTGTTACCAAAAAGATTATAATTTTAGTTGCTGTTAGAATGAATTGTAGTTATTTGTTATAGAATGTTAGTTTTAAAAAAAAAGAATATACAACATATATTACTTCAACCCTTTTTAGAAAAGAAAAATATATATTTTCCCCATTAATCAATCTACAAATAAGTATTAGGATATCCTTGCATGCATTATAAAGATATACAAGAATAATAATCCCATAAGCTTGCCTAAATGAGTTATGAGTGATAATATATATATACACTTATATATAAATATACATACATATATGTATATATATATAGTTATATATATATTTTCTTCATTTAAACACTATTTTGAAAATCTGTTTATCACAAAAAAAAAGTGATGTATTTACATATCTAATAATACTAGAGAAGAAAGAGAAAACTGATAAACTTGCTAAGTCATTCAAAAATAAATAAATATATATATATATATATATATAAATTAAAATAAAATTAAAATAAAAGAGAATTTCGCATTTTATTTTAATGTCTGGCAAATGGTGGGGGCCGCAGCCTTGGGCGGCGATGCCCACAGTCTGCGGGAGCCCGCAGCTGTGGGCGGTGACGTCCATAGGCTGCGAGAAGCCGCAACTGTGGGCAGCGCCGTCCACAGGCTGTGAAACCCGCAGACTGTGGGCGGCACTGTCCGCAGCCTATGGGAGCCGCAGTCTGTGGGCGGCGCTGTCCGCAACCCACGACACTCCCGTACTGCCTCCCTCCATTTACTCCACTCCGTCCCCCCTTCCTCCTCCACCATAGCAAAAGAAATAAATAAAAATAATAAACTCTTGTCTCGGCCTAGCGCACGCCACCGTGGGAAGAATGTGGCACAAAAAAAATGCCCCTCCCATGGCCGCCACCACTCCTTCACCTGCACACACACACAAAATAAAATAGACATCACTCACACACACACAGGCTGCACAAATTAAAAAAAAATATATGTATGTTAAAGCACACATGCCCTAACCCTAATTTCGGGTTAGGGCAAACATACTTGGCTTATATTTTTTTTTTAAAAAAGGGAATATGTGTGGGAATATTTAAAAGGGGTTCAAAGTTAAAATAACATAAAACTTTCCTCCTTCCCCTTAGAAAATACTTATAAACATAAATTTATCTTCGTAGGCAAGATATATATATATATATATATAAGAAATTTAACTTCTATAATTGTTGAAATCAAATTAGTTAGTAGAAAAAAAAAATTAATTAATGCTCTTTTTATTACTTAATGAATGTTGAAGCATTCAAAAAGAAAATTTCAAAATTCTTGGATAGGATAGACCCTTGCAAAAAAAAAACACAGCGATATTAGTAGGGTCAAGTGGCCCATTTAAATTTTAAATTATAAGGTATTTTAATTTATGGGGATTTTATTTAATAGGGTTGTTAAATTTAATAACTAGGACAATTTATTAGACCCTAGACAATTAAAGAACTATAAGAGATTTTTGGACAAATAATTTTAGAAGATTATATATTAAGTTTGCGATTAATTGCCAAGGGAGTCTAATTCCTTTATTAATAAAAGATTGGCAATAACTCTTCTAGAGAAATATTAGCTCGCTTATAACTTAGTTAATTTTATCACCAAATTAAATTAATGGTTTGATTCACCCAAAATATAGTTAGGGTCAACTAGATTTGCATTACTTTAATTAAGTAAGTCGTTCTAAGTTAAGTATTTAAAAAAAAAAAAAAAAAAAATTATTCCATTTGTGCCCAAAAGTTTGGGCATGACATTTTGGTATCAGAGCAAGGTTACCAACACTAGGAACCTTACTCCATTATGTTTCGCTATAATTATTTAATTAATTAAATTATATTGATTTTTATTATATTTATTTTTAAATTAGATAAAATATTTCTCCTAAAATATTTATTTATTTCATTTTATTTTATTTCTTAAAAAGGATGCCTCCAACTACGCGACAAACTCGCAAACGTGGTAGAGGCCCTAGGCATGAATGCATGGCACGCGAAGAGGTCATCAGGGAGGAATCAGTTTAGGAAGTGAACCCAGCAGCTCCTCCTGAACGATCAGTTGACCCAAACCAAGACATCTTGGTAGCAATACAAAACTTGATTGGCATAGTTCAGGATAGGCTTCCGGCGGTAGATCATAATGTTGAGAACTGGAACTCAGGAAGCCATAGAACAGTGGAATGGGAATGGAGTAGGAGTCCACCTCCTAATCCCGTAGAGAGTCAGGATGGGCATGAGCCCGAGTCCATTCACCTACCAGCACCACCTCCAGCCGTAGCACCAGTGTATATTGAGAGGGCACACCGGGATCCAGGGGATCTAATTAGAGAGGTTATGCGTCTTCAGCCACCATCTTTTGGGGGATCTACCGATGGGGTAGAAGTAGAGGCATCGCTTTTAAGCCTAGATAGGTGCTTTGCATTGCACTCTTATGAGAGCAATCTAAAAGCACGTGCAGCAGTTCACCTATTGTGAGGAACAGCCTCCACATGTGGAGACAGGAAGAGTATAAGTGTGGCTTAGAGATAGAAACCCTCACTTGGGAGATTTTCATAGAGAGATTCAGGGAGAGGTATTTATCAGAGCATTTCAGATAGCGTAGGGTGGATGAGTTTCATGACCTCCAGCAGAAGGGTCTTTCAGTGACCTAGTACGAAAACAAGTTCTTTGAACTCTTACCGTACGTAGACTACCTGAAAGATGAGAAGCTTCTTGTCAACCAATTTATCAGAGGATTAAATTTTGGCATAGCAGGACCAATGAGAATGGCCACTCTAGGGAGCCTTCGGGTTGTCGTGGAAAAGGCTTTGATAGCCGAGGAGAGTCAAGTCAGACCCCAGGACTGAAAGGATCGGTTCTAGAACTATAACCCTACACCACAGACTTATGGTTTTTAGAAACCCCATTGGAAAGGTAACAACAGACACACATCGAGGTTCTCCAAACCCCCTCCTTCACAACAGTCATAGCAAAACCAGAGGCAAAGGCCTCCGCAAAGTCAGCAGGGCACGAAGCCCAAGTAGTGGCAGTCACAAGGTCAGAGGCAAGATCAGAGATCTCAGGCTCCTTACACACCTCCGGCGAGGATTCAGCAGTCCTCCAGAGGTGGGTACAGTGGTTCTAGCAGGATAGGGGGACAGTCTTTCACCAGACCACAGGGAGTGCAGTTTCAGGCACGTGGTGCTTGCTTCACATGTGGAGCCATGGGACACATGGCGAGAGAGTGTCCTCAGGGTTAGATGGTAGGAAATCAGAGGATGGCAGCATCAGAGCTGACAGTTGGGGATATGGGCAAGTCCCATAGGGTCTTCGTAGCGGTTGACAACCGCCAGGCAGAGCATCAGGCCACAGTTATTGAGGTAGCAGGTATGATCAAAGGTAGTAGTGTATCTATATTATTTGATTCAGGAGCTACTGACTCTTTTATATCTCCATTGGTTGTGGAGCATTGCGGGCTAGTGGCAATTAGACAAGAGGTCAGTTGGGAAGTGGAATTAGCTTAAGGGGCTAGAGTGTCAGTGGAATCAGAGGTTAAGGGTTGTCAGCTTCAAATTGGTAATACCACCACCTTAGTAGACCTTAGAGTTACGCCACTCGGATCTTATGGCATCGTGCTTGGCATGGATTGGCTTTATGCCCATAGAGCCAAGATGGATTATTGCCTAAAAAAGGATTCAGTGTGAGGATGATCATGGCTCTCCCATAGTGATCACTGGAATTTAGAGACCCATGTCTCTTCGTATGATCTCCGCCATGTAGCTTAAGCGGAGCATGCGAAAGGGATGTCAGTTATTTGCCAACACCATTAGTGATAGATAAGAAGAAGAGGAAAAGGAACCATCTATTGATGACCATCCTATCCTTAAGGAATTTTCAGATGTATTTCCTACAGAGTTACCAGGTATGCCGCCCCATAGAGAGATTGATTTTCATATAGACCTTGTTCCAGGAGCCGAACCAATTTCATGAGCACCATATAGAATGACCACAAATGAGCTTAATGAGCTCAAGATACAGCTTGAGGAACTCCTAGAGAAGGGCCACATTCACCCTAGTGTATCCCCTTGGGGTGCACCAATCATCTTCATGAAGAAGAAGGATGGATCTCTTCGATTATGCATGGATTACTGTCAGTTGAACAAAGTAACTATCAAGAACCGATATCTATTGCCCAGGATCGATGATTTATTTGACCAACTTCAGGGTGCCAAAGTATTTTCCAAGATTGATCTAAAGTTAGGGTACCATCAATTGAGGATAGTGGATAGTGATATCCACAAGACCGCATTTCACACTAGATATGGCCACTATGAGTTCACCGTGGTCCCATTCGGTCTTACAAATGCCCTAGCAGTTTTCATGAGTCTCGTGAATGGAGTATTCTGCACATTCCTTGACCGTTTTGTGATTGTGTTTCTCGACGACATATTGATATATTCATGGAATGAGGAGGAACATGAGGAACACCTAAGGCAGGTTTTGCAGTGTTTGAGGGATAATCAGTTGTACGACAGTTTGTCAAAGTGTGCTTTCTTTAGAATAGAGGTTAGGTACCTTGGTCATGTTATATCCGGTGATGGGATCTCAGTAGACCCATTGAAGATCAGAGCCATTATGGATTGGCCAGCGCCTACCAGTGTGATAGAGGTTAGGAGCTTCATGGGCTTAGCAGGTTATTACCGACATTTTGTTGAGGGTTTCTCTAGAGTTTCTCATCCTATTACTTCTCTTCAGCGCAAAGGGAAGAGATTTGAGTGGACGGAGAAGTGCGAAAAGGCCTTTCAGAAACTTAAAAAGGCACTTACTACCACACCTATCCTTGTAGTACCAGATCCTTCAGCTGATTTCATGGTTTGCACAGATGCTTCGCTAGAGGGTTTAAGAGTAGTCCTTATGCAGGGTGGCAGAGCTATAGCTTTTGAGTCTAGGAAACTCAAGACTCATGAGCTTAATTACCCTACTCATGACCTTGAGCTTGTAGTAGTAGTGCATGCACTTGTGAGGTGGAGACATTTCCTTTTAGGTCACCATTTTGAGTTGCACTCAAACCATCAGAGCCTTTAGTACATATTCACTCAGCCGAATCTTAATGCACGTCAGAGGACATAGATGGAATTCTTGTGCGAGTATGATTTTGACATTCACTACATCAAAGGGAAAGAAAATGTAGTTGCAGATGCTTTGAGTAGGAGATGTCATGAGGTATACACCATATCTATGAGCACGGATTTGAGAGATCGGATCATGCAGCAGTTGCCAGAGGATAGATGGTATTTAGAGGTTTGCTAGGCTATACGATCTCAGGAAACTTTAGAAGGGAAATATGTGGATTATTCCTTAGAGTCCGATGGTTTATTACGCCATAGAGGGTGCATCTATGTACCTTCTTCTGGGGGATTGCAGGAGTTCATTATCATAGAGGCTCATAGAGCTCCTTATGCAACACATCCAGGGGTCAAGAAGATGTATGCAGACTTGAGGGAATTATACCATTGGCTAGGAATGTGACAGCTTATTGCTGAGTTGGTAGCTTGATGCCTTGAGAGTCAAAGAGTCAAGGTGGAGCACTGCCATCCAGGTGGGTTGCTCCAATCTCATGCTATACCAGAGTGGAAGTGGGATACTATATCCATGGATTTCATCATTGGTCTCCCCATGTCATCTCATCGCCATGATGCCATCTTGGTGACGGTTGAAAAGTTGACCAAAGTGGCTCACTTTTCACCAATTCGTACCACCTTCACAGCACTAGCAGTAGCACAGGTGTTTTTGTGAGACATTGTCAGACTTCATGGTGTTCCACGTAAGATCATTTCTGATAGGGATTCCCTCTTCACATCTTCCTTTTGGAAGGCATTATAGGCAGCTATGGGTACCAAGCTCAATTTCAATATAGCCTATCATCCGGAAACGGATGGCCAGATAGAGAGAGTTAATCAGGTGTTAGAGGATACGCTTCGCATGTATGTCATGGATCACTAGACCAGATGGGAAGAGTACCTTCCCTTAGTGGCGTTTGCCTATAAAAATGGGCATCACACATCCTTGGGGATGCCACCCTATCAGGCATTATATGGCAGACCTTGTAGGACACCATTGAGTTGGGACCGCATAGAGGACAGAGTTGCTATTGGTGCTGAGATAGTTCGGGATATTGAGCAGTAGGTGGACTTGATTAGGCAGCGTCTTAGAGAGGCACAGGATAGACAGAAGAAATATGCAGATGCGAAGAGGATAGATCGTAGTTACTTGGTTGGAGACAGAGTCTTCTTGAGAGTGCGACCGCATAAGAGTCCAATCCATTATGGAAAGGGTTGTAAGCTCACATCTCGATTTGTAGGGCCATTTGAGATCATTGAGAGGATAGGACCAGTTGCCTACCATCTAGCATTGCCACCTAGTCTGTCAGGCATCCACGATGTGTTTCATGTTTCAGTTTTGAGGAAGTATATCTATGATGAGTCTCATATTCTAGATTGGGATGCCTTGCAAGTGGAGTCCGACAGGTAGCTAGCCTTGGAGCCCATTCGCATTTTGGCATGCCGAATGCTGGGTCTTCGAGATCGAGAGCTGGACCAGGTTAGGGACCAGTGGGATTGCTATGATGAGGTCACAGCCTCATGGGAGGATGCAGCACGTATGAGATCATAGTACCCCCACCTTTTTGATGAACTCCAGGAGGAAGTTCATGCCTAGAGGGTGAGGGTGTGAGGCCCTACCCTGACTCAGCTTGACATTTTCAGTTAATTGCATATTGAGACTATTTTGGATGTTTTATTTTATGCTTTATGGATTTAGAAACTATATGATTCCATGATTTGGATCACATTGACATATGATGATGCTCTATTTTATGCTTGATGATTATGAAACTTTATATGTTTCTAGAATAGAATCATTTTGAAATGGTGAATGTCATTATTGGAATTGCAGGACTTCATTTTGATGATAGAAAAATGATGCTTATTTTATGAATGGTTCAATTTTGAGAATTATGTTAATTGCTTATGTGAAATCAAATTTAATTGAATGAGATATTGAATTATTATTGTCAATGTATGAGTGTTTGATGTGCAATGAAATCCATGTATTTAATTATGTATAATTGTGATTATTTGGAATTACTAATGTGTTAATTGAGATGTGCAGGAAAATTATCCATGTGACCATGGAATTTATATGGAGAACCAAACCTAGACCAATGTACGTTTGTTAAGCCAAGGGTTGTCTATTTGGAGAGACAACACCCCATTTGTAATGTATTTTATTTGTGAAGTGTATGATGCTTGAGTGTTAAAATTAATTTTTATGTATATGTGTAATCCTACAAGAGACAAAGTTCATGTGTGATTTTTATATTGTATTTTATTGTGTCACTTGATATGTGCTGATTAGTGTCATTGATTTTGACTTGTCTCTTGGAGGGAGTTTTGCTCCTACCAAAGCCATTCAAACACATGAGTGTGGTCCCAAATTTGCCTTGGGTAGGGAGTCTTGGGAGTGGTCAACTCAAGTTTGACCTGTAGGTAAACTTCAGTTGGGTTTCTAAGGGGTTAAAAGGACTCCTAGGGTCAGTTTTAGGGTTTTTCCAAAGGTCCAAAGGGTATAACTATGGGTTAGGGGTATTTTGAAACATGTGACTACCCCCATGTGACTGTTTAGTCACCTCAAAAAGTGGTTTTTCCAAGGTGAGCGAAAATTCAACTTAGAAAGTTCTTCCTAGGATAGACAACCTTCCCTTTTGATGTCAAACTCTCTTCACCATCTTCTCTCACCTTTTCCCTTTCTAGTTTTAGTAATGTGTAAGAGTTTGGGAAGAGCAACCAATGGGAACTCTCACCTCACCCGAGGGGTTGGGAAGTGTGTGAGAGACCTTCTTAGGCAAGAATTGGAGACTTAGTGAGTAATCACCCACTCTCCATTTTTGGAGATTATGCTTTTGTTTTGAAAATTAGTTGTCGAATAGAATTTTGGAAAAAGATTCGAGAAAAGTTTGTGTGGATTGGGTAGCTCATCCCCAACGTAATCTACCATACCTATTGGCAGAATAAGGTTGGTTATATTTCCTCTTATTTATGTTGTTTATGTTATTTTGTTGAAGGAAAGAAAAGCTTGTTGAAAGAGATGTGTTTATGTAAATTGTTGTTGGAAAAAAAAAGGGGTGTAAGCTTTCATTTCTATGTTTTTGTTTATGTGTTCTTGTTTTGGGAGTGTCCAAGACCTCCTACTCTTAGGGGAGTAGGATGGTCTTGGGGTGGAAGGAGTATAACAGCCTTCGGTGAGAGGCTCTCCTTGTGGAGAGTGATCTCAAGGGTGTCCTTTGTGACCCTTGCTGCATAGCCTTGTGTATGCATTTGGGGGTCATAAGGGGAGAAAATATGGCCTTGAGCCTTTGGGGGGCATAAGGTATGGAGATGTATCTTTGTTGTATTTTGTATTGCCATTAGGTGGCTTGAGTTGTAATTTTTGGCTTGCAATCTCCCCAGTGGTACTTGGTCCACTTCCACCTATGGAATGATCATCACAAAATGTGGTGAAAGTGTAGCTTGGGAAGGGAAGATGTATGTTGAGTGTTTGCCTTATTTTGTTGTGTTGTTTGCTTGTTTGTAACCTGTCTAGTGCTTGGTTCTCCAAGCTCGGGGGTGGCTTCTAGTAAGCCTAGGCTAGGTGGTGAGCTCTCCATGGTCAAGTTGTGTTTTATTGCAGGTTGCTTGGGAAGGGAAAAGAAAGAATAAAGAGCTTGTTGCTCTTTTATGTTGTAGAAAAGTTTAAAAGAGAAATGTATTTAATATTGAAGTTGTAAAGGAAGCAGAGATCTATGTTGTATTTATTTTCAAGAAAAGAAGTGTAGTTATTTTATTCATATTACCATGAAAAGAAAAATATTGTTGGGTTTTCAAACCCATTTGTACTCATATTTACTTTGTATCTACCTTTGCTAAAGAAATATATATTTTTCCTACTTTGGTTAGTTTTGCCAAAAAAAATGAAATGCATTAGATTGTATTTAAACCTTCATGTTTTACAAAAGAAAATAGATGCATTTTTGGAGTATTCTGAAAATAAAACTTAGTTGTTACTACATATTCCTTTATGTTATTTATGCTGCTGCAAATTTAATTAAATCTGTCATTTTTACTTTCATTTAAAGCAAAAATAAATCTTACTATAGTAGTCTATTTCTTTTCAAAAAAAAAATTAACATTTAGTTTTAGATTTATTTTGTTACCAAAAAGATTATAATTTTAGTTGCTGTTAGAATGCATTGTAGTTATTTGTTATAGAATGTTAGTTTTAAAAAAAAATAATATATTTTCCCCATTAATCAATCTGCAAATAAGTATTAGGATATCCTTGCATGCATTATAAAGATATACAAGAATAATAATCCCATAAGCTTGCCTAAATGAGTTATGAGTGATAATATATATATATACACTTATATATAAATATACATACATATATGTATATATATATAGTTGTATATATATTTTCTTCATTTAAACACTATTTTGAAAATCTGTTTATAACAAAAAAAAAGTGATGTATTTATAGATCTAATAATACTAGAGAAGAAAGAGAAAACTGATAAACTTGCTAAGTCATTCAAATATATATATATATTCTTTATATGTGAAATCTGCCAATTTCAAAAATAAAACTATATATATATTTCCTTACCTTTATATATATATATATAAAATAAATAAAAAAGAGAATTTTGCATTTTATTTTAACAGGAAAAAAAGGGATTTAAAAAAAAAAAAAAATTGGCAAATGGCGGGGGTCGTAGCCTTGGGTGGCGATGCCCACAGTCTGCAGGAGCCCACAGCTATGGGCGGCAACGTCCACACGCTGCGGGAAGCCGTAGCTGTGGGCGGCATCGTCCACAGGCTGCGGAACCCGTAGACTTTGGGTGACATTGTTCGCAGCCTGCGGGAACCGCAGTCTGTGGGTGGCGCTGTCCACAGCCTGTGGCACTCCCGCACTGCCTCCCTCCGTTTACTCCGCTCCACCCACCCTTCCTCCTCCGCCATAGCAAAAGAAATAAATAAAAATAATAAACTCCCATCTCGGCCCTGGGTGCGCTGCCATGGGGAGAATGTGGCACAAAAAAAATGCCCCTCCCATGGCCACCGCCACTCCTTCACCTGCACATACACACAAAATAAAATAGACATCACTCACACACACACAGCCCGCACAAATAAAATAAAAAATATGTATGTTAAAGCACACATGCCCTAACCCTAATTTCGGGTTAGGGCAAACATACTTGGCTTATATTTAAAAAAAAAAAAAAAGGGAATATGTGTGGGAATGTTTAAAAGGGGTTCAAAGTTAAAATAACATAAAACTTTCCCCCTTCCCCTTAGAAAATACTTATAAACATATATTTATCTTCGTATGTAAGATATATAAAAATATATATATACATACATATATATATATATATATATATACATACATATATATATATATATATATATATATATATATATATATATATATAAGAAATTTAACTTCTATAATTGTTGAAATCAAATTAGTTAGTAGAAAAAATTAATTAATTAATGCTCTTTTTATTACTTAATGAATGTTGAAGCATTCAAAAAGAAAATTTCAAAATTCTTGGATAGGATAGACCCTTGAAAAAAAAAACATAGCGATATTAGTAGGGTCAAGTGGCCCATTTAAATTTTAAATTATAAGGTATTTTAATTTATGGGGATTTTATTTAATAGGGTTGTTAAATTTAATAACTAGGACAATTTATTAGACCCTAGACAATTAAAGAACTATAAGAGATTTTTGGACAAATAATTTTAGAAGATTATATATTAAGTTTGCGATTAATTGCCAAGGGAGTCTAATTCTTTTATTAATAAAAGATTGGCGATAACTCTTCTAGAGAAATATTAGCTCGCTTATAACTTAGTTAATTTTATCACCAAATTAAATTAATGGTTTGATTCACCCAAAATATAGTTAGGGTCAACTAGATTTGCATTACTTTAATTAAGTAAGTCGTTCTAAGTTAAGTATTTAAAAAAAAAAAAAAAAAAAATTATTCTGTTTGTGCCCAAAAGTTTGGGCATGACAGTGATTGATTTCTTCTCAACTTGAGAAGTGTCAATTGCCAAAATTTTTTATGAGGAATCAACTGCTGGTTTAGTACTGGGTGTTTTATCAGTCTCCTCTTCCTTTTCTTTATTCTCCTTATCCTCTCCTAGTGTATCCCTTATCTCTTCCTCTTTTGCATCGATGGCTTTGCCACTTGGTGAAGTATCTATCACTGTCGATGGATCATTATCCATAATATTATCAGTATCTTGTACATTATCTATTTTACCTTCCTTAGACTATACAAATTTTTTTTTTGTCTATTTAGCATGTACACTCTCATCAATTTTAGGTTTATCTACCAGTTCATTCAAAATTTGATCTGAGCTTCCCTAAATTCCTTTTTCTTTAGATCTGTCTGGAATGGTGGGATTTGTTGCCTTAGCATATTCTTCTTGAGAAGTAAGGAAATCAAGATTCTTTTGGAAAAATTTAGCCCAACCATCTCTGGTCTCATTTATTATTTCATCGACTCTACCCATCATTAATCTTATTTGTCAGGGTTTGATGCTAAAGATTATCCTATTTGCAACTTCTATACATCTTTTCATTTCCTCATTATTTATAGAACCAAACATACTTAAAAGTTCAACTTCTTTAATTTCTATGTCCCTCTTGATTTCATCTAATCTGCTTGCATCTAACTTATTATACAATGATAAAGGAATTTCCTTCAAAATTTCTACCAAATCCTTCTTATATATGTCTAAATGTAAGAAAATTGCTTCTTCTATTTTATTTTGTTCATTTTCATCTAAATGCTCATATAAATTTGACACATTCTTCAAAATTCCATCTTTAGCTACCTCATCTATTAATTTTGCACAAGTCATATTACCAAATTCAGTTTCTTCATCACTCTTTTTCTTCTTGTTGGGGGTTGTAGGAGCAGATGGATCAGGCTTCCTCTTCTGAGTAGGCTTCCTTTCTGGACGTGTGGATGTTTGTAATGCCCCACCAGGAAACCCCTAAGGGTTTAAGTTAAAAACACTCAATTGGAGTGTAAATTTTTTTTTTTTTTTTTTTTAAAATAATAATTAAGAGCGTTAATGAAAAGTTACTATATTAAGATAGATTGAAGTTATCTCAAAGTTATCTCTAACTAGATAACATAGCGGAAGGCTAAAATGATCCTAAGGAGTTTCCCAACGCGATTACACAAGCTTTACACCTAACTCAACTTTCGTCATTAGATCCATTAAACTGGATATCATAATTACGAGATAATGCATAGATCTTGATTATATATGTGTTCTATGGTTGGACATCTTATAATTTTAGGAAGCGTCCAATTACATTGGGTGGTTAGGGGGCCATTGAGGGGTTATTTATTCATTGCACTTTAATTCATAATTAAATTAAGAGGCCTCCAAATAGGTTCCAAGCGTTTAATAAAATGAAGTTCAGTCATTGGGGTTAAGGTACCCATCCACACTTGACACCTTCCTTAAATGTTAAAACAAAATATGCCTAATGAGACTCATTCATTTAGGGTTGAACTGCGATTAATAAAATGAGGATTCCTTCATTTGATTTTAAAATATACACCCACAATTGATATCTCTTTTTAAATATTAGAAAGTATGGTTAATAAGAAAATTTCATTCCTTAAGGATTAAACTTCCATTAGTAGAGTGTGGATTCCCTCATTAAGGTTTGAGCATAAACAGACTAAAGATTTACAGTTGCTTTATGGAGGATAAAATGTGAGAAGCCATCGAATTCTTTGAAGTTTTAATAATACTACTAGGTGGCTAAAATCATTACGTTGAAAATGTATTAGGGCCTCATGAGTTCATCCTTTAACTTTAAGATATAGTTAGCAAGATGATATTCATTATTTCGAGATTCGAATATTAAGATCATAGTGACGTCCTTCTATTAAGATTAAAATACAATTGTCTTATTGCACATCTCTTTTTTTTTATAAACGAAGTTAATAGGAGGGAGATACTTTTACTAAGATTTAATGTATCAACATCTAATTGAATCCTTCCCTATTCAGTTCATTTTTAGCAATCATAAAGAAATTCATTTATTGGGGTTATAAATATGGAAGACTAATTGAGATAACCCAATTTTAAAATTAGTCTGGTGAGGATTATTGATTATGATTAAAGCGTGAAATAACTTAACAAATTCGTCCAATGTAATGAAACATAATTAACATGGCGTGATTCATTTACTAAGGTAAAAAGTAGATATTTATATGATGTGCATCCTTTAGATTTCAATCTAGGAATTGTGACATAAATTTTAACTTTGTTTCCCTTTTACATTCATTCCATTAACATGCTTATTAACAAATTAATCCAATGAAGTATTCTAGCAAGATTCTTTCCACTATTACAATTTAAATTAACATATTTTAAATACTTTGCCATAATCATAATTTACAATGTTTTATGAACCTAAATAACTACATTTATCTAGGTGAAATATGTTATGCACTTAGATTTGAATTCATTAAATTTCCACCATGCACTTATGCAGGAATACAACCATCCATGATAATTTAAAGCATAAAACAAAGTAAGCTAAAAGAACATCGCATAACACAGATATGATCACGGAGTTCACCCCTAAAGGGCTACATCTCCGGGTCTGCTCAACTACAAGACCCCTCTGACATTTAATATAGTTAAGGTTACATATTTACATGTCTTTACAACTCTGCCCTTTAGGTGAACACATACACTATTCAACATCTACCTCGATTGATTATTACATAGTGATCCCTTTTAAAAGCGGGTCAAATTGAATCATAACAAAAGAAAACAAACAAACCTAGATTCTATTGTTTGACGGTACCCTAACTAGGGGCTTGACTGACTTATAACCAAAACTAGCATATCAAGTCTCACTATAAACTAACCAATTTTATTACAGCAATTTAAACTGCAAGGACATCATCCGGAAGAGGTATTCATTTTTTTTTTCCATATCATTTCTATCCATTAATGTCGATCAAGTTTATGGTTTTATTAGATTAACATTTATTTAAAACTTCACATTAATCCATCATTAATACTTAACCCATGTTAATAACGTGTAATACCTGAGCATGACATAAATCAAAGAAATTAATAACCATAATGAAGTATAAATTTACCAAGTGAAGGTTTTCTAAATCCAACTATTATTTACTAACCTGGAATTAAATATTATAATAGAAACTGAATTTAAAATTAGATATTATAAGCGAAAACTAAATTTAAAATAACTTCACTCATTTATTTACTTCACTAATTAATTTATCTATAATAATAATACAAAAAAAATGTAAATTAATCAATAAACTTAAAAGGACTATTTCAAAATTAAAAAAAGGAGGGAAGGTACCCACGTGGACACCCACGTGGGCCCTCCCCCTTGGCAGCCAACTACCATTGGTAGCGCTGCTACCAAATGGTAGCAGGCTGCTACCTTTGGTAGCGCTGCTACCATTTGGTAGCAGTCTGCTACCTCTGGTAACACTGCTACCAACAGGTAGCAGTTGCTACTAGCAGCAATGGGGGGGTCGCGTAATATATTTTTATAATTTTTTTTTTTTTAAATAACAAAAAAAAACAAGCAACAAATAGATTTGCTAGGCTGTAACCATTTCCTGGGGTATAACAGGTAAAAAAAATAATACAAATCCCCCCCCCAAAAAACCCAACATTAATTTTTTTTTTTTTTGGGATTAAAACAGATAAGAAACCAATCCCTCTAAAACCCCAATTATTTATTCTCTCTCTGTTTTTTTTTTTTGTTTCTTTTTTAGAATCAAATCCATGACTCTTAAAATGAGAAATGATAAAAGAAAGCAACATATAGAGATCTATATATTTTGTTTCCAGAATGTTTAAGCAATGTAATGGACAGTATTCACAACTGGAACATAAAACTCCAATACCCAAATGGTTTTAATCTCCTTATCTACTTTTTTTTAACAATCTTGCCCCAAAATGACAAGATTCTCAAAAACTCAAATTGAATCTGAGAGTAATCATGGATATAACAGCAAAAAAAAGAAAACAGCATATCATGAAGAACTGTAGTACCCCTACCGTATTCGACCTCTAACCTTGGTTTAATCTTGATTAGTTTATCGTGATATTATGATTATAATCAGATGTTGATTTTACGCATAGCTATTGATGTGGTTTTCTCACTAGTTTTATGCTAGTTGTTTAGTGTTCTTATTTCATGGTATTCATCGAGCTAACGCTTTCATTAGATTTTATAAATGTATGCATGTATGATCTTTTGTTGTAGGAGATTTCAGGTACGAAGTCGCATGAGCGCGAGGTTCGTCGTCACCTGGTTTTGCAGGTTTGAGTGTACCTCTTTTTAATCCTTAGAGTTGGATTAGGTGGTCGTAAGACCCTAGTTGACCTTAGTCGTGCTCTAGTGAGCATCGCCAGTCGTCGTCGGTAATCCCCTTTTTGTTGGGTTTGCGAGTCGTCTGTTTGGTTGACTTTCTCGGTTTGCGTGCCTGGTGTGTTTGGTTAATTGATGAATTAGTCCTTAGTAATTTTCTTTATTAAATATATGCGTTTGTGCATTGAGGATTAATGGATTAGATTAATCGGGATTTCGTTATGTGATTTTCGTGGTTATTGGATTGCTCGTTTTTAATTTGGAGTAGATTCGATGTAATGATTGAATTGGAATATTAAATGCATTTTATTTATGCTGTTGAAAAGAAAAGTCTGATATTTTATCGCAATAGATTAATTGCATTCTGTTGGATTATTAAATTAGAAAGGTTAAATTTGATTATTGAGGAATCGAATTTTTGATTTGAAAACAAGTTAAACTGTTGATATTGTTGAAAAGGATTAAATTTTGAGTATTATTGGTAAATAAAAGTTTTTATTCCAAAAATGGAATTTTTTTGGGTCAACTCTTCCATATTACCCAAATTTGGGGAAATTGGAAGGAGGGACATTTTGGGAGAAATTTTTGGTTGGGGGAAATAATTTTGGAAAAATTGGAGGTTTTGGAGAGGAAGATTGTTGGTTTTGATCTGACAGGATTGGGCTCTCCCTCAGCCATACCGGGATTGCGAATTGAGGTAGGGTTCTGAACTGGTTATTGAAAACCAATTTGTATGTCCATTTGAATTTGGCTGGAGATTTTAATTGAGATGTGTTTTCATCATTGCTGTTGGGAAATTGAAACCCCTTGTTATTGGAAAGAATGAAAAAAAAAAAAACCATCAAAAATGTGATCTCGATCCCATTTTGTTTAAAACCGAAATTATATTAAATTGAAACCCATGAACAAGCTCTGTTTTGGGCGTTTTGTTTTTTTTTATAATTGTTCGAACTGTGTTTTTTATGGAAAATGAGAGCATTTAATTGTATCATCTACTGTGTGTTCGACGAAATGTTAAACGTATTTCATATTTTACAACTGTGCGTTTTTATCTCTTTAAACAGACTGTGTGTCCGAATTAAAATTTAAAACGTAATTTTCTTTGTTTTGCTGGACTGGGCGAGTTTTTTTTTTATATTAAAGACGAGTTGCGTTTTGGGGATTGGAGGCGGGGAGCGGAGCTCCACCCGCTCCGCCTCCCCTCTCCCCCGCTCGCACCCCCTTCTCCCCACTCATTCCCTCGGCTCTCCCCTTACCCGCAGGCGTTGGAAGCCCCGGTCGCGGCTCACTGCAGTGGCCGCAGGTCCGCGGTGGCCGCAGGGCGCCGCGGAGCCTGCAGGCACCGCAGTGGCGCCGCCCGCATGGGCTCCCCTGCTGTGTGGTGTTGGATGGCGTTAGGGTTAGGGCAAGGCCCGCCCTCGCCTCCATCCTCTTTTTTTAAAATGCATTTTGATTTGTGGTGTTAAATCGTAGTTTATTAAAAATCGTTTTTTTTTTTAATGTATTTTTTTTTAGTATAAAAAAAAAAAAGGCATATGATACTTTATATCATTTTAGTGAAAGTTATTTAATGATTAGCGTTATTTAAATTTTTAATTATGAATGAGGTAGCATTAACCTGATAAGAGTGCATTGGATATTGATTAACCTTATAAGGGAGTTTTAGGCTAATTGTTACTTAACGTCATTTTGTGACGTATGCCCTCTTCCTAATTAAGTTTACAACTGTTATTTTGCAATTGAATTTTGCTGTTTATATTCTGATTGATCTTGGAGTAATAAGTCTAGATCTTACCTTCTAGCTAATTAGAGCATGTGGCTGTTTGATGTAGTAATGTTTAAAAATAGTAGAGAATAATATTTTATTGGAAATCGTTGGAATACGATGTAAATTCTACTTGATGATGTTTGTTGGAAATTAAATATCTTATTTTAGTGATTAATGGTTGTCTGAGATTTCTTAATATGAATTGGTTAAGACTCTTTATGGCTTAATTTGCCTGTTCGATGTTTTGAACTGTAGGAGTTAGAAAACCAAGAACATCTTAACCCTTGATGAGATAGATAACTGTAATCGGATTTAGATCTTGTAGAAAACTTGATCATCTGTAATGATTAAATCAATTGAGGAAATATTGTCTTTTCTGATTATTGCATTGTGAGTTTAATTACTGTATTCGCTTTAATTATGAAATGGCATGTTTTGCTGTGTTTAAAAGGACCCTGTCATATGGATTGACTCGGAGTACATGTTTCAGTCCTCGAATTTTGAGTTGACTTTGGATTGTGATGTTGACTTAGTTGGTTTTACCCTCTTTGTGTGAGTCGAATAACGATTCGTGGTTAACCCTAGTTGTTAGGTCTCTAGTCAGAGTACCGTTAGTAAGTGATTACCCTTGAGTCATGTTTGACCAGATGATTGTATCTCTCTTCTTGAACTCCGTTCGTCTGACCATGTGTATTCCTTGGTTTGAGTTCGTATGAGTTAATCTAGTGTTGTATGGGAAAGTGGCTTTCGATTGGGGGCTGCGCCCAAAGTGGCTGCTGGGTAACCCGTCGAAAGTGAGTCTAATAAGTGATAACCTAAGTAGATTACAAAATAATCTCTAAATAAGATAATGTGCCTCACACATGGGACGAATGCTATCATAGATTCGGCATGCTGTGAGAAGGCCTGAAATGGCAAACCATCTTCCTTGTCTTCACGAGAGGATGTGTGGGTCCACATGAGGCTTGGATGGGCTGGAAGTTCAGATTAGGTTGCCAGGGCTACCAATGTATGGGTCGGGACCTATGAAGACTTGCCATGGCATCCATACCAGGTTGTGTGATGACACTTGTCCCTACGTTTGCTAGTGTGTTGTCGTTTTGTCCTGTTTTGAGTATCTTGTGAGTCTTCCTTTTTGTCTCTGCCCTTGTGAGGGTCGGTTTCAGGTTAGACCTTGGGTGGTGATGGCTCAGTTTTATGGATGTTCTCATGGACTCTTATGTTATTAGCTTTGATTATGTTCAGCTGGATCCTGTTCTTTGTAAGGATCGTTTATGTATTATTGACCGTTGTGGTCGTTGTATATTGCTTATGTATCGCCTTGATGGCTGGATTGTATAGTGTATTCTCTTGTACTCTTAACTTTATTATCTATCAGAGGGGGTCTTGCAGTTGCGCAGACCCGGAGATGTAGCCCTTTAGGGGTGAACTCCGAGATCATTATGGTGTTTTGTGGTGTATTCTCTTATGTTTCCTTTATTCAGCCTTATCATGTATGATTATCTTATGTTTGAATGGTTAAGTGGATAATTGGAGTTAACTTTAAATGTTTATATTCAGTTCTATCTTGAATGCCATGTGGATCGAATGCATAATTGGTTGAGATACGATTTATCGTAATGCATGTGTGAAATCGTCATTTTAACGCAATAAGTGGGTATATGAATGAATGTAACTTAGAGTAACGAATCTTACTCAGTTGTTGTTAGGAATTTAAATATGCTTGGAAAGATCTCTTATGCTTTGATGAAATCCTAGTGTATTAGAATGTTATATGTATGGGTTGTAATTTTAAATGAAAAGATTGAATGAAGTTTATGAATGGATCTTAAATGATGAATCTTGCTTGTGATTTATATTTCCATCCTTTGAAAGAAATTATCCTGATTGTGAATTATCTCGTTATTAAGATATTCAACTTAATGGATTAATTGTGTGAGCTAAGTGTATTGTGAAAATTTAAGTAATCTCGTTGGGAAACTCTTTAGGAGTTAGTTGAAGTCTTCCGCTATGTAATCTGAATCTTGTTATCTTGTTGCATCTTATGTGTTGTAACTTTAAAAAAAATAAAAATTGCACTCTATTCTTGTTATTTTAGCTTATCCCTTCGGGGTTTCCTGGCGGGGCATTACATTTGGTATCAGAGCCCATGTTGCAAACATTGGGATCTCTGGTGTCGCGTGTGCCCTCTATTGGTGTGAGGTGTATCGACCTTATGTGTATGCTTGTCCTCCTTTTGCATGTGAGTGATTGAGCAGACCTTAACTTGTGTGGAACGTGTGTGTTCACACCTTGTTTTCGCCTTCTTGATGTTGGTGTTTGAGTGCTTATTCATGCCTTGTGTGCCTATTGATGTCTTGGTCTACGATTACTCTTATTCTGAGAGAGAGTCGTATGTACCTTCCCTTTTGAGTATTGTACTCTTTAGACTAATCCATTTGGATTGGTCCGTGCTTGTCTTGAATCTGAAAGTGCGAATTGTGTTTGTTTTAAGTTTATGATCTGGCTTAGTGTTGTCCACTTGAAGGACTTGTATGACAATTATTGAATGCTTATTTTATAGAAAATTAAATGATGATCACCATTCCTCTCTCTCTTTCTGGAAATTAAAATGATTAGGATATGAGTAATTATCTTTGATTTGAGTTTCTTGTTTGCAAGAGAGAAAAAGGGTGTGACTTCTTGAACCCTTGTGTGAGCTTTATGATGCTTATGTTTTTAGATTATTAAAGGGGCTATGGGTTTAAAATTTATTTTGGTGATTGGGAGAAAATTGTATGTGTACGTTTAAGGAATTCTCCATGTGTATGTTGTAGGAGTAGCATGATTAAATTCTACCTTAGAAAGGTGCATTGCTATGCGAATAGTTGAATTATGTGGAACTGCTTGGTATGTATAAGAAGTGTTAAAAGGAGCATGTTATTGTAGCATCAAGGAAGTATTAATGTGTTTTCCGAAAGATTGTTTTCTGTGTTTCATTAAACCAGTTGATTGAAGATTTATTTTAGCAAATGGTCCATTAAACTCACTTTTGGGTATATGTTATTACCTTAATGTGTTTAGAAAGTGCGAATGGAAAGCTTGTTTGATGTGCATGCATTAATATGTTTTATTGGGGTAATAGCTCTTTGCTTATCTTTGATCGTAATATGATCTTCTCTAATAAGTTGCAAATTATGACATATGTCTGTATTGTATTATTTAAGTGAGTGTTCTTAAGAGGTCTTGCATTACCGAAAAGATTGCTTCTCTTGATCTCTGTTTTGTTTGGAAAACTAGAACCTCTTGTTGCAACCATAATTATTGGAAACGTTTTGGTAGGCTGATTGTCATCCTTCTAAACGGTAGCGAAATGAAAACCGTGTAATTAAATGATAGGCTTATAGTGAGAAATGTATAATGTAGCGTGATCTGGTTTGATCTTGCGTTTTTTGTAGGAAACAGTTTGATTATCAAACTCTCTTTCCCTTCTCTTTGCCTAATCATAGGAATTTTAGAAATGGTATTAAAAAGTGCATTGATGTAAATAGAATGTTTATAAAACATGTGAAATTGTGTGTTTGCCTTTTGGCTTCATAGTGATAGATGAAAGTCTTAAGCTTTAGAAATGAATTTTCTTAGCTAGAAATTTAGTTATGAATGCTTAGTGAGATTTGAGAAAGCTATAGGAATGATGTTAATTCCTTATAAAATTGTGAATTGTTAATAATTCCAGTACTTGTATCTAGAGTAAACTTGATTCAGTTATTTATGTAGAAAGCATAATTGAAATCTTCCTTGAATAGATGTTAGCGTACTGAGAAGTACTCCCCGTAAATGTGACTAAACCAGTGCTGGTGTAATTGTGTGTATTGTAAGAAACCAGTGCGTATTCTATGTGCCCATGGATTGGTGAAGTAATCAACCATGGAGGATATGTTGCTTATGAGTATGGGAAACCATATTGTTTATGTGATGTTGCTTATTTGTTTCCCTGCTGAGTACCAAACCTCGGGTTGTGGGTAACTCGGTATGTTAAGGGGTAGTATTCGAAGCGACCGTTCCTTGAATAGTATGGATTGGCGTACGAGTAATGTCGGCGCGAAGCAACTTTAGCTTCTCTACTTCGAGGAATGATATAGTTGTACTACTAAACTGTATCAAGGTGTACTCAATACTTTCCCTTTGATGAATCTATTTATAGGTTTATGTGTGTCAGCCTATTCTCTTCCTTATCTGAGCATTTTGTATGGTGATTCTTGTATATCATGATGGTATTATTTGGAGGATCCTTTGCCTTGTCTTCATGAAAGGTAGGTTTATTCACATGTGCTACCAGTTAGTATGGTTGGTGGGCGTGTGGGTGGACCGAGTCATGTATACCTCTGACTTACGGTGAGTATCCTTCTAGATACAGCGCTATGCGGGATGTGGCTTGCACGTGCTTTTTCTGCAAGATGCACTACCATGCGGGATACGTCCATTGTGTGTTTTCTCCACTTGGGGTATTGCCATGCCACGTGACGACGTGATGCGGGGTGATGTCGAGGTGCACGCCGCCATGCCATGTGGATAGTGTGACTATGTCGCACCACATGATGAGCTACTGCAATAGCTAGTCAGTTGTTCCTTCCTTCCTTGTTGGTGGCTAGATGCTAGTCACACAGTGCTGTTATGTGCAGTTGTGATATTCGTTATATTTCTTTGGGGATCAGCAATTTATTTTATTTTACCTTGACTGTGAAGGTTTAGCCACGATCTTGTGATCTTTTGCACTTTGATTTGGTGTTGAAATTCTGGATTATTTTCTTACCTTATTGTTGGTATCAGAGCCCATGTTGCAAACATTGGGATCTCTGGTGTCGCGTGTGCCCTCTATTTGTGTGAGGTGTATCGACCTTATGTGTATGCTTGTCCTCCTTTTGCATGTGAGTGATTGAGCAGACCTTAGCTGGTGTGTAACGTGTGTGTTCACACCTTGTTTTCGCCTTCTTGATGTTGGTGTTTGAGTGCTTATATGTGCATTGTGTGCTTATTGATGTCTGGGTCTACGATTACTCTTATTTGAAAGAGAGTCGTATGTACCTTCCCTTATCGAGTGTTGTACTCTTTAGACTAATCCATTTGGATTGGTCCGTGCTTGTTTTGAATCTAAAAGTGCAAATTGTGCTTGTTTTAAGATTATGATCTAGCTTAATGTCGTCCACTTGAGGGACTAATATGGCAATTATTGAATGCTTACTTTGTAGAAAATTAAATGATCATCACCATTCCTCTCTTTCTCTCTCTCTTTCCGGAAATTGAAATGATTAAGATATGTGTAATTATCTTTGATTTGAGTTTCTTGTTTGCAAGAGAAAAGGGTGTGACTTCTTGAACCCTTGTGTGAGCCTTATGATGCTTATGCTTTTAGATTATTAAAGGGCTATGGGTTTAAAAATTTATTTTGGGTGATGGGAGAAAACTGTATGAGTATGTTTAAAGAATTCTCCATGTGTATGTTGTAGGAGTAGCATGATTAAATTCTACCTTAGTAAGGCGCTTTTTTATGCAAATAGATGAATTATGTGATACTGCTTGGTTTGTAGAAAAAGTGTTAAAAAGAGCATGTTATTGTAGTTTCGAGAGAGTAATAATGTGTTTTCCGAAAGATTGTCTTATGTGTTTCATTAAACCAGTTTGAATGAAGATGTATTCTAGCAAATGCTCCATTGAACTCGCTTTTGGGTATGTGGAATTACCTTAATGTGTTTAGAAAGTGCGAATGGAAAAGCTTGTTTGATGTGTATGCATTAATATGTTCTATTTGGTTAATAGTTCTTTGCTTATCTTTGATCGTAATGTGATCTTCTCTAATAGGTTGCAAATTATGACATGTGTCTATATTGTATTATTATTAAGTGAGTGTTCTTATGAGGTCTTGCATTATCGAAAAGATTGCCTCTCTTGATCTCTGATTTGTTTGGAAAACTAGAACCTCCTGTTGCAACCATAAATATTGGAAATGTTTTGTGAGACTGATTGTCATCCTTCTATATGGAAGCGAAATGGAAACCGTGTAATTTAAATGATAGGCTTATAGTGAGAAATTTTATATTATGGCATGATCTTGATTGATCTTGCGTCTTTGTAGGAAATAGTTTGGCTATCAAACTCTCTTTCCCTTCTCTTTGCCTAATCATAAGATTTTTAGAAATGATATTGAAGAGTGAATTGATTTAAATAGAATGCCTATAAAACATGTGAATTGTATGTGGCTTTTTGGCTTCATAGTGATAGATGAAAGTCTTAAGCTTTAGAAGTGAATTTGCTTAGCTAGTAATTTAATTATGAATGCTTAGTGAAATTTGATAAAGATATAGGAATGATGTTATTTCCTTATAAGATTATGAATTGTTTATGATTTCAGTACTTGTATCTAGACTAAGCTTGATTCAGTTATTTATGTAGAAAGCGTAATTGGAATCTTCCTTGTATAGATGTTAGCGTACTGAAAAGTACTCCCCGTAAATGTGACTAACTAGTGCTGGTGTATTTGTGTGTATTGTAAGAAACCAGTGCTTATTATATGTGCCCATGGATTGGTGAAGTAATCAACCATGGAGAATATGTTGTTTATGAGTATGGGAAACCATATTGTTTATGTAATGTTGCTTATTTGTTCCCTACTGAGTACCAAGCCTCGGGTTGTGGGTAACTCGGTATGTTAAGGGGTAGTATTCGAAGCGACCGTTTCTTGAATAGTATGGATTGGCGTACGAGTAATGTCGGCGCGAAGCGACTTTAGCTTCTCTACTTCGAGGAATGATATAGTTGTACTACTAAACTGTATCAAGGTGTACTCAATGCTTTCCCTTTGATGAATCTATTTATAGGTTTATGTGTGTTAGCCTATTCTCTTCCTTATCTGAGCATATAGATGGTAGTTTTTGTGCATATTGTTGGATTCTATTGGAGTATCTGTTGCCTTGTCTTCTTGAGAGGCGTGTTATTATTCTTACATAAGTTGCCAACTGGCCTGTGTTGGTAGACTTGTGGGTAGACCATAGTCATGTATACCTCTGACTTACGGCAAGTATCCTTCTAGATACGTCGCTATGCGGGATGTGTCTTGCGCGTGCTTTTTCCGCGAGGTGCACTACCATGCGGGATACGTCCATTGTGTGTTTTCTCCACTTGGGGTATTGCCATGCCACGTGACGACGTGATGCGGGGTGATGTCGAGGTGCATACCGCCATGCCATGTGGATAGTGTGACTATGTCGCACCACATGATGAGCTACTGCAATAGCTAGTCAGTTGTTCCTTCCTTCCTCGTTGGTGGCTAGATGCTAGTCACACAGTGCTGTTATGTGCAGTTGTGATATTCTTTATATTTCTTTGGGGATCAGCAATTTATTTTATTTTACCTTGACTGTGAAGGTTTAGCCACGATCTTGTGATCTTTTGCACTTTGATTTGGTGTTGAAATTCTGGATTATTTTCTTACCTTATTGTTGGAATTGATGATTTAGTATCTTTATTCATCTGTACTTGGGTGGCTAAACTGGTTTATCATTCTTGTTTTCGGATGTTGGTCTTGTGTCGAAATGTGAAATTCCTCTCCAAGGACGTATGATGCGGAATTGGTAGAGTGTGTGCGAGGAAGTTGTTGTAGGGAACCGTGAGGATGGGGGTATGTGAGGCTGTGATGCAGCCAGTATCCACTACCTACCTATGTGTGGTGACTATCTCTTGGAGGCTAACCACCTTACACAACAAGGGATATTCACAAAGGTCTTGTATGGAAGGTAGCACCGCTATGGTGTGCCTAGCACCATCAAGCCTTTGAGTGAGATATTGGATTCTTATGATCTTATTGTTGTTCTGAGATCAGGCATAGAGTTGCTGATCGTGCATGTTATCTGTGACCAAGCATTAGACATGCTCACATGTGGCCTTTTCTGTTATGCATTCCAGTTATGTGGATGGTTATTATTTGTATCATGGAGTAAATTGTGTTAACTTGTCGCTATGTTATGGGACATAGTCTTTGGAAAGGTTTTCTTATGCCTGGCAAGTGTAACCATTGAGTTATTTATGTTGCTCCTATCTATTGGAAGTTAATCTGGTTGTAGAAATTGATATTTTGAGCTAGTTCTATGTTATTAAATTTTATGATAAAGATGGATTGGTAAAGGAAATTGATCTTATGGCATGTTTTTCTATCATTTTGATCGATGATTATGGTAATTGTGGTTTACCTCTTTAAAATGCTTTAATTTGATGTTACGAAAGGAAGAAAATTCTTGATTCTTTGCTATGATTGTGGATAATTCCTAGAATATTTTATGGAATGTATGGGTTTAGCTGTATCTCGCCAATGGATTATGGCGTTTGTAAAAGATTTTGCAATTATATTTCATTTATTTATGGAAAGTTTTCTATGTGCAATTTGATCTTTGTTGAATGAGTTTCAGGGCTGATGCGTACGACATGTTCTCCATCTAGCCTTACAACTTCCAGGAGTAAGTCGGAACCTAGGGGGGGAGAATGTAGTACCCCTACCGTAATCGATCTCTAACCTTGGGTTAATCTTGATTAGTTTATCATATTATTATGTGATAGTCAGATGTTGATTTTACGCATAGCTATTGATGTGGTTTTCTCACTAGTTGTATGCAGGTTATTCAGTGTACCTATTTCGTGATGTTAGTATCGGACTAACGCTTTCATTAGATTTTATAAATGTATGCATGTATGATCTTTTGTTGCAGGAGATTACAGGTGCGAAGTCGCATGAGTGCGAGGTTCGTCGTCACCTGGTTTTGCAGGTTTGAGTGTACCCTTGTTAATCCCTAGAGTCGGATTAGGTGGTCGTGAGACCCTAGTTGACCTTCGTCGTGCTCTAGTGAGCATCGCCAGTCGTCGTCGGTAATCCCTTGTTGGTTTGGGTTGCGAGTCGTCTGTTCGGTTGACCTTCTCGGTTTGCGTGCCTGGTGTGTTTGGTTAATTGATGAATTGGTCCTTAGTAATTTTCTTTATTAATTATATGCGTTTGTGCATTGAGGATTAATGGATTAAATTAATCTAGTTTCCGTTATATGACTTTCGTTGTTAATGAATTGCCTGTTTTAAATTGGAAGTAAATTTGAATTAATGTCTGATTTTGAATATTAAATGCATTATTTATATATGCTGTCGAAAAAGAAAGTTTGTTTTTATTATCGCAATAGATTGATTGTGTTCTGTTGGATTATTAAATTTGAACGGCTAAATTTGATTAATTGAGAAAATCGAATTTTGAATTGATAAAGCAAGTTATATTGTTGCTAGTAGAAAAGGACAAAATTTTGAGGAATTAATTGTAAATAAAGTTTTAAATTCCAAAAATAGAAATTTTTGGGTCAACTCTTCCATATAACCCAATTTGGGAAATTTGGAGAGGATGGACAATTTTGGAGGATTTTGGATGGAGAAGGAAGAATTTGAGCAGCTGGAGATTGGGATTCTTCAGCCGATCTTGCCAGGAACGCGAGATCAGGTAGGATCCAACTCTCATTTTTTTTAGTTTTTGTTTAAAATGAAATGGGGGCTTTATCTTGGATTTAAATTTTCCTTCGAATGCCATGTTTATGGATCGATTTGGTAAATTACCAGCTTGGCTGGAAGTGATTTAGAGGTGCTGTTAATTCCTCTTGTGTTTTGGGCATTTTTGTTCTGAAAGCTCGAATTGTGTTTTAAAGGAAATGAAAACATTTATTCTTAATATCGAACTGTGTTAAATTTTTAAACAATATTTATTTTCCAAACCCGGCCTGTGCGTTTCGTTTGAATTTAAACCTGTGAGTTTTGTTCGAATTGAAACCTGTGCGTATATGTGTTAACCTTCTGGGCGTTTCGCGTTGTTTTATCGAACTGGGCTTTGTTTGAACCCCCGGACTGCACGTTATTTTTTATTGTTTTAACCGTGGGTTGGGGTTGGAGGCGGGGAGCGGAGCTCCCCCGCTCCTCCTCCCCCCTTCCCCTGCATGCTAACCTTATGCCTCCCCCGTTCCCCCTTCGCTGGCAGTGGTGACCAGGCCGCGACACACTGCAGTGGCCGCAGGGCGCCGCGGACCTGCGGGCACCGCAGGGTGCCGCCGCCTGGCCGTGTGGGCGACGCCGAGCTAGGGTTAGGGCACGGCCCTTCCCAGCTCGCTCACCACATGTTTTTTAAAAAAAAAATGCATTTCTTGTAATGAAAGAACATAGATTCTTTTAAAAGCATTTTCTTGTTTTTAACGCATTTTGTTTTAAACGGTGTTTAAATGCGTTTTCAATGTAAATTTTTAGTATTAAAAAAAAAAAAAAAAAGAAAAAAAACATATGATATTAATATCATTTTTATATAAGAGATTCTTAATGCTAAGTTTAAAAGTGCTCTTAATTAGGATTAAGAGGCAATATTTTGATAAATGTAAAATTGGATGCTAATTAATTCTATAATGGAATT